>NC_137739.1:84702963-85302963 GCF_963264785.1 Psittacula echo | reverse complement strand
TTGAAAGACCTTAAGATCATAAAGTTCCAGCCTTGATGGAACTGCCGTGGGGCAGGGACAACTCATGCTAGACCATGTCACCCAATAATCCGTCCATCCTGACCCTGAACACTGCCAGGGATGGAGCATTTACCACTTCTTTGGGCAACCCATTCCAGTGCCTCACCACCCTCACAGCAAAGAGCTTCTTCCTTATATCTAACCTGAACTTCCCCTGTTTCAGTTTAAACCCA
The DNA here is from genome assembly GCF_963264785.1 of Psittacula echo. Classification (NCBI taxonomy): domain Eukaryota; kingdom Metazoa; phylum Chordata; class Aves; order Psittaciformes; family Psittacidae; genus Psittacula; species Psittacula echo. The sequence goes on along the minus strand of NC_137739.1, from coordinate 85,302,730 downwards.
TCACCCCTTGTCCTGTCACTACAGTCCCTGATGAAAAGTACCTCTCTGGCATCCTTGTAGCACTGTAGCAAAGTGTCAAAATAGATCAGATGGAATGGAGTACTAGTATCAGGAGAGGTTCTCTGGAGCTCTTGTACTTCCTATTCCTGCCAATGTAAGGCAGACATAGGTGCCTGTGATGCACTTGCTCTGAGAGTTCACTTATCCTGGGCTGACCACCAAGCACTTCCACCAGCAGGAAAGTTTATAGAGAAATTAAAGTGATTTGAATTCAGTTTTATTTCTCTTTCTAGAATAATCAAGTGACTTCATATCTTACAGAGTTAATCCAAACTTGTTAGCCCTTTAAGAAGTCCTTCTTGGATGGCAGCCCAGGATAGAACTCTTTCCCAGGGCCAAGAAATAAAGCTTGAATAATTTAAGGTGTGAAAAACAGAAAAAAATGAGAATGTTCACATACTGCACTATAAATACAAAAAATATCATCAGGCTTCCAGCCAAATGCCATGGTAGGTTGAAATTGCTTATGCCACACATGCATAATAATTCCTGTTAATGCTAAATGGAACTGTTGTTACTGATCATATTTAGTTTGGAAGAGATCAGCAGTGAGTAACTGGCCTCTAAAGAACACCTAGAGCTTGGTTTTAGGATTCTTTTCTTTGTCAGGGGTTCAAATGGCAGTTAAAGCTTATCAGGTGGGATTTTTCATGTGTGTGATTTTCTTTCCTCACTGGAAAATGCACTTCATTTAAAAAGTTAATTTCCTTTCATCAAGTTCTTCTCTTAGAACTCATGTGGTTTATATCCACGGTTAAATATTCGTTAGCTCAGGGAAATTTAATAGCCTGTTACTAGAAATCAGTGGTCGGGTTAATTACATGGAAGATGAGGGCCACAGGTTCAAATCTTTGGTAGTAATTGATGCAACTTTTATTCCATGCCGCTGCTGTAACCACCCGATTCTCTGCAACCTTGTTTTTCTGCCAGCTTTCTCTGAGAAAATTTGTTTTTCTAGCTCATTCTGCTGGCGGTGATTCCTCCCATCAATAGGAAATTCTTCTGAACCCTTATCCTTTATTACTGCAGCACCAGATTCTGACCTTGGATTGTAATAGGTAGGTGTTCTGTGCCCAGTAGAATAGAAGAAGTAGAATAGGGAAGGTGTTCCATCTGCAACGTTTTTGTGAAACTGGAGTAACAGAAATGGAACAAATGTGCTTAAACAAAGTACAATGCCATGTGTTTAGGGACCAGTGACAGGATTTACTGTTGTAGACTGTGGCTTGGAGGATGACAGATGAGGAGGGAAGCATTAGTTCAGCCTTTTTGTGCTTTCTACATGCTCTGTGAGAATTTGTACAGCCCAGGTCTCCGTATCCCAAACTCCTTACACCCTAAGATGTAGTAAACACAACAATGATCTCACCTGGCTGAATCTTCCCCCAAATTCTTGCCTCTAGATGGAGCTTCTTGTGAATCTGCCTTGTGGCACACAACACCATGGTATTCCTTGCACTCCCAGGTTTCTTTTCTCACTACCGTCAGGTCCTGCACCTCACTGTCTCAACAGCACAACCTCAGTGGAGTTGCCTCTTTGCCTGCAGTCTGGTCCCATGGCAGCTTTTACATCACCATCAAATGTGTCTTCCTTCCTATGAAGATGACTCTAGTCTTGTTACAGTGTTGATAAGCCCCATTATCCATTTATACCTTGTCTTGTCATCCCACAAGGTGAGGAGAAATAGGAATGGGAACAAATCTCACACTTAATCAGTCAGACAACTGCTGCCGCTGCGTCTACAGCTGGAATGCCATTTTTAATCCCACTCGCCTTTTGTTCTTTTATGTCCATGGCTCAGTCTGAAGGCTGTGCTATTCATGTGACTGCTGGAAACTTCAGTAAGAAATGGTAGGGGAAGGAAAGAGAAAGAGGAAGGAATTGCAATGGATTTTCTCTTCTTTCTTCCGTATTGACAGACTCAGTTCTTTGTAAAATGGCTCCAAGGCAGCTGGGGAGGAAGAAGGTTTGATTTTTCTTATGTATTTGGTGTAGTATTTCCAGCAGAAGTAGGAAAGAAGTGCAAGGAAGGACTAGTTGGACAGTCAGGTGAAGATAACATGTTCTACAAGAGGTTGTAGCCTACATGTGTAGGCTGCATTGTGCAATGCAGCACTGTGCAAAGCCCTTGAGTAGCTATGGTAGAACTAGTTCTAAATTTGAAAGCAATACAATGGTGTCGGCATTTTCTTGCAGCTAACTTAGCTGTGCTGAGTGGCAGCACTAATTAGCACAAGAACACTGCTGTGCTGATGGAAATATGCAGGACTAAGCAAGTATGGGTGAACTGAGCTAGGTGAATGCAGTGCTATGCTTCAGGCTAGCCCTATTGCATAGATCAGGTCCTGAAAAGAGCTTGGGTTGCTTAGTCTACCTGATACTGTAAGGAGAACTGTTTACTGTTCATAAATAGGTGGAGATGCATTAGAAAATGAGAGCGATTAAGTGAGCTAAAGGGCAGGTTTGGCTTTTAGCTCACTTAACACAATAAATTGGGAAAACATTTTTTGTTTGGTGACATTGGTGCTTCTTTTAGTATAAATGCAAGAATTCTAAGGGGGGGAGGGAACCTAATACTGAAATGACAGAACACTTCATTAATGTCAGTGGCTGTGTTCACTTGAAAGGTGCCTAATGAAGCCTAAACCAGCTGTGTCAATTGCTCTAATAGGGGTCTGGATCTTGCTGCATCAAAGGTTTTGTTTCTGTTCTCCCCTCTTCCCCACCATTAAGGTTTTTTTTAGTTCATCTAGTTCAAAACATATCTTTCCTAAAAGGAACTGAAGGCAGATTTTGATATGACAGTTGTTGTATGCAAAAAGCATCCAATCTGAAACAGCAGTTCTGAAATATGAATGCACTGGTTCTCTATTTGTCTCTTTTGGAAGTAATGCTAATTAAAATTAAAACATGAACATTTAATGGCTAATTATCAAAGAGATTAATGGGAAAAAATATTGTGTGTGAAATCCAGGCAGAAAATTGCTGCAGGGAAGAAAACTAAAAGGGTAGATAATCAGGCAGAAGGGAAAGGGGTAAAGGAGAAAGCATAGGACTGTTACTGGTCCTAAAGGCTAACTCTAATTTTCACTATGATCCCGAATTCTGTAATAAGGCACTTAAAACATTATAAATAAAGTGGAGTTTCACTATTAAACATTAGAACAAATGAAATTACACACTTCTGCATGAAGCAGCAGCCTGTTGAAGTCTGTTGCTCTATTCTTGTACCAGACCAGCAGAAAATGACTTAAACATTTGAAAATCTGGGCTTCTCTACTGGCTGAGCTTGACACTGAGGGTGGGCATCCTCAGCTCTGCTTGAAAAGCTGAATTTTGTAGCTCCTTTCCATGTAGGTTTCCAGTGATGGCAAATAGCAAAGGTTCTGGCATTTCACTTGATCTAAAGTCTTTAATTACAGTCAGACATGAAGCTGCAAGGTGCCTTCAACCACCCAAGGTCATAAACGCCCGCAAGAAATACAGCCTACATAAGTGCTCTGCACTGTGGGTACTAGAGCAGATCTCATTTGTTGGTGCTGACTATCAAAAATAAAACAGTTCACTTGGTTATAATCCATACCAAAAAGCTTTTATGCATTGTAACATTTAATGTGTGGCTGTAAAATTAAGTTGGAGATGAGAGAGTGATAATCCATGAGAGGTCAAATTTTCTACAGGCTACCATGACCCCATTTTGATGCAGATCTAATTCAGTTTTCAGCATTTTGTGTAATGATGAGACTGTGTAAACACAGATTTGGTTGTTATCTGCACATTATTTCAGAGAGGCCAGAGGCCAGAAAAGAGATATCCTAGCGTGAGGGTTTTTTTTTTTCTTTTTAATAACATTACTCTTACATTCACAGTTATTGAATCCCTGTTTCAAAAAGAAAAGAAAAGCAGCCACATAACTAAACAGCTGTCTTTTCATAACAAAATGTAGCTGTAAAGGAGCTAAGTTATGCACTTGATCTCTCTTATGTAAAAGTAGCAGCTGGAATTATGCTTTCTTCAAAACAGGGACAGCAATATTTCAGAAACAGTGTTATTTTCACCTTTTTGTCTCTTTCCCCCTTTGTCAAGAAAATAGGCAAAGCAAGATTAGACCTAAAGAAATGTGCAAAGACGGTTCTGATGGCAGCATGCTTGAAAAAGAAACAGAACCAGAGAAAAAGATTGAGAGTTCTTGTCTTATTTGCATACTTCTCTGTTAGAGAGTTTGGGGTTTTTTTCACAGTGGTGAGACTTTACCGATACTTTGGTGAGAATAACTCAGAAAATCAAAGCTAAAGTGATGCTGTGGCACTAAAGACAGTTCTTTTCTGAAGGGTTATGAGTTGAGTTGGTAGGACCTTGGTCAATAAGCAGGTAAGAGTGACTTGGAAGTGGCACATTTCATCTATGCGAGAAATGGATGGCATATGAATGCTAAGTTTCCCGGTTGAATATGGAACATGAATGGTCTTGTTAAAACTCTGTCCCTGTGAGTCTGGCATCCCTCCTTTGTAGGTGGGAAAATTATTAGGTTTGTTTAAATTCATTCATTGGAAAATTAACATGCAGAACATAGAAGGTCCTTTTGTATCCCAGCCCCAGGAAAGTATAAAATATGTATGATAGCAAATTATTTCCAAGTGAGTGTAAGAAAATAGAAATCTTAGACTTTTTGGATTACAAAATGGACAACGATAGACAGACAGAACGGCTCTCCATTCAAATGTGTTCTGCCTTCACTGAAACCGCAGGAAAGTTAGGAACACCTCCTGCTTCGACGAGTGCTGGAGTAATTCAACTAAATGGTTTACTGCCCAGAAAACGTAAGTGTAGCAGAACTTTGAGAATTAAATTGAATTAATTGTATGAATTTTGTTCTTCCAGCAGCTGAGTTCACAGCTCAGCCTGCTTGGTTTGTGTATATGAGCTGTGTTCCTGTCTGAAGTACTGTATTTACACATGAATAAGAAATCCAGATGATATAGCAGAATCCACGATCTGTGTTTTCCTCTGGCTATGCATGTTCTATTTTTCGAAGTGTGAAGGTGAAAGAGACCTGTTCATTACCAACTACTGTCAGGACAAGTAAATTACTATACCCAGATTATGTTGTCTAGACAGTGAGGGCAGGAACGAAGCTAACACTTCCCTGGCAAACTGTGTTCATGGATTATCATCATCTAAAACCAGGCACAGTAGTTCACTACCTCAAATATCTAAATCCATATCTCCATTCATCTCAGTGTCACTGAATGCAGTTCTCCTTCCCCAGTGAAAGGGGTCTTAAAGTACTGTGTCCTCAGTATTTCACATTGATATTTCCCTGCAGTTTAAGTGTACCTCGCTTTAATAGGAAAATGCTTAAAAATTGATAGTGAAAAGTTCCTGTAAATAATGTTTGAGATTACTTGTAACTTTCTTATCTTATTTTCTGTATATGATAATTTTCTTGACAAGTCTGAATTTCAAATTCATTTCATATTGGTTAATGATAGACATTGTATGATAAAGCTTTTATTCTTTCTCCATGAAAAGGGCAAATAGAAGGTGGTAAGGACTTTAGTTTCACTGATTTAATTCAGAGATCCCATCATTATGAGACAATTTACTTGTTTTGTACCAGAAGCTCATTCAGTCCATTAATTCCTCCACAAGAGTAGGCTGTGGGTTTCTTGAAGTGCCTGAGTGCCATTTATAGTTATAGAGAAGTAAAAATCAATCAACTAGCTCCTTGGAAAAGACAGTTTGGTTCCCAGTGAGGCTAAACAATGACATGGCACTTACACGAGATTAGTACATGCCTGATCCAAGAGTCCCTGGGCCACTGTCTTGCAATGCAGTTTGGAATAGCACCAATATATTGAAGCATGGAATCAACTCTTGTAAACAACACTTTTCTGCTCAGGAGCATCCTGAAGCTTTATGTACAAATGCTGTGTGAAATGAGAAAGTGCTTCTCAAGGCACAAATAATTTTTAGATCAAGAACAGGCTCATTACCTGTACCATCAACTAGAAATTTGTATTCAGGGTAACCAGCATCTCCAGACTACTTTAGCTAGTATGAATACAGCAGAGTGCAAGATTGTGAAATGAAGATTGAATTAAAACACGTTTGTACTGGTTTGCTGATGATTACAGGAGTGAGAAAGCCCTAGTCCCCAGGAGATTTGTCATTAAATCACCACAGCTTTACAGTATTCAACTGCCTCCAGCTTTCCTTGTTCCAAAGCAACTGTATCATCATTTTCTGACTTAAACCCTTTAAAAGGTGTTGAGGTTAACACAAGATAAGAAAAGCAAGAATGAGCAAAAGCTGACATACAAGGCCTTGAGGGCTACACAGTGTCCATGTTTTCTCACTTTCCTGTTTTCTCCCTGTGTTTTGTCTGCTCCTATGACTTCTTTATTCTCCTTTTCTGTGATTCCTCTCATCTGAAATCTTGGCTCTGTCCCTGGCTCAAGGACTGTGTTTGTCTGGGACTCAGTACTGTGCCATAAAGCTCTTATATGTTCACTGCATTTCTGCTGTCTGGCTGTGATTTGTACCTATCTGCATGCAGAAAACAACAAAGAGGTTTTGAAGGTGAGTCAGAACAGATTTCGTTGTAGTCTCTATTTGTGCAGTGTGTGTATATAGCTTCTGTTTGTATTTTTTCACTGCCTGTACTTCAAATTAATTACTTCAAAGTAGATATAAATTGCTACAGAATCAACTTGGTCGTAAGTGACTCCAGAACGTTCAGTGGAGTGCAAGATGTAGTCTTTTGTCTTCTACCAAAATCAGCACAAAGAACTTGATTGTACCAACAGAGAGGAAAATGTTGTCTCCCTGCCCAACATGGTAAATCTCTTCCAGACACTGATTTTCCTGAGTGTTTCTACTGACCTTCTCTCCCAGATGGAACCGGGCATTCCATCAGCTTTAATTCTTCATGATCTTTCTGTAAATGTTTGATGTCAATTACAGGGTTTTCCTCCTGCACTGCTTTAAGCATGTGATGGCCTGTTAGGCCACACTTTCTGCCACATTTCCACTCCTCACAGTCTCGATAATGTCAGCTTGTCACAACAAATAAAGCTTTTGTAACACCTCACTAAAGAGGTGTTCTTTGCTTTTCTTTCCCCCCTCTTTTTTTTGATCATTTGAGGAAGGTTAAATCAGGTAACAGCTACAATAGGAGAACTACTGAACAAACCATTAACAGTTTTCTAGCATGGTTGCAGGATGTCAGCTCCACCTTGTCCTTTTAACTGATCTCAATAGCCACAGCCACCCACTGAGCAGCTGAGAAAGACATTTTGCTATACTTATCATTTGGTTCTGTGATTTTTGCCCAGTAAGTAGTGCCATTAGGTCTGCAAAGCACCTAAGATCTTCTCTGAGGCATTTATATCCTTTTTTCTTGAAGGACGGTTTAGCTGAGACTGAAGTTGAGGTCTCATTAGATAAAATCCTGGCTCTTCAAGTCTTTCCCTTTTGAAAAGGCGATCAGTTCCATTCCATCATACCTGCCTTATGTATGTATATCCAGTAAAAACCAGGCGTAGGCTTTCCTTGCATTTACACCTCATTTTACATTATCCTAGATCTCATGTGCAGATTTCCTGATCACTTTTTTGTCAAACTGCCTTATTAAACTACTTCCAGTAACGTAGTGCAGGGGAAAGAGCTTTCACCTCGCTCAGAACAGCCAAATACCAACCTCTCCCTCTAAGCTGCTTAACCTGCTCCTGTGTCTCAGCAATCTCTAAGGATGAGTGAAGTGGCATGGAAGTGAGATCCGAGGCTGGATCCCCATATGATTCTCACTATGTACTTATGCCTATTCCAAGTTGTCCTCTGAGCAGAGGACTCCTTTGACTGCTGCAGCATGGAGCCTGCTTTCATGAGCCTAGTAAGGAAGACACAAGGGCAGTTGTCAAGATAGAAGGATATTGCTTATGAATGTGATATCACAGCTGTGGTTCTACTCTCTTCTCACTCCAGTTGCTCACCTAGAGCTTCATGGTGAGGTAGCAATTTATAAGCAACTGAGCTAATGTGCTATAAAAGATAGAATTATTTCAAAATGGCAAAATAGAATTCATGTAGTATGGGGAGCTATGGAGTGGACTATATCATTCCAGCATGTACATGAACATCTTTGATATTCAATGACACTAATCAGGCTAAAACTCAAACAGATTCTATACTTTATTAGATGAAAATTCAAATTGTCACAGTCAAAACTAGAACCATCTCACTGCTAATAAACACACACAAAATGGACTTGTGGAATCGCCCACTTTCTAAAATAAGCTTCCAAATGGCTGTTTAAGTGTGTTAGCCCTCGAAAATTTCTCCTCGGGACCAATGGGCTCTTCAGATGCATTCTCCTATGGCCCATAGATTCTCGGGATTGTATTTCAAGACCTTACTAAACCTCTCTTTCAGGTTTGTTCCAGAGGCAATTCTCAGATGTTTACAGCTTCTCAAATACTCAAACTAATCTGAGCTCATTCTCTGTTCCTCAGTGATGATTATTTCCATGCCATTTTGCAAGTCTGACCTACATTTTGGCTACCAGCTCCTTTTTGTAGTCACAGAACATATTTTTTTAATGGGAAAAATAATGTGGGTTTATTTACTGTTTTTTTTCACTCAAATACCTGCAACTTTCACTTAGAAAAAATACTTCTGAAGTACCTATGCAATCAGTGCTTTAGACAGAGTTATTCAGAGAGTTTTATCAGTTGAACCTGGCAGGAGAGAAGCCATTGACCGTTTTGGGAATCTATGATTTTCCAGCGCTGTGATTAGAGTGTAAGAGGCAGGATCTCCTAGAAGAGTCCCACAGTCAACAACTGGGACTTAGCAAATGTCTGAAACACAAGACTGATCCTAGGAAATCCAAAAGACTTTTCATGCCAAGAGTCAGCTCTGATTAGCTTTGAAACATTCGTTTAGATAGTATTTTCAGTTCACACTGGGCTGGTTTTAAGATTACCTTATCTTCACTCACCCTTTACATGAACAAAGTTAGCCTCTCCCAATAATACTCTTTTCTAGTGTGACCTGAGGTTGAAAAATCAGTTGTAATGGGAAATAGGATTGGTAGAACAAATGTAAATATAAAAATACTAAATTATGTTTTCCTGCACCAATCCCAAAGATTCCCATTCTGTATTTCATGTTATTTATGAAATTTGTTTCTTGAAGTGATGGAAAAGCACATTCATTTCCATCGTTAAGGATGTGTAAAATTTGCTGCTATCACTCACATTACCAGACTCTTTTACTGTAGAAAATGGAAGGTAATTGGTACTTCAGGCAGGCCACAAATCTTTTCTGGCAGCAGTGTACCACTCACAGTACATTGATTGCAAAAATTAGTTAATTCAAGAGGAATATTATATTCCTTGAGTTCTGGCATAAATCTCTCTACATTCTGCATGAATTACTGCCATCAAGTTAGAAGATAGATTTCTGTCAGCCTGCTTCATTGTGTGTGCTCCTGATTTAGATGCTGCTCATTCCAACACCTCTTCTAAAAGTGATATATATTGCTTATGAAGTCCACCAGAAAAGACTTTAAATGGCAGGATTCAATAATATTGGGCTAATCTGCTGCTTTTATTTACTGATCTTCTTAGGGTTGTAAATCCTCAACTGCCTGGTGTTTCCTACTTCATTACCTTTGTGAATGAAAACTAATGAGAGCGCAGTGTTTGTACAAGGATGAGAATCTTTCTGTACATTTGGGACGCTTTTCATTGTTAGTGTTCGGGAAATGAGGTTTGAAAATTCTCTAACACACCTAAGAAATTTTCTTGATGTTCACCTAATGAAAGTACATCTGGGTCTGATATAATGATTGCCTATGGCAACCTCTTGTATTTGTAAGCTTTTTACCAATTTCTGTACTTCAAGAGTCATTGCAAATTTTTGTCATTTTTCCGGCATACCTGAGGTTCAAGAAGATAATACAAGATGCATTTAAAGACAAAGTATAGTTTCTTTGCCATGGACCACTGCCTGTGCAAGGCCTAGGACAAGGAGGTTTCAGTAAAAAATGAATTGATATTGTTATTGAAGTCCAGAAGAGAGCCATGAGGATGATCCAGGTGCTGGAGCACCTCCGATATGAAGACAGGCTGATAAAATTGGAGCTGTTTAGCCTGGAGAAGTTGCGTGGAGACCTCAGAGATCTGAAGGGAGCCTACAGGGATCCTGGAGAGGGACTCTTCAACAGAAACTGTAGTGATAGAACAAGGGGTGATGGGTTTAAACTGAAACAGTGGAAGTTCAGGTTAGATATAAGGAAGAAGTTTTTTACTGTGAGGGTGGTGAGGCGCTGGAAGAGGTTGACCAAAGAGGTGTCAAATGCTCCATCCCTGGCAGTGTTCAAGACCAGGTTGGACAGAGCTTTGGGCAGCATGGTCTAGGATGAGGCGCCCCTGACTGCAGGAGGTGACTTTGGAACTAGATGATCTTAAGGTCCTTTCCAACCCAATACAGTCTATGATATTTGCACATGGGTCTTTGGCTCTGCCTAAGTGACTTGGACCCCTGCAACTCCTTTGGGACCAGGTTTAACCTCAAGGTGATACCTGCAGATGAAATACATGTGCTCATGTGTGCATTTTTGGTCCACAACTCAGCACAAACAAATAGGTACAATGTTTTGAAGGGTCAAGCTAAGTTGAATTAATAGTGCTAACAGAAACAACTGTATAAGGAAGGAAGGTTTGCTGATGCTCCAAGCAAGCTCAGCTTATTTTGTGGAAGGAGACTGATCTGGTTGCTAGTAGCTAAAAGGGGAACAAATCTGTGAGCCAAACAGTGTCAATATTGTGATGAGAGCAGCCATCAATGACATTTTCCAAGTTCTTTTTGTTTGAAGAAATTAATGTGCCAGAGATGATGATAGTAGAGTGCAGTAATGGTTGATCTTCTGATTTCTTTTCAGCGGTAAAACAGTACTCTAGTTGCTTTCCTGTCTTTTTATGTAGAAAGAAAACTGGTTTAATGGTTAAAGTTAAGGATTTATGGCTTTGCTGTGAATTTTTTGTCAGAATGTTGAGGAACTGCGTTTTCAAGAGGAGTAACTGTTTTCAACAGCAAAAACAGTCTTTGTTCCGATAAACCATCATAGGTGGCAAAAGTCACGATTTACCTTCTTCACAGAGTCAAAAAATGATGCTTATTTGGGACTACGCTTTCTTTCACTGAATTGGAACTGAAAGCAAGAGAACTGAGAGCAAGCTGAAGATGGAAAATGCCTGTCATATCCTGTTGCAAAGTGAGGAATGACCAAGACCCCGGATGTTGGATTGAAAGTGGTTCTTATCAAGACCTGTTTCCTGCTAGCACAGGGAATATAACCACACTCATCACACTAGAAAAGGTCCATTTAAGGAAGACGCAATTATGAATGTGAAAGATAGAGATAAGAACTTTAGTTTCCTCTGATCCAAATCCCATTAAAAAGTAAATGTGTAGGGAGATTCATGACATAATTGTTTGCTGCCATTTTTTGTAGTAGAAAACAGAGCAGGAGCCATGGGAATTGTAACTTAATGAAAAGAGGCTCTTGCATGAATCATTTGAATGGATTGTGTAGACACTCATCTTAAGCAATGCAAACACATTGATACAACAGACAATGAACAAAGTTGATGTTATCAAACTCTTAGGTCTTTGGTGATTGTTGATTAAGAAAAGCCTCTGCACAAAGGAAGAGAATAGCTATAATCACCATCCTACCTAAAACTTGTAAACCCCTGGAGAATAACTAGAAATAAATGTTGTTATTGTAAAAAATAAAAAAGAGCAGTCTGACAATAGTTTTGATAATGGCTGTCTTGGAAATGCCTGATTTTTCCATTAGTTTTCCTTTAATTCTCAGAAAATATGCCTTTGTGAGATTGTCTTATCGAACTGCACAGAGCACTGCATGCCTTATAAAGATGTATGAGTAATGTCTATGGAAAAATATAAAAAGAAGTTGAAAGCATGCATGAATACGCAAATTAGTAAATCTGGTGAGACATTTTGGTCATTTTAGGGAGGCAACTGAGGCACAGATCACATAAGGAATTGCAAAACCCTAAGCTAAAACAAGCAAAACAAAGCTGAAGACAGAAATCAGCAGATTTCTTGTGACAAATGCCACAAACAGAAGAACTGCCTCATACTTGAAAAGGTGAGGCAGCAAATGCAACAACAGCTCATAGTAAGTTGTCATAATTAATTCCTACAACGTGAACAAATAATGACAACAATATCACTGCAGATAAGGAAACTCAGAGGAGTAACGGTCAGTTTTGGACAAAGGTGGAGGTCAGTGCACATGTCAGCATGATCCCAGAAAATATTAGCGCTAGAGGAGAAACACCGATAGTATCAGATAAGTGGACAAAACTAAAGATTATGATTACATTCAGGTTTACTACAGTTAACCCCACTGAGGCAGCATATGAAATCAATGCATGGGTAAATAACAAATGTTTGAAGCTGCAGCTCCTAAGATTACATAGAATAAAATGCATAATTCATTAAAACATGTAACTTCTCAGAAAGCAGAAAACTCAAACAACAGAAGTAAATACCAGAAACATATCCAGGATTTAGGGAAGCATCTTAAAGAGAACAAATAGAACTGGAAACACTACTTACAAGCCCCTTGGAAAAAATACAGTCTCGCAAGAGCAAGGGTAAAAGCAATAAAAGAGCAAAGCCACTTGCCTCAGAATCACAGAGCAAGCAAGAGAACCAAGAGGAATGACATTACATATCAGTCACTGCAAACAAAAGAATTAGTACTTTATCTATTCACTCCAAATATCAAACTAAAGATAGATAGATAGATAGATAGATAGATGTGAATGGTTTTGACCAGTTAAATGAGGACATTCTTAAATGTCTCTTTTGGTGGATGCATTAACTATGGAAAAATATTTGGTATCAGTAGATTTTGGCCAGTAACCTTAAGAAACAGCACACTTTCACATTAGGGAATGCTGTTTCTGAAGACTGGCTTCTGGGCTTTGTCTGGGCACCTGACTTCTTTCACTGGAAAATAAGCTGCATCTTTGATAGAATAGATGGTAAGTCTTCACAGATGATGTTTTGATCTGTGGAAATGCTGTAGAAGAGCATGACTGCAGGCTTCATGTAGTTTTGAAAAGCTGGCAAAACAAATAAAAATGTAAATTATCTGTGCTAGAAATAACATTCCTAGAAGCAAGGTGCTCAAGCAGATCAGATAAGAATAAGGCTTCTGCCAGCATTCCTGTCGTTGTAGATAAAATACAATTGCTACGAATTTTTTTAATGATTCTTAGACATGGTCATGAACAATGGTAGGGAAATTAGTTAGGGTTGTTCAAATACTGTAGATTTTCAAAGAGAGGCCTTTGAGTAGTGGAAGTTTGTTCACAGGATGCAAATTTGAATAGAGCCAAATGAAATTAGGGTATTCAAGAAACACTAAATTTGTGTTTAATACTAAAGTATTAAAGAAGTTTAATACTAAGCTAGTTCCAACACAGATGGCAGTATGGTAAGAACTGGAGATTAGTATTATATTATATATTATTGTTATATATTATATAATTATATAGATAATATATATTATATGTTATATAATTTATATTTGATCCATGAGTATGAGAAGTTTTGTGTCTATTCACAGAGGTCCCTAGAAGCTGTCCATAAGCCACTTCTTGCCATTGAAAGAGAAAGGCCTGACAAAAACAGAGATTAGTTTTAAATGCACGTATACATTCTCTAAATAGAATATAAATGTGGGACATACTTTGTAGCTGAAGTTCAGAAGATGAGAAGAGCAAAGTTCCAACCTAGATTGTAGGAGTTTCAATTTTGCTTTCAAAGAACACTATTCTGCTTGGGACAAGACTTGAAATAAGATTGTCAATACTAATGCTGAGAATGAAGAGCCTGCTTCATTTAGTGACTCTTTTAGCACTGTGAGATTTAGAAAACATTCTGGACCTTCTTTACTTGCTTAGAAGGGAATTTTCAGGACTAGGATGGGATCACTAAAACGTTACGCAGAAACACTGAAAAAGTTACACAAAGATCATCTGAGGACTAAAAAGTGAACGGAAGAAGAACACCACTTAGGAAGCTCTGAATAATTGTCACCTGCAAAACCACAAGTAGAATCCAGCAAGATTTCCATACTGATAGCACAAGAAAACTATGGTCCTTGAAGCAGGACAGATTCTAAAGGATAGTTTAATTTCTGTGAGGCAGCATTTGCAGAACATGTTACAGATAATCAGGTGCTTATGCATATCCAGTTTCTCTAGAGATGATATACCTCAAACAATAATGTTTTACAGTTGGGTGATAATTTAGCTGGCAGTGAAGTTAAGCATTCTGCAATTAGATATACGTGTAAAATATTACTGCTGATCTGTATTATCTCCAGTCCAATGATTTGATGGAAGACAGTGTCAAAATACTAAGTATATGCACAGGATGCAAGATGGCTGAACTGCAAGACATGCCTCTGCTAAAATGAATTGCTTTGCTATATCTGTAACCACCGTTTAAAAATCTGCGGGTTTATATAGGATACAATATCCAAAGTACTGCCTGAACTTTGTTGGTTACGAGGCGCTTTTCTATAGATTGAGAATTCAATGTTAATTAATAACAGTATTATGTTAATATCATGAGCAACCAAAGTAAGATCTGGACAGATGTCCCAAGAAAGACATTCACGAAAGAGCCAAGCTTAATGAATAGTAAGCATGTTATGCAGAAGCTCACAATGAGCATTAAAACCCGAGCAATCTCACACCACACAGATCCTTGTAGCAGTAACAAATACAACATGAAACAAAAGTGTTTGGGTTTTCTCCACTTTGTGTGTTTGTATGACAAAAGTGTCCTTACGTGTTGACAAATAGCAAGGCTGTTAATCATAGAAAGTATGGACTGAGAAGCATCCTGATTCATACAATCAGTGTATGCAGGGACAAGTGGATTCTTGTCTGACAGGATTATTGTGTGCCAGGTTCAATCTTGACTGATTTACATGAGCTAACCTTTGAGTGGAAGTTCTGTCCTAGTAATTCCACCACTCCAAAAGACTTGCTGACCTCCTGCCTAAATTCCAGATGTTTAATCCCAGTTTCATCATTGTGCACAACCCCAGTGCTCAGGTTCTTGAAATCTGCAGGGGTATTTCCAGCTTCTCGCTGTAACTTGCTTAGATTCTTTTAGCACAGAATACAAACCCTGCGAGAAATAGCATTCTCTCTGCTACTTTAGACAGACACTGTGTTTTAGTTTCCTCAGGGCAGTAGAGGAATCGTTAATTGCAATTGCATTGGCAGATGCCTTTCCTCTCTGCTTTGAGGCTTTTCTGCTTTTGTGGCTGTGGCTCAGTGAAGCAAGAGGAATGCCTTCTCCAACAGGCGCAGTTTTCCAGTGGCTCAGATGAAGACAATGAGCAAACATGCACTTCAGGGTAAATAGTGTCTTCACAAGTATATGTCAGCTTTTGTTCTCTTTCATGTGCAGAAACCAAAGATGAAGTGACAGATTGGCTAGACATTCAAACTGTGGTGATTTTCCCTGCATCCTGAAACAGCAGAGCAGAGGAAGACTGCAATGAGTTGTAACAGGAACACTATAGAGCTAATGCACGGCATGTTTATTCATAAACCCTTCTTTAATGTAGTACATCATAAAATATATTGAAATTTGCAAGTAGTTTTCTTCCCTAAGGGTCAAAAAATATTTTGCATTCATTAACTATTTCCAGAAACTAAAAGGTAAATCTTCTCTGGAAGTGAGAAATGAGACGTGTTTAGGGCAGGTAGCACGGAAAACTGATGTACCCAGATGAAGCTGAAGAGTTCTTCAGGACTTACAAACTTCTCTAGTGCATGTGCAGTAGAAAACTACCTTAGCAGAAGGCAAATTTTGGTGTTAAAAAACCCCATTGATCAAGGGTAAAAAGAAACTATTAGGAGATTCCAAAAGCATCACCAAATTGTGCTGAGGAGATCTTGGTGTGTAGACGTCGGGTTAGATCCCTACCGCTGTCACAATCAAGATTAGGAGAGGCACACCTCGGTAACCTGAGCAAACTAATAAGCAGCAAAAAGGAAGAAGCCCCAGGGCTGTTTATCCTTCAATTACTATGGCTTTCCTGCTAAGAGTAAAATTAGAAAGATGAAAATGCAATTAACGTCCTACCCACACCAGAAAGTTGAACTATTTACTTTGTATTTTTCAATTAACATTATTATTCAGTCAATATAGTTTGTATCAACTTAAATTAACCATGCAGATACTACTTACTCCTCTTCTGAAGACTGGCAAATTTTGCATTATCCTGAATTCCAGTTTCTTGCCCCTTTCTATTCTATTTATTACCTTTTGTAGTCAGTAGTAGTGGACATGACATTCTGAGATGGGACTGAGAAAGGCTTAGGAAATACAGTGGCAATAACAGAGGAACTTATGCTGACAGACAGGAGCAATCAGGTACTAATGTCCCTCAAGTTCAGCCCTTCTATGAAGGCATTTCAGTAGCTGCTATGAAGTGTGGTGAAACAGTTTTTGGTTTGGGGAGAACTGGGTTGTGTTTGAACTTTATGTTTAAATTGGTTGATCCTCTGCATGCTCTACTGAGAAGATCTAGCTTCCCTTGATATTCTGAAGCATTTTACTCAGTTTTCACTGGCTGTTTGTCCCTTATAGGTAGATAGTAAGATAGCCATGGCAGAAATTTATGCCCGAGGGT
This sequence comes from Psittacula echo, assembly GCF_963264785.1. Classification (NCBI taxonomy): domain Eukaryota; kingdom Metazoa; phylum Chordata; class Aves; order Psittaciformes; family Psittacidae; genus Psittacula; species Psittacula echo. The sequence goes on along the minus strand of NC_137739.1, from coordinate 85,285,901 downwards.
GAGGGGAGAGCTGGATAGGAAGCCGGAGTGCCATAATTTCTGTCCTGAAAAATTTCACTACTATAAGTAGGCTGCAAATATGCTCTCTGATGTTTAAGCAACAACAAATGTGGATTAGGCCATGTGTGATATAACATCATTAGTGCACACATACTGCTTAATGTCTTTGTAAATGTGGTAGTATTCACAACCAATCTACTGTCCAAACATCTCACCCTTTTTAATGCTTGGCATCATAAATCAAATGTTTAAAGGTAAGATGTGTCTGTATATATATATATTTAAAGTCAGTTATTTTCATATTAGCAGCAACTATTTTGCTCAAGGAAGCCTTGGCTAAAGACCTAACACCCTTCTTTTTGCCTGAAATAAAGCTCTCAACATTTAAAAACCCTTTTTTTCAGAATTTACTTGAAATATTCTGATGCAGAAAACAGTGCCACTGTTTTTCACTGCCTGGACTCACAAAATAAGGAGCATATTATGATTACTGACTCTGACCTTGCAGAGCCTGTTTAGTATAAGCTATCAAGGCTGAACCTTGAAAAGCTGATGACACTTTGTCGATGTAGAGAGCTATGCAGATTTATCACAGTGTGACAGGTTGGCATTGCACTAAAGTACTGGCCTCATGATGCTTCATAACCAAATCATAGTGTACTAACCTTGTTCATCCACATACTCTGCAACCAGACTTCAGGATGTGACTTTTAGATTCACACCTTTTTGTTTCCATTTTTTCCCTTCTCTGTTAGCCTGTATGTGCTCTTTCTAAGTTTGCTTCTCTGCGCATATTGAAGGAGTTGCACAAGTATCTTTCAGCTGAAAGTACTAGGCTCACCTAACACCTAAACTATTGCAACAGCTTCTTGACAGGGGCGAGTGCATGTTGCTATCCTATACACTTGGATAGCAGACATAAATTTAAATGTACTGATGGCTAAAGTTGATTAAAAGCTATGATTTTTTTGTCGCAGCTTGTTCTTCCTCTTTTAATCTTTTGATGTAACCTTCAGATCATATACTTCTGCTACTTTAGCTATATGAATGAAGATCCTCTAACCTATTATGGGATGTGGTTTCTGATTGATTGATTGATTTATACTCCTGATGGTAGCCTTGATTATTAGCAATGTCTTTTTAGACTGAAATCTCTTAGATTGTATTTTGGCAATGTGAATATATTCGCATTTATATTTTGTATTCAAAGTATATAGTACCTGTTAGAAAATACATTATTAGGAGTATAAAATTGGAACATGATGACCTAGCCAATTAGTACTGCGTTTTACCTGAAGGCCCAAAATACATGTGGATACAAATAACAGCAAGGGGATTTTGAATATTAATAAGGAAATATTTATTAGACAAGAAATGATTGGAAGCAAGTAGTAAGGGATTTGCTGTTAACTGATTCTAGAGAATCTCTTAGTATACATTAAATGTTCTTAACAATTTTATTCATTCAAAATCCATTGCTATGACCTGAGAAGACTTATGTGAGGTTAGAGTAGCACTGTGATTTGAGACCCTTTGCTCTGGTTCTAAAACTTTGCTTCTAAGGGCAAATAGATTTGGTACTTGTATTTGTCCCAGTTGAATATTGTCCCAATGTTGAATATGAGATGCAGAAATATGAAATGCAAAAAAAAGTTTGAGAAAACTTAATTTCAATAATCACACAACTGGGAATGATAATGATTCTGAAAATCATTAACCCCAGGTTCTCCCAAGTACTAAAACAGTGAACTTAGTAAACCACCAAATGTTGTAGCATAGTTTAAGTGAAAAAAAAATCACAGAAAACATAAGTAGCATTATAAAAACAAAACCCTTTTGGATATTGTTTTTTATGGCTATTCCATTTCATTAATCTTGCATATGCTGCCTAGTAACCAGAATAGCACAGGAATGAAAATGGGAAAATCGTTTTAAAAATTACTCATATTGTTCAATGTATCATCTTGTACTTCCTTACATAATCTCAGTGGTTGGCTGACGTCTTTTCTCTACGACATTACCTCACATTCAGAAACTTTTACTGTCAGGAAGTATTCTTTGGATATTCAGTCTTAGTTTTACTTTAATGAAGAAGTTTTTGCAAACACTTTTAATGTGGAGAAAAGCAACTCAAACTAGTAGTTTGATTCCGTCTCATTTGCTAATTGGACTAACCTTTAAGGAGACTAAACAAACAAGTTGTTTGTTTTCAGTTTTCATCCACCACTTGTGTGTTCTGCATCTGTAATTCTGTACTCAATAATTTGTGGGAAGTGCATAAATTAACTGAGAATGAATCAGTGGTTTATCATATTTCTCCTTTAGCTCGTACAACTGAGTCATTGTGCTGCAAATCTTATTTGCCTTCCAAAGTTCTGTTTGAAGTACAGAAGCAGCACATGGGTGAAATAGCTTAATTAGTAAAAGATATTCAAGGTAAAGATTACAATGGATCTAACTGTGCTCTGCTGGAAGAAAAAGGAGAAATTGGAAGCTGTTAGCTTCACTGCTGTTAGTTGGCACACTTTATTTTGTCTCCGCAGCTCGATCGCACTCCTCCAAGGTGCTGAGGTTCTGTTTCATTGTTAAGATGAATGAACCAACATTTTTCAGCATTTGGTATAAAGAACATAATTCAGGCATAAACGTTTGCACAAATCTCAAAATGCCTGATGTACCAACTCAGAATCTGGCATAAAAACCACGTAGTTTTAATTTGAAGCAGATGAAGTTAACCCTGCATGCCATGTCTGCAGAGCTGCAGCAGATAGCCTGGTATAAGTAAGTGCATGATCCCATTGTGGACGGTTGAAAACACTGCTGTGATATTTTACTATTTATTTCCCCAAACAGAAGGTGACATGTCATGTGCTGCACAACCAATTCTGGTGATGTGTTTTAAACCAAAGCTGAAAGTGGTGTTTCCTACTTCCTAATGCTTTACTTACTGCAGCCATATGCTGCTGTTCTGGTTATAGATCTAGTGTGCGATAATCTTAGAACTAAATAGACAAATTGGGAAGTCAAAAACTTGCCTACTGTGATTTGGACACGGCAGGGTAACATTGAATCAGTACTCAGGAACTCTCATCTCCTTTACAGTCTCCTTTATCTGTCTTTACGGTGCTGTCAATATTGTGTAAGTCTGAGCTGTACTGTAGTATGGGATTAAAAGCACATGAATATAAGTTTGAGTTATTGACCTAAATCATGAAGTACTGCAGGACTTGCGCCTGTGATTTGTGTGAAAGCGTTCCCCCCTTACCATGTGAAAGCATTTTTTGAAAATCTCTGGGGACAAAATATCTGGGGCCATTTGGAGCTCCCAAATGCCCTCTCCTGGGTGATGCATTCCTTCTCAGTGTCATTTGGCATCAATATGCTTCCCCCTTCTTATTGGAAATAAGAATAACCTGTAAGAATAAATATATGTAATTAGCAAGGAGAAGTGTTTTAACATACATGTACATAATGTGCCTCAGTGATTAGAAGAGATTATGTCAAGAAGGACATAAAAGGAATCAGATCTACCTTTCAGTAAGAGGAATAATTTTGTCTCTCTAATTGGAGACAGTGGTGACCCATACAGAGAAGAATGGTATCTGATTACATCCATAAATGTCAGATGTAACATTGTAGGTTGTTAATTTTCTGACACTTTTTCCTCACTCAGGAGGGTGATTGATATTGCAAGAGTATTTAGGTGAGAAATTCGTATGCCCTTCTGACAGTTTAGGCATTCCTTGCATACTTTAAAGAAGCTGATTTAGTGTGAACTAGAAGGTGGCATTCTCCTGTAGCCCAAAAATCCTGTGCAATATTTAGAACTGTCATACATTTTTCCATACCAATATTTCCTTCATTTGTCTTGATAAATTTCTCCAGTATTTACACAGCACTCTCATTAATGTTTGGAATTGTCTTCTGTAAGTTGACTATTTCCAAAGCCTTTGGTTGCTATCTTGCGCACCAATTATTTACGTTATAAACAAATAAAGGCTTAAAGAATAGCTAGTGAATATTGTTATGAAATTCAGGTGCTTGCTAGAACTCTCTTTTTTCATATGTAATACTTTTTCTGTTTGCTTCCAATTTATACTTGGAAACTGGCATCGAATGTTCATGTTGTTAATGCCATTCTGAAGAAACCTAAGGATTTGGGATTCTGCATTGAGTGGAAAAGCATAGAGTGCCTTTGGACATCCTACAGCTACAGCAGCTTTCTGTCCCTTCCTGTTGGGAATAAGTAACAGATGTGATGTGCTAAACTCATTGAACTGATCTGTAAAAAATATCACAGCTTTTGCAATTCAATACAATGGAAAAGCAAAGGACCTTTAGTGCTATATACTAGTGATTGTTGGTGATTTAGTAGTGGCTTATGAGCCCTTGGTGCCAGCAATTAATACTGAATAAAAATCAGCAATTAATTTCTGGTGGCAATTGATTTATCTGTGACTTATTCCTCTTCAGTGGTCCCTAATTGCTTGAAACTGATTCACAAATAGTCAGTTGTTGGTGCACTCTGGGAGTGTGTTTCAGTGATAGATGGTTGTTGCCACACGTTGACTGGTTGCCAGTGTCCCATTGATGGGGATTATTAGTGATTGTTGTTTACTTTTAGAGGTAGGCTGTGCAAAATACCTGTTAATGAGGATAAACAGCTTGGTAGAAGACCACATTGCAAAACAGCAGAAAAGCAGCTGTGGCCCAGCTGTCTATTTTGTGGAGGTCTCTGTCAAGCAATGTCAGGCTTCCTGCTGATGACATTAGGAATAGGAGTCAGGATGACATGGGGAGGCATCAACTGCTGAGGGAGTGGAAGGGAAGCATCTTTGTCAAAAACAAAACCAAAAACCCAACAAAAATCCTTCACCCTGAAAATCCTATTTTCTGTTGGCAATAAGAGCAGATGAGTCTTTGTTTTTGGAGGGTCAGTTTCTGCCACTTTCCTTTTCTTATTTTAATGTGGTCATTTCAGGATGCCAGACTGCAAATTTTCCTCTGCTGCTAAGAAGTCTTGAGCTGGATCTGCATGATATAATTTCATATAATAGTTTGGCTTGGAATGAACCTGTAAAGGTCATCTAGTTCCAATCTGCCTGCCATGGGCAAGAGCACTTTCCTTGCACTTGGGTTTGTTGAACCTCATGAACTTTACACAGGCCCCCTTCTTGACTTGTCCAAGTACTTCCCTCCACAGTGTCATGCACATTGCACAGCTTGGTTTCATCTACAAAGCTGCTGAGGGTGCACTTGATCTCACTATGTCATTGATGAGCATATGGAACACTACTGGACCCCTGAGAGACACCAGCCATCACCGATCTCCATCCAGACGCTGAGCCATTGACCACTACTCTCTGGATGTAAACATCCAGACAATTCTTTATCCACCAAACAGTCCACCATGAAATCCGTATCTCTCCAATACAGAGAGAATGTTGTGGAAGATGTCAAAGGCCTTACGGAAGTCCAGATAGAGGATATCTGTAGTCCACCGATGCATGCTTTGATTAGGGATAGGTGCTGCCTGCTGACTAGCAGTTAAAACTCCATGCCTGAATATTATTGGATCCCCGAATATAAACCAAAAGCTACAACCAAGAGGTAGGAAAGGGGTGGGCTTGCGAGAGATGAAGCTTCACACTAGTAAAACATCAAATGCAAAATCAGCATGACAGCAATATGAGGGCTTGCAGGTGTGAGGCCATGAGAATAACGGTATGAGAACACCAGAGGGAACACTGCCACAGCAACTGAGATGAAAGACTCTAGAGCTGCAAGGTAAGCTACTCAACTGCAAATAGATGACCCTTGCCCTTATAAAAGCTAAGACACCTAAGACAATGTGAAAGTAAGTTTTAGGTTTTTGGGCTCTCTCTTCATTGTGACTGCTTATTGTCTGTATCTGAGCAGCCAAAATATGCTTGACTGACCAGCATGTGAGAACAAGGAACCATTTAAATTCCTCTTTTTGTCCTTGTTTGCCTGAGTGCATATCCCATAGTTCTGTGAGATTTTTGAGCGCATTTTTTTCATCCCAGCTGTTGTGAACTTGCCTGTCAGCAGGGAAAATGTTTGGAAAGACATTGAAAGTATATCAGAATTTCAAGGGTATTTTTAATGCTCCTTTACTCCAGAGCAGGTAGATAACAGCTAAAGTTAAAAATAAACAACAAAGACCCACTCTCTAATCCTTGTGCATATCTGAGAAGCCATCTAGAGATTAAAGTACTTTCAGACTTGAATATTGGGATGGCTTGGGCTGAAATCCAGGAAGAGCTGAAAATAAGATCAGTAGAGAAGATACACCTTACGTCACTTCTTAAATGGAACACAATATATCAAAGTGCTGAACTCAAAATAGAATTTACATAGGATTTAGGTAACTAAGTCCAAAAGCCTGAATCTACAGACACTACTTAACAGCTTCAGTGCCTGAAAGCTTGATGATTTCTCATTTTTCACCTGTAAAGTTGCTTTTTCAAATAGTTTGATTTAACAAAATGGTGGCTCAGAGATCCTATTTTCAATTTGCAATTGAGAACACGTTATCCTGATGAGCTTCCTTCTGAGGGGAGGGAAGCCCTCTCAGGGTTCTAAGTACATTGCTTTGATACTTCATAGTGGAACATGTGATGAAGCATAAATGTGTATCAGCAGCATCAGAAGCTGAACATTGCACTTGTAAGGATTCAGTCACAAAAACAAGGCAAAGATTTGATTATTCACAGCCCACAGTCTGTTGCCCACAGACTTGGAAGAACAAAACGGGGCTACCTTCTATTTTGTTTTCAGTGAATCCATTAGTGTTCAGAGCACTAAAATGTAGACAATTACTTTTCTGTCATTCTATTAGGGAGAAATAATCACTTGTGACAGGCTGTAGTTTGCAATTTATGAATTTGGGATTTTTAAGATGCAGTTTAATGCATCTCACACTTTGCAACCAGCACATACAGAAGGATGTAACTGCATCCCAAAGTTGTGTTTGTGTGTAAACATTCATGGTTCTCGGTTCAGAGAAACAGCAAAACCTCTTTGCAGGGTCCAAAATAATCAAAACTGCCACGTAATCATATCCATCAAAATGATTGTGCTACTTGTAAAGGAAGATTGTCATTTCAGGTGCTTTGAATCAGCAACTACATTTGGTTTGAGGCATCATGGTTTAAATATTTTCCCTGGAAAAAATCCCCAGACTTAGAGGAGGAAATGAGGTGTAGACAGGATTGGTGTTAAACTGTTTGTCTACAGCTGATGGATCGATGTCACTTTAGTTAATATTTTTCTTCCTTTGTGCTCTACCTCCAAATAATTGACTTATTTTTACAGCTTGACTTGTGTGTAATTTACATATTTCAGCATCTGACATTTATCATTTTCTTGATTCTAAAGGCTTTTACCTCTTCTGTTTTCCTAAAATTCTTGGGTTTAAGGATTGTTTTACTCATATCTCCTGCCCTTTTTAGGGACATCTCCTGTGACTGAATCCTTTTCTGATCAACTTAATATCTGTTCAACTTCTTCAGCATGATTTTTACGTATCTTAAAATACGCCAGCTAGATCCTCTAAGCAATGCTGCTACCTATTCATTTAGAATAGTAAACCCCTAGGAAAATATTTTTGAGCAATTTGATTTAATCTAAACCAAGCAAGATAATTTACAAAACAACCTCGGGAGGTGCATAAGCAAAACTTGATAATCATAACCACAGCAGCCTCCAAAACTCCAGTACAAATATTTGCACTTCTGTCACAGCCACTTATCTGATCCGTGGCAAATGCTGACAGATTTTAAAGACAATCACAGTAAGTATTAATCAAACTTGAAAGATAGAGCTGAGTAACAGCATACTAAAGAGACATCCATCTCCCATCTCCAAAGACAACAGCACACTCCAAATACTCAGCCTCCTGTTGCCCAGAAAAATGTTTAAATCTCTTTCCATCCCATGCTGTTTCCTTGAATCTTTTCCACATCTCTTTCTGATGTATTTTCCCAAAGCTTCAAATAACCTACCCTTGTGAAATGATTAAATACACAGAACAGGGCTTCTCTCTCAATGGTTTCACTTCACTTAATAAGAACAGGAGCAGAATAAACCAGCCGGATGTGTTTTATTTATACATTTCTCTGTCCCTGTGTACAACGCTGATCACATTTCCACCTACATATTCTCTTTCTCCCATGACAGCATACATCTTTTTTGCTTGAGCTTCTCTTTTCCCTTTTTAACTTTGTGGGGTTTTTTCCATAGCATCTATTAGACTGGGGACAACTGTATATAAGCTCTGCTGCTACACAAACTCTTCTTCAAGTCCCTGTTTAATATTTTTTCCACGATGCTTTCCCACATTATTTCCAGTGATTTCACCCCAACTCACATTGCATCCGTAATGTCGTCTGACTTTCTTCTAGGACCGGTTCTGTTTGCAAAGCAATCAGCAGGTGCTACTTTATTCCATCACCAGATGTATGATCTCAATAACTGAGTCTGTTCTGCTCTATCAGATTGTTACCAAAGACTGCACTAGTGGCAGCTTTCTGTTCTGCTCCCTCAGGCTCTGTCTGGGCCTGTATCCCACAAAGATCAGTTGCCAGTATCCATTTTGACAGACTTTGGCCTGCTTGAATGCCTTCATGATATAGCATGGCTCTTCTGCTTTGCAAATGCTGAGGTCTGAGTGCATTGACATGCTTTTTGCTATCATTTCCCCACAGCTGACTGAACGTCCAGATGCTATTTCCCTTGAGACATCATAGTCATTGAAAGATGGCACAAGCCACTTGTTAGGATTTTGTATGGGTGTAGGTGGAATAGAATTGAGTCAGGAGACAAAATGCATGATAAAGCTTGATCATGGAAAAAGCTCAAACTTGCTGCTGTTGTAAAAACACCTTTCCTCAGTCTTAGTTTCACATAGCCTCAGTTTCACACAGTCTATGGGCAATGAACAGGCCCTGAGAGTTTCCAGAGAGCACTTCCTTGGCCACTCAGGGCACAGGTGGGGGAATTCATTCTGTGTATTTGTCCATCATGACACATTCTGATACAACACATTTGGATAGGCCCCAGTCTTTCACTATCAGGGCTTTATATGAGGGAAGAAATATAAATCATCTAGAGTGGCCTCTCTAGTCGCAGTTCTCTAGAGAAGCCCCTGGTTTAACTATGCAAACATGCTAATAGCATTTGGTTATAAATTATACCAAACCTGATCAAAAAAGAGAAGTAACTTTCTATGCTTCTGGACTGTCCTGGAAATCAAGGTGTGAATGCTATCAGTACAAGCATCTCAGCCAGGGCAGGATGGGGACAGAGATGCCTTCCTGAGATACTCCAAGAGAACCTATTTTCATCTTATCCAGCTTTCTAGATGAATAGATTTTGGGTCCTGGTCCAAAAAGCCCTTCCTTGCTGTGAAAGAATGGCGTAGCTGGGTAACTGAATCACAAGCAGAAGCTGGGGTTTGCTTCTGAAATATTACTGTGCTATCCTTGGGTGATTCAATCTGTTCTGATTTGTATTTATGCATGTACCAGACTCTGGTCTGAGTGTAAAATTTCCTCTATATGAGCCCATTCTCCATCTTGTCACTCAGCAAGGTGTCGACCTTGCAGATGTCATGGGTGAGAGCACAGAGGGAGGAGCAGATGGGCAGAGGATGGATGTGATTGAGCACTGTGAAAGAGCAGCCATGTGTCAGAAGAAATGATTCCTAGCCAAAAAACCAGCTCCTGTTTGTATTTTAATACCTATGCCCCTGTGTGTCTGTCCAGGTCTTCTGATGTCTGTTCAGAAACATGCAGCTGGCTGGTAACCTTCCCCAGTTGGTGGTAGACGGGAGCCAAATCTGCAGACAGGGATTGCCTAAGCAAAAAAATGGCACCAGAGGCAAGGCAGTGGGCTGCAGGGAGAGCATGGGTGCTACAGCTCTGCTGGCATGCTCATGTGGTTGACTTATTATTTGTGGCTTGTACAATGGCATGCGTGGGGAATTGCTGGCCATGTTGTGCAGCTATGTTGGCAAAAGTCTTGTGGAACAGATTAACTGAACAGGGACCGTGCTGTGTGGGGCACTTCTGAAGGGGGATAATTCAGCCTGCCCTGTAATTAGAGACTTTGCCAAATCTGAGATTCTGGACTTCTGTCTCTGATACTCTTCATGTAATCCCAATAGAAGTATGTAACGTATTGTATGAGCGAATAAGGCTGCCTGTCCCAGTGATTTTATAGGGATTATTATCGAATTAAATTATGTCCGGGCATGCAAAGTAAGCCCTTTGTTGTATACTTATCACATTTCTTACAGGTCCTTAAAGTGATGTATGAACAGTGTAATGTAGACAATTCTTAATTCTATCCTCGGCAAAGGACAGCTGGTTGGGAATTCTAGTAGCTGGGAAAGAAAAGAGAGACTGGACTATTCTCCGCAATAGTAGCTTGGATGTTGAAGGCCAAAGCTAGCAATAGGTGCACTGGGTTCTCACACAAAGTATGTATGGTGAGAACATGAAGAGGATACCATGGGTGGGTTACTACATGCATGTATTTAGCCATCCTGAAGCTCTCCTCCTCTTACATGTGCTCCTGTGCACAGAGGAAGGAGTGGATGGGCAGATAGGATGTAAATCTCAGGGAGAAAATTATCAATACCTGTTATCTGACGAGATGATTGTACCACTAGGTACAATTTTATTAGGTACAAAAGTGCATTGTTGAGCACTTTCCACCATAACACTTAATGATTAATTTACATTAGACTTAAAGCTTTCATTTTAGTCTTTGGAATGGGGACTGTTGCAACTGATTTCTAAGAATAAGACTTGTTGGGAAGAACCAGTTTACTTGTGGAAATGCTTTTCAGAAAGACTTGCTCAAATCTGCCTGTTTTATTGTGCTTTCTCCAGGATTGCCTATTCATGTACCCTTTTGCTGTCCATTTTTCATGGTTGGTTCATAGAGGATAACAGCCTATTAAATCTGACCCCAGTGGAATTGTTCAAAAAGTGGTCCCTTCAGACCTTCAGAGGCAATAAGTCCTGTTCTGGTTCTAGTAAGAATCAATACTACTTTCTAGCAGAGTATGATTTTTCTACACTAGAAGCATAACTGATTGTAAAGCCTGCATAATTATGTTTTTCCTGTTACCAGAGTTAAGTTAATAATAGGCTTATTGTGGAATTATAATCCACAGGAAACATTTTCTACTGCTGCTTCATATGAAAAAGCATAAAGACAGTATTCAAATTACTAAAAACCAAGAGAAGGTTCTTTAAAATAGGAACGTGAGTCACTGCCAGTTTGTTTTAATGGAATTGGAAGGCTTTTAAATTTCACTTTAGTCTTTCCCAAGAGAGAAAATGAGAAAAGTTAGTCTAAGAATAAATAGATTTTTAAAGATATAATTACAGCAGATCTCACCACACTCCCTCTCATACATAATTTGAGCGAGATCAGGATTTGCTTTAATTCCCACCACCAAAGTAATTGCTCCATTTGACAAGGTCAGATAAAAATAATTTAATAACACTGTCCCTTATTAGATTGGGGAAATTGCACATGTAACAGCACCTTGAAAGGATTCGCCAGTGTTTCTCAGTCTGTTTCAGATGGTACATCCTAATTATAGTCCAACCTACAAATTTATCAGCTTTAATATGTTTGATAGGTAAATCAATACAGAAAGAAAAAGACTGAATCTTAGATGCTTGAAGCTCACTTCAATCATTTTTGGATCTGTTCCTAAATCTAATTTTCTTTTAAATCCAAGAATTCTTGTTTAGTTGTTACCTAACCCTGTGAAACCTACAGTTCTTTAGGAGCTTTCCCATTAGAACTGAAAGTCCTCTAGGGACTTGAAGCTGTGTCTGTCCATGCAAAGAATGTCTGTGATCTGCATGCCTTTTTTTTGCAAGCCTTGCTGAGAACTGAAAAATTATAGAATCATAGACTCATAGAATAGTTAGGGTTGGAAAGAACCTTAAGATCATCCAGTTCCAACACCCTTGCCATGGCCAGGGACACCTCACACTAAACCATGCCACCCAAGGCCTCATCCAACCTGGCCTTGAACACCACCAGAGAGGGAGAATTCACAACTTGAGCAACCCATTCCAGTGCCTCACCACCCTCTCAGTAAAGAACTTCCTCCTTATATCCAATCTAAACTTCCCCTGTTTAAGTTTGAACCCGTTACCCGTTGTCCTGTCACTACAGTCCCTAATGAAGAGTCCCTCCCCAGCATCCTTGTAGGCCCCCTTCAGATACTGGAAGGCTGCTCTGAGGTCTCCACGCAGCCTTCTCTTCTCCAGGCTGAACAGCCCCAACTTTCTCAGCCTGTCTTCATAGGGGAGGTGCTCCAGCCCCTGATCATCCTCGTGGGCCTTCTCTGGACTTATTCCAACAGTTCAATGCCTTTTTGTGTTGAGGAGGAATGTACCTGCAGTGGACCCAATGCACCAGGCCTGATCTACTCCCTCAGCCTCAGGGAGTCTAAACCCATGACTTCAGAAAGTGCCGTATCTGATGTACTAAAGACTATTGATGGGGCTGAAGGCAGGCTGTACCACCTGATCTAGCAGAAGATGTCCCTACCTGTGGCAGGGGATTGTATCTGGCTCAGCTTTAAGGTCTCTTCCAACCCAAACCATTCTATGATGAATACTTGATAATCTTGAATTCTGTTATGTTTTGTGACATCTGCCCAAAGCAGGGTGGCAGCACTACTACCATGAGTAGCTAAGAGTCTGCTGATCAATTGGTACATCAGGAGATAGCACATGTGGATTTTAACCCCTTCAAAAGAAAAACTTTGTACCTGCCAACTGCTGCTGATTGTCAGGCTATTGCATGAAGTGCAGCTGCCATCTCCTTCTTTGTTTGATAGATCCTAGGAGATAGCAAGCCATGGTTACAAAATGTACTTGCCATGAGTCTTACCACAGTACAACAGCTGTGGTTGGAACATTTACTGTAATTAGGCAGAGAAACACCTAGTTTCCTTTTCCTTAATTGGCCATAGTTGTGTGCTAGACAGCAGGTTGATCAGTTCTGTGTGCAAAATACCAGCAAGCTTAAAGCTGAGCCAGACAAAGAAGTTGCCATTAACTGTGCTCATCACTGCACGTTCCTCTTGCTCGTGGCAATTATTTACTCAACCCAGTTGCCAATGACCTATCTGCTTTTCAACCTAGTTTTGCAAAAATGGTCCTCATTAATTGCCATTAAAATGCACACTTCTAATGGTAAAGGATTATAAAATATATACTTCTAATAGTAAAGGATTATCACGGTCTCCTTTGCTTTGCCAAACTAAGTTAAGGAGCCAACCACATATACATGTCTGTGAAGCCGCAGGCACCAGGGAGTTTAGTGCCTTTGGTATTAAATGACAGCTTTCACTGGTGGATTTTTCTTTAACATAAGTCTTACATAAAATCAGAAGTTAAGTCTTACAGTTTAAGCGTATAATGGGTTTTACAGCTTTTTAAAAGATAAGCAATAATGTGGCTAATTACTAAACTCCATTCCTACAGCAGGGCAATGACTGGGCACTGCATTTGTTCCTTACAAATGAGCACAAGAAAAATGTTCCTTTGATCTACTGATTCTAAGATGCTAAATACAAGGAAACAATGTGCACTCTTTAACTGATCAACACTTCAGCAGGCTAAGTGGTTGTGAATTACAGTACATGAACAGGCCAGGCTGGATGGGACTTTGAGCAACCTGGTCTAGTGGAAGGTGTAACTGCCTATGGCACGAGGCTGGAACTGGACAAGCTTTAAGGTGTTTCCAACCCAAACCATTCTGTGATTCTATGCTAGCATTACAGGAACCTCTGACATCAGGGCTGTGCACATACACAGAATTTCTACTGCCTGCATTCATCTGCTTATGATTGATACCTGCTTGTCTTGCTCTGGTTTACTGTATTCATATCTTGCTGTTGAGGAACTTTCATATTGACATAGTGCAACTTAGAATAAGATGATGCTTAAACTTCCTTAAGCATCTCTGTTTTTGTTCTCAGAGAGATGCTGTCCGTCCGTGTCCCCCCCCACCCCGCCCCGGGTAAAAATTGCACATAGTGATCAATTGAAGGAAGGACATTTTCCATTAGTTTCATTGGGGTGATCTGGCTCAAGGGGAGACATCCAACAGAAAGTGATTATTTCAGTTATGTGCCTTGATGATCTGATGGAAGCTGCTGTGTTTCAGTTTGTGTCCATGGCCTCTTGTCCTGTCACTGGGGTCCACTGAAAGGAGCCTGGCTCCATCCTCTTTGCACCCTCCTTTCGGCTGTTTATATATATTGAGAAGATTTCCCTGAAGCCTTCTCTCCTCTAGGCTGAACAGCCCCAGCTCTCTCAGTTTTGTCTCATATGAGAGATACTCCAGCACCTTCACCTTTAAAATGAAAGGAACATGTGTTTTAATGTGACTGGGTTTGCTCTGTCTCACCTTCTGTTCTCATACTTAATTTCAATAGCATTTTCTAAAACTCTTTATTAGCAACGCGATCAAACTCCCTGTTATATCACAAAACATCAACACGAGGTGGGGCTGTTACACACGAGCTGAGGGTCCTCGTGGAGCCTCTCCTGGACAAATGTATTATAATCAATTCCACAAATGGGCAGCAGATGTCAGCTCTCCAGCTCTGATTAAAAGAAGCTTCTTAAAATTCTATCTCGCTTCAGAGATTGCCTACACTTTTATTAGTGCTTTCCTGAACCAATCATTTAATTTTGTTTCCCTGAGTATCATCAGGAAGAAAATTCATAATGGTGCGATATCAGCCATGGGTCTTATTTCTTTATAGGCAAGGAACAGCTGCTCTAGGAGAAAGCTATCACCAACAGAGAGATGAATGTTGTGCAATGGGAAAGATACAGAAACAAAGGCATAGTTGCAGGAGAGGCGTGAAAGAGGGCCCACAACTGGGAGTAAAAAGTTGGGGTGCTCTTCCAGTAGGTCATTAGCTGATTGATAAGATCCAAATCATTCTTCTTTGCTTTGGCTTCTATAAAGAGAGAATAGTGGTGTTTGTTTTGTAGAGCTTTTCATAATCTATGTGTAAATGCTTCAGACTTAATGTTTATTTCATTTTTTTAAAATGAAATAGGCCTTGTGATTCATTAGAAACACGTGTTTAAGAACCAGGAAAATGCAGCCAAATAGGAACACATTTTAGTATGTGCAGATCAAAGCAGCTGTCTTCCCTTTCCCTTGCCCCCTCCACACATCCTCCCATTCCTCAAAATGGAAAAGAATCACAAGACACATAATCTGGGCTTGTCTCTGTTTCAGTTAGTCATCAATAAGATCTGCAGCTACATGAACTTAACTTTTCCCAGGAAAAGCATCTGGAAATTATTCTTATCCTGCTTGCCCTGACTATTGCAGGGTGAAAAGAAGAATAAAGGCTTTCCAATCATCATATGACAAAACCACCTCTTAAGGAAAATAATGGGAATACAGTTGTGCGAAGCACCTAAAGTTAGACTGATCGGAATAGTCACATTATAGTAAGAGAGAAAAATTGTGCTTTGATTGTTAGGCAGAGTTGGATTAAGAGGCCTTATTACTCTCATATATTGATGGTCCATAGTATTCACCTGGAACTGTGATGACAAGCATCTGTTGTACGGCAGAAGTACTATTCAAGAAAGCAATGAAGCTTACTGAACAATCACTTCCAGTCAATAGTTATCACATTGGCTTTAACATTCTCAGTAAAAACAAGTGTTTTCATCATCAGTCCTCTATGGATAACTTTTTAAATCAGTCTGTAAGAACACAGAAAGAATGAGTGGCACAGAACTTTGAAATCTTAGTTTGCAATCTCTTGATGGGACTGCTGCATCCTATACATATATACTCCACATATAGAAGTCTTTTGCTGAGCTGATAAAGTTAAAGGAACTGTATACAGGCATATTTACATAGGGGATTATGTTTTTTTTGTCTATGAATGTTGTGCAATGGAGAAATGTTACTTTGTATAGTAAATCCCCTGAAGTTTGTGCTCTTTCTGTCTAAATCCAAACTGAATAGAGTATAAGAAATAATAATTATGTCCCCTTTCAGTCACTGCCTTAATCCTCCGTTTAAAAAGTGGGCAATTACATGTCACAGTGGAATCCTGTAGCAGCAATACACAGAGTTCATGTCAGCCAAAGAGCGTGGCTACAAACACTGTCACCAGCTACCCTCAAAAGACATTGTGTGCATTAATTGGATGTTTGTACAAACAACATTCTGATGTGTTTCACAAGCAAAGCTATTAAATTGCTATAATCTCCTTATCAGCAGATAGGGATAGAGGGAAATAGTGTGGATTTAACTATACTACCCTCGCTCTCCTTATCTCTGAAAAAAATCCCCTAACCAACCCACAGAACAGGGAATACCCTGTGGAATAGATTTGATTTAAGAACTGTGATGTGTCCTCATTTTAATCCAGGCAATCAAGTTAAAATCAAATTAACAAAAAGCAAAATTGGGTCCCAAATGTTCTTTGAGTATTTTTTTAATTAACTCTGTTTTCATTATTTTTTGCAGCTGCTTCTTTACCTTCAGGTTCTGAGTAGAACTGGAGGCAAAGAACTGAAAGAACAGTAACTCTTATATAAAACACAGTGATCTTGCACATTTTTCTCTGTTAGGATTTACAGTTCCAAATAAATATGCTGATGGGGGGCAAGGGGAGACAGGGTTGAGGTGGGTTGAATACCTCTTGACATGTTTTTCAGAATTCATACTTTCTAACCCAGTCATAAATCTGCATAGAAACTTCATGTAAAATGCTATTTTCCCAGTATTTCATTTTAAATGGGTTCTGACCTCAGTATAACAATTTAGTGTGAGAATTATAGGACAAGTTTGAACTCCTAGTTGGCAAGTAACACTGGGAGGTCAGATGTTCTTACATTCTTTGGGACTTTTTGGCCTTTGAGGCTGCCTAGAAAGAGTACACCATTAAGAACTTATTTTCGAAGCTTCCCATCATTCTACAGAGCTGCAGAGAATCCAGTATTTTAGTTTTATGCTTTAAGTGAATATTAGGGAGAACTACTTGTAGTTAAATCGTAGAATCGTGGAATGGTTTGGGTTGGAAGGGACCTTAAAGCTCATCCAGTTCCAACCCCCTGCCACGGGCAGGGACACCTTCCACTAGAGCAGGTTGCTCCAAGCCCCTGTGTCCAACCTGGCCTTGAACACTGCCAGGGATGGGGCAGCCACAGCTTCTCTGGGCACCCTGTGCCAGCGCCTCAGCACCCTCATAGGGAAGAATTTTTTCCTTACCTCTAATCTAAATCTCCTATCTTTCAGTTTAAAGTGATTCCCCTTGTCCTGTCCCTACAGACCCACGTAAAAAGCTTTTCTCCAGATTTCTTGTAGGCCCCTTTTAGCTATTTGAAGACTGTTATTAAGATCTCCTTGAAGCTCTGTTTTCTCCAGGCTGAACAAGCCCAGCTCTCTCAGTCTTCTCAGGAAAGGTTTGCTCATTTCTTATTTTAATTACTCACTTGTATTTCTAGTATGAATTTCTGAATATTTCCATCTTTGGAGATATTCAATACCCAGCTGGGTAAGGTCCTCAGCAGCCTGCTCTAGTACACCCTGCTTTGAGTGGTAGGCTGGAGTATATGACCTCCATAGTCATTTACTAATGTCGATTATTCTGTGGTTCTCACTGATGCTCTTTTCAAATGCTATTCTTGACATTAGCCTGAAAGACTGCTTATGGGCAGAATATACAACAAGGGCTAATTGATGTTATTTATTCATTTATTCAAAATCCTTTCTATCATTTGCCCTAACTTGAACAGGTTCATCATAAGATAATGGCACAGATTTTCCATAAAAGCAAGACTGAGATTTGAGGGATTTAGTTTGTAACCTTTTTGTGTTCAAATGGATGCAGGTCTGTAAATACTCCCTTACATCATACTGTACTCTAACCCCACCTCTTCCTCCCTTGACCCACTCACACGCTGTTTGTAACGGCTGTGTTTTCTAATCACCCTTACTGCCTTTGGCTCAGAAGACAGGAGAGCACTTGGAACTTAGGAGTCTTCCCAGTGGTGTGTAGGTGGCATCTCAACATGCAAGATTTATTGGCTAAATTTCCAAGATAAGAATGGTCCATGGTTCATGGATGTGGCCAGCACATGCCTCCATGCAGTGATCTCAATGTGGTCACCCTTAAAAACAAACTAACAGAGCACTATATGTGGCACCTAGGATTATTACATTCTCCTGCTGTCAAGAGATAAAACAGTAGGTGTACATTCTGTTCCAGCAAAATTTGGTTCAGGATACCAGTACTGTAGGAGATACACAATGCTCTATATATTTTGCATATATATATATTTGCAGGCTAAGAATGTTGGGGCTGTTCAGCCTGCAAGAAGAGAAGCTGCGTGGAGATCTCATAGCAGCTTCCAGTATCTGAAGGGGGCTTATAAGGATGCTGAGGAGGGACTCTTCATCAGGGACTGTAGTGATAGGACAAGGGGTAATGGGTTAAAATTTGAACAGGGGAAGTTCAGGTTAGATGTAAGGAAGAAATTCTTTACTGTGAGGGTGGTGAGGCACTGGAATGGGTTGCCCAAAGAAGTGGTAAATGCTCCATCCCTGGCAGTGTTCAAGGCCAGGCTGGACAGAGCCTTGGGCGACATGGTCTAGTGTGAGGTGTCCCTGTCCATAGCAGGAGGTTGGAAGTGGATGATCTTAAGGTCCTTTCCAACCCAAACCATTCTATGATTCTATATAGTCAGTACTGACTGCAGCAAGGCTGGTAGGGGTAGGCAGATTTAAACTCAGGGGGAATTAATTACAAACTAAGGCATTAATTTGTTACGATTTCTTGATGAATAATCCATTTACCCAACAGTCTTTGGAATACTAAAATGACCACACTTTCAGTGATGACACTGTGTTACTGTGGTGTGCTGGCCTTTACAGTTTTTCTAGAAGGTTGCTCTCATTCCATTTTTAAAGGCAAAAAAATTGAGGCATGAAAATTGGCTTGATCAGGATAGGAAATTAAGCAGAAAATTTTGCCTTCTACTGTACTTATAAAAATGCTGTAGGTCTCAGGCTAAGGTTAACATCTTCCACCAAACCAGCGCTCAATATTTATTAAGTAGAGGGATTAAATACAAGTGAAGCTTCTCCTCACTTTCTAGGTAGAATTTTAATTATTTCCAGCTCACGTTCTAAGCAGTGACATTGGAAACATTTTGTATTTAACAAGAAATTTGAATAAGCCATTGCATGCTTTGGAATGCTATGAAGTGTTATGATCAATAAGTGCAGTTTACTTGGAAAATCTTTGTATAATTTAAGCTCTGGCGCTACTGTATCATGTTTGTAGCGTGTGGCTTTGCTCACATCCATCAACAGAACAGGGAGGGGAAGCACAGAGGGAGACATTAGTGCTGCAGTGGAACCAACAGACACTCTCTGATGAGTGATAAAAGTCCTTTATATCTAGGTCATAGTAGAAATCCTTTAAAACTGGGTGTTCATATTTAATACAGACATACATAATACGCTCTATTCACACAAGCATTTTATTGTCTCGCAGACAAGGCACAGGCAATCCAGTGCTGCTGTTCCCATTACAGGTGTTCTGAAAGGCCCAAGTGCCTCTTTTCTCCAGCATGTTTGTGTGAAGGAGCATATTTGAATCTGCTTAAGATTAGCTTGAAACGCGGATGTATTTTAATGTTGTGGCTCCCACTCCTTCCTCTCTGCCATCCCATTGTTGAATGAAAAAAGCAGTTAAGATATTGGCAGTGTTCCACATCCTTGTATTCCAGGAAAGAATCTGAATGGAGGGAGGGCGTTTGAATGGAGAAGCAAAATTCAAGGTAAAATTATCCTGTAGTTTGTAGCTGATGGTCTGATAATCTGCTAGTATAAATAAGAGACTTTGTAGCAATCAAAATGCACTTGAATCTGAATTTTTTTCCCTGATTTTTTTGAAGTATTATTTTACTGGATAAACTTTTGAACAAGAGATTTGTGGTTTGTGGTTTGCATCTGGAGATGCAGGTGTCTGCGGACACCTCTGCCTAATCCAATCGCCCTAGAATGCAACATTAGTTCTCTACCCAGGGTTCAAGCCACAAATAAGAGCTGATATTCAAAAGGCTGTTAGCCTTGTAAGTTAAAGCAGTACTGCGTATGACATGTGCTTTGTGTTCTACTCCTTTGTTAGCCTTTTAGGTGGCAAATGGACAGTCTCCAGTTACTGTGAAAAATGAAAAACAAGCTAAGAAAAAAGACGAGTCAGATCGTTCCCTTCTTGGTTTATATTTCAGTATGAAAGTATTGCTACAAAAGAGGAAAAAAACCCACACCCACTGAAAGACCAAAAGCAAACATTCTTCTATGTAAAAACAAAACAAATAAAGCTAATTACGAGAAATGACAGCATCTCCCATTTCAGATCTAATTTCAGATCATTAGATCTTTCAGGAATTAGCAGAATGACAGAGTACAGCTACTTGACTTCAATACTGATCACATTTAGCATTCCATGTGAAAAAGTTACAGCTACTTATATACTTTCTATTTTTCTAAAAGAAATAATGTGAAAACAGCTGTGCAGAAAAGTGACCCATGTAGTTTTCTACTTACACACAAAAAATGCAAACTATCAGCAAAACAACCACATCAACAATGGGGTTTTACTCTGAACTTGTGAGAGAGTGGGCAATAGAATTCAACTTGCTTTGTTCATGCAAACGTTTCTGCTTCTGGAAAGGCTGCCAAAATACAGGTCAAGAAGTCCATATCCTTATTTCAGAGATGTAACCAAACACCCAGTGAGACTGGTTTTGAACCATAGATATGGAAAGGAAAAACCTTATTCTCACTCTACATAAATTGAGCTACCCAGTTCTTTTAGTATTACCATTTAAGGAGGCATTGCAGACTAATGGACTGTTTTAATGCAGAAACCAGTTGGTCATGTTGTGCAGGCCCTCACAGTCCAAATGTTTGTTTAAAAACAATCAACTTTCCCCCTCCCCCTTGCATTATTTTCCATAGGGTAAAGATGTTGTGGGGAATTGAAACTTGTGAACAGGATGGTCAGTCAGTATCTGAAGGTCAGTGGGAGTTTCTAGTGGAAGGGTAGCATCAGAGCTGCTACAATGGATCTGCACATCCAGACAAAATGTTCATTATTTCATTATTAGGGTAACAAAATCCTTTTTTCCTTCCTGCTGGTTATTCCTTTTCATGTTGCTGGTAATGGGGGCCCCAACTGCTGTTTCATCCTACATATTAATGTGACTTTCGTCATTCATGTTTTGTTTCCTGTGTCAGTTATGTTTTAAGGAACCTCTATCCCAACCCAACTACAGATGGGTCTAGATAGACTTCTTTTGTTTAAGAAAGGGGGACATGATAATGAAATCTATTTGTCCATCTTTAAAAAGGTCAGATAGGCCCTACTCTAGAATGATTGGTTGGTGCTTATCAGTGGTAAGTAGACTGTGGCCACCAGCTATTTTTCCATAGTAATCGACTTTTATTTTGAGTTTAATGTCTTATTCATTTAAATACACTTAACACCGAGTTTCTTAAACATGGGTGGAAACAGCAGTTTCGTTACTGACAAGTCAAGAGCACACATGGTAACACAGTGAGTGATAACTGACATACCTCACCCTTCTGTCTGAAAAATCATTACATTTTAAAGTGAAATAAAGGGCAGCTTTTGCTGGAAGGAAGCATTTTGCTGAAGAAGGAGGCTGGTAGGGTAAAAAGGCATCTTTTCCTCTCCTATTCCTTCTAAGAATTTGAAAATGAAGGTATTTCTTTACAAAGCCCAGATTGGAAGAGAGCAATAGTTCTGCCTTCTAGAGGTATCCTCTGCATTGGCCCCATCCAGTCTTTCTCCAGTCTTGTACTTGTCCCACTGTGACATTAGTTCTGAACCTCATTAATTTGTTGCTGTTTTTCTTCTGCTTTCTTCACCATACCCTATACCTCTCTTTAATTTTAAAATATACACAAATGTGGCTTTGTTTCCAAATCCTTCTCTCCATTCTCATTTTTATTATAGATCTGTCACTTGTCTTAACTAATGTCCGCCTCCCTGTTCGGTTACCTCCTGTATATAGAAAAAGGGATGAGTAATATTATTCTGCCTTGCAATACATGTATTCATCTAAGAAGGAGGAGAGGGAATAGACTCTTTGAAGTCCATTCCAGGAGCCTTAGAGTTTGTAAGAAATGAGGTACACAGAATACTTCCTTATTTGATGCAACAGTCAAGTCATGTTCCTACTTTTAAAAGCAAGGAGGATAAACTTCTGTTAGGAATTTGGACAGTGTTTGCAGTATATCAAGAAGAGAGGAATACTTTTTCCATTATTCCAAGTATTCTTCTGCCCTTTTGTGTTCTCAGTAATCACGGACCAGTTGGAGAACAATCCCATTTAAAAAACCAAGACAATTTCCTGTTCCAGCGTGGGGTATAAATGTAATTTCTCTGTCTGGCTTCTTGATTATGGTAACCTCCTCAGGCTAAATTGAAGGGCTTCTTGCTGGGGAACTAGGATTGAAGAGAAAAGCTCCTTCCCTTGCAGATATAGAACTCTTTCTTAGGCTGCATACAACAGAGAAACACTTGCTGTAGGGCTAGACATTGGTGATTAGACTGTAGGAGGACAATTACGTGGCAGATGTTTTTTGTATAGCAAATTCAAGCTTTATCAAAATCTGTTGTATTGTTTGTCCTCTTCTACCTGCAGCTCTAGGATGCCAGTCAATGCATTAGAAAAAACAGCAGATGCATGATTTATGCAGTTAATGAGCCTGTTTTTCTGTCTGTGGCTGATTGGTGTTAGGATAAGGTCCATGGTGTCTTAGTGATGTCAGGGGAAAATTCTTGGACCTTCAGGATATCTTCAGGACATACGGAATTAGTATTTTTATAGTGACCAGAAGATTCAACCTTATGACCACTTCCCTAAATACTTTGATTGTTCACCACTTCTGTCAAGATTTAATCCAGGATGGGTCTTCATAAAATTACTGTAGATGATTTCACATCACTTTTCTTTAATGATTCACACTTGTGTAAGCCAGCTGTTATTCAGCTGAGCAGCACCTGGTATTCCATCCCGCTTTGTACAGCTCTCCACTTTGACTCTTTCCTTTATTTTAAATTTTAATCTCAAACACAGGTTTATTTCTTTCTCTTTGATGTTAATGAGTTTCATGAATGGATATCTGTATGTGGTTTGCTAATGTTTTTACATCACTGCTTGCTGTAATTTAAATTCAATTATACTTTATTTCATTTAACTGTCTGAAGGCTTTTACAGTAACTGTCCCATTTAGAGCTTTATTGTAGGCTATTATTGTTTGATAACACTGTATGGCTTATTACCAATTTGTAAAAACATGCTTTCTGCCTTTTTCTTTCTCTTCAGTTTCTGCACAGTGCAATGAATCAGCTTCAAGAGTGTTTGTATTAAATTAGCAGACTATCTCTTTAAACAGACTGCTTTCTCTTGGAAGAAACTTTCATCTCTTCTGGCAGCCCATTGTCACAGAGCTCTGAGATGTTAGACAAAAGACAATAGCACTACTGCAGTGGTCTATGGTTTTCATGTCCCACTGGAAGTCTCTTTATCTTGTAACTGGCTGACTTGTCTACTCTGTTGCTCTGTATCATTTTATTTGTCATACCTAGTGCTGGAAGCCACCATCTAGAAGTAATTAGTGACTACTCACCCAGGCCATTTTATCTTTTGTTACTTGTAGCTCCCTTCTGTGGCTGTGCTGGTATTCTTTTCAAGATTACACTCATGTGATCCAAGACTAGATTTGAACCAGGATTCCAGTAGCAAAGATCAAACATTTTTTTTTCCTGACAGCCAGCATGAATCTTCCTCCAATCTATTACTCTCAATAGGTATTTCAGGTTTCAGCTACTGGTAGTTCCTGGTGTGAGTAATTGCTTCTAGTCTGTCTGTAAAGATTTAATGTGATAAACTTAATCTTAGCATTCTAGTGAACTCTTTCTGGTGAAAATCAAAGAAGTGGAAAACAAGGGACAGTGCATCAGGTTTCCAGCTAATAGAAACATCACTATTTAGCAGTTCTATAATTGTCAGCAGACTGAAGTACTGGTTGAATACAGCTATGAACAACTCCAAGCACAGTAGTACCCTTCATCTCTCCCCCATTGCAAATGGTCTCAATGACACTGAAATCCTGACTAATTTTTCTCACAGTTGGAAAATAAAAAACTAGACAGTGGCAGTGATCAGTATTTATGTACACGCTTGAGGTATGGGGAACGTAAAGCATACAGGGAACTTGGGCAGACCTCCACCTTCAGACTTTGTGTGACCAGCTCTTTTGGTCACTGTAGCAAGTGTCGTATTTGTTTCCCATGTAATTACAGCTAGGGTTAGGGCTAAGGCTAGGGTTAGGGTTAGGGCACATCGATTTGTAAGGGTCAGGCTCCTCTAATAGTTCACGTTTGCCAGGTTTGCACTACTGCACATTCCAATATATCAAGTAGTACACCTACACAGGTACTGAGTAACTTCAGAAGTAACCAAAACCTGAGGTATATCATATAAGAGAATGCCCCTACCCTTTAGCGCACATTGGATAGTCAGCTTACAGTAGCAACAAAATGCTCTGATACCACATTTCCAGCTATGTCCTAGCTCTTCATGTTATATGACAACACGATGGACATCTAAACCCACCCCCTTGATATCCAGGAATATTAGTCTCAAACACCAGGTAACTGATATTTTTGTAAGACTGTTTTCTGTAAGAATAGCTTTTCAGCTAGAGGGGACAACCTGTTAGTACAGAAATGAGGTAAAAGGTGATAACGATGGGTTTATTAAGCACACTTCTGAACTATATTGTTCCCATTCTAAGACAAGGTCTTTGGAAATTTATGGAAGGATATTTCACTAATAGTCTATGGCTCATTAGTATGCCTGAAAAATAGAGCTCTTTCAGGTGTACTTTTGAACAAAGCTTGAAGACTTGAACACTTACCTATTAGATCAAGAACTAAGTCTCAGGTTTAAGTCACAATTTCCATGCACTGCCCCAGAGGTCAACAGATACTGGAAAACACTCCCTGTATTTTCCTCTCCTCCTGAGGTCTAGCTGAATCTGTGCTGATTGACCTTTAAGGGAGACAGTGATTTTTTTTCTTACTCAGGCCTCTTCCTGAGGGGTGATTCAGTGACAGACTGAATTGTCATTCTGGGAATTTGGTTGGCATTGTGTCAGTTTTGCTTCACATCAATTTAGATAACTCTAGCTTATAATGTGTCTCTGCAACGGGATAGGTATATGATGTATATTAAATGGAAACAATATATGCAAATATATCCTGGTGAGCGTGGCAGCAAAATTAACTAAATGTCAACTGAAAAGCTCTTTCATGCCAATAAAGATGAGTATGTGCATACTGCGGGTTTTAACCCTCTACCTCAGAGTCATATATTCACATATACTCATATAATGCATATGCAATTGCTTTCCTTGTGTGCAGAAATACTCCTAAAATGAGTAGAGATTGAAGAACACAGATTTAAGGCTTATCACCTAAGATTTCTGTTAGCCCAATTTCTGTTAATTTGATTCTTTTTCTGATAACCATACTTGAAGAATTAAGTATTGACAAAATGCAATAGGCATCAGGCAACCCTGGACTCAGGTTCATTAGAATGTTTTGTTAATTTCTAGAAGTAAATTATTCTTGCAATGTTAAATAGTTCAATTTTGGAAGAAAGACAACCTTTATAACAGGGTATATCTGCTGTGAAATTCATATTGAAAAGCACCCAAATTTGGCCAAATTAAAGAATATAAACTTCTAGCAGTTTTGCAGCTATGATCTTCAGTATGTTTAATCCTTTCATAGCTCCCACTCATGTCCAAACCACATGTTTATTGCAGAAGAGAAGGAATGTCTATGACTCATTCCCTGACATCTCTGTTACAGGACTGGAGTGTGCATGTGGAGTCATGCACTCACCTTCTGCTTAGACTAAACTACAGTGAAGCATTGAAAACGAGGAGAAAATCTCCTAGGCTGGATTTTTTTGAGGGGAAAAAGAACCCGCAAAACTAAAGGAATGAGAGGAAAAGAATCGGAAGTTGGCAGATGAAATAGGTGTGTAGAGGAAGGAGCCTGTACCTAGTTTGGAGTGAGGAAGCTGTGACTTAGCATCCTTGAGAGATATATGGTAGGGGAAAAATGTCTAGCTGGGAAAAATGGTTCTACGTCACTGTTACAATAGGGAGTAAGTTGAAGGTCTCTTCAGTTAATCTGTACTGACTGGGCAAAGAAAGAGTGGGGAGGAACCTGAATGGAATAACATGGACAAAGTGCTATGGTGAGGAGACAAAGTAGGAGTTTGCGGTTTGTAAGAAACCACCTGATAGAAGGAGACAAACAAAAGAGCTGTAAGAGGAGAACCTAGGCTCACAGTGGTTGGATGTTGACCACAAGCAGAAAGAGTTTGTTGTTGTCTCTTTTTTGGGGAGGGATTTCTTTATTTTTATTTAATTAAAGAAATTAAAAAGGCAACAGAGTGAGTCCTGTAAAATATCTGTGAATACCAAGGAAAAAAATGAATTGCAGACTTGCAAACAGGATAGGAAGCTGCTGTTATTACTATTACTCAAAATCTTGAGGTCTGTGTGGTGGCTCTAAGTCCAGCCCCAGAGATGTCAGCTGATGTACAGACAACATTTCATATTTTTCAACTTACATTAAAAATGCAAGATATTAAAGACACTCCAGAGTTTAAAATGTTTTCGTAGTTTACAATTGAAACTTAATTTTCCCCTTAAGAAACACATACTGCATGACTACTTTGACTTGGCTACCTAACTTCCTTGCCATAAGATCTCTATATCTGTTATCTACTGTATAACTTGTGCTCACTTAGTGAACAAAAGCTCAATATCAGTTTTCACTCTATCATTTGGTGTATACTACAGGCCTTACATGCTGCATGCCATTCAACCCCTTCCAGTGAAGATAGCTATCCATTTCCCACACACACACCTTTGTAATCATGACAAAGGTATCTAAATGCATCGTAAATGGTAATGCACTTAGAATCATATGTGAAGAGCTTCCATTCAGGTTACTTCCAGTTGACTGATGGAGAGCCTTTTCACAGAGATGTAGGTTTAGATTGCCATGTACTTGTATGTGTCCACTATGATGCATCAGTGATCTAGTTTTTAAGAGCTCTCTGCATTATATAGCCTATTATATGTTCAAAGCACAATTCAGTTCCAACTGGAAATGCTCAGCTATTGCACTGAGCAGACCAGAACTGCAAGGCAGGCACTCAAAAAATAAGGGAAAGAAATGTCGTAAGTGCTCAGCTATGAAAAGCTCAGTTTGAGTGACTTGCCTGATAGTGCCCAAGCATTCTGTATCAGAGACAGGTGAAGATCCTGGTTTTCCAGTATCTGAGCATACAACTGGCCTAAACTTGAAACTGCTCTTCCTTCTCATGCAATCTAATCTTTTTTACCAAACTTTTTCTAATCTATGATTTTTCTTCTTATGCTCCTCTTCTCCATTAAGCATTCCTACTTGTCAACAAGGAACCACATTCAACAAAATGCAACTTTCACTGTATTTGAGACTCTGAGTAAATGAAGTGAACTGTTACTAAGATTTGTAATGTCAATGGTAGTGTAGGAGACCGAAAATTTTAAGATAAAACATAACTATGGTACTAATACTCTTGGAAAATCTGCAGGAGATCATTACTATAACTAAGTGGAAAGTATTGCTCATGGCAGGCGGTTGGAACTAGATGATCTTAAGGGCCTTTCCAACCCAAACTATTCTATGATTCTATAGTTCTATAATCACAGGTTTTGAATCCTGTTGTAAAAGGAAACACTGCTAGGTGAGAAAGACACCTAAACAAGAGTTGTCAATTGCATCAATAGCTTGTCAGTTCAAGTCTCATAAACGTTGGAGATATGCCAGAAGGAGTTTGATTTTCATACCTCCAAAGAACAGCAACAGTAAAAAATCTGTGAATGTTTCATATTACATCCTCAGATAAATGTATATTACCTCTCCTCCCATGTAACCTTATTATTTGGAAACTATGAGGAAAAAAGATGACAGCTTAAAGAGGCTGAGAAAATTATGTGATGGACTGGTACCCACTTTATTGCTTCCTGCCTTCCTCCCATCCCTCTCTTTTTTCCTTTCTGCTTCTCCTTCCTCCCTTGTGATGGCTTTGCAAAACACTCTTAAGGACTGATATGCAAAAGGGATAAAAACCCTGTATCACAGCTGATATCTTCTTTCTTGAGCAGAGGAGACCCATGTGGGCTATGAAATTTTTTATATAAATAGAAATGTTTGTATATACACTATAATTCTATGTTGTGTGTACATATTGTGCAATAAATGATTGGCATATATATAAAAACACAGATCTTGACCATCTAATTGAAGATTTATTGTTTCCTTATTACAGGAAAAAAGACTAGGCAGAATAATTCAGTTAAACTTGTTACATGCGCACTTACTTTCTACCCCTTTTTCCTGCTGTTGTGCTCACCCTTCCTCTGCTCCTTTGAGTCCTAACATCAGTGGTCTCATTCTGGTGTGTAATGGAGTCACCAGTATGTGGAGCCTTCTACAGGGAGATAGAAGATATTCAAGTTGAAGTTTTCTTCTTCTAACCAGCATGTGCTATGGGTCACTTCCATTCGTTAACACACTTTTACACTCTTTCTCTTCGTTGTTCTGCAGCTCCATAATACATCTGAATTGATTATGTATGCTACACTTTATATGGATTAGGTACTAGTTCTTCTCTGTTAGCACTAACACCAGTTTTGATCTGCCTTTCTTTAGCTACAGTAAGCACTGGTGAGCTTTCATAGCTGTGCCAAGCCTGCCGCTGTTACAGCTAAATCAGGTAAATCAAAGCTACAGGTAGGTCAGAAAGAATTCAGACAAAACAAGCCTAACAAGCCGTAGTCCTGAGCTCTTGTAAGCTTGCAAAGCCTGTGATTTTCCAAAGCCTGTTATTAGTAATAGAAATACCATAATGCAGGACTAAAAAATAACACTGGATTGCTGAAATTGATATTACTGGAAAATACTGGTAAGGTAATTAACCCTGACCTAAGGGATAGCTAATACATACAGTACTAACACTGCCTTGGAGGGCTGAGATTAGCCAGCAGTAGCACTCCATTTATACAAATAAAACATCTGTGATACCAGTTCCTGTATCCTTAATTTATAATGTTCTCAACACAGTAAAAAGGATTACACTTACTAGTGGTAAGAGCTACCACTACGAATCAGGCCTGTTGTCCATCTGCCTTGGCTGATAGCCAGTACCAGATGCTTCAGAAAGAAGTGTAAGAAACCCCAAGGTGGGCAATTATGGAATAACTTGCCCAAGTGGAAGATTTCTTCCTAATTCTCAACAGTTAAAGATTTGCTTGTTTCCTGACACATGAAAGCTTATAAACCTTTTAAGTTTTAGGGGATTTTTTCTTCCTACCTGATATAACGGTGAATGTCTTCAATTTTCACATATGTGTAAAGCCCTACTTAGAATCCTAAGCTTTTGGCATCAGTGATTTCTTGTGGCAGGGAGTTCTTTAGCTTAACTATGCAGTGTGATTAAAAATTGGAGTATTTTATTAAGTTCATTTTATTTGGCGCTTGCTGCATTTCAGTTTCACTGCATGTACCATTGCTCTGCTTTAATTAGCAAAGTAACCTCCATATTCCTCACTCACCTACAGATATTTTTGAGAACTATGTAGGGAAACTTAGACTCTGTATTTAAGCATCAAACTGAACAGATTTTTTTCTTTCTAGCTTTTGGTAGGTGTATGAAGATGAGACACTCTGATTTTTTGGTACTCATTTTTAACAAATCTCAGTGAAGACATAGGGAATCTGATTTAGACAGTTGAGTTTTCATTGAGTTTCAGTGTTCTTCTGCCTGGTGTATCAGTCCCTGATTTCCCAGGCCAGTAGCAACAATGCTTTTCTCTAGGGCCAGTTCTCCAAATATGCTGGGAGTTTGGGAGCTCCTTATCTCTCTCTATTGGAGTCTTCATGCGGATGCTGTTGCACTGTAGATTATTTTCTTCTCTTCTCCTGTCTTATGGAAATATAAAGAACAAGCAGCAGCCATCCCTTCTGTCTATGCAGGCTTGTTGAGGAAATTAAGAGATTAATAAACATTCCACATCAAAACTTTCAGAGCTTCCCCTTTTTTTTTTTGCAAGATTTATTTTCAGTCATTTATGGGTTTGAAACCAAACTGATCTCGAAGCTCTTTGTCTGCTGCTGAAACCCATTTCAATAAAAGGCAGTGATTTTGTATCAGCAGTATAGAACACATATGCTACGACAGCCTGTCTTAAGTCGCTTGCTTGGATGTACGGTGACTGATGGGAGCAGGAAACTGAGGACAGCAGTGCCTGTTACTTGTTAAAATTCACTTAAAGAAGCAGGGGCAATATGGAGCATGACAGTTCTCCATTGAATTCAGACCTGTTGTTTAGATTCTATTTTTCTGCTCTCTATAGTAAGAAATAATGTTCCTAATGTTTTTTGGTTCCTACTGTGTTTCGGATCATCACTTTGTTTAAGGATTCATTTTAGAAGCTGGGTTTTCATTAACTTCAGTCTTCAGAAAGCAATTCTAGCCAGTCTTGTTTAAAGTGTATCTATGTGAACTTGCCCCTGCTAAGTTTTGATGCAGCTTTACTCAGGTAAAATGTAATCTGTATTGTTGAAATTTAGCTTGAATTTCCTATTTTGTTTGAATCCTACTGCTTACAGTTGTCTTTAAAAAATGTACGGAATAATTCTGTTCAGCCTGGAGAGGAGAAGGCTTTAAGGAGACTTTATTGCTGCCTTTCAATACACAAAGGGGGCTTAGAAGAAGACTTTTACCAAGGCTTGTAGTGTCAGGATAAGGGGCAACAGTTTTAAACTGATAAGGGGTAGACTTAGATTGGACATAAAGAAGCAACTATTTTAAAGTTAGGGTGGTGAGGTGCTGGCACAGGGTGCCCAGAGAAGTTTTGGTTGTACCGTCCCTGGCAGTGTTCAAGGCCAGGTTGGACGGGGCTTGGAGCAACCTGCTCTAGTGGAAGGTGTCCCTGCCTGTGGCAGGGATTGGAACTGGATGAGCTTTACAAGGTACCTTCCAACCAAACCATTCTGTGATTCTGTGATTTCATTTAATGTTCATATTTTCACATTTTGCCTTGTTATAAATAAGCTATTTCTTGGTGAACTGAAATAGATATGTTGGTGAACTTAGTGAACCTGAACTGTTTGTCTAAAGCTGGAGCATTGGGAATCATCATGGGATGAGAAGTTCACTTTCCTTAAGCTTACTAATTTCCGTTTAAAAATGCATGAACAATTAGGCCTTTTGACAGCAGAAACCTGTGCACTAAGCCACATGTGGCTTGGTACTGATTCATATTTGTTCCCTCAGAAACCCTTCTTTCAGGTTAGCCTTGATGAAAGTAGAAGGCTGAGAAGAAAGAGTAATAGGGAGAAGGTAATGGGAACAGAACAAAGGGATTCTCAAACATCTGTTTAATTTTGCCTGAATGGGGTCTTACCCATAAGTTTAGGATGTCTTCTACAATGGAAAAGATCTTTTTGTCAGAATAGCAGTTTCTGCCCCAAAGGACTGTGTTCACTGTTCTTTGAGAGTTTTAAATGTCCCTAACTGCTTTGAGCAGCTTACAAGATGGCCTCCAGAGATTTCTTCTAACCTGAATTATTCCCTGACATGGGACAGTGCTCAAGAATTATTGGTCATGGACATACCTTCACAAATAAAAGGTATGAAGTGAAATTGAAGGAACAAAAGTATCTCTTTTCATTCTCAGCAAGTCCCACATTACTTTCTATCCTATGACAGAGTATTTCCCACAAATCATTAGGAACTAGTAACCTGACTGCAACATGACATAACAAAATTGCACATTGTCATATAAAGATGGAGAGAAAGAAAAGCGCAGTGCTGCTGCTGCAGATTTGATGTCCAGCAGGAGAAAAATGGATTATGTATGACTTCTCTATTCCTTATAGCATTCAGCCTTTCCCCCACTGAATGGATTTTGAAATCTAAGAGCTAGTTGCAAGCTATTTAATTTTCTGAACATAATGGGTGTTACAGAGATAAACGGATTCAAATAGCTCAGCAAGCTTTAGAAGAAAGCAGACAAGAAAAGAGAGTACTAAACACAAAGACATCTCTGTTTAAAAGGAGGAGCAACTCTGTTTAAAAATTGTCTTAAAACAAAGACTTTTGAAACCTCTACCTTTGCACAGGATTCCATAATTAAACCCCTGAATTTTGCATTTCAGGTTAGTAAGGTTCTGATAACAAAGGAGCAGTAAAGGTGTTATTAATGAAGTTGTTAACTCTTTGTAGTAGTAATCATGTGGTACGCCCAAATCCTTTTCATTAATTCTCGGTATCATCAAACTGTGCATGGTTAAAAAAGCTGAGAAGACACTGCTTTAATGGTAACTTTGAGTAGACTGTGAGAGGGAAAGTTCTTAAGAGAATTATTCAAGAGAGACTTCAAGCCTATTTTGTAGGGTCAAGGCATCCTGAGCATTTAGTTATATTAATTTGTTAGGAAATAACTCCCATATTGCTGTTGACTTGCAGTTTTGTTACAGGTAAGACTGTGGAAAATACCCATTCTGCTCAGTGCTTTACTGGTGAGTGTACTGGTGTTGAGCTAATGCATCCAAAAGTTTTGAGTGCTTCACTGCTTGTCAGTGCATGTGGTAATAATCCAGATTTTCACCTGTGTCTATCAGTCAGCCCATGTTTGCCCCAGTTGGATAGATTTCCTGTCAGATCCATCGTTCAGATGTTGGATCATCACCACATAAATCACCTGGGTAAATCAGATCAAGCCAGAATGAAATTCACTGTGCCCATTAAGGACAGGTATCATCTCATAAAATACATGACATGTCAAAGTTGACATAATGTTCACTGAGAAAGGGGTATAGCCCATCCATTTACTAAATGGAATAAATCAAAAGAGGGAAAAGAGAATTAAATAGGCATCCGTGCTATCTTTTACGGAGCAAAGGTGACTTGAGTGTTAGTAGGTATAGAAGAGCTCCACTGCTCTGCACTGGTGATCCTTCACTCCATACAAACCTCTTCTGACAGCTGATAACATCACCAAGTCACAGCAGTTTCAGCATCCTTCAGTCATGGCTGTTGACCTATGAGCTCAGGTCCAGCTACTGAGCATTTCATAGGCACAGTCTAACTGCTTACCTAAACACTGACAGGATTGAGTACATGACACTATAGACACTTGCAGCATGATGTATGTACCTACATTTACACTTGCTCACTTGTCACCTCCTTCTGGTGGGACTTCAGCTCTCCTTCATTAAAATCACTCCA
This sequence comes from Psittacula echo, assembly GCF_963264785.1. NCBI lineage: Eukaryota > Metazoa > Chordata > Aves > Psittaciformes > Psittacidae > Psittacula > Psittacula echo. The sequence goes on along the minus strand of NC_137739.1, from coordinate 85,252,380 downwards.
AACGATATTTGTCTAATGGAAAGACCCTAACAAATCTAGAATTTTGTCCAGAAATTGAATAGCAGGCAACAGGGATTTGGTTTGTGCTGGTTTTTTGCTCATGTGTGTATGATCTGCAGTAAATGAACTTCTGGAAACAGGCTGGATATTGATCTCCCTTCTAAAGTTGATGTCTTAGCAATTAGACTATAATCATATTTGTTCTTCCAGCACGCATGCTGTCTCTGTCTGGGCCCTAGCTCTCGTTTCTTCAAGGTAGCGCAGCTGTAACTGAAGGGATAGAAGAAACCTCTGAGGAGTTTACTCCCCAGCTTTAGCAGCTATCTGCTTGGGTTGCTGGCTGCTTTGGGCTCCTCATCACAAGACTCCTCTTATTTCCCAAACAATTTCTGGATAGTAAAGGCCGTAGTATACTGGTTTAGGTTCAGGAGTGTGGAGTCCAGACACATCAATGTGAGGCATTGTAGCACTCAACCAACTGGAAGCCTAGGGCCCTGTTTTTACTTCACTGTAAACCATTTTTAGTAATTTCTAGATCTGATAATACTTCACATTGCTATGGTTGCTAAACGATGTATTATCCTGATAACTGATGTATTAACTGATGTATTATAATGTGCTTGATTTGTTAACCCATAACTAGCCCTTTCTCTCCATTTTCCTGGGAGTCACTCTTCTAGTCCTTCTTGCATTTACTGTTCCTTCCTCAACATGCCTCTCTCAGTTGCAGTTCCTTCTTTACTCTTCCAGACATTCCCTCTTCTTCATTACTTTGCTTTCCCTTTCTTTTTACTATTGGTATTTCTGCTTCTCTCTTTGCTGATCCTAGGTGATAATGAGCATCTCTTAGTGTCATGGCTGCCCTGTGAAAAAGCTTTCTGGGATTTGGTTCTTATTTGATATATAAAATCAACTCAGATTAACAAGGTCCAGATTTTAAGCAGTGCCTTTGACTATCAAAATAATGTTAGTAAATGCCAATGAACAGTTTCAACTCTTCAGCTAAAGATGTTCTGATATATAGCTGAGGATCTGGTACATAACTTTATGTAGATTTCTTTTTACAGTATATTTCAAAACATGTAGTAAGAGTTGATGGAATTATTTGCTATTTTACATTTTATTAATGTGTTCCTTTTCTCCTAGTCATGGCTGCTCATTAGATGCTCCTGACTTCACTAAAATTTTTTGGTTTTCAGATGTGTATGTCCAGCAATCTGCACGGTTTCTGCTTCTGACAAATGTCTTCAGGGTGCTTGTTTCAGCGGCTAATGATGTACAACGGATCACTTAAGTCAGCTGTGGTGTTGTTTCTTTCCTTTCTAAAAAGGAAGGCCTTGTTAGAAAGCTGAAACTTTATAAGCGGAAAAAGGGAAAGGATTACAATAAGTGACAGTCATAACAAATGCTCATGTTTCTGAAGGGTAACCCCCTTGCCCTTCTGCAAGCAGACATTCACCAAAGAATCATTTCCATAATAAACTTTTGTCATCTTATTTTGGAGCATAAAGGAATTGTAGCTGTGCTCTGACATGTTATAGATAGAACCAGACACAGCAAGCCCCTCGCTTTGTTTCAGAGCAGGCGTATTCCAGAGTCCAGTATGCATGAATTGCAGGGCCAGTGCTGTAGCAACAACTAATCACAGATTGTTGTCAGGGCCTAAGAGTCAGATGCTGCAGAAGCTATAGATGGAATGCTGGAAACTCTTGAGTTTCTGCAAGGAAAACGCTTGAGAAAATTAGATACTGGAAGGTATCCAGGACGGACAATGGAGAAGAAAGTCATAGAATGATTTCTGAGAGGATAAGTTTTATTTGTTAAAAGTTAGTTATCGTGGTTACTGAACCATTAGTGTGGAGTTCTGCATTAAGGGATAATTAGGATCCTTTCTGCATTAGAATAAAAGGATATTGGATCTTTGCCAGCCTCTTCTGTATGGGTGCTACTGGAAAGGAAGCTGAAGTAGGTACAGCGCCTGATCACAGACTAGTAGAATCATAATACATACTGATTAATGAAATGTTCAGATAGATTTCATGTGTTCTGAGTGGGAAGACAGTGCTGAACATTTTTTTCCACGTTGAATGACATTTTTGGTTTAGGAACCCAAAGACTCCTTTAAAGACTCTGATTTGATTTCTGGGAGCCAGTGCTGCCCGTACCATACAAGTCGGCAGGATTTTGTGTAGGAAGACACAGCTGGTAAGGAAATTTGGGAGGTGCAAAATGCTTTCCTTCTACTGTCCCAGTAAGGTCAATGTAAGTGGAAGTCAAATAGCTCAGATGATTACTTATCCTGGGGAGCTATTATAGGCAGTAACCAGGATTAGACTTTCAGCTGAGAAGCTGCTTCTGAGAATCGGAAAATGAGGGATTATTTAGGTGAAAAGATAATGGCTGAAAAAGCATTATGAAAGTGGAATGGGAGGAAAAAGGCCAGGGCTAGAGAGACAGAACTGAATAGATTAAAGGAGAATTGTTAAGAAAAAAGTGACATTGTAAAAAAATATGTATCTATGTTACTAAAAACATAGGAACTATTAAAATGGAATGCTGCTCAGAAATCTAATTTATCCTGCCGCTCTCTCTGGTTTTCAGATAACTGTTCTCCTCTATTTCATTTTGAGAACAGCAGACTGTGCAAATAGTTATTTAATAACTGTTTAAATTTAAACTTTCTAATTTAAAAAAAAAACAAACTTATTTCCTTTATGTAGCTTTAAAACATTTAATGATTGATCTTCAAGTATCGATTGGAACCTATAGTGAGCAGGCCTCCAAATATGAGTCTTGTAATAAACTAGGTATACAAGCTGATTTGAGCAATCAACATTTTCAGGTCTCTTTGTCAGTCTGAATGCAAAATGAGGTTGTGATCCACCGATGAGGTAAATTAAGGAGGGATTTAGAAAAGTTATTTCTTTACACTAAAAATCCCAAAACCAAAACAACAAAGCAAGGAAAATAAAAAGAAAACCAAATCCCCAAGTAAAACAAACTTCCTTATAGCGTATGAATAAAATGATTATTTGCTGTAAATAACGTTGATAAAAAGCCACCATATCTTAAGCGGTGAATAAAACATTTCCCTTATCAGAATGCATGGCAGCAATCTGTTTCTCTTGCTGTTGTGACTATTCAGAACACAAATTCTCTTAACACATCAATTTCTCTTTTCCAAACTCACATCAGTGTTGTAGTTTCCAGGTTCTGAGGTGCCCAGGGCAGACCTGACTCCAGTTCTCTGAGAATTATGTTTCTGAGTATCCTCTGAGTTATATTTCTGAAGTGACCTCTATCTTATTTAGTAGCAGCGTGGGAAAGACCTTGCATTAAGTACAGTACCCTGTCACTTTGTGTTGCACTTGGGAAAGAGCATCTGCTGTTCCTTCATTCTCATCTGCTTTGCACTAGTAGCTAAGGAGATCAGAACTATCCCAGATTGATTGCTTCTCCTTTTGGGTAAATACATTATAAGGTCATCCTGATCCTGCAGAAGGGGGTAAAGAAAGAAGCAAAAATGCATGATCTTGGTGAATGCTGAAAAAGCTGCACTTTCCTTTCATTTTCCAGGCAGAGTGCTTCTGTATGATAAAGGATTCATACAGATGGCCATGAATGTTAGTTCTTGCAGAATCAGTTGTTCATGAATATTTCCATATGGCCACATTGTACAATTACTCCTTACTTGTATTTATGCTCACTACTGAGAATCAGCACTGAATTTCAGTGACACCTAGGAGTGAACTGCATGAGAGGCCAAACCTTAGGAAATAAAAACCATTTATTGTTCTGTGTAACACTTACTGGGTATCAGCATGAAGATTCATGGAAAAAATCACTTTAGCCTTGGATATGGTTTGTGGAGGACAATGCAACAGATTCCACAACAAAATAGGATTTTGTGAGCCATGAGGAATCTTTATAAGCCATAAAGGAGACAGCAAAGAGGCAATTTCATTGAAGTATGTAGACTTAATGGTATCTGTAATGTCAGTGTGAATTATTAGAGCAATTCTGCCCTGATGGCAATATGGAAGCTAGAGGGGGGGAGCATGAAAATTGAAGTGTTATAAGAATGAAAGTATAAAGACTTGGAAATCTTATCATTCACAGTGTACCAGTTGAAATGTTACTCTGTGGAAATGCTACTCCAGTATCAAGGCATCTGCTGGAGTTCTTCAAAAAACATAATTAGGCAATTAAAAGCAGAAAAGAAATGGTGTAGTGGGATCAGACAAGCTACTTTCAGAACAGGAATTTGATTTCTTCCAAAAGCAATGGGAGATTAAGCAGTCTAAGATAAATCCTGTCAGATTTTCCTCCTCCAGGAATCTTTTCCAGTATTTGGGTTCTTTACTGATAGGTCACTACATTAAGGTCGATACCTCTGATGTAAAGGACAATAATAGTTTTTAATTTAGCTTTATGATTCTATTTAGAAATGATGAAAAAGTTTCAAAGTAAAGGGACCTGCTCAGAGTCTCATAGAAATCAATGGCAGTGGTGGGAATAGGTATCATATTAGGGAATTAGCAGTTGTCTGCTTTAACTCTGGATATGTGTTTGAATCCAAAATTATGATAAATGTCGGGACTATGGAATTAAAAAAATCATCTTCCAGCATTTATTCTTGGTTTTACCTCCTAAAAAAGAAAAAGAAGACCTGAAATAGCAAGGGAAAGGAAAATACTCTGGCAATCTCTGTAAGCAGCATCGTCAAGATGTGCACACCGCAGATTTTTCTTCTTCAGACTTGGAAGAAGTTTCACAATGACAGCGAAAAGCTAGGACATTTTTCATAGCCTGCAGGAGCATAAGAGTAAGATTTGAGCAATTCTTGCACTGTTATTATATAAGCCATGGTTCTAGATCACAGACAAAACACAATTTACTTAGAACTTTGTGGTCAATTTGTCCCACCTTTAATGTGCATAAGCAATATGCCAGGAAATATTCATTACATGACACAAATGTGCAATAAAAATGCACCAAGCAGTATGACACCATTTGACTTCCTAACTTACTGGAGACTTTAGCCTTGTGATCAAGATCCTTTTAGAGAAGGAGGTATTTGATCATGTCTACATGAGTTTGACCTGCAGAAGAACTTCATTCCTTAATTTTAACTGAATAAGGAAGGACTCCATTGTGGTTTAAGGTCTATACTAAACCAGTAATTATGGTCCTATCTAGCATGCCTATCCTGTGGACATCTAAGTATATGCAGTGAGTGTGAATGTGGAGTTAGAGGCCAGAAGAGTGGGATGTATTAGAGGAGAAGCATGGCTTTTGAGCAGATGTATGTATGTGGGCGAAGATGTATGATGGAGAGGTGTTTCTTTCCATATATGTGTAACCTTGCAGACAGCTGGGATATGGTTTTGCTCCTAAATAAGTTATTTTAGGAGTTCTCTGATTTATTTCAAAATGGGGCAATAGAGCAGAAATTAAGAAGTGGAGGATTATAGAATCACAGAATAGTTAAGGTTAGAAAGGACCTTAAGATCATCTCTTTCCAACCCCCTGCCATGGGCAGGAACACCTCACATTAGGTGATGTTGCCCAAGGCTCTGTCCAACCTGGCCTTGAACACTGCCGAGGATGGACCATTTATAAACTATGTGAACACATTGTTAGTTACTGGATATTTTCAACATAATTTCTAAGGTGAAAAAGACCCCACACTTAAAGCACATCTTTTCATAAAGATATTGCTTAGATTGAAAGAGTTGTTGATTTTGGGTTTTATTGTTTCCTCTTCATACCCCGAGGGAAATAAATTAAACTCCCTGTGTTTTTCTGGCAAAACTTCTTAGTTTCATTTTTCAAGCTGATTTTTTGATTTGGAAAAGAACGGGTTTGAAAATCTTTTTTTATTATTTATCATTATAAAAATGCCAGGCAGTTACAAAGAAATTTCCCTGAAGTGGGGGGAAGGACCAAAACCATTTTTCAAACATCTTTGATAATTTCCCAGACTATACTTTTGGAGAACATAGAAAATGACACAAATGTAGAAAATAATAATCTTGGTTGTCTAAAGTGAATGGGGATTGACACGTCTGAATTTTGGGGAGATTGTTTTTATTGTTTTCCACAGCAGCCTTCTGAAAATGAAGCTTCATTATGTTATCAGCTTGGATACCAAATATATATAGAACTTGCTAACCAGCTGCAAGTTTAACATTTTAAGGGAAAATGTCGGTTTTCTTTTGCACTTCAGCTTTTTCAATACCATTCAATAGCTGTGGACAGAACATGCTCTCAAATGTATATACTGCTGGGTAGATTTTTTTATATGCCTGTGGAATGTAAGTCTTCGAGAACATAACACCTTGACACTGATAGCAATGACTTCATTTTTAACCTCGGAGTATAGCCATAAAACTTCATAGTCAGGATTTTTTTAGTGGCTGTTCCATACACTTAATACTGTAGTTTTTATTATTGCTGCAGGAAATCCAGCAGGTAGGTGTTTATGCCACATTGCAGTGTTGGAGTTTTATTTTTTTAAGCTGTCTGCATTGCACACCTCACTGTAGGATATTCTGTCTTTAATGACCTAGCCTAGATATTGGAAACAAACTGTGCAGCACATCAGAACTCAGTAAATTAACCCATGCATAAGTCTGTCTCATGGTTAGACTGTAGGCCAGTGGAAATGCAGTAAAAAGAATTCCAGTTGAGAGTAACAGCTCTAGAGTCTGTAGGTGTTGGTGGATATGAAGGTAAGTGGTATTAATAGCTACAGTACTTGCCAGGGTGGTCATGGAAGTGTTGCTGTTAATAATAATTACTTTTGATTACAGTACAACAGCAATACTGTTTGTGTGTGCAGTAGAACAGATTGCACAAGGATCCTGTCTAAGAACGGATATAAGCTGAGAAACAAGGAAGCTTTGAAGGAGATTCTCAATTCAAGGAGTGCTGGTTGCACTGGTACTGGTACTAGACTGGGAGAACTGGACTGATGACCACACTAGAATGGTGATGGCAGTAGCAATTTCATGGAGGGTGTTAGTTAGCAGTGTCAGGCATTACAACAGTGCTGGCTGTGGCACTAGCAAGTGCAGGATACCATGCACAGAGATGCCATGACTATTTTTCCCTACATTTTTGCCTCACTGTCCTCTACCTTCCCTCTTCACCACTAAAAGAGATTATACATTTCTCATTAATCACCTTTGATGTGCACTTGGCTTCTTATCTGTGAGAATAGGTTTCTTAGAGGTTGCACCAACTCCTGCTTGCAGGAGATTTCAAAGCATATTCACCAAATGTCTTTCAGATAAGAGAGAAATTTGACAGACTAATACTGTAACCATTTTTCTTTGCCACTTGAGGCCTGCAATCTCTATAATAGGGAAATACTTAAAACATTTTAATGACCAGTGTGATCCTCCTTTTACCTGCTTCTGATTTTCTCATCACCACACTTAATTTCTGCTACAGAAGTATACCATTAAAACAAATGTTTTTCTCACATAGTGTTAGAAACACATTTCTCTTAAGGAGATTTGCCTTATTTGACTAAGGCAAATATTTTATTGCCTTCCCGTACTTTCTAGAACAGTAAAGTAACCACTCCAGAAAAACGTGAACAGTTTTGCTAAATACTTATTTTACCACACAAATATAACTCAGTGCTTTCTGTCAGAAGATTTTATTGTATGATTTGAACTGAAGTGGATTAACTGAAATAAAGATAAGTCAAGCCCACACGAAAGACCAATTGCTTGACAATATTGAACTGCAAATATTTTAGTTATCTTTCTGCCAATGCATTTTAAGTAAGCTTGGTTAAAGAAAAAAATCATTGCAATAACTGGAAGTGAAACCGCCTTATGAAGTCCAAAGAACATTAGCAAGGGAGAAGAATCCAAATGTTTTCTGCTCTATCAGAAGCAGAATTGGAGCCTGGTCGTATTTTTGTTTATCATAAATTCATAGCTTCTGATATCCTGCAATTCCAGGAAGACTGTTGGGCTTCATTATCTAAAAGTATGTTTCTAGCATTGTAAATAAATGTTTGGAAATCTGTATCTCAAAAAACAAACAAGCCCACCAAGAACTCCAAAGTAAATCTATATTTTAATTTTCTATGCATTGCATGACTTTAAAGTTTCAAAACTTAGAATCATAGAATCACAGAATCATAGAATAGTTAGGGTTGGAAAGGACCTTAAGATCATCCAATTCCAACTCCCCTGCCATGGCCAGGGACACCTCACACTGGACAATGTTGACCAAGGCCTCATCCAACCTGGCCTTGAACACCGCCAAGGATGGAGCGTTCACAGTCTCCCTGGGCAACCCATTCCAGTGCCTCACCACCCTCACAGTAAAGAATTTCTTCCTTAGATCCAATCTAAACTTCCCCTGTTTAAGTTTGAACCCGTTACCCCTTATCCTGTCGCTACAGTCCCTGATGAAGAGTCCCTCCCCAGTGTCCTTGTAGGCCCCCTTCAGATACTGGAAGGCTGCTAAACTAAACAGATACTGGAAACTTCTAAGGCTTTATTTGAGACATTCAATGATAATGACAATAAAACTTACACTGAGGACTGAATTGTTATTTCTTAGGCAACACTGAGAGTATAAAGGAGCACATGGAAGTATATTGTAGTGAATGTTATCTTTCCATGGAGTTCGAAAACAAAGGTTCCAATTTTAGCTGCCCAGGAGGCCAGATAAATATGTAAATACTGAGGCCAGAAGGGAATGTTTTCTTTTTCTCTAGCCAGATCTTCAGGATATAAAAGCTGTAGAACTTTTTCAAAAGTAGGAATTAAGCTGCTTTTCTAAAAACTGTATTGAATCTGACTTTAAGCATACCATGAAGCTGCAAATCCTCATCCCCTGATAAATTACTCTAGCTTTTAATTACTCTCATTGCTAAAAAAAGCTGCCTCATTTCAAGACTTTATCTGGCTCCAGTTTCCTCATATTGGATGTTATACCTTTCCCAGTATGCTTAAAAGCACCACCTTGCCCAACGATTTAACAGTACTTTATGTGTAAGTGACAAGTTTAAAGCAAAGGCATAAAAATATGCAAAGGTTGTAAGCCACAGTTAGAAGCCAAAGAAGTAGGCAGATGGAAAGATAACTAAGTAAACGTAGCTTGTTTCACACATAGGGAAGGGTACAGAAACAGCACGCTCCCTAGACATTATGTTCTCACTGATAGCTCTTAGCTAAATGTGCATTAAATTTGGTTGCTATTAGAGGGCTCAAGCTAATGACCATGGAGCTGTCTTGTCACAGCTAGAAAGGAGGTTTTACTTCAGACATACCATACAAGAAAAGAAAACATTCCTTAGGCTAAGCAGAACACAGAACTTCCTAGAGAACCCTTGCTTTTGGCTATTTGTCAGGTCTTATCCTCAGCCTTTTATTGCTTTGGCTCTTGCCTGCACAGTATGGATGGAGGATGAAGCTCAGCAGCTGTGAGTTAAGCAGTTTTCATTGATTTGTCCTTCTCTTTACAGTCTTCCTCTGGAAGCATCCCCAGGGCATGTTACTAATTGTTTGCCCTTTACTTTGGGACTAGTGGATTAATGGTATTATATAATTGCCATTTCTTCATCATTAATACCATAATGGTGTGATGAATTTTACAGTCAAACAGTCCTTGGCTCTCACTATGGGGATAAAAAAATCTTCCCATTTGAAAATAAATTATGCTCTTCTCTTCCACCAGTCCTATCAAATGGTTTTGTTTCTCTGCTTTTGCAGGCTTCCTGAGCACACCCTAAATTGTGAAATGGTACAGTGTGATGAGATGACAACAATACCTTCAGGTTCTCCAGATACACTACCATTAGACTGGACCTCCAGTCATTATGAGGCCTGGAAGTATAACTATCAGCAAAATAGATATCAATAGGTAGTTCCAAATTACACAGCAAGAGATTCTGAGGGTGTGTTATAGAATCAATTGTAGATGCTTTTTACTTATATGCTTTTTTATGTTTCTAGTAACATGTCCAAACACTTGGACTACAGAAAACTCAGGAAAGTTGACTTCAAAGTGCACAAAAATCTCACCTACCCTTGAGGCAGGCAGAGGTGATCTATCTTATCTCCCTCATACTCGGCATGGGATTAAAGACAGATGCAAAAGAGAGGTACCTGCGCAAAGTACATGCAGCTGGCTCTGTTAAAAAGCAAGTAAACTCACAGAATCATATAGAACGGTTTGGTTTGGAAGGGACCTTAAGATCATCCAGTTCCAAGCCCCTGCCATGGCCAGGGACACCTCACACTAGACCACGTCACCCAAGGCTCTGTCCAACCTGCCCTTGGACACTGCCAGGGATGCAGCATTACCACTTCTTTGGGCAACCTAATCCAGCTCCTCAGCACCCTCATGGTAAAGAACTTCTTCCTTATACCTAACCTGCACTTTCCCTGTTTAAGTTTAAACCCATCACCCCTTGTCCTATTGGTACAGTCCCTGATGAAGAGTCCCTCTCCAGCATGCTCGTAGCCACCTTCAGATCCTGGAAGCTGCTCTGAGGTCTCCACGCAGCTTCTCTTCTCCAGGCTGAACAGCCCCAACTTTCTCAGCCTGTCTCCATATCGGTGTAACTGAACCTTGGGTAATTTCTAAAGAAAAGCGTGCACCCAGAGCTAATCACTGAGAATTACCAAGCAGTGTTCCAGAAGTGTGAGTGCTCCAGCAAACGTATAGTGCAGCGCTATTGTCTTTGACCAAACTCAAGACCACTCCTGCCCAGAAATGAAGACCCAGTAAATCTGTTTTGTTACTCTCTACTCATACAACATGGTTGTGAATGGTAATGACCAGTTGGTCTTAATTAGAGTAGGTAATGATGCTTAGTAGATGTTCTCCTATTTATTATTGTCTTTTCCTAGTGCAGAATTATTATTGATCTTGCCCCTGAGAAAGAGGATTTCTGGACCCTTCATTTAAAGTTGCAGAGTTACAGGAAATAGATATGTTGCCCATTCTGCAGAGGTGGCAGGGTAATTTGTCAATTAGGAATAATCAGTTCTAGAATGACTTTTATGTCTGTGCTTTTTCTGAAGCCTTTTTAATTAGTTCTGAGTTCATCCATATATCAGTTGTGGCAAAAGATATTAACCATCCCACGTGTAGATCTTGGAATGAGATGAAATGCAGTTTGCAGTGGACTCTAAGGAGTGGGGAATCTTGACTTTTACAGTCAAAAAATGCCTGCAAAATGTTTCTTTTAATTTTAAATCTTGTGTTTGAAAATGCAGTTGGAGTTACACTGCCAGCCTTGGATACAGAAACTCTCTGTTTATCTCCTGAATGGGTATTACTGGGCTTGACAGCTTGACAGTTTCAGCCTTTGCCAATATGCCTCAGTCTCACTGAGAGGAGGAGATCACATCTGGTCACGGGGAGGACGAAGGACATGCCAAAGGCTGCCAGCCACTGGCTTCTAGGTTATTTTGTCCAGTCTTCGGAGGTCATTTCCTAGTGAAAGATCATATAACATGGCCAAAGAACATTGTATCATCAATTCTGAATGGGGTTTATCCCTGCAGGTATTTAAAGACCTTAGCTGTGGTCAGCCTACTTTGTTCCTAAATGGAAAAACATCAGAGCTTTGCTGTCTTGCTCTCCAAAAGCAAGACTGAGTGGGTATATCTCTAAGTAGAACTGCTAAATCTGCTACTTTTCTCACATTATTCTATTCCTGATTTAAAGACAGGACTGAGAAGGGAAATACTTTTTCCTTCCATTTTAAAAAATAACATTAAATATTAATGCCTCATATTTTTTAAAGGTTTATGTTTAAATTTTGCATGTATGCTATGAATTATCATTTATTGTTAAATAAGTTTAAATTATGCAAATGAATAAAATGAAGACAAATGAAAAGACAGGTATATAGGAACCGAAAGGCTTCCTTGGCAGCCAGACATTTTTTGGGCTTGTTACTTTAGTCCTGATCCTTCTGTCTGTCACTAAAAAGGAGTTTCCCATTTTTGTCTTAGAGCTGGCTTGTCGTGCTTCATTCCCTGAGCATCCCACTATAAGTGATTTTGCTATATTTATCCACATGCTGCAAGAAATCCTAACATGTAAAATAAAATGTGGAAGAATTTTTGAAAGCAGGCTTCTGAGTGAATAGCCCAGTGAAAACAGGACATTTTAAAGAAGATTCAAATGTATTCACAACAAGACATTAGAAAGCCTAAAGGTGAATAACCATTTTACATGGAATGCCACAGTGGTACTCTTGATAAAAGCCATTACCATGAAATGAAAACTAATCCAGGAATTTTCTAAAATTTTGAAAGCTTCCCCATTACTTTTAAATGTGGAATATCAGCAGAACACCAGCTAAGAAAGTTGGGGCTGTTCAGCCTGGAGAAGAGAAGATACATGGTGACCTCAGAGCAGCCTTTCAGTATGTGAAGAGGGCCTACAAGGATGCTGGAGAGGGACTCTTCATCAGGCACTGTAGCAAGAGGACAAGGGGGAATGGGTTCAAACTGAAACAGGGGAAGTTTAGATTGCATATAAGGAAGAAATTCTTTACTGTAAGGGTGCTGAGGCACTGGAATGAGTTGCCCAGAGAAGTGGTAAATGCTCCATCCCTGGCAGTGTTCAAGGCCAGGCTGGACAGTGCCTTGGGCAACATTGTCCAGTGTGAGGTGTCCCTGGCCATGGCAGGGGGTTGGAACTGGATGATGTCAAGGTCTTTTCCAACCCAAACCACTCTGTGATTTTGTGAATGTGAAAGGTCCTGTGTGGTGTTTTAGATTTGAATGGTAAGCAATTCTTCATTCTGTAGTGCCAAAGGGAAGAAAGCCAGTCTGCCAAATTCTGTTCCTTGATCTCTCTAACTCACTGTAAAGCCTTCACCAGGTTATTCTTTCTTTTTCTTTGCCACCTCTGTAATGGAGATTGTAATTATCTACCTCTTATTTGGTTTGCTGAGTTTATGATATTTGTGGTAATGAATTTGCATAAACCATACCAAATTAACTTTTAAGATCCATATTTCATATTGGTCTCACACACTCTGTCTTCCTTCAGTTTCTTTCTACCCCTCTTTGTTTCCTCCTTTAGTGTGTGTGTTGGCTTTCTTTTGTTATTTTCCTTCCAGTAACCCGAGGGGGTTTTTTTTCACTTGGTGCATGAAATATTGCTTTGGGTTGACCCTATGGCCTCTCCTGGCAAAGGATTTGTGAGACTGACATGTGTTCTGGGAAGACATTCGTGTCACCGATGAAATTCTTATGAGATTATCTTAAAAAGATAGTGTATGAAAACTGGGATAGGGATGTACCAGAGCTCTGCAGAACAGCTGAAACAAGAGGAAAAGGAGCCTGATATATAGAAATATAATTACACAGCACTTCAGCAGAGCCTAAGAGATGCTGATATTACCAAACATATTTAATTGGAGAAGGGAATATGGAATAGCATGTGGTTTTCCCTAAATCATACCTACAATACAATGTACTCCAGTCTGCCAGTTAATATTTTTCCAACTCAGTTCTTGTTCAACAAATCAAAAGTAGATTTGGCTTTAATTGTTCTGTAGACATTAGATCCTGTCTATAGTTACAGCTGCATAGACTATTAAAATAAATTTGTAACCTTATCTAGGTGTTCCTGCTCTGGCAGGGGGATTGGACTAGATGATCTTTTGAGGTCCCTTCCAATCTCTAACATACTGTGATACTGTGTAATAACGTGATTTTCCTAATTGTGGCAGTTGACTAGAATGGCAGGAGTAGGAGGCAGTTTCTCCTCCTTTGCTCTGCTCTAATCCAAGTGACATTCACTGGCAACACTTTTCTTCTTTCAGAGGTTGGTGAACCTCCACTGATCTGTTAATTTTATGTTTTCCCCCTCAATCTGACCTGCCTGGTCATAATTTGGCTGGGACTAAGAATTTATAAACTGTGGGCTGGTTTGTATCCCATGTTGCAACTATAGCAATAAAGCACTATATGCTTTCTGATTACTTTTGTCTTTTCTTGGAATAAGAGATTGTGTACAGAATTGATGGGTTTAAAGAGCCAGATATATAAATATCAGAACATGGCTCACCAGTTAATTCAAAACCACTATTGTACTATATGTGTGTTCTCAGGAAGATGTCCTCGTAACCTCCTTTACAGTACGAAAGTTGTTTCTTGTATTCAGCTTACACTCATAATTTCTTCCATTTATTAAATGGGTGGATATATTTTTATGTACACCATTTACATAGGTCAACCCATTGTATATTTCCACCATTAATGTAGTTTTCAAACTATCTCAGGTCCCTACTTTTTGCTCTTCCTTCATAACGTTTGCAGTTTCATTATAGGGCTTTTCATTTAATAGTGTAAGGGTAACTGTTTTTTAACACTTGTCCTGGTTTCAGCTGGGATGGAGTTATTACAAGTTTATAGTTTCAACCACGACACCATTTTGCATTCATCTGAGATCCTCTTACTGAAGTTTTAGCTACAGTTAGATCACTTATTATTCAGTATAGTTTGTTTTCAGTGTGAACTTTTCAAGAGTTACTCTGTCTTACTATTCTACTCAGGAGTTCTGTTTCCTGAGAATCATAATCCACAGTATCTTTAACAAAAGGAAGAAGGATGTGGAGACAGACGAAGTGGGTAATTTTGCGCGTAACATTTAATTTACTGACAGTTGAATCTCTTTTATAAAAGATACAAGAACACAACTGCTATTGAATAGAATTTCTGAACTCCCTTTTGTCTACCAGCTTATATTATTAAGCAAAGAGGATGGTACAAGGGGATGTAAATTTACTTCAACCTGTAATAAAGTTATTCTGCACTGGTCATTTGTGTCCTCTTTAGAGGGCCATAAATTCTACGATGAGGTAGAATTAGGATTATTATGTTATTTTTTATGTTATATTTATGGTACATTACATATTAGTACTGCATGGGAAGTTTGCTAAAAATCTGAGAACATGTAGCAGGAAATTGTGTTCTCAAAGAATGGTGAGAACTAATGGTACGTTAAGAAAGCATCCACCTTATTCCCTGTCTCAAGGGAAGCAGAGTAAGCCACGACCTGTAGCAGATATGGAGACTGGTGTTTGTTTAAGAACCAGTAAGTTTAGTGCTTTTACTCTATTTGATTATCTCACTCGCCCACTCCCATCCCAGTATTACTCTCCCAAGGGCTTCACTTCCCTGTTCCTGGCAGGGAGATCACAGCCAATCCAGGAAGGTTGGGCAGAAAGTTGTGTCAGTTTGTGCAGTGCAGCTGCTCACAGTTACCAGACAGGTATTATTGGTCAGTGTCCTTCAGCATCTCCCAGCATCTGCCTCCATGTGCTCCCTGGTCTGCAGGGCTTTTCCCCACTTCTAAGCATGTTTCCTCCAGCCAGGATCTTCATGTTCTTTCCAGGCCCACTTCTTTGAGACCATTTTTGTCTGGGAACACAATCTAAATACCTTATTATGCAGAAGCACAGTGTGTGATCAGCCTCCTAAGTGATGGTTCTCTCAAGTGTCTGTTTTAGAGGATTCAAGATGTGCCATTTCTTTATTCCAACTGATAACAGAACTTACAACCAACCTGTAACAGTTGCAGCAAGTAAGTGGTATGCTTCTGCTTGATAGTTTGAAACTTCATTTTCAGGCATTCACCCCCACACACATATACCCAGCTGTCTGCTGCCTGTTATTGAAATATTGAAGCATTTTTGAAGCAATTGAAGTATTATTGGTTTACAACATTCATCTGCTCATGAAACATCCAAATGGTGCCACTGTAGTTTACTGTTGTGCATTGCCTGCAACTACAATCCAGCCAGCAGTTTGGAGTGTTATGCACCAGCCACAGAGGAGCTTTAGATGCATGCAGATTAAAACTCTTTCCAGATAGAGTGGAACTGTACTTATACATTTTCTGGATAAGTCCAGGCAGAATGCGTTCTACATCTAATCTTTAGGAAGTTATCATCATGATATAATGACAGTAGTGACAGCAGCAGCCAGACAGTTAAATCTATTCTGGTACAATGCAAATACACCTCTGGGAGATTGTACAAAAGGTCAGAGCTTGCTTTGTTTAATTCTTTCAGACGAGATGGCTGAAGTGTAAAGTCAGGGGGGAGGACTAAGCTCAGATAAATGGGAAGATGGATTATGAGCATGAATTAAAATAATTAAATTATCTGTGATGGAAAGATAAGTGTCAAAGACTAACATATACCAGTTTTCTCCTTTTTTGTCTTCCCTTCCTCTTTTGTCACTGTGATCCCTGTTATCACTGTTGTCTCCTTCATCCTCTTGGTTTCTAATGATCTCTATCTTCTACTTCTAAAAGTAACTTACTATTCCTTGTTTTTACAGTTCATTTTCTAGTTGTTATTTTTGCTCTCCTCAACACAGCCCTTTTAGATGCCCTCATCTTTCTCTGTCAGTCTTGTGGTTTTCCAGTTTTTCATCCTCATTACTTCCTTCTCTCTAGCCTCTGGCTTCCACTTCACATCTTCTGTCAAAAATACTCCATATTTTTGATAGATCACCACTTCTTTCTTTCTTAATCCTATCCTGTCATTTTATTGCTGACTGAGATTGGCTTTCAGCTCACTTACCATCATCATAAAGTGATTTGCCCTAGGGCCTCAGCTCATAGAAAGTGCCATCCTAGGCAGAAAAATGGCTATGTTGAAATGGCACCTTCTTGCCCAGCAAAGCTGCTTCCTTCCTCTATCAGTTTCATATGTTGATGTGAGTAGTAAGCATATGTTACTGCATATTATCACTGCAGAGCCATCACCAGTGACAGCAAGGAGAATCTTCTACAATACACAGCTCTGGAAGCACTGGGTTTGGGCTGGACAGACAGACTTGAGCTTAAATTCTCATGTGACAGGTTGATACTGGTGTCATTGAAGGCCTATTTTGGCCAGTTATGCCATTTATTGCTAGTAGTAACGCAGGGAATGAAGAAAGGACCTTATCCTGACTATTGGATTAGCCAAAGGAGCAAGTTAAGAAAGATACCCTCTTAGCTGCAAACTGAGTGCGTCTGAAGTCAAGGAAGCATAATAAACACTGAAGCCTACAGTGGCATTTTTACACTGCCACTTTACAGCACAGAACGGCAATTTAATTACTACTACACCCTTTTGACCTAGGGTGGCTGTCTATCTGCAGCGTTGCTTTTGTGCCAGCTGGAACTGGAAAAGCACAGGTTGTCCTTTGGGCTTTTAGCAGGCAGCTGTGATACAGGTCTGGGACCTATGAAGAGCGTCTATCTTTCGAAAAGGGTACATTAGTATACTACTAGAATCACAGGAGCACAAAGTAATTCCTGTGATTGTTTCATTAAAGCCTTCAGACCATGAAAGAATGTACATTCGTCATCAAGATGACTCGTGAAATGATAGAACAAGTAGAAAAGAAGGTGAGAAACCTCTAATAATTTCAAAAGAGATGAAAATCTTATAACCTTACAGAGAACTGCAAATGTATCCCTGCAACACCGCATCCTGATCTGATGGAACACTGTCCTTTCCCATAGTCAGTAATACAAACAGATGCTTTGTTTTTAAAGGCTGCAGTTCCAGGTCCTGGATGGTGTTTGAAAAGCATTCTATGGCCAAACCACAGCAAACCTGATTCTGGACACTTCAACCTGATTCCTCACAGTTGTCACAACTCTGTAGTGATCTGCACATGCACAGCATTGTGCAAGGATGCATAATGTCCAAAGTCTCCAGCACCCATACAGTGGCCCCGCGGTAATATCATTCAAAGGCTGTACAGAAGAAACTGAGAGATTAAACAGCACAGGCAAGAACCTGGCTGTAGTATTGCTGATGTCTATAGTGGCAAGTACTGACATCAGACTTTAGTTAGCTTATCTCCTATGTGTGAAATTTTCTGAACTCTTAGATAGTCAGGAAATAAATAACACCTCCCAGTTATAAATATGCTGCACTTCACTTTCTTTTAGAACTGCACAACACTGGGAAGGATGTATTAGTATTACATTGAAGTAGCTGCAGTCCTCCACGTATTCTGCAACACCATAAGAAGCAAATAACACCAACTGAATAACTCATAATATTTCAATATTTCATATCTAGTACCTGTCCTGTTTTGAATTAGGCTGAGTTGGATCTGCTGTGATTTTGGAGGTTATCTAAGGATACCTGATCTTCACCTACTTTACCCTTCTCAACTGCAAACCTTCAGGTGTGAAATTACCTCCAAAATGGGCTTCTGAGTATCTGTTGCTGGCTGATTTTAGAGTATGCAGAAAGTTGCTTGGGGGCAGAGAAATATTATTCACAATAATTTGGGCTCTTCCAGTGTGTGTTTATCTGCTCTTGGTTGTTCTTTCCATTCTTTATTTGGAGAACAGTAGCTAACAGCCAATGGATGTACTTGTTTGCTAAATTTGCTTCTATTTTTAAACGTTGTATCATGTTATCTTGTTTTTTAACATCATGATTTTAGTTTTTACTGCTTTGTGCTTAGATACATAAATGTTTCTATGAATAGGCTAAATAGGTTATCTCCCTGTTCCCTATTTAATTTCTGTGGGCAGAAATAACCTTGGCACAGGGTGTTCCAAGGTTATTGATTACTGGAGCTGTGCCTCAGGCCATCGGCTCCTTCAAGCCAATTATTAATGCCCCATGTGTCAGCAATTATTGGAAAAGTGGTGATGCACGTGCTGTGCTCTCTGAACACTTTTCCAAACTAGAGTCAGGTGCTGGCAACAGGAGCTAACTAAATTACAAAGTGGAGGGAGGGAGTCCTACATCAAAAGTCACCCCTCAGGGCCTAGTGAGGGGAGATGGCTTAGACTTCAACCTGTAAGGTTAAGAGACAATGAAGTGTGGAATAGCAAGTTGTTCCTCGACCCACAGAGCTAATGAAGGTTGGTTTCCTGCAGATGGGTGTGTTGCATTCCTGAAACACACCTTAACCATGTACTGAATTCCTCTTCTGTTCTCTGAACACTCCTGCATCTCCTGCCTCTTTGCCTGAGAATGGCAGTGTGTGCTGTGGGTACTCTGAACCTATATATGTATATAATCATAGAATGGTTTGGGTTGGAAGGGACCTTAAAGATCATTTAGTTCCATCCCCATGACATGGGCAGGGACACATACTGTTAGACTGCTGCGTTAAGATGGAAAAAGCTTTAATTCCACTTCCCACTACAGGACAGAGATTGAGTCTTTCTCCTTTATTTAGTTATATTCTGGCAAATGTGGCTGAAATTAGTGACTAGGGGAAAAAGTATGATATGAGGAAGTTAATGGCTAAATGGTCAGTTGAACAAACAGCACAAGCATTTGAAGTATACTTTTTTAGGCAGGCAGGCCAAATTAAAAGTTAAATTATGTTACTTAAGTGCCAGAGGTGTCCATCTATAATGATATCGAAGCTAAAAATAAAACCAATGGTGTTTCTACTTTACAAATAGTGGAAACCTGCAAAAAGCAGCCTTATGTTGTGAATGAGGAAAAAAAGCTATCTCTGCAGGCATTTAGGAAGCTCTGCAGAGCTTTAGTGTGGCAGTGATACGGGAGCAAAGCCAGCTCTGGAGTACTATTCATCTTGTGCCTGTTCCACATGCAACCTGTTATTTCACTGTTAATATTCTCCAGACATTCAAGTGCGAGCATCAGTATTAGGCTCACTGGGTCAGAGGTCACAATTCCCTGCAAGCTGCTGCTGGAGAGATAAGGGTATGAACTAAGGGGAATGGAAGTGTGGCTGCACTGGTTCCCTGGAGGAGCTTTTGTCTGGATGGTGTGTTTCTACTGCAGAAGTTCTTTGAAAACAAGGATGGCATAAATTATTTCAGCATGGCAGCACTGTTCACAGCCACCACATGACCCACATACAAAATCCAAGTTTTCTGAGCAGAAGTTGTCTTTTTTGGTCAACTGACTTGGAAATATAAGTGGGGTTTCAGTCACAAGTTTATTTATGTTAAACTAGTGTGGTAGTAATTGCTATGGGGTCTTCACTGCTTCTTAAGAGTATCATCTGAGTGTACTGGAACAGACAATACCCTTGGCCTTCAATTTAGCCCTTTCCTCAGTCCAGCCTCTGTGGTTCTTTTCAGTCCAGTGTTTTTCCTGCCATGCAGTGGGCAGGATCTAGCACCAACTAACCAGAGCTCTATGAAAGTTAAAACTTTCTTCTCAGTTTCTGGTTATGCTCTAGGATCTGTGTTTAAAAGCCTGCAGTGTGAATATGCTGCGGCAAGCCTGAGGTAGAAGTTGTGGTATGGGTATGTGGGCAGATAGCTACTGAAGAAACAATGGCTTATGGCTCTGGGAGCATCAGTTGCTTGCTCTTTATGGGCTGTTTTACCCAACTGGGAATGCAAGTGCTCACAGAGTGTGTAAAGGGGACAGATAGCCTGTCACATGAGCTTTGGGAAAACACACATCATTCTCTTTGATAATCTCTGATGGTTTTTAACACATTAAAATGAATTCGTATTGATGGAACTTCAGGACAAGCTAGAAGGCCTAAGCTCCTCCTCAGTGCTTACCAGCATCTATAGATAGCTATTAATTCCTGCACCTCATGCTTCCTCCTTAGATGTAAAAAGCTGTCAAGGCAGAGGGGGTGTCACTTCCTCCTTGTACTCATTTGTGCACTGACCAGTAAGAACTGCGGTCTCTGCTGTCTTCTTGGAAATAGCTGCTACTCAGTCCAGATATAGAATCATAGAATAGTTAGGGTTGGAAAGGATCTTGCAATCATATAGTTCCAACCCCCCTGCCATGGGCAGGGACACCCCACACTGAGAAAACAAGAGGCTGGCTACAGTTTCTATATTTTCTATCAAAGACAGATGGAGAAGACAGCAAATGCAGAAATACCTGTGCTGCACAGGCAGCTACTCTGCAGACCAGATTTAGAGTTTCTGGGAAAGGCAAATTTGCTGTATATGCGCCATTTAGTTCTTGCTCCTTCTTTGACTAGGCTTTTGGTTGTTCATAAATCATGAATGGCCAATGGTGCTTTGTCCTAAAACCAGCAGGTCCTTGCTGAAATTTCAGACAGTGTGTCTCAGGTACAGTGGACCTGGTTCACTGGTGTCCTCTTGGCCTCTGCGTCAGTTAGACATTTAGGAGAAGACATGTAACTCACTGATTTGATGCCCTCTCTTCTGCACAAACACAATTAACTATTCTAGAGCTAGTTCTTTTCTATGAACTTCCTTCCCTCTCACTAATGGAAATGCAAATGAAAGACTAAACTACAAGCAAGAGAGTCTGTTCTTAATCTCTGCTTCAAAACTTTCCCAAGGGTAATAAAATACAAAGGTCTGAGCAAAGCGCATTCATTTCAAAAGCAACTTGAATGTAAGTGGAGATAACAGAAACAGAAGAAGCAGCTGCCTTGAGTCATCTCATTCTCAGGTGTAAAGTAAGAAATGGTATTCTTGCCTCGGAGACCTTTCCCGTTTTGGGGAAACCTATCGTTAGACTCATGATGCATATTGAACAGGCACTGTGGATCTCTCTTCTTCAACACTGTATCATGGTCTTTCAAATGTAGTTGACAGTGATTTGCCCTCTTCTGGACTGAGACAGATGTGCTTGTACTCTTGACAACTGATGTGCAAAGCCTCTATCCTTTCTTCCACAGGCCAAAGTGTTTCTCAGTGGGACTATATCACATCTGCTCATGTGTGTAACTGTCATATTTGTTAAAGCTGGAAGGAAAAACACCTTGCATACATCTTGAATGTATGAACCCTGCATCAAAAGGAATACAGTAAAACCTACTTCGAGACCTTTATTTCTGATTGTTGTGGAAGTTTTGTATGGCCACATTCCATTTGCCATCATTAACCAACAGTGGTGGCCCAGGTAAAGTGTCCTTAGATGACAAGGTTACTTGAGCATTTGAGATTTGAATCTGCCGTAGGACGCAAACCAAGGACTAATGTGCCATGCTGGCATTTAATATCTGATCAGGAAAACATGATTGATCCAGGTATTCTCAACATTCAAGGTGATGTAGAAGTGTGTCATTCTGAGAGGACAGTAAGACTCTGTGGGGAAGTAGGACTGCTCAAAATAAGCACATTGCTGATATACAGCTGAAAACTTCATCCCAGCATATAAAATGTCTTGCATTCAGGAGTTACCCTGTTTTTTTAGCATTAGTAGGTACCAGTCACTCAAAAAATGTCATAACATAAATCTAAGGATGGAAATTAATACAAGGAATGGTATCTCAGTCCTAGTGCCTTTCAAAGGAATTTTGTCTCTACTGATATTTTCTGGTTTGAAGTTGAAGTCATTAGACTCCAACGGGTTCCAAGTGGGTTTCATTCAAATTCATAAATTCAGGAAAGGTTACTTATAATCCACCTTCAGGTTAATGCAAAAACATGGCCCAGGTTTGCTAAAAAATTTGCACACAGCAGATAAGGCGTCTCTCTGACCACTCCAGGTAGCTTTCATCTTAAAATAACTAGATCTGAGACTACAAATAATGTCAGATGTCTTGATGTAATTTGAAGGTTATTCAAATAGAAAATGACATAAATTTCAGTTTATTATCCTTTCTTTACTTGATGAGATGATCATCTACATCCTTTTATTAGCTTCTATTGGATACTTAACCAAGCTTATTCCAAAGATAAAACGCCTTATCATCTTAAGAACATCCTGAGTTGTTCCCTCATCAGCTAAAAAGCAGGCCTGTAAGCCTTACAAACTTACTCAGTTTGTACTGAATGCAATGGTGAACTTTATGATCAGGAAAGGTTTTGAGATTGGTGACAGGGATACTAGAATATAGGGAGATGCAGGATCAGAAAAAAGCGGACAACTAAATTACTTCCAAATTTGCTTTGTGCTACTCTACAACATTAAGCTAAGGTATTTCAAGGACTGGTTTAGGTTTCCCTTAAGATAATGGAACATTACCAGTGGATTGGGATAGAAACAGCATTCATTCAACTTTTAGGCAAGTGTGTCAGATTTTTGAAAGCACGAAAGCACCATCAAGTCTGTCTTTCAGCCATAAAATCAGGCTGTTTAATTCCTGAATTAAATCCCTGAAACTTCTGGTTTGAGCTAGTGATTCTTTCTTGGAAATACAGATTCCAATTCAGCTACTGGAAACAGTCACAACCTGAACTGAACCATGTCAGCACATGCTACCTTCTTTCCACCCTGTCTTTTTCTAGATTCATTGCCAGCGACTGGATGAAATATTTCTCTGCTTGATCAAAGAATTTTATGAGTTCTCATCTTTGCCTGAATTTCTTGTTCATCTCTTTCTGTCTTCAAATCATTCTTTCAAAGGGAGGTGAGGAATAAAAACACTGTTAAGTTTCCATAACCCTGACTAGTCTGTCAGCCCTGAATAATTCTGGCCTAGAAATTAATAATTGCCTAAAGGAGAAAATTATCAATAAATATCCAGTGGAGATAGTCTGAGTTCAATATGTCAGTGGTCATTTCCTCACCACACGCTGCGTGTCTTTGAGGCTTCATACATAGCTGAATAAGACAGCACCACACATTCTAAAGGAATATCGGGAAGGAAGAGCAAGACTCCTTTCGCTGGATTCCTTGCATGCATGAACAGAGTCTGTTTCTTCGTCATATATTTTAGCAAGTTAGCTAGAAAGTTGTCAGAACAGGTAGTATTCCAGTGAATTTTCAGTGTTCAGGGTTTTATATGAACTACTAAATGTAAGAAATTGCTGCAAACAGAATAGAATTATAACTGTTTCAAGAGCTCCGCAAATGCCTGTGAGCAAACACTTTGGCAGCTTAATAGTGTGGGAAAAAAGGTTTAGGTAGGAATGTGAAAATGTAGATTCTTTACTTTAAGCTTCTTCTTGTATTCTCCTTATTCTATGTTCTCTGAGCATTGTTTTTAACTAAAAGACAGTGGTGAATTTGTTCATTAACTGTGTCCTTGAGTTTAATTACATGTGTGGGACTGATGTGTCCAGAAGTCTCCATGGAGTGAAACTTTCTAACAGATCAAGTGGTCTCTTTAGACCATTGAAGTACTCAGGGGGCTCAGGTTGTTCTTCAGCTCAGGACAACCAGGGTATTGAGTAATAGCGGTCTGTGTAGTACTAATTCATCCTTGCATCGGCTTTTGTAGCAGAAATTGTTAATTTCTCTTTCATTCTCCATGTTTCAGGTATTTTCTGACCATCAAAATACTGAGGCTGAGTCACATTCCTAACCGGGCAGGACTCCCTGTGTTTTGCTTGCTAGGTTGTTTACTAATTCTATGTAAGCAGAGATAACTCTTAGGTTTTCCATACCAACTCCTAAGAGTTCTCTTTTAAGTCACTCAGTATCAGATAGGAGCCTGCCAATGCACAGCATGTGATGTGGTGTTTGTGCTGAAGTAAGTTAGTATGGAGGTGTTCTAATTGATGCTCTGCAGGCACTATTGATGAAAGTTAATCACAGTGAAATAGTTGCACTAATGTGATAAACACAAGAGGAGCATTACTACTTGCTTTACTAAATGTACATGAACTCCGGATTCTATAATTATTCATCTGTTTTTAATCAAAATAATGTGATTTGAGATGCTTCATTTTGTAAGTATTTCCCAGACAGCAGTTTTCTTCTTAGTTATTTAAAGCACTGTTCAATAATGAGGGTTTTATACTCAACTTTTTACACAAGAAGATATACTGATAGTAATACTAATTGAATTTATGCTATTCCCAAACCATCATCTCAAGCAGAATGGCCTTCAAGTTTCCTTCTATGGGTTGACTACTAATGATGTGCGTAGGCTTTAGCTCTGACTAAGCCTTGTGTGGCCAAGCTGCCAATCACAGACTTGCCATAAGCACCATGAAACCACAATGAAGCACAAGATTATGTAAACAAGATGAAAATATCCCAACCAGCAGATCATATATATATATATATATATAAATTATATTCTTCATCATCCTCTTCAGGGATCCTCCTGGATATAAACAAGTTTTATTTATCATGTCAGCATCCTCTGCCCTGTAAGTGCATAATAATGTAACTCTACTTGTTCAAATACAAGAAAAAAATGCAATTAGAAGTTATACCTAAATTCTCATCAGTTCAAGTACCCGTTTCTGATGAGATATTAATACAAGCTCATCAGTTATAAGTGTGTATCAAAATTGGCTTTAGGTGTGAGTCTTTCACATTCAGAAGCATATTGGCTAAAATCAAGGAGTAAGTGGGCACTTAGACCAAGATCTAACTATAGTCTTTTCTAGCAACAGAAACCAAAAGTTTCAGAAAGGGAACTGAACAACATTCCTTTCCTCCAGCCTTTTCATATGTGTTCCTTTTCATACGCTGACCTTAATTTTGAAATCTACCCAGAAAAGCCCTACAAGTTCAAGACAGTAGAGGAATGCAGGGCAATTTTGCAGCTGAACTGACTGTCACACTGCTGGAAATCTTTTAACAGAAAAACTTTTTGCTGAAGAGCACATTTATCAAAATGTGCTCTTGAAATTTATTACATCAAAATGCTTGGAATACGGGTTTTCCTGTTATCCAGATGAAGTGTTTTAATTTTTTCAGACTGAAATCATGTTTTGTAACTTAGCAAAAAAGAGTCCTGGAAGAGTCCTGGATATCAGCTTTTAGTGTTGGTATGTAACGGACTTTTTGTTCCTTTTTTTTTTTATAGTTTCATATTCTTACAATATGAAGGAATGGTCTCTCTGGACTTCAGATTTTGGCACAAAATGTATTTCTAGCTAGACTATAGTACTGAGTGTTCAATATTTATGTATGGAAAGTGTGCTTTAAAGTTTGGACACTCAAAAGACTGATTACATCCCCTTAGTATGTTTTTATTTGAATGAGTTCCCACTGGCTTGTCAGTATTCTTTGGAACCACTGCTTCCCTATGATATATGTTTCTTCTGGAAGCATGAGAGGCTTTTGGATTGTGTCAGTAAGAGCAAAGAGCGAACAGACAAAAGGAAGAAAGCTTCATTCCACTATGTCTGATTCGAAATTTTCTGAAGATCTGGACACAGAACTTAGCTTTTATTGGAAATGGGATTTTAAATATCCCTGCTGCCCTATATGGCTAACCAGAATCAAGGTGCTGGAAACACTCTGGATATCAGAACGGTTTTCCAAAACCTTCATAATTGTCACCACTATTCTGATAAACTGTCACAGCTTGAAAACAGGGATTGCATACCAGATTTTCCTGTGTTCAAAGAGTCTTAAAGCAGAGATTGCAGCTTCTGTTGCAGTTCTTTCTGTCCTATAGGTAGCTCAGTTGTAGCTTTATTGACCATGATATAGAGGGCATCATGTTAGCATTATTTATTTCTTACTTTCTAGTTGTCTCTTAGAAAACAAACAGTATACAAGAGCTAGTTTCTGATTTAATGCACTCATTCTTAATGTTTTTTTCCACTTTGTTTTGTTTGTTTTGAAACATTAAGTTAATAAGATCTTGGTGGAGAGGTCCATCTTGTCCTCAAGTGATATTGCTCCTCTGACTCCTTTCCTTGTACTTCTCTTTGTCTCCATTATCAGTAATTAATGCTTTTTTACCTAAGTGAGTTTAATCAGATCTCTGTCACTTGTATCCCATTTAACATCAGTGTAAACACCAGTCGTTTAAAGACAGTTACTACTGGTTTCCAGAGCTTAGTTCAGATTTTGTCCCTCATTGTTAAAGCGCAGCCTGAGAAGGCATCCTTCCTTGGCTGTCATGAAAGAAATATCTCACTGACTGTTTTCCTCCACTGAGAGGAAAACTATGGAACATCTCCCTATGCACTGAACCATGTTTGTGCACGCTTCTCCAGCAAGACATCAGTACTGCAATCTAAAGAGTCCTGTTGTCAGAGAAAGCTTATATGTTACAAAGCTGACAAGAATTTCTGTATGCCAGAGCAGAAATGTGTTCTTTCCCTAGTTTTATAAATATTTCTTCAGTCTTAATGTATTTTTTTTATAACAGTGAACCCTGGTACAACAATGCTAAAATTTTCATCTGTATCTGGTGAGGCAGAGGAAAAAAATTGATGATAGTGTATAAGACCCATAATTTATAAGCTAATAACTGTAATATTAAGCATAACCACAACCTAAAATTCGTGAGAATTCTACATACAGTCATCTAGGACTTAGTGGCCAAATGAGCTTCTTATTTTTGGAATTAAACTGGTGTAAAACATAACATAACACTGTCATTGAGAGATCATGATTTCTGCCTCAGTGCCCTCCTTGCCCTTCCCCAAAGCCCTCATACTTTTGACTTATCAAAAGTGTTGATAGAGGGTATCTGTGAAAGGTTTTGTCTTTCTGCCTGTGAAATGGAGCTCTTGAGATTTTTTCCACATTGTTCACAAAAAATAATATTTTGATGGTTTAATCATAAGAAGAAAGTGCATTTTCCAGAAGAGCCAGGAATGGATTGATCAGGACATTCACTATGGACGTGAGGGTTCTGAATTACGTAAGAAATTACTTACAGAATTGAGCAGGCTCTGTCTGTCTCTCGGACTCCAAACCCCAAACTGGAGCTGAAAGGCCTTTATTGAAGGAATCATTAAAACTCATGTGCACCATTGAAAAATTTCTTTTCATGAATTGAAGTTTCCAGATAAGAATATTTCACTAAATCTATAGAACCAGCTTCCAGGCCTTCTTTTATATTCTTTCTAGGCAGTTACACAGGAAGATCAACATTTTTGATATTTTTGATTAAAGATGACTGAAATTTAGAATAAAATGTTATGTAATATATTCCTGGTGGTGGCAGAACAAGCAGAAATATGAAAAATGGAAAAATATTAATGAAATAGTTGATCAAAGGTACTCTGGACAACAATTTCCATGTTTCCAGTGACGAAAGAAATCAGAAACAGTTCCTGGTGGTACAGTGCTGTAGATATGTTTGGATGAATGCTTAACAATTTGGAAAGCTCTCTTTACTCAATTCATTCCTTCTCAGTTTTTATGGTCTAAAGTATCACTGTGTGCAAGTTTCCTTCCTGACTATGCCTTGCCAAGGACGTTGACAACATCCTGCTCATTAGTGCTGTCCTGTAATGTCTGATGAGTGCTCTCATCACTGATTCTGTATAGGAATAGCCATATCAGATCAAGCCACAGTTCAATCTTACCTCCATTCTTGGCTCTAGCAGTAGCCAAATGCTGGTGTTTCAGACAGTCAATCTCTGGTAAAAATATCCTTGCCTGATTTATGGCACTATACATGGAAGAATAATTACTTGGGGTGAATTTTGATCTTTTCAGCATCTGTGATGATCAGCTTATACCTGATGAATATCACTACACCAAACTGAATAAACTGCATGTTCATTGTGTCATTCTTTTCCATTCTCTTCCATTGATTTCATTCTTCTTCTAGAATAAGTAAATAAAAATGTAGTATATTAAATTAGACTGAAGATGTATAGGATTTATCAAGGGGCCTCCCTTCCCAGCCTCACCTGCACTGTGCTGTATTTTATAGTTGTTCTGAGCTGCCAGTGCTCTGAGTCTTTAACATCTGTATTGTTGAACACATATTCTGCTGCTTAACAAATGGAAATGTAACCTTGTGCCAGGTTGGTATTTAAATATATGATCCTAAACAGTACAGATTGCTACAGGCTGAAATTAAACTGCTGGATGATTTGCTGGTGCTGGTTTCAAGTAGACTCCCTTTTACTTTTTATGAAATACACTTAGTTCTCTTTATATGGAACAGGATGCCAAAGTGAGGTAATGCTTTGTAAACCGGTTATTCCTTCAGACACACTAACTAACAACCCTGGAATTCTTTGCAGAGCATAAAATTTGACATGCCCCTAGGAAAAGGTCACATACAGTGAACTGTTGAGGCAGAAGGAAAAAAATAATACTAAAAAACCCCAATAAAAATTTAAAAAAAAAATCAAAACATTCTAATATATCCCAAATTATTATTTCGATTTTCATGTTGATTAATAAAGGAAATAAGGGTTATCTTAAAAAATATATGTAGGTACCTAAGCTGAAAACATTGCTTTTAGGTTCTTATTTGCCCTGTTTACCCACTATAGTTGGAATTAATTAATCATCTAGAAGATATTGAACAAAGATGTTGAACAAGACCGGTCCCAACACCGATCCCTGAGGGACACCACTCGTTACCGGTCTCCAGCAGGACATCGAGCCATTGACCACAACTCTTTGCGTGCGGCCATTCAGCCAGTTCTTTATCCACCGAGTGGTCCACCCATCAAATTGATGTCTCTCCAATTTAGAGACAAGGATGTCATGTGGGACAGTGTCGAACGCTTTGCACAACTCCAGGTAGATAACGTCAACTGCTCTACCCCTGTCCATCAGTTTCGTAGCCCCAACATAGAAGGCCACCAAATTGGTCAGGCAGGATTCCCCCTTAGTGAAGCCATGCTGGCTGTCACCAACCACCTCCTTGTTTTTCATGTGCCTTAGCATGCCTTCCAGGAGAACCTGCTCCAAGATTTTGCCAGGCACAGAGGTGAGACTGACTGGTCTGTAATTCCCCGTGTCATCCATTTCCCCCTTCTTGAAAATGGGGGTTATATTTCCCTTTTTCCAGTCGTCGGGAACTTCACCTGACTGCCATGATTTTTCAAATATGATAGCCAGTGGCTTAGCAACTTCATATACTCTCTCTTTCACCTTGATGAAGGTGAAATTAGTTTTGTTTCGGAATAAATCTGGGCAATTGAAAACTGCTTATCTTTTGAATATCATACCTCAAGGTGGTTTCATGTGTCATACATTGCTGTCCATCTCTAGATTTCATACTGGTATAATTCCATTACATTATGGAAGTTGACTTATTCACAGTTTCCTGTTTCATTATAGTGCATTCAAGACCTGTTAGCATTCAACCAACCTGTTCCCCACCTTAGCTTTTACTTCTGTAAGTGTTTCCTTGTCAGGCTGAGATGCAGCCTTCTTTAAAATGAAATATAAAGAATATCTTGCATTATTCTGCTGCTACAATTTGGAAACAGGAGGTTCAAAGAACTCTGAAAGATATTGCTGACAGTGCTGGCTAACTTGATGTACAAGTACACTTGATGTGCTATGAATAATTCTGGTTCCAATAAGCTTGTTTCCAATTAGAGAAGAAACTCAAGAATGGGCAGGACCCCTTGAAGATATGCAAATTAATACAGACATTAGTAATACACTCATTGTCAGTAATCTGTGGCCCTGCAAGCTTGCACTACAACCTACACACAGTATTGACCTCTCATTCCTATATCCCCAGCTGATTCACCCTGTGGACATACTTAGCCCTATTGCTAGCAGATCATGGTATAGAATAATTTCCTAACTATTCATTCACTTTCGGGCTGCCTTGGCTGTAGAGCTAGGAACAAACCCTTAAACAAGCACAAGACTGGGGACATAATTTGTGTGTAGAGCAGCGCAGTTTGGTGTGGAGATGGCCAGAATGGCCATTTCTCAGTATTTCACATAAACCCCTGCAAAATCAGAACCTGACTCTGCTTTTTCTTCCTGTTTCAAGGAATTTTTTATCTCCCCACTTCTCACATTGCTTCAAAGTATAGTAATCTGTAATCTGTCCTTTCTCTTCCTCTCAACCTCTAATATTTGAAGCTTACCCTTTAGATCTGTCCCTCTCTTTAAGAATTCCATTACAAACTGCAGTTGTGACACAGGCTGTCAGTTTATCTCTCATTCTGGGCTGCTGAACAAACACCACCATCATTAATTTCTCAGTGAGAAAATAACGTTAAGCAGAGAAACAAAAAAATAGTGGGCACAAAGCTATTTGCGTACTTCATGTGGAATTCACACCATAGAGAGGGATGTTGCTGATAGCACATAAGGGCAACACTTCATTTAATGCATCAGTGCCTCAAATGAACACAATCTACAGCTTTGCCCATACAAGGATGTTTAAGATTTTTAATAGGGTTGACTTGTGGTATCTAGTTCGTTCTAGGCTATATTCATATATCTTTTTTAGAAAGATATATTCGTGCCTATGTGCTTCACAACTCCTATCAGCTCACTTAAATAAAGAAGAGCTGGAGGAAATCTGCAGTTTCATAGTCTACTAATATGGACTCACTGCTAATCTGAGCACAGTGATGTGAAAATTGCATTTCAATTCCTTGCTTTAAATGTAACTTTTGCAGACCCATGAATGATGGGAAAAGAAACTTCCCCACCGCTCTATCGTGAGCTGACAATGGACATGACCCAGCAGCGTGTGCTTGCAGCCCAGAAAGCCAGCCGTATTCTGGGCTGCATCAAAAGAAGTGTGACCAGGGGGCTGAGGGAGGATGATTCCGCCCCTCGACTCCACACTGATGAGACCCCACCTGGAGCACTGCATCCAGCTCTGGAGCCCTCAGTACATGAAAGATATGAACCTGTTGGAGAGGATTGAGAGGAGGGTCACAAAAATTATCAGAAGGAGCCTCTCCTATGAAGAAAGTCTGAGAGAGCTGAGGTTCAACCTGGAGAAGAGAAGGCTCCAGGGAAATCTTGCTGTGGCCTTTCAATACTTAAAGGCGGCTTATAAAAGAGATAGGGACAGGTGTTTTAGTAGAGCCTGTTGTGATAGCATGTTTTTTTAAACTAGAAGAAAGTAAATTCAGGCTAGATATAAGGAAGAAAAGACACCATGTTATTTTCATTTTTAGCCATGGGCTTTCCCCCACTTTACGGTAAGAGCTCTGCAGAGTGTTATATGCTGATTTGGTCTTTTACTTAAGGGAAAAAAAGAAACTTTTGAATACAGCATGTGAGATTTAATCCTAGTTTAGGATATTATTGTTCTGTTAATAGGCACTTCCTCCATATACAAATCACCATCTTACATTTTGTTTGTGCATTTTGCTGACAGATTAAGTCTCCCGTATGTAGTCTCCCGAGGCATCTCCCCGCAGTGATGCTGATGCATCCTTTGACTGCACCAGGTTTTGACTCACCAGAGTTGTACTTCCTCGAAAGGATGCACTGCCCAGCAAAACCTCTGTCAGTGGGGAGAGGGGAGTGCCCCCCAAGGGTAAACAGTTCAAAATGAGACATTTAGAGAAAGCACTTTGTGACTGTAGAGAGAAGGTGATAATGGGGTGGACGGTAACCACCCTGCAGGACTCCTCATAATGTTCTCTTCATTTACCAAGCCATTAAACTGGAGCTGATTTTATTATCGTAATTTTTTCCAGTGACATCTGAAGAAGTTTTATGGCTTTCAATAAAGCCTTTTCTTCACTCACAATCCAGTTTGATTTTTACTATAGCATCTTCTAGTGAGATTTATGTTCTTGTTTTGCTTAAGATTCACATTTTAATGTAGCCATAAAACCAAGTTGTATTTGCTTGTTTGAGGGTATCTTACTTAGTTAATTACGAGACACCACGTGGCATATCATTTAATCTGGTTTCTATTATACAATGATTGTTATTTATTTTCTTGACTTCTTAATGAGGAGAAGGAACTGATAAACCAGAACACAGTAGGAATCGTTGCATAAGAAAGGAACCTATTTAATGGGGATGTTCCTTTGGACAAAGTAAGGAGCCTCACTCAAAATGATCACTCACATTTGGAATTACCACTGCCATCACAGACCTTTTTAACATTCACTTTTTGTTCTCTTCATTTTTAGGTTTAATTTTGTTCTTCTTGTCGATAGCATCATGTGTGATATTCTCATGGCACTACGGACATTAAAGCTTTAATGGGCCTAGGTCATCCTAGACATTCTTCCAAGATAGTGTTTGATTGTATAGGTTTCCTTGCAGCCTATCTTTGATGTTCTCATTTGTCTAAAATATTGGACTAAATCTATGATGATTTAAAGAAATATGCTTCTCCTAATGCGGCAGTAAATATTGTTTTGGGAGGGGTCATATTGACTCAAATACTTTAAGTCCCAGATTCACTAAATGAGTCCTAAAGTTAGTAAAACCAAAGCAGCAGCTTCATATTAGAAAAAAAAAATATTTTCTTTTCCATTGTACCATAAAGCAAGTGACAATGAATATTTTAATCAACAGTAAATATAGCCTATGTCTGCCATTCTCACTGAAAGAGTTTTAACAAGCAATGTAAGTTTAGAGGCAATATACACTGATCCACCATTATCCTTCTCGGTGGTCAGCACTGAGTTATTCTCTGAAGTGAAAATCTGCTATTATGAAAGTGCATTGAGACTTCAGTATTCTGCAGCCTCAGACTGCTTAATTTGTTCACTAGAAATGTCACTGGATTATTTTTGGTTTACTACTTGGGTGACCTTGGAGGATGCTTTCATAGGATAATACTCCTTCATGTTAACCAAAGGGAGCCCTGGAGATAAGTCTTGCACCCAAGACAATCACGAGTCAAAAAACAGATGGGAGAAGATCAAGGTTTTGCTAACCAGGTAAAGGTAGACTGAAGTCACTGAAGAATTTTCTCAGCAGAAAGTGGAACAGTGATGGCTGAAGTCTGTCACATTCTTATTGATCTTCCCATTAAAATTCAAAGACCTTTCTTACAAATACTCAATTTACATTTTTATTCATTCCTGAAAGAAACATAACATTTCTGTGAGCACTTAGTTGTGTCTGGGTTTGTTTATTTTTCATTCTTAATAGCATTCCAGTCTTTGTCAGCTCCAAATTATTTGTTGTGTTACTGACAGCAGAGAAAGTCCAAGCTAGAAAAGAGACTTCCTTGATCTGAGTTCATTTTCCGAACAGTTGATCCAAATCTACTTGTTTTGGGTTATTAAGAGTATTTGGTCCAATAGGTTCACCTTGCTCTATTGGTGAACTGCAGCGACTGTCAGTGTGAATTATATCTTCCTTAAAAAGTGGTGACAGAAATATTGTATCCTTGTGACAAATTACTTCATTAGTGCCTGCAAATTATTGATGTCACTGAATGTAAAATTCTATAAGTGTAATACCATGCTGAGTAGAAAGTGGAATAGTAACTAGAATTGATCATTGATCCAAACTGATCTATTGTGCCCTGACCTGTGTCATAGTGTTCCCACAGACACCAAATGATCCCAAAGAATAAATTGTAGAACACACCAAATTGCAACAATTGGTGACAGCCAAATGCCCTGATGAATGTGCTTTGGCAACTTGCTGTCAGCACCTCTTTCTATAGGCAGCACAGTGGCCAGCTACAATCCTGATCATTCCCAGAACACTGGCTCATTATGTTTTTTTCTCTCTTCAGTATAAAATTTATGGTCCACATATTTCACCCTCCTCAAGATCTTTAGGAATAGCAGAAAGATGTAGAAGAAAAATTCTCCCATACAGATTTGACAGGAATCACAGCTGCAGCTCTTAAGTATATGTCAAATGGGTACCAAGCTGTCTAAGTGATGCTGCCAGGTGATGAAGTTGTGGTCCAGGTATAGCTATAATCCATTACACAAATGGACAAACTGAGTATATAGAGTGATTTACCCAGTTCACTCAGGAAGTCAGAGGGAGAACTCTTATAAAACATGATAATCATGATTCTTAATGCCCAGCTTATATTGTATTCTGCTGTATTCTGTGTTAGAAATAAGTGCCTAGAGCAGACGAAGGAAATGACAAATTAGAAAGGGCACACACAATGAAGTGGAGTGCTTCTAAAGCAGTTATATCAACAGCATCTGCACTAAATTACTCGTCCTTTTTTCATTTTGCTACTTTTGTCTTGGTTTGTGTCTTCTTGTGATTAACTATAACAATGTATTTAAAATTTAAAATTATGGTGTCTGGAGGCCTCAGTCGTCTAGAGGAGCCAGACATTAAAAAACATGTTTGGTTTGGGGTTTTGTTTTAAATCACTGTGCCTAATCCAAAAAGTTCCAGGCTCAATTCCCAAAAGCAGTTTGCATCTCAGTTCTGTTGAAATCAGTTACATCCCTGCAGGCCAGACGGAGAAAAGCTGTAGAGTCCAGAGAACAAGGCATAATAAAATAACAGGGCAAGCATGTAAGTGTAGGAAAAGCTTTTGTCCTTTCTTGTTCTTAAACTTCCTGAAGAATTTAGCTTAGCTTATTCCGTGTCACTTTGGTCTCCTGTAGTGGTCACTGCAGTGCTGGCTTAAGCTGTGCATGTGTGATATTAACAGCTTTCATGGCTTTTTGCTGACTTACACAAACTGGCAAAATTTATAACAGCACCACAGCTACTCAGAAAATTAACAGTCAATGAATATTTACTGGAACTGAAACATCATCTTCCAGGGAAAAAGAATGCCCTCTGGTTTCTGGCTGGTAATATATCAGAAACCATTGGAGTCCGTTGATTCTGGGTTTTGTCATGTGGCTGGGTATTTGTCTTAGAACTGATCCACACCATGGGTTGAATGTATAATTAATCTGCTTATGGATAGCAGTCCTTTATTTTACACATTTATTACTTGGCATACAAAGAAACCTAAAATACTCATAAAAATGCCTCCTGAATCCCTTCCTCCTCAAAAGAGATTTGCAAAGACCTGAAGGAAGATGAAAAATATTTCCAGAAGTCCATCAAAGGCTGTGATATGAATGAGAAATGGGAGAAGAAGAAATCTGCAATACCAGTACATTCAGTAGGTTCAGATTTCCTGTCTTGACAATACCGTGCATGTAACAGACTACAAACTACTAGATGAGACATAGAATTTACGGAAGTATCTATGTCCCATTTTAAAATGAGACTTGGACATTTAAATTCCCAAATGCCACGGACAACCAAAATGCCTCTAATTACACCAAAAAATAGAACTTAGGCTCCAGATTTACAAAGACATCTCAAAAGATTTTTCAATTGGAGTCCTTTAATGTTGGGTGTTTTCTTTTGGGTGGTAGAGAGTACAGAGATCCAGACATGATGCTAAAGTAACAATTGGACTCGATGATCTTAAAGGTATTTTCCCATCTGAATGATTCTATGATTGTCAATTTGGGAAAGTACGGCCTTTGTTCATTAAATACATATTAGATTAGATGTTTGGTCTTTATTTTATACACTACTGATTCAGTTTATGCTAAGTGTTGAACTGAACAATTAACAGATGAACTAATTAAAGACAATACAAAATGCAGTGGAATTAATAGCTAAGGCAAAGCAAGGTTACTGCTAGAACGTATTGGTCTGTACAAGCTGTGATTTTTTCCAAGGTTAGTATGCACTGTATTTCACAAACAGGTACAACAACAAGCTGTGATATGATGTATGCCACCACTAAAATGCATACCTAGGCACAAGTTTGATTCTAAATTTAAGAAGTTAATGGCTGTATATCCAGTGACTTAATCAGAAGCTGGACCTGTTCCAAAGACAGAATGCAGAGAATAAATTTGTCTGTAATAATTGTGTAAATCTATGGTGGGACATGCTGAGGAAGATGCCTCTGCTAGAAGTATATGTTCCTGTTTCAACAAAATAGGTAATTTAAGATGGCTTTTTTCTCCTAGCATAATCTCCCTTCCTCTCTCTTCCACTTCTTTCCCTTCTTATACCCATGCAGCGTAATTGTTCTCTATTTTCCAGCTTGCTTTTACACTTGCAAAATGGTCTAGTGGACACTGCAGTGACTGCAAGGGAAAAATCTACTTTTTTAAGCTCTAGTAAAATTCCATTATCATATATGTGTAGAAGTTCATATAAAATCAATATGAATCAGGCACTAAGCATGTTAGAACATGAATGTCCATTTCATGGCGTACCAGAAAAACTACTTTGGCCTGTAGCTCAGTCTTAACAATGCTTATCCTGGAATAACAGGACCCTAAAGAAAGATGGTGCCTGATCACAGGCTGCTCCTGTCAGAATAAGCCGACTGCACTGTCCCTGTGCATGAGATGTTGTCCTTGCTGGGAAGCTCACACCGCAGACAGTCCTTCCTCGGCACTAGGATAAGCCATGTAATCCACCTGGCTGGAATAACTGCCCTCTGTCCTTCTCAGTGTTGGCCCTGCATATTCTTGTTGGGTGTGGGATGTGGTATAGTCCAGTTCTCACTTTTGAGTTGCTTCATGGCAGGCATGGCTATCAACCCAAGCCTTTTTGTCATTTATGGTTGGTGTAGTTTAACCCCAGCTGGCAGCTAAGCAGCACTCCCTACTCCAGTGAGATGGATGGGAAAAAGAAAGTGTGAAAGTGAGAAAACTCATGGGTTGAGATAAAGACAGTTTAACTAAAAGAAAAAACCACGAAAAACCCATAATAATATAACAACAACAGCAATAATAATAATGATGATGGTGATGATGAAAATAAACCCCCAAAAATACAAGTGAGGGACATAAAAACAATTGCTTACCACCAACCACTAACACCCAGCCAGTCCCTGAGCAGTGGGGAGATGTGAGAAGCAGAAAAGGCCTTGACTCTCTATAAGCATTGTCCAGCAGTAACTAAAACATGCCTCTATTATCAAAGCTGTTCCAGCACAAATTCAAAACACAGACCTATCCTAGCTACTATGAAGAAAATTAACTCTATTCCAGCCAAAACAAGTACAATGGTGAGCATAGTTTCTGTCACGATCTGAGTGTGACTAGCATACTTCTCTTTATTCACTTGCAGACACTAAAGTCCTCGCAGCGCTGAGCCAAAGAATATATTATTCGTGTATTTACTCATATTTGCTACAAAACAACTTTTATATATTCAAAGATTAAGTGCTTTTTGAATCAGTAAGGCTTCTGAAACATATCAGTTACTCTAGTGCAAGGAGAGCGCATCCATTCTTCCCTCATTCTTTATTAAGCAGATCAATTCCAGTTAATGAATGCCATTTTGTCAAAAGAGGGTCGAGATGAATTGGGTATAAAGAAAGTGATATTTTACATGATATAGCATAAGTCATTTGCATTTTGGCTTACAGATCCTGTATGAATAATGACAGAATGGAATAAATATCTCAGTTCTTTGCTAGAGGTGATTCATCTCTTTAAGAAGAACGTGTATTGCCATTGTAACACATTAGAATTTTCCAAAGTAAGATTTTTGTTGTTTTGCATAGATGCTAGCTTTGTCTTAATTCCTGATACATCATTTACTTCTCCTCAGACTGAAGTAATAAATTTCATTCAGTCAAGTAAAAAAAGGCAATAATAATATTATTAGTCTTATACAGTGATAATGAAGAAATGAGAATGTACAGAGAGGTCTCAAAAGCAGTGTTAATATGGTTGGTTTTGTTCTTCTGAGTATTTTATTGTATTTGTATTTCAACTGAAGGTGGCCAAGGTATAAAATCCACTGGAAGGATTCATTAGAAGGATGATCACACATGTGCAATAGCATTTAGAACCTGCAGTTCTTAGGGTTATCCTTACTTTAGGAGCAGAGTTTAATTTTATATTTTATGGCTTTGTTTATTTGGCTGTTTTACAATCTGTGCTGTCACTGCTCAGAAACTGAGCTGACTTAGCTATGACTGATGTGATACCTCACATAGCACACTCAGATTCTCATGACTGCTATCAGGGTGAGCTTTGATCCATGGCAGTCTTAGATCTGTGTAAAGGAAATAGATTTAAAGTGCCTTAATTTCAATTAAAAATGATTAAGCCTCTTTTTAGACGGAGACAAGCATAAATTGTAAAAGCTTCAGCACAGCACCAAGGGACATGGTCAAACATAAAGTAACCTTGTCAGATATTCTACTATCACAGGATGAGAAAGTTGTTTAATATGTTGGGGCAGGGAGAGGGTTAAAAAACAGGAGATGACAAGCAGGAGAGGTAGCTCTGAGTGTAATTCTTGAGTAGGAGACAGGCAGAGCTTCTTACAGCACAGAAACTGTCAGAGGAATAAAGTTGGAAACTAATCCATGACACTGATCAGGATGGTGATGTTCATTCTCCTCCATTCAGAGTTGCACAATTTTCTCACTTTCTTTCACTGAAAATCAACAAATGGCATGAGTGAAGCGTCTCTCTCATTTAATGTCTCTTTCTAGGAAGCTGGGAATTGACTATAAGGAGTCTCACAAAGAGAAACAAGAAACAGCAAAGCAAAATGTTTGCAGTGTATAGAGAGGAGCTGAAGAGGTGCCTCTCCATTTGCTGATAGCCCTGCTGCTCCTGAAAGCAGCACCTCTTGCTCTTTCCTGTAACCTCTCGTGTCATAACAGCTCCTGTTGAAACAAGTATGGTGCCCATATTTTGACTCTAGGCCCTTGTTCAGTGGGAGAGTAATGGGAAGCATGCTCTGTCTGCTGCCTCCGTCTATGTGGCACTGTTAAATAACCTTATTTCACCCTTTCCTTCTTCAGGAGAAACAGAGTCCCTTGCAGCACTTTCACCCATCTCCTGCAACTTGGAATCATGTAGCACAGACTCCCCCCAAAAAATGGGTTTTGAATACTGCTCTTCAATGCCATCATCTACATCAACATTTTCTTAGGTGACTGGGATTTATCCTTAGGACACAAAACACA
Source organism: Psittacula echo (assembly GCF_963264785.1). NCBI lineage: Eukaryota > Metazoa > Chordata > Aves > Psittaciformes > Psittacidae > Psittacula > Psittacula echo. Next base: position 85,212,964 of record NC_137739.1, on the reverse strand, counting down.
ACTCTGAGTTTAGCTAAGATGGACAAAACGGACTATTTCTAATTTGTGAACAGTCATTTGCCAGGTGAAGATGCTGGTTTGAGAAGTGTTCCATTGTGTCTGTTTGGAGTCTAAAGTTGTCAGTCTGGAAGATAAAGTCTGTCTTCTTTTGCTTTGGCTACTTTTATTCTGTGGGTACTGATGACTAATGAAATAAATTAGTCAGTCTTGTACAGATGGCTGTTTAATGCAGCAAAGATCTGACTCTATTTTTTGTTGTTTAGGAACTCACATGTCTGGGCATGCACACACAATTGTACCAAAGGAAAATTAAGTTTAAATATTTCACTTACCTAATAAATCACATGGAAACTTATTTTTTTGAGTATGAAAATGTGAGCAATAACTTTATAGTTAAGGCTATACTGAGATTTCCACTTCAATAAGATTCAAATTCCTCCATTCCATACTTTCAGAAAATTGACTTAAAATTAATTAGATCTCAAAATATGGCACAATAACTCTCCAGTAGACATTTGAACTATCTGAGTAGTTTTCTAGCTGAAAAATTCCTATAACAAAGCCCATTTAAAGTAATATAATAACACATGCCCTAAAGTGGCTTAACTATTTTTTTCCTCTGATCTCTATGTTAACTTTTAAATCAAAACCTGTGGTTTTAGATATTCTTTTTTCTGTGTAACTCAACACTTCCATACTTCAAGAAAACTCTACATAAATATCATGTGTGTCAGAAATGTCATGTTACTGCTGCTTTTTCTAAACTCACGAGGACAGTACAGGGCTTTTAATCCGTAACTCAATGCAGTTTTCCTCTTGTAAGTGCCCTTGGAGAATTCTGCAGGAACAGAGGATTGCTTGGTGAGGCTGTTGCAGAAGACTGTTGAAAGGAGCTGCTTTTCCAGTAACATTTAATTATTCAGCGAAATTTGTCTTCAGTGGAATGCCCTTTATGTAATCTTAATAAAGTCACCATGATCAGCGATGCACATGCATCCTGGCTGAAAAGCTAATGTTTTCAGCTACTTTAAAGGCATACCAAAAGCTATGGAAGATCATGAGGAAAAAGGTTAAAAGAATTAAGTATGCATAAAATAACTCGAAACAGAGGAAGCAGAAGTAGGAAATCTGCCCAGAAGGGCAATATTAAAGAGATGAAAAGTACTGCTTGTGAATACAGGAAAGAAAGTATCTATTAAACAAAGGAAGGGGAAACTAAGGCTGAAAAGCTAGAATTATTTGCCAAATAGAAAGACTAATTACAGTGTTATCAACCTCTTAAGGGAGGCATTGGAGCTGTTCAAATTTAGGCTTTGGCAAAGCATCAGGGGATGTTCTGCAAAGAACAATGCTTCTCTGGTGAGGTGAACAGGCTGGAGAGAAATGATAAAGCGACAGCATTAGCTTGGTGCACAGCTGGGTGAGAAAGACACAGTAAATGCTGCAATCAGAAGTAAGCGGGTTTGTATGAAAAGGGCAGAGGCAATTTAGAAAGTCTTGTTGACATTCTGTACAGTTAAAGAAACTGGAAACTTCTAAAGCTTTTCTCTATTACCTTTAGAATAGCCTTTTTTGGCTCATTATGACCAACTGATTTAATAGTTAAATCTTCTTTCTTAATGGCTACAGACTGTGAAAGATTACGAAGAACACTTCTCTACACCCTAAGAAATTAATTCCGTACAATTAAAAAGGCGACGCATGAGAAATGCAGGCACTGTGGTTAGTGGGATGTGACAAAAGCTGCTTCACATTCTCACAAATAGTCTGAGGACCACTGATGGATTTAAAGATTTAAGGAAATAAGAGTAATACAGTTAATTGAGTCTCTCTTGTGGCTTTGTTGTGAGTACATTGGCACAACCAATTCTTTTCTTACTTTCTTTGCCTGTGCCTGTTTCTCTACTGGTATTTATCTACTTCAACATTCTACAGTCATTTGAGGTTGCCAGTGTGCATGAAAGACAGAAAATTAAGGTTGTTCTGGGTTATTTTACTGTCCATTCTTTCCTTATTCTTCTGAAAATTTTTGGTCAGATGAATCTGCCAAGTTTTAGGCTATACCATATTTAGTTTCAGTTTTACAGTTTAGAAAATAAGAGTTTCAATTGGTAGGATAACAGCAACTTTATTTCAACTAGTCACCCCTGCCATAACCTGGTGTTTGTATAAAGCAGAATAAGAATTAAACACATATGAAAAATGAAAGTATTTAATACCTGTGTAATTTCACCCTTTCTGTCTGTGGAGATGATCAATACTGATTTACTGCATGGCTACAGTATTTCAGAATCAATTCCTTGTCATACAGAATTTGAGCGGTTTTAAGTAGCCATTGGAAAGCTAGAGATGAAAGGGTTTGCGCAGACATTGCAGGTAAAGTATGAAATGAGTGAACTGGGCTAAGATGGGAACAACTACTTTATAATTCTTTTAAACACTGACTAACCCCTGTAGGCAAACTTGACCCCAATCTAAAATTCAGATATTTGTGGGAATGCCATTGAAATTGCAAATGTAGAGACAAACCTTTCCAATCCTCAGAGGAAGGTAGGATAACCTACCGTCTACAAATGTTTGAACTATTCATGTGCAAAGGATTTACATGAGAAAAGCTGAAAGCTTTTATAGTAACAGCATGTAACTGAGCAATGGAGAATGTGAAATGGTTATTTTATGGGAAAATAAAGCCCTCTGGAAATAATCTAGGAAAAACGTAATGACAAAAACCCTGCACTTCAAAAACCCCACCTCATACTTGTAGTAAAACTAGTGGAGATGTAACTCTTTGTTGTTTCTTTTTATTGTTCTATGTGTTACTTATGTTGGCCTCCCATTTTGTAGGAGTATTTTTCACCCAAGTGGAGCTATTTGAAAAGGAAAGAATAAGCAAAGAAGAATAAATGCGGGCAAGTATTCCACAATTACCAGCCAAGAGACAGGATCAGGCTTGCACCTTTGCTGTTAAAGTAAGTCTCTTGAGCTTGATATTAGGAAATGTTTCATCCATGTTACACATATGAGCACACCATAGCACTAGAGCTGTCCACAACCCTTTGCACTTCAGTAACACATGCTTCTTAGGGCTGCAGCCCACTTCAGTCTGTCCATCTCACACACAAACCGTAACTGCTCCAGTGTGCTCCGTGTAAAATCCCAGGCACCGTGGCTCATGTTCTCCTTTGCAATGACTACCAAGTCTTGCTTTGTGCTACTAATGCTGTGTTACTGATACAGGTGACAGATCAGACCATGAAATGGTGCTTCATGGGATAACACACTCTTTAGGATGGTCCACAACAGGATAGAGATTAGGATGATAGATATACCACATAGGCACTGTGGAAACGCAAGTCTGGTCCCAAAGGGATGCTGCCTTTGAATCCTTTTTAATTCCTCACCAAATATTGGCTGGCCATAAAACGGAAGTTTGATTTCCCAAGTGCTAGTGCCAGACACACTAAGCAGGAGATCTCTCCTACCCTAGAAGAAAGTTCTCAGCTTAGGGCATATTTAGCTCATCTGAGAGTAAATCCTAAGTTAAAACTAATGTACAAACACGCGAACGATGAGAGAATTAAAACTGTTATACCCCATCAGGAATCATCTAAAAGTACCTTCAGTATCAGTTCTTTGATAAGAGAATGAAGATGTTAAAGTAGATTTCCAGTTGTTTTGAAATCAGCTCAACTGATCTGATTTGCTTCCACAGAACTAAGCTGCTACATTTTGCCAGCCTAATGCCTCATAACCTCCGTCTCCTTCAGCTCTTTGAAGCTAGATGCTGTGCCCAGTTAGGTGCAGTCAGAGACTTTGCTTCTGATCTCAGCAGACCTCTGCTATTAGTATTATTTTTATCTCTAAAAACCTGTTGGTTTATCATCTAAAAGCCTCAAGCATTTTACAGCAGCAGACCACTGGGTAAAACTAAAACCCCACCATTTTTCTACTTATTAGACTTTCCAGTGAAGCCAGCCTAATTTTTACTTAAATCATACATACACACACACATGCAGATGTATTTATATACACATGAACCTACATATGTTAAATATCACTGTAAATAAGTGTTGGTGCTAGTGTCTCTGTAGGCAGTGGGGAGTTCATTAAATCAACTGTGGAGAATACATTGGGATTAGGGTATTAGGAATTCTGCAGAAATTACTCTGCTGCCCAAAGCCAGTGAAGTACTATGAAGTACAGTGCAGTCATGGGTCACTTGAACATAGTGACTTGAGAATCTTAGGATATGATTCTTCCCTGCTCTGCAGCTTAGACAGTAATTTCTAACTGAAGAAAATCAATGCGAATGCCATCATTCTAAATTGACAGCCTTTTATGCTGTGCTTGAATTTTGCAGAAATGGAAATGACTGCACAGAAATTGTGTCAGCAGCTAATATAGCCAGAGAATATCAGTTTAAATATATAGAAGATGGTGGCAGATAAGAGGACACGAATTGCACAAATAAAATAAACCTTGAACCTGTGAAGAAGCAGAAGGACTTGAAGGTCTACTGCTTGATTCTACTTAAGCATATATGTTTAAAGCAAGTGAGCTGCCACAGAGTTATCTTCAATTTTAATGCATGCATAAACCAACTTTAGAAAGATAAAACAGAAATCACAAGTCCAAATAGTTAACATTTACTTAAGTTATATGTGGCTGAAGAAAGAGTGTCACAGTAGAGAGAATTAGATAACCTTTATGCAAGACAGCACTTTTGCTCTACCTCTATTAACCTACTAGCTAATCTTGTATTTATGAGTCATCCGGAAGAATGATTAATGAGTGAATGGCTGCAAAATATCCACAGAAGAAAGACCAGATTTCTTTGCATCTTGCCTTCCTTTTGAAGCAGCATTTATCCAAGACCTGCAAAACACTGGGCCAGGTTCATTCCTCAAGTGCAACCAGGCGGTAGATTTGGCTCCAGATGACACAGAACAAGAAAGGAAACATAATCTTGACATGAATCTTCTCCTCTTTCATTCTTTGGGTGTTTCCAACGTTATTAGAACATTTAAGCAATCTACAGTATGCTGTGAATGAGGAAAGTATTTAAGAATGGCAAAATACATGTGTAAATATATAATGCACATGCACGTACACAGAGGCTTCTTCATCTATTTATTTAATCAGAAAGATGCCCAATTAAGTGCAGCCAGTCTCACTTAATGTCTTCCTGCTAGAAATTAATGCATTTGGCTATTGGCCAATTCTATTCAGTACTTTTTGCCAGGCTCCAGAATATTATATCCCATTTCATCATCTCTTCTCTTCTTAAAGAACCCCAGGATCTCCCCATGGTAATGGGTTTGGAAATACAGACAGAGTCAACACCAGATCAAATACTCACAAACAAGCAGATTTCCTCCTAAAGTTGGGGAGATTATTTTAAACCGTTCAATTAAAATACAAAAAGGGGGACAGACAACACACGAGGCCAGTTTGGTTGCTGTTCAAATTAATCTATCCACACACCGGTTTTCTTTTGCCTTGTTCTCACTTGGGCTGTGCCCCTTTGGACCCAGTTCTCCCTGTTGCTGTAGCATACAGAGAAGAGCAGGGAGGCACAGCGGAGGTCATGCAGAAAAGAAACATTTTCTGTTAGGCTTTTCTTCTGAAGCTGGACCTAAATGTTTTCCCATATACACTATGGGTGCTAACTTTGTCTACCAAAAAGGTGGAATTCAGGACTACAGCTTGAGGGTTATTCACCTCCCATGTGGCCACTTTCTAGATTTGAAAAGTATGAGTTGCACTCTCAGATCATGTTCCTTTTTATATTTGAATAGTGATTTGAGGTTAAACGTGAAGAAAACAGAAGAAAACTGCAGTTTGAAGGACTCAGCTGATTGCTTGCTAAAAGGGGAAATGGCAGTTGTGGACATTCAGACTCTTAGATATGCTTATTCCTACTCTCCAGGCAGGTTTTGCCCACATACGTTAGCATGCCCTTTGGCGCAAATGCAAGGCTATAGAAAACTGGCACAAACCTATTTAAATCAACAGGCATCCTGCAGGCAGCACTTATCACCAACCACTTAAAAGGAAATTTCACAAGGGACAGAGGAGCTGTTGAAGAAATGAATGATTTGTTTTCACTCCAGTGCCTATACTGCAAATTTACAAGAGACAGCTAAGGGTCAAGTGTGAACGTTCATCTCCCGCAGTGCTCATAGCTGTGCACAATTCACAGCTCTGTGCACATTAGAATCCACTGGGACAAGCATTTATATACCCATATGCTGAAATATAGTTGTTTATACTTTATCTTACATGCTAAGTGTAATAAATGAGCCACACGGAAGTCACACATGAGCATTTACCTGGTTCTCTTACCAAACAAGGACAACCTGTGGGCATGTTGTAGATGACAGAAGTTAAATGCATGTTTCTTTCTCAGGCCTCATTCTCCACAGTAAAAAGGTAACATGGCACCACGCTCAAATCCTGGCCTCAGGGTTCAGCAGTAGATGCAGAGTGAATGCAGAGCACCAGGTTAAATGCAGTAGACCAGTGGCAAGTCCTGGAATAAGTTTTTACAATGGAAGGATTCCTGGTGCATGCTTGCTGAGTCAGCACATCTGCATTCCTCTCTGTGTCTCTTCTGTGCACAGCATGGGCATAGAAGAGTGAGGTGTTGGAGACTGTCTCACCAATATGCTAACAAGGTAAACCCATGTGCTACCATGCATACCCAACATTTTCAGAACAAACTGATCAGGTACTTGACAGAGCAGCACTATGTAAATTTGTCCATGCATTCCTTAATGACCAGTTTAAATATATCAACTGTTAATGCGCATACATGGACACGCTGTAGAAAATATCCCTCCTTTCAGCTTTCTAGTCAGCATCACACCAAAACCAAGCGATGTTTCCCTCTGCAGCTCTGGTGTAGGATTCACAACTCAGCAGAGTCCTCACAGATCCCTTGGGAGTTGGTAACACACAAGGCACTACTGACTGAAAGACTGAGCAGTCGCCAAACTAGAGAAAGAAGTAAGTAGGAACACTGATATCTTTAACCTTCTGCTGGAAGTGCTTCAGAAATGCCTAAGTAAACCTGTGTGGGATCTGAAATGGTATGCTCTACAAAAATAAGGTGAAGCTCTGTTTCCCTTGTGTTTTCCTTTTTTCTTTTGTTTGATTTGTTCTTTAAGACAGTGATTAAACAGGCAAGATAAAAGCAAAGAATGAGGGACAGCTGATGTTGTTTGTCCAGTTGGTCCATAGGACCCATTTGATGAATCAGAGCATGTCCCCTTTAAAGCAAAGCGCCACAGAGCTGTTAGAGCCTGGATATTGGGTAATTCTTTTCTCCAGGATCAAAACAGGTATTCACAAAATCCTGGCCAACGTGTGGTGTGGAGGAGTTAACTCTCTGCTCCCTGTATGTCTCTCCTGTGCCACCTTTCAATCCTCACATCTGCTTTCCAGCAAATATCCTGGAGAGAGATCACCTTTTAAGAGAGACAAAAAAGGTAGATAAGAGGGAGAAAAGATGTTTGTACTGTGACTGAACCTCTTGACTTTCCAAAAGCTTTGCCTTCAAATACGTTTCTTTCTACTGGCACCTTTGTCATAGCCAGTCTACAATTGTTCTTTAACACAATTTCCTCATTCTTACCCAAAGGATGCACTATTCCTCATCATTTTGGACTCTCTCTCCCCTTTCTCTCTGTGCTTTTCCTTAAACCCCAGCCTCTTTGTGCTGTTCATTTTTTTCCAGGACAGATGGAACTCCTTATAACTGACGTGCAGCAAGGTCTCAGACTTTAGTATTGATCTCGGTCAATGGATAGCTGTAAATTGAGCATAATGTCTTTCTTAGCTGAGCCATCTGTGTCCCTTAGACTGTGAGAATCATAATAGCTGTTCAGACAACATATAGACTTCTGGCCTGGGCAACTGGAAATCTGAAATGAGTAGATTTCATAATGTTTGCTAGAGACTTTGTAATGGAGGCCGTCAACAGCAATCTCACATTACTGCAATAGGCAAGCAAACAGAAATTTAAGATGAGATAGGTTGCTCATTCCCTAATTCCTTCACTCCAGTTGCATTTGGGCTCCCAAGACTCACCTTCTACCAATAGTTTTTGAAAACCCTGTGAGTATCCTCACACTTCAGGAGCCTAAATCACCAGTTTTGTGTTCATGTTTCAAACTTGAGCCTTAGCATTAAAATTAACTTTTCCAAAGGAAAACTAAACTTATTGCTCTCGGCTTACTATCTTTATTGCTCAAGATTTCTAAAGCTACACTAGGATGAGAAGTGGAGTGTCCTCAGACCTTAAAAGGAGTGAAAACTGAAGCAATTGTTCTTTGAAGCCCTGCTACAACATCTGCTGAGGCAGGTGCTGGAATAGTCTCGATGAAAAATGTTGCTTGACTCCTCACTGCTAAAATCAAACAGATTTTTTTCCTGCTGCTCACAAACAGCTCATCCTGTGAAGATAATGGGGGGAAAAAAATACAGTTTGGAGAGCGAGAAAAGGGTATTTTTTGACATTTCCTGAATTCTTTTAAGAGAATTACTGCTGCTTTGTCAGAAAGGAAAATATTGCATAGCTGCTGCTGTCCAGCATGATTCTCTCTGGGTTTCAAAGGCAAGATTTCTTTGTTTATTAAGAATTTGTTTTGATTGGCATACAAGAGTCTCAGAGCATCCAAGGTCTCTGCTAGCTGTGAAAAACCAAGAGAAGCCAAGTGAATCAGGCTATAACCTTAAGCAGCTGTGGGACAGCCTTTGAATGAGCAGGTATATCTTGCTCCTTATTTTTTTCAGTGTTTGTCTCTTATTCATTGGAATAACTTCCCAAGCATTGCAATAATAATCTGTGTGAGTTGGGAATTTTGGCTTCTGATAGTTGCACATTCTGAAAGGACCCAGAGGTATTACGCAAAGAGCAAGAATGATAGAATGTTCCCCTTTCAAGGTTTGTGTGTGTCTGTGCTAAAGGAAAACAACCCTTGATTTAGGTTCCAGATGGGTTGATTTATATGCTGTTGTTTCTCTTTCTTTTTCAGAAAATCCAGAAGCATCATTGCCTGCCCATCTTGCAGATATTGATGTGACCCTGGTGACAGCAGCTAACATGCAGACTGCTTAGATTCATCACTAAAGGAGAGCAAGAAAAACATAGCACAGCTGTGTGGTATAGTGGGTAGCATGTACTGCTCAGGAGCCGGGGAAGGTCAGGTTCAAATTCCTGAGCTAGGGCTGAGATTTTAGTTTGGATTTTTAAGCTGGTGACTCTTTAACATGAAATACAGAAACTTTTTAGTGAGAAGGATGGCAAAAGACATTCTTGCTGTGATATTTACTGCAGATGTTTCATAAAATGTATTCTGTGGATTTTGCCTTCAACACTAGTATGCATAAATAAATTATGATATTTGTATTTACTGTTCTAGGCAAACGACTATTTAAATGCATCAATTGCAAGTAGTGTGATATAATAGAAAATTTAGTATGTGGCAACTTAAAAGCAACAGCTATGCATGAAGTGGTGAGGGAAGTTGAACAAGCTACTTTAATTGTGACATGCACGGCTTCTTGAGTATTCAGCATCCATATTGTCTTAATGTGGTATTTAAACTGTTACACAAAGGAATCAGGTTATGAAGTCCTAGAGAAAACTCAAGAGTTTTACAGCAGAACTAAGGAACACTCAAGTTAACATTCCTAGACTTGGAAAGCACAGTGAGCTTTTTGTATGTTCAGGACTGTGACTTTCTCTTTCATTCCAAAGAGGTTATTTCAGGTGCTGCCTCCAGAGGGACTCGTTAACATTTGGCTCTAGAGATCGTTCTATGATTCTATGATCATGATGTGTCAGGTCATCGATATTATTCTCCATACTACCCCAGTTTTCTGTGAGTCTTCTCCTAATCACACAAATGATGGAGACAAGCCCTAATAGACTGTGATTCAGAGATATGCTAGAATGTTTTGAAAAAGTAGGGCAAGTTTTGCTAGCATGAGGAAAGCATTATTATTAAATGTAGCCTTACCAAAATGAGAGCAATGATCATATCAACCACTTTTCTTCTATACCACACCCTTCTTATCCTTGATCTATTTGATTGTTTCATTATCACTCTCCTGGAATAATATTCTTTAAATAATAATAATAATAATAATTAGAATAATAATGATAACAAAAGACTGAATTTATGCATGTGTTTGAACAGGACTTCGTACATTGTGTTATGGGAAAATGGAAGCAGGAACAGCAATATTTATAATGTTTATAAATTCACCTTTAAAACCCATTCACCCTCTAAACTGTATCAAATTTAAGTCAGTATTTTGTGAGGACATAATGAAGATTTCAGACCTCATTCCATTTTGGTCCAAGTGTTAGTTTTCCTCAGCATGTCAAGACAAAGAGATATGGGTCATAGCTGAACGGAACTGATTTCTGTCAAAGAAAATCTGAAGTCAAATGTCATTGTCATTCAGTGTAAATATTCAGCATGTGTGCAGTTCCTCCCAGGCCAGTTTTCTCTCTGTTTCAGGCCACTGGCTGGAATTCAATTTCTCAACTGAAAAACAAAAATGAAAAGGAAAAAAAGAAAGTAGAAATTACCTTAATGGCTCCAAAAATGCAGATTCCCAATTTTCACAGCTAAAGGCTTAACAGGGTTCATTTAACAATTATTCACCAAGGACAGGTTAACTTCACAATGCTTTTGCTGTCACAGTTCAAACTTTCTCTGAAATTCTGATGATGTTGTTTTAATGTAGGAACTTTCATTATGTTTTAAGAAATAAATCAAACATAAAGAATAAGAACCCAATACAAACACTAAAAAACCCCAAACCAACAGTGAAACTACAGCCCACATGTGTAAGGATGCTGCCCCATTGGCAGCTGTCATAACTCCAATGATGTGGTTTTGCTGGAATCCAGCTTCTCATCTCCGAAGCAGATGTGGTGAAGGTGGCATAGCACTGAGACCACAGTTGTATCAGGGTTAACCCCATGTTCTGTTAACAACATGGTTATACACAAGGCCCTGGGCTGCCTTCACATGGAGAAGAGGAACCTCAACTGTGCTATGCATCTTGCTGTTTGAAAACCAAAACATTTCTATTCATTTTGGCTAGTAATTCCCTTTGTTTTGCCTTGGTATTCCCCTGGGAATGCTTTGGGAACCAGTTGTTATGATCACAGCTCCAATGTACTGATAGTCCAACAATAAAAATCCATGTGGCTCCCACAGAAAATTACAAGGTGCATTCACAGACTTTCTCTCCAGTATGGACGTACATTACTGACATTCGTGGTCCTTGTGCCCTGTTATTTTGAATCATGATCTTCTGGATCTCTGGGCATTTAACAGCACCAGTCCTAACTGCTGAGTAGCCCAAATTCCAGGACAAATTGCTGCTACACATATGTGTGGAGATGTTTTGTGCATGGTGAAGAAAGTCCAACACTGAAGTAGTCTGTATTTCCTCCTTTTAGTCTTGTTTGTAATGGCCAGTATACATCTAACAATGACATAATCGACAGTCTAAAGTTTGCTGCTTAAACTAAGTTGGTGAGGAAGTTGGTATATTGGCCATTTGCAATGTTAAGTGAATTCTATTTCCATGCCAAGGGAGCTAACGAAGTGGGAAGAGAAATAGAAAACAAGTCAATGAGAAGAATGTAAGAGCATTTCTCTCCCCTTTTTTCACTGTACTTTCCCATATCCACTTCTCATCACAAAGTCTTCAGCCTTGGCATATAAATCAATCCAGTTGTTGTTAAGCACTTCGAAATGGCTAGAGAGTAATAATTATTCATCCACGCACACCTGCATCCTTAAGCATCGGATGCACTGATTTTACCTATCTAGGGAAACAACCATTCTATTTTCCCTTCGAGACTGCATTCGCAGTTTAGATTTCCACCGTGAGATGGCACTGTCAGCTCCTACATTTTTTCCACTCCCATCATGCGGTTTGGAATCAAGGCTGTAGCTCCACTTCTAGTGGAAGAGTCAGTAGAGTATGTCAGCGCTTATCCCACCGAAGAAGACATGTGTAGCTGCAGGGATCACTGGAGGAGGATGTGCAGTGTAACTGTGGAAAGAGACAGATTTTGTAAACCTTCTCCCAGCAAGTGTCAGGAAGAAAAATATGTTCTTTAGCAATAAATGTGAAGATCAAAAGAACAAAAAAACCCTCTATTCCTCGAGAAATTGATCCTCTGAAAATAATACCAAGGGCAATTTTATCTTATAGTACTTAAAAATGCAAAAAATAAAGTGAGAATTTGACATTTTAAAAAGGGCACTTGCAAGGTTTTTATCATGTTGCTCCAAATGATGCCACTGATCCTCAGTTAGAGCTGGGAAATGGTCAGGGCAGCTAAGAGCTGGGTGCTGATTTTGGCAGTAGCCTGTTCTGAGCTCATCTCCAAACCCAGTTTAGAACAGTCATGTCCCTATCTTAAATGGACAGCTCTGCAACACAGACCATTGTGACAATCCAAACTCCTGTAATAGATGTCTCTGCCATGTCACCTGCATTCTCTGCCAGCTGCAAGGAAGTGGTTTGGCATAAGAACCTAGGCTACCAAGGAACTCCTAAGCACATCCCTTGCATAAACTTATCATCCTTCCTATTTATTAAAGAGCACTGTGCTTTCAGATTAATCAATGGCCTTGTAATAAAAGGAACAAGAATTATTCGTCCCACCTATTGTGCAGACCACTGGAATCTCACTGCTTGAATGTCTCTGTACCCTGTGATGTCTGCTTTGACTTGTCAAGAATGTTCGTATCTGCCTCATCCTGCATCATTGGCAAGCACTGTTTTGACTGTCTGTACAATGTTGAGAGTCTCGACAAAAGATTGTTATTATTTACATTTTTAGTCCTTCTTATTTTTGTCTCTGTGGCTTTACTCTGAACTTCTTTAGTTATGCTAGGCTGTGTATTATCAGCTTCTTGTTTTCAGCAAGGATATTTATTCTAGTATGCTTTGTGGCAATAGCGCAGGCCAGCTTATTGATCCCAATGGGAACATTCACATGATTAAGGTCATTCATTTGCTTACATATTTGGCTGAATTGATGTTTCTCAGCATTCTGTTTATCTTGAACATTTGCATAGAGTTGAGCGCACAGTCCTGGATTCATTAGTTTGACCAGCAAGTTGATTAGAGTGTTTTCCCTGTTGCTTTAGCCCCTTTACCTGACTCCAGATTCACCTGGGAATGTTTCCAAGAGACATATGTCTACACTGGGCTGTACAGGTCTTGCAGCTTCAGCATAAGATATATACCTACATTATACATTTCTGAGCACTGGAAATGAAGCAAGTTCAGAAAAAAATGCATTTTTTCTTCACACTTTGACTGATACTCTCTTTAATTTAGAAATGCTTTTCTTTCATTTTGCTTTGACTGATTAACCAGCGATAGGGATGTGAAAATAGCACACAGACACCTATATATGTAATTGTCTTCCTATATTCCCCTCATGAAACCCAGCCTCACAACAGTTGACTTGGCATTCATCACAGGTAAGGGGTAGAAACCCATGGTAGGAAAGTGGGAACAAAATGCTGAGAGCTTCCCCAACAGTAAAAGGCTCTATTCAGTTAGCTCCCGCTTCTTCCTTCCTGCCCACCCACCCTCTGCTCTCCTCCCCAAAGTGACTTCTTGCCTTCTCCATGGAGGGTCCTACTCCTGCATTTATACAAATGCCAATTCATTGCCGTACATAAGGTAAAAGGGGTGAAGAAGCGAATGGGAGCTTCTTAAAATGATTACAAGAGAGTAAACTATCTGCCACTCAGGAAAAATTAACAAGATGATCTAAAATGAAGTATTATTCTTTAGATAAAAAGACAAATGTGTACAAGTCTGGTATTTGTGAAGTGCAAGCAGCATGTTGATTTATTTCTTACCAATAAATGATTTTCTTGTTGATTTTGACAACCAACTACTGATATATCTTGAGAAACCAGCAGGAAGTTTCAGTATATTTCACAATGGTACTTCAAGTGGTCAGAAAGTATATTTTTTAGTCTACCTTTATTTCAGAGAACACAGTACTACCTAATAACATTTTCCTTTAGTAAGTTTTGATAAGTCTTCAAAGTTACCAGAGGGAGCTCTGAGATGCAATTTCAGTGTTTTATCCAAGCATTTTAGGTCTGAAAGTAATTGTTAAAGCACTCTGAGTTTCAAAGTGCATCTTTTTAGCTCCATTTCCTTACGTTGCATCATCTCCGATGAGTGTAGTGCAGATTCCGTGTTCAGGATGTCACCATCTATAAGTCAAATCCTACAGATGATAGATGCATACTAAAAGAATCATTCATTGCTTTCATCAAATTTGGATGGGTCTATCTAAGAACATATCAGATAAAAGTACTTTTCTCCTTCATTGTTTTTATGTTCATTAGAGTTTATTGCTGATTATGAAATACAACTCCAATCTTATTCTAGCTTTTCTGAGTCCGTTTGATTTTTTAAGAGACAGACAAATTTTCTCCCCCAACATTTTCTCATCTCTGATAGCAGAACAGACCAGCTGTGTCTGATAATTTTATTTACTTCTTTTTTCAGTTTTCTGAAGAAATGCTATCACCTTGGGAAAACCATTTAATTATTCTGTATCTGAACTACTTTATCAACAGAACAGGATATTTCATACTATAGAGAAGCGCTCAGGAGATGCAGCTGTTAAACATGTTTATAGTGGGAGCATGAGAATCAGGAGGTAGGCAGACCTTTCTCTTTTCACTTTTTATTTTAGCAGCCTGACAGGAGAGTTCAGGAACACAACTGATTGGCAAATCTTCAGCAGCATTTAATGGAAATCTTTATTGGATATAAAATGTTTCCAATAAAACATATTGACTATGTTTCTAGCATGGAAACACCCCTGGATTCTTAGTAGGCTGCTGAGATCATGCTGAACACAAACAGTGTGCATTGGGACTCAGCTTCCAAATTCCCCTTGAGTGATCTAACACTTGAAGCCTGAAAGTGTTGGAAGAACTTTCCAGAGCCTGCATACAAGCCAGTTGGAGGCAGATGAGTCCGGTACTTCCAGGATACTAAATTTATGAGCAGTCAACGAAACCCAAAGTGCTCAGTTAAAAAGGTGTCGGTTCCACTTCCAACCAAGTCCTGGGTGGAAAGTTCTTCCAGGAGGCAAGCAACACTCTGAGAGTTGGTTGCATTGGAGGTAGAGAGGCTGGGACATCCACCCATCATTATAGCCTTGTGATTGACAAAAATCTTAAGTTGGCAACATATTTCAGCATTTTATTAAAGGCATCCACCTTCCAAACCCCTATTTCTGTGCTGTAAGAAATATAGAATATTAATTTTATTAATTTATTTATTAAATCAAACAGGAATCCCAAATATCTGCCTTTTTCCATTCTTTTTCAAAAATGTAGGTTTTAACTATAACTTCAATTTGGGGTACCAGATCCATAAGTGATGTCCAATGTTTTTAAGGTTCTTCTAACTGTTTATTGTTTTTAATTATTGACATCTTGCAATTTATAACCTTCAAGCTGAATTTCTGTTTATGAGCTTGTAAAGGTACAACTAATCTAATTTGCAAGGATGCTGAGGAGGGGCTATTCATCAGGGACTGTAGTAACAGGACAAGGGGTAACAGGTTCAGACTTAAACAGGGGAAGTTTAGATTGGATCTAAGGAAGAAATTCTTTACTGAGAGGGTGGTGAGGCACTGGAATGGGTTGCCCAGGGAGGTTGTGAATGCTCCATCCTTGGCGGTGTTCAAGGCCAGGTTGGATGAGGCCTTGGGTGCCATGGTTTAGTGTGGGGTGTCCCTGCCCATGGCAGGGGGGTTGGAACTGGATGATCTCAAGGTCCTTTCCAACCCTAACTATTCTATGATTCTATGATTCTATGTCATCATCTTCAGTGAGTATTCCAGCACTGCTTTCTAATAATGCATCAGAGATTGTCATGGCTTTATCCAACAAGCAGCCCTGTCACTCAAATGTGTTATTAGTTTTGTATTACCCATGGTTTTATGACTTTTCCTCACAGTGAAAGGGTTAGATCGACCTTCTCCTCTTAAGTCAATCTCAGAGACAGAAGAGGATGAGCAGGGCAGAACCTCTTAGGACCATTACTAGCTGCTTCTCTAGCACTGATGTTCGGTCTTTACCTGCAGGAACTGACCAGTACTACAGCAAAACTTCTGTAATAGTGTTTAAATGCCCTGTTGCTTATCTGAGGTCAGAAAAAATGGCACTCAGGGTCAAGTTGTTCATTTTGTGGTTATTCATATATAATCACTTGTGCTGTTACAGACTTCGTGCTGCTTTCACTTAACACCCAAAGCAGGGTTGAAGAAAACGTGCAAAACAGTTTTTAGGGTGAACCATGTTCTTGTACTGAACTTAAAAGGGATTTGTTTCAAGCTAGGAACAAGACATAGAAATATGGCACTTCATGTGGAATGTCTCAGATATTTCCTAGCTCTTGTACAGCTTGATATTTAATCCTATATTCAAGTATTGCTGTTTCTTCTACAACAGTTTGTAATGTCTATCATGTTCTTTCCTCAAACACTCAGAGTGTAACCTTTGTTTGCCAGCACAGTGGTTGCAAACATTATGTATATACCACTTCACATTGCTGTTGTCGTGATTTGATGTATCTTGTGCAGAAATGGCATTCTTGTCTGCCAGAGAGCAAAACCACGAGAGCACTGTAAACACGGTAGTGTGGTGATATTCAGCATCAAATATTGATAAATAGATGTAACTCAGCTTTGCCTGACTTATTCAGAACTAACAAACAAAAAGAGAGAACTAGGAAAATGAGATATCTCTTCTCACATCCAGGAATGGGGATTACCCAGCAGCTTTCATGCCAGAAGGGTTACTAACAATCACAACCCCAGCAAGAGGAATACACTTGGACTTTTTCACGGTCACATATTTGACCAATACTGCTACATGCAGATGTAGAAAAGGAAAAGAGTTTATGAGTTCACATAGCTCTCCAGGAGGTATCTGGCAATAGACAACCAACAGATAACCCACCGGGTTAACTGAATCACTATTCATTTGGGATTTGTCCTGTTTATCCTAGGAAGAGATAATGAAAGCAATTGTTTTTGTTTAACTGGCAGCTTCAAAAGCCAACACAAGATTTCTTTCCCATGTTTATTCAATGTTTTGACTGTTTACCTAATTGCCTTAACTAGTTAAATACAGAAAAACATATTTATTCTGATTATGAAGCTCAGAAGTTTTTAATAAAAGTTTTTTGAAACCCCTTGATCGTGGATATATATATTGGAAATAAGGAAGAAATTCTTTACTGTGAGGGTGGTGAGGCACTGGAATGGGTTGCCCAGGGAGGTTGTGAATGCTCCATCCTTGGCGGTCTTCAAGGCCAGGTTGGATGAGGCCTTGGGTGCCATGGTTTAGTGTGAGGTGTCCCTGCCCATGGCAGGGGGGTTGGAACTGGATGATCTTAAGGTCCTTTCCAACCCTAACTATTCTATGATTCTATGGTATCCCAGAACTAAGGAAGCTATACATCCTATAGATTAATACCCTGTGGTAAATCAAGTCTGACCTCTAAAAGTTTGTGAACAGCTACTACTGGGGGTGCTAATGAAGCTTCTCTCCAATGTGGATTGCCTGGTGTTTAATGAAAGGTCACTTTGCAGCACTTCTTTGCAGAGCATTAATGCTTTCATTTTAGGTGCCTAATTACATTTGTACTACCTAATCTTCTCTTAAATGTGGTTGAAATCAGCCAAGTGGTTGCAGGAAGGTCCCCCAGCTTGGTTACACAAGGGAAAATAGAAAGACTAAACCTGTTATCTGTAGATAGGTGTTGCTGTCTAGCGGTGTTTCGTGTTGCCTCAGCAGTGGTGTATTTACCACTGAAAAGGACAACCTCACAGTGACAAACTGGACTACAAATACAACAGCCCAGAGACTGCAACCAGTCACAGCAGAGCTGTTGTGAAGCCTAAACCCAGCTCAGCCTGCTTGAACAGTATTGCACTGTGGGCAACTATACAGAGATTGAAAGTGGAATGGTTTTTACTTCATGGGCAAGCAGGGGTTACCAAACTGTCCTAGGAACAGGAAAAGGGACAGGTGATGCCTCAGCAGCAGTGATGGGCACATGTGTAGCTTATTGCCTAATCAGCTTTGATCACAGAGTAGAAACAGCTTTTCCACTGAGCTTCTCTGGTGCTCAGTGAAATCAACTTTTCAATTTGGAGCAGGAAAGTGTGATATTGTTACAGGTTTGTTTGGTTTTCCCTGGTTTTTGAGCTGCAGATGAAGGAAGCCTTTGGAAGCTAGTTCTGGAGCCTAAAACTGTGAGTTGTTTCTTCATTACTTTCTCTTGTCCACCTAAGATGGCTGAGCAGAAATCCAGCCTAGAGCATGCAGGTTATGGATAATTCAGAGTGATTTTGTACTGAAAGCTTCTTGTTGCCTCTCTTGTTGTACTGGCAATTGCACAGAAAATGTATAGTTTCAGTCAGAAAACTGAGTCATAAAATGTTCACCAACTGGACTATTATCCAATAAACACATTATGACTACCCTTAATATACGACCTACCTGGTGGTTGCACTGTATTTGAAATGATTAGACATTAGCTAAATATGCCCACATTTTTCCCCTGAAAAAAGACGTGTGTGGCTACTCTGATGGGAGTTTGAATGCTCTTGTTGTGTGTTTGTATTGTTGTAATACATAAAAGCTCTAATAAAATCTATTGTTCCACTAATCACTGACCAGCTCTGAAATAAAGCCCTGTTCCCTGCCTGAAGAAATTGCAGTCTGTGATAAGAGAACGAGTGGATTTGAATAAAAGAGAAAGAGGGCTGAGGGCAAAAATTTCTTGTCAAGTACACAATGAACAAATACAGCCTGTGTTCAGCCCCTGTTAGAAAAGCAAACAAAACTATACCTGCAACCATCCCCAGCTAACATGCTGAAGTTCTTTAGCTATATCTCTTAATAACTTATATAAATTTATGTAAGTGCTACTCCAAGACCACAGTTCTCTACCAGCAGTTCGTATGTTTCATCTTGCTGTTGCTTTCTAACCCCAATACAGAATAATCTAAAAATGAATAAAGTGCCCAGTGAGCCGTGGTGATGACCTGGTCGTTCAAGGTCTTCTGAGCAGAAGCTGTTTCTGAATCAACAGCAAAAGGCTGTGATTCCACAGAGACTTTTGATGAGAAATTTGGCTAAGGAGGAATCTAGTTGGAAGAGTATATGTGGTATGGTTGTGGCTTTCCTGGCACCCTTCCCCCAGGTCTGCTATGGTCCCAGCAAAGTCTAGTAGAGGCAGCAGTAAGAATGGGGTTTAAATAATCAATATTTGTGCTTAGAACTACACGCTTCTAAATATAGTTCAGAAGAAAGCATGAAGTAGAGAGGAATATGTGAGGCGCTGTAATTTTTGAAAGATCAAGGAAATAACCTCTTATGTGCTGTAAATAGTTTTCTTTACACAATGCTTTTAATGTGACAGATATGAGGTTTATACTGTCCTATTTTTGGAACTGTTTAAAGGTCAGTTTGTACATCTCGGGTGGTTAAGAAATTAGGCTGAAACCCTCTATGGCTATATATTGGTCTGCAAGCTCTGCTTGTGGTTGTGAATGTTGATTTGATTTATAAATGACACTGTATCATGGGTTCTGTCTGGACATTTCTTCCTGCTGGATTGTACGGTGCTAGCTTGAAATTCAGACTCTGCTTTGCTGTCCTTGACCAATGAGTTAGCAGCAGCCTATGGGGAATAGTTGGGACCTAGGTGGGCTGCAGCCAAACAAAAATATTGATTGTCTTGTGCTGGGAGTGGGAGAAAAGGTCACTAAGAGCATCACTGAAGGGGAACTTCAATAATAGGTGTTTAAGAGAAATGAGGAGGCTTACACAGGAAAATAAGGAAGGACCTAGAGGAATGAAAGGACTGACTACAGTAAAGACAGTGGAAGGTAGTTATGTTTGGCTGTTTATTTTCACGGGTCTGATTATGCTGTGTGTGGTGTCCATGTGTGAAGCATGATTTATTTAAGGAATCCCATCGGGAATATCCTCCAAGTCATTATTTTTAATTGGTGAGAAGCTAAGCCCCAAAATCCAGAATCTGGGGAAGTGTGCAGTTGCTCCTGAAAAGGGTCCAGAAGAATGACACTTTTATGTCACTGTGGGCTGTTGGAGTGTAGAGTCCTATTTTTTGGGAAAGAACAAAAGTGAGAACATCTGAATCCCAAAAAAGCATGCTCAGAAGTGCAGAGCTTGTGAGATACCATTGGAATCTTGTTACTTCCTGCAGTTTAAGGGCATGAGATATACAGAGAAGAGAGATCCTTGCTGAAGTATGGTAAGCATCCCAGCCAGGTGCCCACTAGGGCTGTAGAAATAATGCTTCTGAGTTTCATTTTTGCAGGGCTGCCCTCTAATTTTGCTCTTCATAGAGTCAAGATTTTTGTCTCCCCCCCAAGAAGAAAATATTCTGTCTGCATGGATGCACAGAATGGGTTTTCTTGCATTCCTGCTAATAAGCATCTTCTTTAAAAGTAGCTTTCTGTGCATATTTAATGTATATATTATGGAATTGATTCTAAGATACATCTTGTGAAGCCCATGATTACAAATCGTGAGGTTTGCTGCTCATTTCCTATCCTGAGCAGCCTTTTACACTTGGACTTTATTTATTATCTAATGCTTTTAAGATTTATACTCTCATGCTTTTTTCCTACTGTTCTTTGTCTGCTGTAAGTAAAAAGGTTTCTGGAATTTCCAAGTTCTCTCTCTCCCTCTGGCTCTTGCAGATAATTTACAAGCCCCTCAAAAATGTCCATGGTTTCATGTGTGGGTATTTGGTTTGGGGTGTTTATGATTATTATTATTATTAGTCTTTAGTTCTGGTTTGTGAAGTCTTCTGAACTTAGACCTGCCTATTTGAAGTTCTCTCTATGGAGGATTGGCATTTTGTATATGAAATGTAAAGATCACATTTGTTCGTGACCCTAGTAGCCTATTACAACATAAGCAGAAAATGGACAGTTTGTTACGTGCTCTTTATGAAACATGTGAAAATGGGATATTGTTTTGATGAAAGGCACACTGGAGGGAAGGGACTGAGCTTTTACTTTGTTTCTCTGCCACTGCTTGATTATTTGGGAAGGCTTTCTCTAAATCTCTGACAGTGATGAGAGCCATTTGAGAAGTTCCCCTTAGCCAGGCCAAGTCTGGGAGCACCAGCACAATTCCATTATTTCAGCTGGATTTCATTACTGGAAGCAGCTTACCCAGCTGCATAGCAGGAATGTTTAACCAGAACAAGACAAACTTCCATAAGCTGCTTAATTCTGACTTGGGACTGTTTCTTCAAATCAATTGATATTGAAATAATTACTTCTCCGAATCTGCAGAGGAAAAGGATGTAAAAAGAAAATTAAAATCTAATTAAATGGAGGTAGAAAGCAGTGTCTGAGTAGACAAATCTTAAGCCTTAGCAAATTTTCAAAGGTTACATTATCCTTTTCGTCCCTGGAAATCTTTCTTTTTCCTTTTCTCCCCTCCTCTTGCACTTCTATCATTAGTTTTTAAGTGCTAGGAAAAGAGCACTTTGGTTTTGTTGATTCTTTTTGTTTGATTGTGTTGTTTTTAAAAAAGATTTTTTTATCTCTATATATGTAATTAGGATATTAAAGTGCTTTATGTATTTATTATTTTTTTATGTGTATAAAAAAAGTGATCCAACAGAGCTGACTGAGCTACCCAGGCAGTGTCAATGTCTTGAACAAGAGAAGAGCATCACTGCTGTTCTCTCAAGAGCACAGGTTTTTATATGTAGTGTTTGCAGCCAAATTTCAGCTTAGGCAACTGTTCTGCTTCCTCTAATGCCCATTTCATAAACTGTGTAGTTGTTCTCCTCTTCACTATTAAACTGCAGGGCTGCATTATAAATTCACTGTGGTGGATGAAAGAATTCATGGAGAAGAAGCTTAGCCCAGACTTTATTTCTTTTATTTCATTAAATTTATACTAGTTTAACTACTTCCCTCGATGAAATTGTAACTTCCAGATAGCAGAACTCCTGTTATTTTGGGGATGGTTCCCTTGAGAGTGCATATTTATAATATAAAAATACTTTATAAAAATAGCTTTGATTTGTCTTGAGGATGGGGAGTTATGTTTTAAGTAGGGCTAGATATGAAATTGGAAGTATGGAAACTTAGGTTTTTGTTTAGTGGAAGTCTAGCTTGAAAGCACAGGTATTGAAACCTATGAGGTAGGAGATTAGGCTCCAACTTTCCCTGGGGGAGATAACACAAAGCAGAGGGAGAGATAGGGTGTTTGCTGGGGTCAGGGTGTTTAAAAGCACTTTTCTGAAGTGAAGCAGTTAATCATTAAAACATCAAAAATGAACAGCACCCGTATATAAGTATCTAAGAGAGTAAAAATGGGCAAGCATGCACAAGGATTGATACACATGTGCATGCTCTCCAAACCTTTGGCTTTATTCTGTTCAGAGGATTTCCGGGTTCTGCTGTGGTTTGTGTGTCTGTTAACACCCAATAGATCTCACCTCTCAAAGCATTTGTCCCGTCTTTCCTTGAACCCATGTAAACATTCTCGCATTCACAACTTCCTTCAGCAAGGTATTCCAGGGTCATGCTTCTCTGTGCCTTCCTGGTTATTTTGACCATGGCTCCCTTCAGTTTCATTTACCGGACTTCTTGAAAAGACTGTCCATCCCTATCCATCCTTCTTATGTCACTCATGGTTTTGCACACCCATCATATCCTGCCTAAATCCCTGCAGCAGACTGAATTGTTTTGCTTACCTGTTGTCCCTCATGGAAGTCACTTCACGCTTTTAACAATCCCTGTTGTCCACTTCTGAATGCTTTTGTTTTTATAATGATAGATGGTTAGGTTTCAAGCCAAGGGGTTCAGCAACGCCCATGCTGTTCACATACATATATGTTCAGCAAGGTGACCTGTCAGTTTAAACAGCAGCATAGTGACCTATTCTTAGTGTTTAGTGTTTTCTTAATTCCAAGTGTTTCTCTAGTTTTTTCACTGCTATTGAGCACTGGCTTGTTACATTGTGGAACTAATTATTGAGGCCTCCAGTTCCGGCTGTAGTAATGGTCAGCTCAGAACCATCATTCCGCATTTAAAGCTGAGATTCGTTTTCCTTGTATGCACTGCTTTATGCTTATTTCTGTTGGTTTTCACCTGCTACCTGTGTTATTGGACAGCTTTGCAAGGTCCTTTAGTCCAGTCTCATCTCTGCTCCTCTGTATGTACTTTTTATCACTGGCATACATCTTTCAAGGTTATGTATTACTAAAATGAACAGCACAAATCCAATAGACTCCACTAATTCCCTTCACTGCAAAAACTGATGCATTATCAATACTCTATCTCCTCTCCCTTCCATCTTTCAGCCAATTGCTTCCTCATTCCTGGGCCTTCACAATCACTCCACTGCTGCTTAGTTTTCTTAAGAGCCTATGCTCAGGGAATTAGTAAAAAAACCCTTTCTGTTATATCAACTGTTTTTATTGTTCTTACTGATTAGGGCATTGGAGTTAGATGATGTTTAAGGTCCCTTCTGACTCTAACCATTCTATGATTTCTTTAAATACTTCAAATAATCACAATGACAAGACTACCTTCTATAGAGCGTATGCTGGTACTGATGTCTGATACATAGATCTAAGGAGGTTTTATTTTTGTAGTTTCCCACTAATTCTACCTAGTGGAAATTGCTTTCAGTTTCTGATTTGATTTTCATCCTCTGACCTATCATTTACCTAAGGTAAAGAACTTATACATTTGCATGCTAAGAAAGACTATTGCAAAGTGTGTGTCTTCTGCACTCCTTTGGCTTTTTCTCAGCTATCAGTTTGTAAGTTCACTCATAGTCTTTGTTTAAAGTACAAGCAGCTTGTCCCCCTTACAGCTCTGATGAAGTTCATCTCTCTTGTGCAGGCTTCTTCCAGATGTGTACCTAGGTAGCTTTATAAATTGAAGAAAACAGCCCCTCAGAGTTTCATGCTTCAGATAAATTTGTACTGGTTTCACGTTCCATCTATATCAAATAGACATGTCCTAGGAAAAGACACACTTTAATCACAAAAGATTGACTTTTGCTTTAACGTGAGGAACAGAAGAGTTGTCACAGTTGAAAACATTTGAAATTGGGGTTTGTGTTTAGTGTTTTGTTGAAGAGGTCTCATACAACAAAAACCATCCCCAATTCTATATTGATTTGTTTGTAGAAACATGAGATTTCTTTCTTCTTAATTTTTATATTTTTCAATAATAGGATTATAACGGATCAACAAATTTATCCAGCTTCTGCTTCTGAATATTTCAAATATTAATGAATATATTGAGCTGACGATGGTGCTGGTGATGCATTGTAGAAATGTTAAAACTTCATATAGTCCTGCTTTGTTCATATAGCTATAATGAAGAAGGCTGTATTATGGATAATTTAGATAATCTGCAGGGGAACTAAAGCAATGACTGTGAAGGAGAATGTGATGTGTCATCCCCCTAGGCCATGGAGCACTCCATTTGCTGGAATAGCTTCTAACTGCTATTTAGTGGGCAGCTAGTAGAAAATAAAATTGCTTTAGGCAAGTGAGAATCTTATTCTGTATTATTAATGTTTGCACTCTGGGTGAAGAATAGGATAAACTAACTCCATTTGTACTAATGGGAGAAAACTTGAGGCAAAAAGAAACAGAGGGAAAGATCAGTATCTTCTTTTAGCAAGATTTCTTTTGGAGCTGGGGGATTGTTTGGTTGGGTTTTGTTGAGGGTGAAGGGAGGTGGTATTGAAGGTGGGTAGAAGCGATAGGTAGGACATCTGCTGCTGCTTCTGGAGATGGTGACTTCTGCTATCTGATGGTCACCCACAAATGTCTTGTTGATCGAGATGATAATCCCTGGTTTGCAGGAACTTCAGTTACAAAAAACTGAAGGTAACAGAAGAGTATTTTGTGAGGGTAACATTTCTCAACCTAGAAGCTGGTTGAGTTCACATAGAGTGCTGAAATCCTCTGGCAAAATGAGAACATAGATGATGTACGCTAGAAAGTGATGGGATTAACGGAGTAGGTTTCCACCAGGGAAACTTGAAAGCTTTCCAGTTTTCTGGATTTGTTGGGTTTTTTTTTTTGGGGGGGAGGGAGTATTCTTTTGTTTGGGATTTTTGTTTGCTTGGGTAATTTTTTAGTAAAGAAACTAAAATAAAGCCAGTTTTATAGTGTTGAGATTATGAAATTTTATTAATCTATAAAAATATGATCCAGCGGAACTTCTTGATCTGTGAATCCGTGTGTCAATTTATGCCTAAACCTTTCAGAGGCATATGTAGCAATATTGAATATGATGGTGAGAGCAAAGACAAAACAGTGATGTATAAAAGATAGTGGAGTCCATGAGAGCTGTGGGAGGAGTCCAGCAGGAAAACATTTCTTCCAAGTTCCCCACACAGTAGCCCTGGAGGAGACTTTCATCTCTTATAAAATAGATTTCCCATAATGGTGTCATCTGCTGCCCTTAGGATAGAGAGAGGAATGTTTCACAGACTACACAATGTTTTCGGGAGGATGGTATGATGATCTTGCCTCAGGCAAGTTTTTCTTTGCCTTCCCACTCCAGCTCTGTGTCAGCTCTTTTCTCAGTGTGCCACCTGCTCTCCTGCAGACTGGATGATGCACATATGCAGTGCGTATGGTATAGCTCTTCTTGGAAATAACTTCTAAACTGTGCATGGCCTTCCCTCCTGATGCTTCTGAGTTTTTGACCAGATTGAGTAAGAATCCCCATGATTTAATCAAGAAGAGACAACAGTATGGTTTAGAACATCTGAATGAGTGAACTTATTAGCACTCCAATCTAACATGTGAATAAACTCTAATATCCTTATTCAGTGCTATGTTTCCTTCCCAAACAAAAGTCATGCTGAAATCACTGGGTTGGAGTGGGTGGTGGTGTCTGTTTGCTTGCAAAAAAGCGCATATCCTGCTGGGCAGCCACATTATCCTAGAGAGCCCTCAAAGTTTAGCAGAACCAATATAGATCTTTGGAAATATTTTTGATCATGGTGTCTGGATTGAATCCATAGCTCCCACCTGCAGTGTTTCATTCTAAATTCAGTGTGATTAATTTTTTATATTAGAGCGTATTGACTGGGCATATGCAAGTTCTCAAATTCGTATTAGCAGACGGTAGTTGGAAAACACATGAAATGAAGTTTAGTAATAAATCAAAGCTGGAAATCTGTATATTGGGATTGCTGGGAAGCTGCAAGCAGCAAACTGCAACTTCTGTTAGCATCCTGACTGGTTTTAGGTTTTGTCTGTGAGAATGTGGAAGGGGAAGATAAGAAGTCTGCCTCCAAAAGCCATCAAGAAAAATAGTAAGGTGATAAGTGAGATAACAACAACATATCACTATGAGAGCTTTTCTTTGGTTTCCCAGTGGTTTAGCTTTGAAGCACTATATGTCCATAGGCAATGGATATCAAACAAATGTTTAGCTATGAAGGAAGCAGTAACTGGCATGATTTTCTCCCTTCAAACCCTTGTCACCACAGAGGTACGGCTGTACTGTCTAATTATACCATTGCCACCTGATTTTCCATTTGAGTAATTTCCTTTGCATTGGCTGTGGTATATTGTGCTGTTCTACAGCACCTAATTTGTTGTTTAAATTTAAATGTACTTATGTACATTGCTGGAATGGGAACAGCTTGCTTGATAATATTCATCCATTCATCCCTGACTCAGTACTCCCTTCTGCAGTCACACCTTTGATATTGGTTATTGGTGGTTATATGGCTTCTCATTATGATGCTTTAATAATTCTGTTTGGGAGGACTATTCCTGCACTTATTGCAGGATATTTTAATTCCTAAAGCCTGCACTGATATTTTATTCCCCCTCCCCCCGTCCATTTAGCTCCATTGCTTTACTGTTAGGATGTTCTGTTTGGGTTTCTTTAGAGGACGGAAATGTCTTTAGTAGAATTCTGTGGCATAATACCACTTTCTAGCTGGTGTTGCCTTCTAAAGTTTGATCTTAGCCTTTGGGGAGGCCCACAGAAGAAGATTTTCTCCCCTCTGTTTCCTAAACACTGGCCCATGGTGTGCTGTGTGACCAGTCAGATAACGGCCAGCTGAGAATTCTCAGGACTGAACCAAAAGGAACAGACATAGCAGATGGTAGTTCAATGAGAAATTAATCCACTGTCTGCTGATAAGGTTTACCTCATCCTTTTTCTTCAGGGAAAAATTGATCCCTGGTGTTCTTGATGCCACTATGTCTCTAAGTATCAGATTCCTGTGAATGCATAGCATTCAGTGCTAATGAACACGATAGTTGTATGTACATTGACTGTTCCATGTCTTTAATTTGCTGTGAGAGCGTGGAGGGGCATTGCTACTTCTTGGCAAATGGAGAAGCTGTTTCAAAGATTAATGCTGAACTTTCTGTTTGGAATAGGTCTCCAGGCCTCTTGAGGTAGGTTGTGTGGCTTTTAACATAGCTGAAATTATGGCTAAAAGTCAATCTGCAGAGGCAAGAATCCTATTCAGCTGATATTGGTGGAGGAGAGTTGGCTGGTCCTGTTCTTTTAGCCACAAATCCATCTGGGGCCTTTCTGACAAGACAAGCTTCTGCCTGTGCCCAGAAGCAGCCTTGGGAACCCTCAAGAGGCATTAATTATGATGCTGCGGAGGACAGGAAATAAACTACCTGAACTACCTGGCTATCGGCTTTCCTTAGCTTTCATTTTATAGGTTAACTTTACAAGGAATTGTTGGGCTTGTGGTGCTGTTGGGCTTATTTTAAATTGAAAGCTGAGGTTTCCTTTAAACTGTTAAATCGTGTATTTAGCATTACATGGGTATATCTTTGGCTAAAGACCGGTTTTACTCACGTTGGATATTTATTAACCATTCTCTCTTTCCATAGTATCACAGAATAGTTGAGATTGGAACAAACCTTTTGAGACTTTCTAATGTAGCTTCCCCCCGCTCACACGTAATCAGTTGGAGCAGGTTGCCCAGGAGAGCGTGCAGTTAAATTAGGAGTATCTCCAAGCCATTGGAGACATTGCAACCTCTATGGGCAATCTGTTTCAGTGTCTGACTTCTGTGTTCACATGGAATTTCCTGTGCTTCAATTTGTGACAATTGCCTCTTGTATTCTCACATAGTACCACTGACACAAGTCTGGGTCTATCTTTTTAACACCTCCTATTGGGCATTTATGAACCTTGCCTTCCCCCTTTTTACTCCCCTGAAGTTTCTCTTCTTCAGGCAGAAGAGTCCCAGCTCTCTCAGCCTTTCTTTGTATGAGATGCTCCAGTCCCTTTACATCTTGGTGGCCTTTTGTTGGACTCATCCCAGGAAGTCCATTGTCTTGTGTTGGGCACCCAGAACTAGAGACAGCACTCTAGATGAGGCCTCATGCATGCCAAGCAGAGATGGAATCACCTTCCTCAACCTGCTGGCAATGCTTTTCCTAGTGCAACCACTAATGCAAGACACTAATTTTCTCTCTCTGTGGCAGTTGAACAAAAAAAAAATCACTTGCAGAAGGGAGTAAGTACATGTCTAAGTGTATTTGATTCCAGTAAAAACAGAACATTGATTTCATCAGAATCTTCCTTTTCTGACTGATAGGCAAAACACTAGGTGAGACCTTCAGCACTTGCAGTTAAGAAATCAAGAGCCACATCTATGATTATCAAAACCTGGTTCACTAGCTGAGGAGATGTGCACTTGCTGCATCCTTTTAAAAGCAGGAGTGAGGATGGCCTGGGTTTTGAGTGCTCTGTGAAAATGTGTTGCATTTGAGCATTGTCTTGCTAGAACTGGGCATGTGGACTTGGGTAAAACTGGCATTCACACTACAAAGTCTTTGTTATCTCAGAAGTTAAATTCTCCTTGGATTCCTTGTGGGATACCACAAAATGAAAACCACACTAACTTCCCTTAATTCTAGCCTACATTGAGACAAGGAATAGAAGGTTGTTGGGCCAGTACTATCCCATTACATCTGCTAGTCACAGTCAGGATGTAGACACTGATGTACAAAATCAGTACAGAGGAAGAAGGGATATAGTCTGGTTTTCATTGAAGCGTGGTATTTCAGGTTTGAGTTCATGCTTTATTTTTGTTGTTTAACTAATACCTAAGAACAATTGTCCTGAAGTACAATTTCCATCCTTGGTAAGGTTACCAACTCTTATACTGTCTGCAGTATGGGATGTGCAGTCTCCTTGTTAGTGAGAACAGCGCGTCATTACGGGATGATCATACAGGAAAATTGTGCTGGAGCAATTCCAAGCATAGAGTGTCATGGTATGGTGCAGCGTTTTCCTATTTGAGTGTCTTAAACTGTTACATACAAAATATTATCACTCTATTGACAAAAATATCAAAGAAAATATCTTTAAAATGTTAACCTTTAGAAGAGCCATACTGAGGGCAGGTAATAGCCAAGAGGCTGGCTATATGATCTGTTACTTTTAGGCAGCATGCAGTGACTAATCCACTGGGCTTTATGGGTCTATTTAAATTAGATATATGCAGGCAGTGCGTTATTTATAACCAAATGCATGAATAATTCAACATGCCCACTCCTAGCAGGTATCCAGCTTGTGCCAGAAGCCTGCAGTAGATGCTTGCTTTCAGAATTATGAAGAGATTCAGATGCAGTCTGTTTGGCTTGTAAGCTCCAGTTTGTTCTGTCTGCTCTTCCTTTTGTATCTTCATAGTTTGGCTCTATCTTTTGTCTGGGGAAGAAGAACAGATGATGTATTCTCCACATTACTCCCTTCACCTGGAGATGACATACTATGTCTAAAACAAGTTTTGTAAATCCTTTTAGGATCCACGCGTTAACTTCATTTCTGTTTCCCTGTGATGGAAACAGAGGAATATTTGAGACAGTCAGCATGGCAAAGGGATAGTACAATTCTCCTGGCCTAAGTAATCTAGTCTACTACACTCCACTGCACAGCATGGGCTCAGCTATGTCCTGAGACTAGTCGTAGCCCCTAGCTTTGCTGGAAAATGTGTGTCACAGCACCCTCGTGCTCAAATAATTTGGTTCGTGCAGCTTAGCCTAAACATGGTAGGGACGGTACCTGTGTATAATGTGCATAAAGACTTGGACACCTGATGTGGAAATACTCTGTGTGTGCAGGCTACAACCTAAACATTGCTAACAAAAAAAAGCCAGGCATTAAGATCACTGTATTGTACAGTCATGCAAGGCAGTTCTCAAAGGTTGCCAGTGTAAAACCAGTTGCACTGGAACACAGAAATGTGGTTATTACCAACACAAGTTATCTCTCTGCCAGATTCTCCTTTCTTTTCCTTCAGTCCCACCTTTAGTGATATCTAAAATCCAGAGCTGGAGAAAGAATTTGGGCTGTTGTCTCCTTACAACCAGTAACCTCAATTAGGGCCTTCAAGTAGAAGGTTTGCTGCTGCTTGTTTTTCTCTGAAATTCAGACACCAAGCCCAGTGCAAGAATACAGTACACTAAATTTATCTGTCCATCAGTCTGAGTTTCTATGAGTGAGCTTACAATATTATTACTTGTTTCTGCTTAATCCCAAGAGCAGCCAGT
The DNA here is from genome assembly GCF_963264785.1 of Psittacula echo. Taxonomy (NCBI): domain Eukaryota; kingdom Metazoa; phylum Chordata; class Aves; order Psittaciformes; family Psittacidae; genus Psittacula; species Psittacula echo. The sequence continues at coordinate 85,182,283 of NC_137739.1, read as the reverse complement.
TAATTGCAGCTATATTTGCAAAGCCTAGACATCCTGAACAGTTCTGGAAAGAAAGAATAATTCTTCAGAACACACGCTGGCTTGTTTCACACAGAAATAAATGCAGCAGAGATCTCCAGATTCCCTGCAGCTGAAAACAGAATGCAAGCGCTTTAGCTGTCAACATCGTTATAAAATCCTTATTTGACTGTTACTGAATCATTGAAGAACTATTGAGGTGCTTTGCTGGGAACTAAAAATATTGATTCAAGCTCCCTGTCTGTGTGGCTACAGGTAATTCATTATTTTCTGTATCTCGGGTCCCAGTCTGTACGTCTGCACAATAACAGCTCCCGAATCAAAGCAGTAATATGAAGGGAAAAATGCACCAAAGGTAGTGAGGCACTTGAGTGTCATGATTTGGGAGAGTTGGCTAAATATGATAAATACAGTACTTCTTCTGCAACAGCTCCAGAGAGATCGCTTCTGTAGCCACTAAAATACAGCAGTTAGAGAGTACAGCCAATTTAAATAGTGTATAGCAGCATTGCGCAAGTTTAGGTACAAGCTGGGATTTCACATCCTGTGAAGATGCTGCACAGCATTGTTAGATCTGGTGCTTCTAACAGCTCAGGGTGAAAAACTGCAGATGTTCAAGATCTTCATGTGTCATAGGACCTTTAACAATGCAAGATCTTAGTAAATTCTTTGAATAAAGCTGTCGGGTATTCCTTCAGGACTAAGGAAGAGATATGCCATTGATATGTACATAGATGTCTTCTAACCTCTTTCCCCACACCCTCCTAAGTCTGTTATCAAAGCACTGACATTAGCTGACATGGCTTAACAGAAAAAGTATATAACAAAATCACAGAAGGGGTAGAAAGTCCCTATTGGAAAAGACAGTATTCTGTGGCAGTATGGTAGTATTCTTTACTGGGAATAAGCAATAAGATCTATTTCAAATCCTATGTAAAAAATCCAGACAAACTTGTGTGAGTTCTTCATGCTACTTTTTTCCTCTCTTAGCTTCTTAATGACTGCTTTTAATTCCCCTGTGCATATTCAGTCAGTCAATGACAGAATTGTTTCGCAATCTCCTATTGTTGTGCTCCATTAGGAGACAGGTTCTGTGCTCCAGTGTGAGGATTGAGCTTATTGTGGTAAAACCACCAACAGATAAAAGCCTCACAGAATTGTGGTAAGCTGTCTATATAAAGTTCTTGATGGTGGTATCAGGCTAAGAACGGAAGATTTTTCCCATGTACAGCAAACGATCAAAGAACAGAATTCACTTCGTAGTGTGTGATCTGAAGCTAAGGTGGGACATAGGCATAGACGACTTACAATGGAATGAGAAGTATGTGGTGTAGCATATAACTTTGGTCACTGCATGACCTCAGTGATTCTGCTACAGGTTCTGCTTTAAGATCCTCTTGTCCTACATGGTGAACAAATAAGGGAGAGAAATCGTAGTCCAGTGATGGCCAGCACATGAAGTTCATGATCTGACAAACAGAATCTGAAAGTCTTTTCATGAGAGGAGAGCATGAGCTTTCATTAAACCTTGTTAAAAGTTCAGGATGGCAAATCACAGCTAAGACGTTGGTGTGAGGTTTTCTACCCATGTAGAGTAGTGCTGATCGATGCACTCTGGAAGTCAAATCTCTGGTAACTCTGAGCTTAATTTCCATCCACTGCCTGTTTCGGGTTTTTTAAGGTACTTCTAGAAAACATAAGTCATGTGCAAGTGATGAAGGAATGTGGGGACTAAAAGCTATTTTGTTTCCTGCTATTCTCTACAAACTTGACTGTCAGCACTGTAGCCAGTGCCAGTTATTACCTGCTTGGAGGAGGGAGAGAGGGAGCTTTTCTCAAAACTGTACTTGCAGGATATTTACTGCTCGAACTCCTACTTCTTATAGGCACTTGGGCCCCCAATAGCATATTGTGATGGATTTGTATGTCAATGTTGCCACCGTAAATCCAGAATAAAGTTTTGTAAAGAACTGAGAAGGGAAGAGATGAGGAATTAAATGTATTTGTGCACTGGTTTGATTTAGGCTATGTACATTTAGCATCCTCTGATTACTACAGAATGAAAATAGTTTTTTAAATAATGGGATATTTATTCCCATAAACCCTATCTGTAAAAATGAGATAGTGCTCCTCTGCTTATCTGGGGAACCAAGGCACAGCAAGATTAATGCAGAAATTCTTTGAGTGGAAAGAGCCTGGGTTTAGCATGTGTTTCCAGAGTAGGCTTCATGGAATATGAAGTATCTAGAAGGCGTTGCAGACAGAGATTGTATTAGGCCCAGTGAAATCATGCCCCCATTTCTACAATTTCTGACACATATGAATGGTCAGGTTACGTGTGGAAGCAAACAAGTTGGAAGGTATCTATGCACAAATGCAAATGAAAGAGGAAGTGTATCTAGATGACTAAGAACTATAAATGAGTAGATGAACACAGCGATTCAGCAAAGTTTCTGCATCTGATTTCTTTACTGACAAGAAGAACTGGGTTGGATATTATAGATGAGAAAGCCAGCGATTTGTGATATTACTGTATCAGATAATCCTGTACCAAACGGAGATTTGTTTGAAGTTTCTGAATGAAAAATCTAAAGCAAAGTATCAGCTGAAGCCAAAAGTTTTATTTAAAATGTAGCTTCTTCAATCTTAAAGCAATTGCTCTAAATGAAGGGAAGAGTTCTTCATTTTTTAAAAACGTCAAAACAAAGTATTTAGATGACTTTGAAACGCTTTCAAGATGAAAAATTGGCCTTCGTCACCAAAAAACCTCTCTGCAAATCACTGAATTCCCATGAAGCATTTTATGGGAACACTTTCTGACTAACACATTTTAGCTGTCCTTACGTTCTCCTGTGATGGTCGTCCTGGACCAGTATAACCATATTAGCTTCACATATGCTTGCTTAATTCCATTTTGCATCAAGCTCTGTGGCTGAAGAATGTTAGGTGCACTGATATAACACAGTGAGGGGTCAAGCAGAGCTACTTGTTGCAGTTACAGCACCGGCATAGTTGTGTTAGTGCTGTGCTCTGCTTTCTGAGCAGAGTACACTGATTTGTGCAGAGTGCCAAGTTAACAGAGGTAAGCTGTTTCTGATACCGCAGGTGATGTGCAGGTATCGAATACTCACTTGTTCTCTGACAGTACATCCTTCTTTGTACAGTGGGACACAGCTGAATCACAGCTTTGTATGGCTGCAGGTATGAGGAAAATTTGAGCTGAAATCAAGTAGGGTTCCAGCTCCCTTCTTTCAATAGGTATGCTGTTTAGCACACCTTGAATTTCTGGATATATGCCAGGCAGAACAGAGCCTTCTCTTTTCCTGTTCTGGAAAGTATTATGTATAGTTGCAGTACAGTAACAACCACGCTTAACAAACTGGCACAAACACAATCTTACTGAAGAATCACTGTCTAATGCTTTGAGAGATGCACTGGGAACGCCCACCTAGGAGGCAGCAGGGACCAAGCCGAACAGCACAAAATGATTCTGCTATTTAGCAAATAGCAAATGACTAATCTGCTACTAGGTACTAAACAAAAGCTATACCAATGTATCTGGCAGCACCGGGTCTTTGAAGGACTGGAGTACACCAGGATTACAATGGCCGTTTTTAGAAGGGGTTGTGGTGTCAGAACGAGCTGCAGTAGACTGCAGTGAAATACATTTTTGCTGTGAGCTGAATTCAGACTGGACTCCTAAAATGTAGTATTACTTTCCTGTATTTACCTAAAACTGGCTGCAGCTCGCTTTTCTAATTCCCTTCTTGTCTGCTGGCAGCATCTATTGAGAGCTGATATGGCCAAAGAGGGAGCTGATGAACAAAAATTGTTCAGTTCTCCCATTTCTCATATCTTACCAAACGACCAGAAATGAGGAAGGCAAGAGACTGAAGACACTACTGGGGTCTAAGTGTTGCACAGTGGGGACTATGCTTGTTAGGAGCCATAGAGACATTACTCAAGCTAGTACAAATGTCTGTCTCTTTGCAGTAAGAAAGCTTCTCTGTTCCAGTTACCTTAATTGACTGGTGTTTGTTGGACTCTAGGGATGTTTTTGTTGGGGTGGGTTTTTTTGTTATGCCATGATGCCAAGCATCTGTCTTTGCACAGTGAGCTGTCTGGCAGAACCCCTGTTCTGGTCTTGAGTAGTTCCCTGTGTGAAGTAAGGTGAGAGAACAGGGGTAGAAGAAGAAGGAATAACCTTAAAACTCTTTGGGAGTTGGTCATGTCTTGATATGTTTTCCTTCTCTTCTCTTTCTCCTGTGTTCTGTCCTAGTAGTGGAGGCACACTGGCACAAAGTGGCTCAGACTGAGGTTTACCTATTTGCATGCAAAGCTTTTTTACTTTGAAAAGATATTTTGGCACAAGAAGTCTGACTCTTGCCCATAAGGACGTTAAGTTAATCTACATACCTGAAGCTTATTGATACCTCCTATTACTATCACAGTGAACTTCTTTTATGTGTTAGTTCTGATACTGCAACAGCTTGTGTTTGACAGGATAACCACAGGATATTGTACCAAGTGCTCAACATCTTGTAGGTTAGTAAGTATTAGGCACTGAAACTGGATTGAAATGATGAAAGACCCTGGTGGGGAACAGGGCTATTAGTAAAAAATATGTAGTGTCTCTGTCACCACAGCTCTACTTGGACCAGAAGTAAGTGGTGGAGGGGATAGGATGAAGGTGAGGAGGGGTGAAAACGAGGTAAATGATTGGCTTTCCTTTCTTGTTTCTTGCTCTTTGTTTCCAAGGTTTTATTCTTGTTGCCAGCCCTGTAAAGAGAGAAGACATAGAGCCCCATACAAAGGTTTATGTAACAAATGTGATTTTAAAGCTTCCTTCAGTCACTTTGACCCACGGCTCACAGAGAGTCAAAGTGATGTCTCATTGCTGCGACTTGGCAATTTTCTCATGGTTTTATGTACCGATGTTGCATGCTGTTTAGATCAGTGGTACCCTTGTCCTTCAGCTCAAACCCTGGCAACACTGATGATGGAAATGCCAGTATTGCCTCAATATGTCGCTTCACATTGGTCTCCTGAGACAAGAAAGCCACTTGTTTCCAGAAAGGCACAACAATATGTGTCAGCTCGTTAAGCTGGCATACTGCTGATTCAGGCACTGAACTCTAACAGAGCACTTTGTCCCAGCTCTGTAATGGCCTGTCCCTTGTATTCCCTAGGGGGTAACTGAGGTAAGTTCCTGGAGGGAAAGGTCGAAGAACTCAAGAAAGATTGTTATGGTCAATCTGAATTAAAACTGATGTTGGAAGAGTTGAATACATCTTTGAACAACTGGGAGTGAAAAATAGAATCTATGTCAGGGAGTATATGTAAGTGTTAAGCTCAGGGCAGACTATAGTTTCTGCCTGTATCCAAGTACCCTGGAAGGAAGGATTTAATAGATTAGGAATGGAACTTGACACAGCTTTATTAATTAATTTTCAAGGCTGAGATATTAAATCTTTATCAAAAATACCATAAGGAGAAAATATTAAGTGGCCGATGCAAGAGCTTAGACCAAATAATACTGCAAGAGGCAGTAGATAATACAAGAGCTGATTCAAAGAGGTCAAGCAGAATGAGTTTTTGAAGGATTTGTCTGTGGCTTTGGATGATGTGTAACATTAAGTGGCTTCTGGAGAAAGTATGTAGGGCAAATATTTGGGATGGTGAATCCTGGCGTGTACTGCTTTATACGACTAAGGAGGAATGGGTGCAGTGTTTTCTTTACACTTTGTATGTGCTTAGATTCATTTAATCTGGTTGCTTTTCATAAGCGTGAATAGCTGAGACTAGGAAAGTGTCAGAAGGGAGAGAGCAAGCTTGTCCCTTGCAAGCCAGAATGACAGTGAAGAAACCTGGACAAGATGCCTCAATTTTGCAGAGAGATCATAACATTTTGGGGTTTAAGGGTTTCATTGGCGGGGTGGGGAGACTTGCTTCACAACAACATTACTCTTGATCTCTTCATACTAAAACCCCTAACTTTGGTAGATTAAAACTGCAGCACCAGTCAATGTGCTTAATTGGATGAAGGACTTTAATACAGCTGTAACTTTTATAACCTGTCTCTGCTTCACCTGCCTCTTCACCTGCCTTTTTACTTTAAATAGGTGCAAACATGTCTGGAGAAGCTGAAAATGGTCTCACCTTTCAGTTTTCCTATTAATTGGCAAATTAAAGCACCTTCCATCTTCAGAGTGCTGTATTTTGCTGACTGCTTGACTCACTTTGGTAGTTTAAAAGGATCTATATAAACCCTGCTCATTGATTGCATATGATACAACTATCGAGTCACACTTCTATTTTTCTATATCAAACAAAAAGCCTTTGAGCAGGGGTTGAGCAGCCTTTGTTTGTGGGTTTATACACCTTTTTCTTTGGTGGAATCATGAACCAGTTAGGAACACAGGCTTTGCTGGGGAAATTCAGATTTTATTGCAGAATCAGTTGAAACTGAGTAACTATTTTGGGTAAAGAGCTTCACCTCTTGCTCAAATCTGCAAAACAAAACCTGAATTAACTTGTTTTTGAGATTCATGGTTCTATCCTGTGCCTGCTGTGCCAGAAACCATTACTTTGTTTCACTTACACCTACAGAATGCCAACCCTGCTTCCTTCTGGGACCAGAAAGTCCAAGATACCACCAGCAAAAGTGAGTTTGGCAAATTTCCCAACTTCTTGCCAGAGTTACACAGGAAAGTTGAGATTTCTAAATGAATATATCCCCAAAATCATTCAGCTGTGAGTCAGAGTTAATTGTTCTAAAAACACATGTAGAAGTTAGTGGCAGTCATCTCATCCTGTTTTGAACTGTTGGTAAAGTTTACATTTACCCTATGGAAGTTTTGGTTTTTATAACCAGAAAGAACTGCTTTTACTGGACCTTGATTGCTACAGCAGCATCATTAAATCTTCTACAAATTGTTTCTGACAGCAATATTGAATACTGGAAGGGCTTCTTAAGTGCCATAAGTTTTCTTAGAGGGAGTGTAACTGGAACTACTGAAGATATATAATGCTGTTTAAGCCTCTTCTAGATTCCTACAGAGTCCGCCCACAGTCTTTTTTCCTCCTCACCTCTCACCAGAAGAAGCAATATGTTTCCCTTGCATTTAGTATTGAAAAGATATTGGTGATATTTCTTATGCAGTGTTTAATTTAAACAAAAACTTCTGACTCGACAAATGTAAGATGATTCTTCTGACATAATGGACTTCCAGTAAAAGTAAAGTCAATGATCAGGGTGTCCGATATTCTACTTTGTAGGCATTTGCATTATTTAGTTGCTTTAATAGGTATGTTTTCAGCACTTTGTTGCTGAATGAGTCAAATTTCTATCTTGTCTACTCTTCATTTAACTCTATATTTTTTTAATAGCATACACCTACATAAGCCCTTGAGTAGCATTCAATTTTTTCATCAGTTAATAAGTTTGGAGTAGCTCTTAATGTTTGAATTCAGGCATGAAATGGCCTTAATGAGCAAATTATGGAAATGGCTATATGCCTTGTAAATACTGACTACCTTTAGCAAGGTGATGGAGGAGACCTCCCTGATCCTAGCACTAGCTTCCACATATAAGAAGGCAGGGTGGTCACCTGTATGTCTTGTACAAGGGAATATGTTGAACTTGCCGAAAGCTGTTGGAGGTGGTTCTGCTGCGTGCTTTATCTCATAATCCTAAAAATGGCTGCCAGAGAGCGTTGTGTGCCCTACAGCAGAAGTCCATGTTAAGCATAGTTTTCTCTCTGGTAATTGCAGTGACTGGAGAGACCAAGTCAGAATTGAAGTGGTTTTTAAAATAGGTCTTCTGATTCTCATGGTATTCTGGTTTTTATATAAATATTCTTAAATTTACAGATATATTTTATTTTCTTCATTTGAGATGACTGATTTGGGTACTTTTTTTTTTATAGGCAAAACCACTTCCAAACACCTTTCTAACACTCTTACACTTATTTCATGCTGTGAACTAATTGTCTGGTGATGCTATGTAACACATTTTGATCTGTCTCTAAATTGGTGTACATTAGCATGTTCTAAAGGTTGAACAGGATTTTGCTGGGGCAGAAGCATCTGCTCCCTACTCTGCAGAACTGTAATTATAGGTTCAGGTTTAGATTAACAGACTCTAATGGATGTAATCCTGCAGAAGAATACAAAGACTTTTCACTCAGGGCCATTACCTAAATGTCTCTCTACCTGGGGTTGAAATATTTAGTAATGAGATAAAAAACATTCAGAAAACCTCTCAAATACTGGATATAAAATAACTTTAATCATGTTATAATAGACAATATGATGCAGATAAACAGCATTACTCTGTTGAAAGGTACTTACAAAATTTCTCTTCTGGCTCATGTTGAGAAACCATCTCTTTAAGGGAGATGATTATGGAAGCCTACCAGTAGCAGATGATTATGTGCATCTCAGTACTATCATGTATGGATTTGCTAAAATAGTTAAGGTATCAACAGCCTGTTTTCAGGTATGAAACTGGACTACAGATCCAGATCATAGCCCAAACCAATATGTTTGGGCAGGGGACCTAAAACTATATTGGAGAATGGTGGAGTATTCCATTAAAAGGCTGGAATTATTATTAGCAAGAACATATGCTACTAACAGTGACACTATGTGTAAAAAGGACATTCTGAATCACGTGCATATAAAATACATACGCTCATGCCCCACTGCCATATTCCTCATTTTTCTAGTGAATTCAGAGGGATTAAGACTTTTAATTAAAGAAACCAGAAAAAGGAATGTTTGGCTTTGTTAGTGCAAATTAGTTTGAGAGCAAAGCTTCTGCTACTCTATTTTCTTGGAATACAGTTTGATTTAATGATTTCCTTGAGACAAAGAATTAATATTGCTTTTAAGAGGGGAAAGGGACACAGAATGTGTATTAGCTGCATATCCAAGAGGCATCAAAAACGTTCTGTTTGAGAAGGGAGAAAGGATCTGATTAAACTCCGTGTGTTTGTGGAGGCAAAAATATCTACTGTATATGAGAGCAAAATTGTTGAGTTTGTTTCTCCATAGGCTAAACAAGGTTTAGCCATTTAGCATTCGTAAGGGATGTTTGTAACTTTGTGAAGCTATGAGTGTTTTGTATGGGACTGTTTTTCTGTGAAACACTGCTCCTCACATGCCCTCAGCTTTGTCGGATTTGAGATGGTAAAGATACAGTGTGGTTTAAATTCAAATAAATCAGGATGCGTGTTTCTTACTTTAAGCTTCTTTAAACACAGTGCTCAGAAGTAGAGGAATTAAAGCAAAATGGTTTTCTTTTCCCATGTCCTTTCTATAGATTATCACTGTTCAAATGCTGGTAGAATTATGCCGTCCCTTAGTGAATTTAAAAGAAGCAAACAAAGCTTTAGGTTTATCCTCCATCTACATTCTAAGATTAAACTGGATTTTAAACATACTGAGACATCTAATATCTCATGGGGTCTTAACTGACATTTGTAGCAATGCAGCCTTCATGATATAAGGTGGGGAGCTACAACGTGAGTAGTAGTGGGGAGAAAAGTACAAAGCTCTGTAGTCGCAGTTGACACAAATGAGCATTCACTGCAGAGGGGCTGCTCTGCCTTACACTTACTGAGGATTCACGTAGAATATTCTCAGTCAGATGCTATGTTCAGTTTTTCAGGTCAAATAAGAACAACAAAACTAACTCGAACAATAGTAATTGGTAACTTGTATGTCATTTTACAGTGACTATGGGAGCTTCATTTGTTAATGCAAGCCTATTAAGAGCTCAGGGTAACTTTTCAGGTTATCATATAGGAAGGCTGCACACTGATGGGATTACACCAGAAAATTCACCAGGAACCTTTCTAAGCATGTTTTCTTGAACTGTTCTTTCCAGACCCAGGCACCTAACCTCATAGCTCAGGAACTATCCCATCCAACTTCATAACTGTGAGCTTTCTCCTGAAATTAGGTTCATTATAAAAAGAGAGATGGGCACCAATGCCTCACCTAGATTTAACAGCTAATACCTAAAATATACGTATGGTTGATGAGAGACGAAAATTAATTTTTCTTTGCTTAACTTCATACAATGATAAATGCATTGCTCAGGAGACATAATCCTGCTCCAAAATGTTATGTAGTCACTGGCTAAGTCTCTGCCTCTCTAGTTTGATTTCGCAAGATGCAACAAGAGTATTACTCTATAGTATGTTTGTTTGAAAGACTTGTTTTAAAGACTATTTGTTTGTCAATCCACATTTCAGTATGTTATGGCAAGTGAAAGAACCTCTACAGTGGTGCTGAGATTCCACTGAATATCCTGAATTTTAGAGTACATGGGATCTTTACACATCTTGGAATTGAGTAAGATTTAACTTGTCTCCGATATGGAGACGGAGAATGTTCTATTTCAATACTAAGTTTAAGGTGAGATGCTTTATCTTGCTATGCTACCTGTGAGGAAGATGTGCTCTGAAAATGGCAAACATTGCAGATAAGTGTGACACAATGTGTGTTCCTGCCAGACTGTTGCAGCAAGATGAAAGCCCCTAAATTTGTGTTACTGTGTGTTCACTAGCACAAAGAATGAAAATGGAGGACATAGGGACATACAGGATCAGTGAACAAGAAACTCGTAGTAGATTGACCCATTTGCAACCATAGTCCTTTTTGCCTTTCGTCTGTTTTTGTATTGTCTAAGCATATCTAAAAAGGGATGCTTGGGTTGAATTTTAAGTGACAAGACCCAGTCTGTACTGTAAACTGTTGCTAGCTCAGTGTTTTATTGGTTGAAGACCGGCAATGGGGTATGCAATTGAGAGCCATGTTGTCAACAAACCCTAAGAGTAAAATAAAAGGAATGAAAAAATGGAAAAAGTAAAATAAACCAAGAGTTCCTACTACTTGTACTTCACTTGAAATGTGATAACAATCCCAAGGCTGTAGCGAAAGGCTGTGTTTGGGAGGGACTTAATTATATATGCTGTATTTCCATTTGAGATTTTTGTGGCTATAACACACTGGCAGATACTTCAATATTACACTTAGGCTGAGTGAATTTAATTGAACAAAAAGAAGCTTTTTTCTAAATTATTGTCTATAGCAGGGTCCAGTATGTACTAAATGTAAAGCTTTGGAAATTCAGCTTGGTTCTCCCCCAAGTTTCCTCATGCAAAAATCATCTCAGTTACTCTGTACTAAAGTGCTCAGCAAAACAGGGTGCCTTGTTTCTGGTCAGCTCTGAGACAACTACTATAATCAATAAAATGAATGATAACAAAAGACCAAACAGTAGAGGTCTGGACTCCTGAGACTGCTCTACTAACCAAACGTTCATACTCCTTTCCCAGTTATATCAGTGCATCATGACTAATGCATATTTTGCTTGGTGTGCCCACAAAGTCCATCTTGTAAGCGGGAAACAAATGCATCTGTGATTAGTATATGCGAGGATATTGATTTCCCAGACAATTTCTCTGGAAGTACTCTTGCCAAGAGCTGCTGTGGCATGGATCAGATTTACTTAGTTATGGCAGATGTGTGTATTGTGTGTGTGGGAGCGGGAATACAGTTGTGTGCATGCAACCTGATTTGAGATTTCATCTAGCTATGATTCAGTTGTGTCACTTAATTACTGTATCCTCAGGTCGTGTGTAATAAATGCACTTTCTTAATCTACAGTCTCTAAGCCGCTGGACTAAGAATTCTGTTATAATTGAAATGCTCTTTGGGAACACTCCAATCGTTTTTTTCCAAGTGAAAACTGCAGAAGAGCACACTAAGAAGGCAGTTTATTAAAGTCAGAGGGGTAGGTCACTCTGTTTCAGACTGTCATTGTGGTTTCAGTAGGTTTGGGTCTTTTTGATTAGTACTGGGGAGTTGATTGGTGCTTGGTTTTAATGGATCCTGTAGGAGAGGATCTGGGTTGAGACCATCTTGAGAACCTGAATGTGCACAAGTCCATGGGACCTGATGAAATCCAGTCATGGGTCCTGAAGTATCTAGCAAATGAACTTGCCAAGCCACTGTCCATGATATTTTACAAATCATGTGCCCTGGGTTAAGCAGTAGCTTAACAGACCAGTCAGTCTCACCTCTGTGCCTGGCAAAATCTTGGAGCAGATTCTTCTGGGAGGCATGCTAAGGCACATGAAAAACAAGGAGGTGGTTGGTGACAGCCAGCATGGCTTCACTAAGGGGAAATCCTGCCTGACCAATTTGGTGGCCTTCTATGATGTCGCTATGAAACTGATGGACAGGGGCAGAGCAGTTGACGTTATCTACCTGGAGTTGTGCAAAGCGTTCGACACTGTCCCACACGACATCCTTGTCTCTAAATTGGAGAGACATCAATTTGATGGGTGGACCACTTGGTGGATAAAGAACTGGCTGGATGGCCGCACGCAAAGAGTTGTGGTCAATGGCTCGATGTCTGGCTGGAGACCGGTAACGAGTGGTGTCCCTCAGGGATCGGTGTTGGGACCGGTCTTGTTCAACATCTTTGTTGATGACATGGACAGCGGGATTGAGTGTGCCCTCAGCAAGTTTGCCATTGACACCAAGCTGTGTGGTTCGGTTGATACGCTGGAGGGAAGGGATGCCATCCAGAGGGACCTCAACACACTTGTGAGGTGAGCTGATGCCAACCTTATAAAGTTTAACCATGCCAAGTGCAAGGTCCTACACCTGGGTTGGAGCAATCCCAGGCACAGCTACAGGTTGAGCAGAGAAGAGATTCAGAGCAGCCCTGGGGAGAAGGACTTGGGGATGTTGGTCAATGAGAAAATGAACATGAGCTGGCTTCAGTGTGTGCTCGCAGCCCAGAAAGCAACCGTATCCTGGGCTGCATCAAAAGGAGCATGACCAGCAGGTCGAAGGAGGTGATCCCGCCCCTCTGGTCTTGTGAGACCTCACTTGGAGTATTGTGTGCAGTTCTGGTGTCCTCAACATAAAAAGAACATGAAGCTGTTGGAACAAGTCCAGAGGAGGGCCACAAGGATGATCAGGGGTCTGGAGCACCTCCCCTATGAAGACAGGCTGAGAAAGTTTGGGCTGTTCAGCCTGGAGAAGAGAAGGCTGCGTGGAGACCTCAGAGCAGCCTTCCAGTATCTGAAGGGGGGCTACAAGGATGCTGGGTAGGGACTCTTCATCAGGGACTGTAGTGACAGGACAAGGGGTAACGGGTTCAAACTTAAATAGGGGAAGTTCAGACTGGATATAAAGAGGAAGTTCTTTACTGAGAAGGTGGTGAGGCACTGGAATGGGTTGCCCAGGGAAGTTGTGAATGCTCCATCCCTGGCAGTGTTCAAGGCCAGGTTGGACAGAGCCTTGGGTGACATGGTGTAGTGTGGGGTGTCCTTGCCCATGGCAGGGGGGTTGGAACTTGATGATCTTAAGGTCCTTTCCAACTCTTACTATTCTATGATTCTATGACTTCAGGTTGTGGGCTATTTCAATTGAAATACTCACTGTTCACACAGCTGTTGAGTTGAAGCATGTAACATACGTGAGAGGTTCATACAGAATGCACATAATCTAAACATTACGATAATGCAAAGAAGTGTTGTGCAATGGGATCTGCTATTTTCTGCCTCTTCTGAAAGTCAAGAAAACACAGAAAAACAGTTTGTATGCCCTTGGGATATGACTTTACTACTCTTGTCTGAAAACATTATAAAACTAGTAGTTTTGGGAAAGGCACTCTAGCATGTAAACATGTTTTATTTTCTTTTCAGATCTTAAAGTTCTAAGCAAGAATCTATAAAATTAAGTGCCTTTATGGAAGTAGAAATGTAAAGATTTCCCTTTATTAAACAATGAAATCCATGTAAAGTACAATTTAACCTGTAAAAATGATTCCTATATTAACTATGAAACCCTACTTGGGGAAACTGAAAATGTTGATTTATATAAGAAGTTGTCAAATGCTTTACAGCTACAGTATGTCTGATGTGGCACATTAAATAGAAAACCATAATGTCCATATTTGAGAAGAGGGATAAACAAAATTTTGCCAAGCCTGCTTAGTGATTTGCATCCTAACAGGTAGTAGTTGTTCCTTGATATTGGACAGTAATATCTGGACATTTTCACCTGATTCACTGCTTACTGCATGTGACTAGAAACTGGTGCTGGTTATGACTCAACTTTGTTTTGTGGCTTTTAGCCTTCTATAAATTGTTAGGCTGTTCAGGAGTGTTTTGCAGATGGCAGATTGAATTCAGTGGGGTTTGAGGTAGACATGACTGAGAAGAGGAGATTCACCTTTTTCCATCCAATGTGTCCATCCTGTAAAATGCTGTTCTGTGTATAAAATGACTAAATGAAAGATCATGGGACAGAAGAGATGTGGGGTGCAGTTGGAAAAGAGCCCTCATTGGCACCCCAATTTAGATGCTGTCCAATATGCCACTAGGAGCAGGATTGATCTTGCATATTGGCACAGGGCTGTGCGCCTTGAGGAGGGCTGATTAGGAAGAGAGTATGAATCACAGTTGTCTTGAGAATGAGACAAAAGTGAAGCACACTGACTTTGATAGCTGAAGGCTAACGAATAGTATGTTCTCTGTAGTGAAAGGTGACTAGTTCTCCAAATTGTGTACATGAGTATGTTGGTGACAGAGATAATAGAGAAAACGAGAATATCACAGCCAGCATGTATTTTCTGGGAGGTCAAAGGCAGCTGGAGTATTTGAACCAGGAACATCTCATTGGGTCATCCTTCAAGTTAGGAGGAGAAATGTCTAGGGTGAAGAATGCCCTAGCATTAGATACCAAGTATCTTTACCACCACCAGGGCCCTGGCTGTGCTGTATTGTGCCTGTCTAGTGGAAAACACAAAGTTCCACACAAGTTTAGTTATATCTGAGTGGCAGCTGAGCAGGGTTGATGAGGATCTAAATTGTGGGTTTATGTGTTTAATTCATTGGGTCCCTTTGTGAATCTAGCTGATAGTACACTAGAAACTTTGACAATGTTTACGTTACAGCCTCAAGAGCTTTGCATTTGATACTTTCTAATTGAACTAATTTCCTATATAAATTTACTACATAGGAAATATAACTTATTTTCTATATATGTTTCCCTATATAAGGGAAGAGGAGAAATAAAGAATGTGTAATGGCTTTTCCTTTAATTACCTCCTCCTTTTTCTCCTTATTTGTAAAAAGCAAACAAAAGCTTATTGTAGAAGTACAGGTTTAAAAAGATCTGTACCTCTATATATTCATTTTCAGGATACTTTTGATAACAATAAACTGTTAAAATGTTGATTTATATGAATTTATATTTGTGATTATACTTCTTTGGAACAGCAATCTAATGCCATAAATATGCAACTTTTGTAAATAAAAGGAATGGGAAGGAACTACAGGCTTTTTCTTAGTAGGAAGTTTTATGACTTCTAAAGAATATGTTTTCTTACATTTTCAAACAGAAGGTGTTACAGGTTTGGTGTAAACTGAAATTCATGTAGGGAACTTCTGAGGTCTTGGGCAACTTAAATTCTTTGAGTTTAGATTAAAATCAAAACTTGTCAACCCAGTTTGACCTCTTATGGATTTTATGGGACTTTAAAAATTAATTTAATTTAGGCATGTTGCTTTGGACTAAAATCAAAACATTCTACTCAAAAATGTCAAATAGGATGCTTTGAATGTTCATCTATCTTGTGTTTCCAAAATGAAACTTCTTTGAAATAGCTTAAGTATAAAGACTGATGAAAAAGTTTTCCATATGAATACCAAAGCTGTCAAATCTTTAAACCAGTTCTCTCCAGAAAATTTTAGTCTTACACTGTTATTTTGGCATGGGTTTTAAGGTCATAAAACTACAGGGAACAAAACCATAATGTAATGGTGGGGGATTCAAACTCAGTGAAACGGTTTTGCAGCTAAAATGCGTAGTATACCTCAAAGAGCGTTTCATAATGTGTGAGAATGTTTGTTCAAGGCTTCTCATCACCTAGACAAAAAATAACTTTGCCTCTTTGCATATGAGCCCATCTACAGGCTAGCAAACTTCAGTTTGGTAGTGATGGCAGAGTGATTTCCAGGAATGGGAGGTTAAGCATCTCTCTGCCCTCTATGTCTTGCCTATTCCCTTCCTTGTAATCCACAGCACTTGTTCCTCTCAACAGGTATCACAAAATCATGGAGAATGGAAGGAACTTCTGGAGATCTAGTTCAATCACTAGTGGATTAAGCAGGGACAGCTAGAACAGATTGCCTAGGATCCTGTGTCTGTGGGGTTTTAGTATCTCTGAGGATGGGAATGACTCAGTCTCAGGACAACCTGTAACAGAATTATGGAGGGATTTTTAAAGGTCATCTAGTTCCAATTCCCTGCAATAAGCAGGGACGTCCTCAACCAGATGAGGATGCTCAGAGGCCCGTCCAACCTGACATTGAATATTTCCAGGGATGGGGACATCTACCACCTCTCCAGACAACCTGTTCCAATGTTTTGCCACCTTCATTGTAAGTAAATTCTTCCTTATATCTAAGCCTGAACACTTGTTTAGCTTAAAACATTGCTCCTTCTCCTGTGACAACAAGCCCTACTAAAAAAACCTATCCCCATCTGTCTTATAAGCCCCTTTTAAATACTGAAAGGCCACAAGACCGTCTCCCTGGAGCCTTCTCTTCTCCAGACACAACATCAGTCAATCCAGCTCTGACCAGTGTTATATCAGTGATCTCCACTGTGGCATGGAGATAAAATTCTTTGTCAGCAAAGCAACAACTCTCCTTAAAAGGCTGTTTTCTTATTACAGGAATTTATTATCTTGGCTGGGGTAGTTGTATTTAAACAGAATCAGCCTTAAAGTAATGATTCTTCTAGTCCCATTAGAATGTCTGTTAAAAAGTCAGTACTTCTTGGGAGTTGGAAACAAACACTCCTCACTTCTCCCCCCCAAAAAAATCATGTTACTTACCAACCACATAATCTATAAATGCAGTCAAAACAGAATTTTGAGTGATATCAGTTCATGCAGAGACAATAACTTGACATCAAATCTTCCCTTGAATAGACTGAGCCACCAATTATCACAGACAGCTCAAATACTAAGTTTAACATCAAATTTGTGCCTACACATTTTTAACAGAGTTTAAAACCAGACATTTTCCTTATTTCTTAAATTTCAGAACAGAGAGAGAATCAATTTGCAGTGATTGGCTCCAGAATTATAACTTGAGCTCCTGCCTGTCTACCTGTATTTCCCCTTTTCCGTATAAGTCAAAGTGTGGCTTGACCCAAACTGAATTTCAGATACCTTTTTTTAAAATGCAGACCACCTGAACTAAAAATGGACCCAGGGTTAAGCACTTCTTTAAAGGATGTTCTGAAGCTGCCTGTACACATAGAACCCAAATCCAGCAGGAATTATTTCAAGGTTGGTGGAAGTTTGATGTAATGTTAAAGCTGAAGGGTGATTTGAAATGTAGTTTTGCCCACTGATGCATAGAACTAACTTGTGTGAGATTTGGGTCTGAATTACCGTTTCCAAATTCAACTTTTTTCCCAGCATGTAAGACTACATTTGTGATTTACTCCCAGCAGTACTGAGGTAAACTCAGACTTGCACCAGAACCGTCATATGGTTCATTGTGAGGCCTTGTTCTTAAATCCAAACCATATTGTTTTCCACTGAGGTTTGCTTTCAGATTTGGATTTGTTTGGAATGAGAAAAACTAGAAAACTAGAATGAGAAATTTAGGCACAAGAGATTTTAGAAAGCTGTTCACAGTGTAAGGATAGAAGCTCAGAAACAAAGGAAAAAATGCTTTATAAATACCCTTTAAATGTAAAGTTTATGCTGTAGAAATAGAATAAACTGCAAATTTCATAAGTCGTGCACAGAATATGCATCATGTTGTTTACTAGATTATGTTTATAATTACAGCTGTATATAGGTATTACATTATAGCACTACAATTTGCTCTAACCTACACTATTTTGCTATTAAGAAGGAAGTTCAAAAGTCTAGAAGAATGGTATCATTAAATAATTAAATGCAATTTTGGTGTATTTCCAAATGAAATCCATTTGAGGAATAACGAAGTTAAGAAGGGGACCTTATTTTTCTGTGGAAGAATAAGCCCATGAGATGGTACAACACTAATGAGACAAAGTGAAAGATGTTCCACTGTGGCTGACAAGGGACAGACAGCACCAGAACCGTTCATGGCTGCCAGAACAAGCCCAGATCCTTGCATCTGAGGCTTGTAACATCTATCCCCATTAAATGCTTTGTGATGACTACATTTTACATATGAAATCACCATGCTGCTGCAAAAGGCTAATTAAGTTGTGGGTTTATTTCCTGTCCTTTTCACTGGCTCTGTATTTGTTGGGTTTGTTTTTCCCAGTATAGCTCCACTAACTTAATTTGAGTTGTTCCTGATTGATGTGGGAACACAAGGAGGGGTTTTATTCTGAACTGTGGATATTAATACAGACATTGAAAACTCTATAATAGGAACACATTAGTCTTAGTAATAATTCATCCTGATGTAGTGACTGTGCTGTTACAATTATGATAATCAAGCTGACAATTTAAACTCGTGATTAACACTGCAGATCGCTAATAATTAACAGTAAAGGTTATCATTAATAAAATTATTTTCTTCCAATTGTCAAGGTCCTACCAGTTACCACGAATACTTTTGAAACAGTGGAACTTGGGCCAGACTTAGACCAATTCTCACATGCTTTATAATTTTAAGACTTTGACGAAGTTACAAGGAGAGTCTTTAAAGGTAGAATGAATACAGAACCTACCGTAGCTGTCAATAGTGACTTTCCAGAACAAGTCAGAAGAAGTTGCATGTCCTTACCAACTCCAAGCCTTTAGTTTTGCTAAAAGGCTTCCCAGACTCTTGTATTTTCACCCCAAGTAACAGCTCATGTGACTGTATGCTCTAGGAGACACCTATAATCCAGTAACGGAATCAGACACAACTGGATCACTTCCATTTGCCCTTGCCAAGATGTTAGTCTGTAGGGTTTGAAATTCACCTAAAAGCCCACGACTAGGTCAGGGCTAATCTGTTTTAGATTTTTAAACCAAATTACAAGTGTTCTCCAGTGATCCTAAGGGCAGTATGGTTCTCTAGTAAAAAAACACCATGGTGATGATATTATTAAATACAAGATGAGAAGCGAAAGTGAAATTATGTGAGGTGAAATTGGGCAGAAACCAAAGCTCCTGTAGGATATTGAATAAATGGCAGATCAGGAGCACAGTCATACTTCACGAGGGCAGTTCTACAGCAATGTCACACCTCCAGGCAAAGCATTTCTGACTTCAAGGGTGATGACTGGAGTTGTCTCCTCTTTCCATATAGTGACTCCTGCTTGGCTTTTTGCTTCTGGGTTGGTGTGTTGCTTTTTTCCACTGTGACTAAGCATCTAATTTGAATCAGCTGTGGGAGAAGAGAGGACTGAAGGTAAAGTAGTGCTTTTTATTATTCAGGTTATTGTTAATTGCTGTTTTCAGTTCACAACATTTAAATGAAATATTCACGCAATTGGACCAGTTGTAATTCACTCAGAAACCCATCCAAGTACCCTGAGGAATCCCATCAGGGCTCCTTACACAGCAAGAAAGAATTCTAATTAGAAATTTGAAATAAGCTTTTCTTCCAGTTTTGCCAGAAACAAAATGGGCTGATGCTTAGTGCCTCCATATGGGGAATTAAAGCCTTCACAAAAAATATCACCATTTAAAGAAACATCTAGATTTTAAGACTGTGATAAATAAGTCTATATTTACACTTTCTGGTAAGTTCCAGGGAAGAATCTGAATGTTTTGCAAACACATCTCATAGAATCATAGAATGGTTTGGGTTGGAAAGAATCTTAAGATCATTTAGTTCCAACCGCCTGCATGGGCAGGGACAACTCACACTAAACCATGTCACCCAAGGCTCTGTCCAATCTGGCCTTGAACACTGCCAGGGATGGAGGATTTACCACTTCTTTGGCCAAAAGGTTCCAGTGCCTCACCACTCTCACAGTAAAGAACTTCTTTGTATCTAACCTAAACTTCCCCTGTTTAAGTTTAAACCTATCACCCCTTGTCCTATTGCTATGATTTCCAGGTGCAAAGTATACTACAACTGCTGTGACTATCTGTATTTTAAGAAGTTCTCTTACTGATATTTTTATCTCTAAAAAAAAAAAGAATTATTTAGTTGCATACATGGCTACTTCTGAAGATGCAGCTAATAAAAAAATAAATAGGAGGTAGAGAGCAATTTGAATGGAAAATCACGATGTAGGCATTTTAAATTGGTCACACGATGTTAGTCCAGAGAGGTAGTTTGAACTGTAAGAAGAATTCCAGTAAGACACTTACTCCAGGCCCATGGCAAGAGGTACAGCAATAGGGCCAGCTTCTATCATTTAGAAATCATGACTCTTAAACTCATCACTATTTTTGAGGTGTATAATTCAACTGTAATAAACTGGGAGAGGATGGCAGGGCATGTTACTTGACTGCATTAAGCTGCTGTAGTGTTAATGAGGCTTTCTACTCTTTAGTGACCTTGATAGGATGGAAACTATCAGAACTGGTTTTGTTCAGGAACTTGTGCAGCATTTGGCATCTACCGTAAATGTGAGTACAGTGCAAGGTTTGACACCACTACAGTAGCACCTGTCACCTTACTCCTAAACCAGAGCAACACAGTCACTATGTGATAGACTAGGTAGTCACAAGTTGTGGGGTGTTTAGTTGGTTTGGGGTTTTCTTTCTTTCTGTTTGGTGGGGTTTAGGCTGAGGTTTGGGGATTTGTTTTGTTTTCATTGGGGATTTTTGGTTTAATGGTTTGTTTTGGTCTTGCTTAACAGAGCTTGGAGGGAAGTGAAATAGCCACTTCACCTTAGACTGCTTTTCCTTTTGACTCCTGACCTTCGTATCCATGACTTGTTTTCCTTCTGCTATTATCTTCCTTAAAAACTCCTTTCAGTGAATACAGAGCAGAATACAGAAGTCTTTTCCTCACCTTAGAATACAATGGCTTGAAGTTAACACTTGCAGACCCCAGCCCAGTCCCTTTTGCCATGTTTTTTTTGAGCTTTGCTACCTTGGAAAGCTTGTGCTTTGTCTGTACCATTTGCATTAAATGAGAGTGAGAAGCACAGTGCGATCGCATTTTGGAGACTTCCCAAGGCTGTGTGCTCAAGGCTGCTCATTTTGGCAGTGAGATACAGGACTTGCACTGCACTTCTAATTTCCAAAGTAGACAATTGCTCCAGACCCTCTAGAAGGGCAGGTGGGAAGAAAAATATGGAATTATATGCAGAATCATTAGCTTATCTAACTTGGCAGTGGCTCCATTGACTAGACTTACACTACCAGTTGATGATCTACATTATTTGGATACTCTCCAAATAAGAAATAGCCTGGTGTGTAGCCTTACCCCAAGACAAATGTCTTTCTCTGTGCTCCAAAATTAAGTGTTTGAAATCAAGCTTCCACTTGGAACGTTTTCTTGCACTGCTAAGGATGCCTAGACCTCAACAAGGCTTAGGGTGAGTCTGATTATATGCAGGATGTGTCTGAACATACAGCTGAAACGAAAAAGGCAAATCTGTAATTTGGTTCAGCACAAACAGGGGCTTCATTTTTAGCATGGGCTGGATTTGGGGTGTTTTTCTTCCCCCTTCTTCATGCATTGTAAGACTTGCTGGCACATGTGCCTCAAGCACACACTCATGAAAGTCAGGAGCAAGGTTTTGTGTGAAGCATGAGTTACAGTATTTAAGATATTCATCTTGTTTTCATTCTTACGAAGAAGGGTTTCTAGTATAGCTCGATAATTGAGCTGTCTGTCACATAAAACATGGGGTTTTCTGACTAGAAGTATTCTTATTTCACAAGGATCATGCAGCTTGGTTTTGGATAGAAACAATATTAGCTAGAAAACAGTTAATCTCTTGACTGAGGAATTTATGTATTTGTTTGGCAATTGCATCAATTAACAGAATATATTTTCCTTCAAGGCCATCTCACTGATTTTACAGACAGTTCCACATTTGATTCAAGTTCTTTGGGGCATGTTAACTCAGACACTTCATGGAAATGACAGCACAATGTTTAGCAAGTTGTGCTTGAAAATCAGCATGTTTAGTTCTCTCCATTTCGAAAGACTTAAGATCGTACTGAAATGGTAGTTAAAGTAGCACATCCTTTACAGCAGTCTGAACTACAGCAGGTGTCCCAGTTCAGTATGCAGAGCACATGATCAGGTTATAATCACTACTACACTCCAAAGGTTGTTTTAATTAACAAGAGCAAAGTGATTTTAATGGAAAAGGGGAAAGTTTATTTAAACTAAAGCTCTTAAACTAAAAAGAGTTCAAACATTATAATCCCAAGGGAGTTCTTTAAAATTCTTAAGGAAATAAAGAACAGGGTTCAAGGGTTTAAGGAAATTTTCTTCTGAAATTTAGCACTTTGTAAAAGAGAAAAAGTGATAGTTATGGAACTAGAAGTTCTCTACTTGTTTTCCCTTGGTCAAGGACCTCTTTTGCTCCTTTGCCTACCAAGCATCTCTGTTTCCTGCAGGGGCTCTCTAGATTGTGTAGAATGGGAATTTAATTATAACAGTCTGCTATCAGAACCGTCAGTCCCTGTCAATTATACTGGTGATTTAAGAAATAAAGTAATCCTTGTGAAGGATCTCTGACTGAGGGAACTGAATAATTGGCTAAAAAGACAACTTGCATCTAACTAAAACTGGAGTTTTAGTCTTTTTCCTTAACCTTTTTATCTGCAATACAAAGTGGTAACACACACAGTGTTATAGTTAAAATCATTGCAGGTTTCATGGGTATTGGATCAATTTGCTCTCCATCCTCACACATCAATGGCTTTTCATTCCTACAAAAGGGATAGATTCAATGTTTAGCTGTATATGAAGCTACAGGATATAACTACATAAAAGGTAAACATTATTGCTACTTTTGGATCACTGCTTATCTTCAGACAACGTGATGTGACAAGTACTCACTTTATATGCAGAGAAAATGCTATTAAAGTATCAACATACTAATTCTGGACTGGATTTTTTTGCAGCAGCAAAAACACTTTTTAGGCTGAATACAAAACCTTTTCTCTGCTTAAGAAACCTTAAGGAGGGAGTAAGTTGTCAGTTCCTACTTTTCTCAATATATGTAAAGTAATAACAGTGATATGCCTAGAGATTATCATACAGGGATTCCTTTGACAGCTGGGAGCAGCTGCACTATAAACAAAGGGCACAGGAGCAAGGCTGTCTAGCTAGACTGATGCACACCGTGTGTCCCCTAGAGAAACTAATCTCTTCTGCTACTTCCCATTGCTCAGCTTACCCAGCATGTCTCAAGCCGTATCTAATTACCATTTCTAACTCTCATTCAGTCAAAAAAAGAGGCACTATTATATCAGACAAAGCATACATCCTATTTCTGCGTAGGTCTTGTATTACTTCTTCACCTTCCATCTGAGCTCTTACCAAATCTGTTCCTTCAGCTGTATCTCACTTGACTCACAGCTTTGCATGTGAATGCACATTTTCAGCTCACTGAAGTGGCTTCTGGTGTGTCCTAGTGCTTTCTCACAACTTGTAAAACATGTATACTATTTGAGTTTCTATTATTTTCTTACTACTTTCTGGTTTTTTCTGCTTTTCTTCCTCACCCTGTCACTGGTTTAGAGACACTGTAGACATGAAAACTTGAACTTCCCCACTTCTCTTGCTATTTAACTATGCTGTTTAAGCATGGCCTGTATAGATGTACACAAACAGCAGCATTTATGAAAGAGGAAATATGCTGGTAGATGTTCAATCACTTTATTTCTCTGGCTATCCTCTAGCTGCTAAACCTATCCACTTTGCAAAACAATATACCTGTTCTTTCAAAGATACTTGTTTGAGAACTATTTGATGTGGAGGACAGTGTGAGACTAGGATAACTGTATTTTGAGGTCTTGAACTGCCAAAGCAATACAGTGTACTGCCTTTATACAAACCTGCAGTTATTTGCGATGATTGAAAAAAAAATAGATGAGAGAGAACACCTCTTTGCACATCAACTGCCTTGAATGATTCTGGCACTGGGCCTGGGTCACCTTTCATCGTTGTGAATTCAGAGTGGGCAAATCTGAAATACCTCACATTAAAGACAGGCATACAAAGCTGTGTCATTGTCATTGAAAGGAATGGGTATTAATCTTTTCTTTTTGAATTCCAGAAGTACATTCAATATGCTGTTTTAGCTGTATTTAGGAGGAAAATGTCAGTGAGGAGGATCAAGAAGAAACTGGAATTAAAGTAATTTTATGATTTCAAAGAGTCACTGGCCCTGGAAAGATTCTGCTCTGAGTTACTACCAGGAGGTAGATCCATAACTTATAATAAAAGCAGCCAATCTCCCATACTGAAATATCTTGTTTCTTCTCCATATCCAGTGTTTTCTGAAAAATTAAAAGGAAGTGAGTCTGTGTATGATGATATTTCCAGGCTATGAGCCTTCTTTTCCTAAAGCCAACCTGGTGTCTCCCAAAAGATGGAAGAAATCTTCAGGCCTTTTCAAGGAATTAAGAGTTTCATTTAGCTAAGCACCGTAAGCTTCAACTGTAAGAGATCTCTGCAGTATCTTAGGTACTTGAAAAGGTTGTAAGCAACTAAAGAGTCAGCATGAAGTGTATTAAGCTGCATCTCCCATATCTAGCTTATAATTTTAGAAACAGCTATTTATTATTTTTTGTGAAGTTTTCATGGATTGTGAATCTGAACAATGAATTACTTTAACAATGACACTTGATGCCATATGCACTAAGAGACTTCTTGATCTTGGGAAAACACGTAGGCTTAATTAAGACTCCTATGTACAAAGTCATCTTGCACAACTTCACCTTCTTAATGTAGATATATGCCCTGTAGCCTCCCTTCATGAAGAGAGGCAGATTCCTTAAACAAGTGTCTCAGCCCTGGATGTAAGTTATTAAGTCTCAAATTTTGTACAGTCTCAAAATACTCTGTACTTGCGCTAAGTGGCATAGCTATGGACCGTACTCTCAGAATGCTCGATGCTTTCCTGTGTGAAGTTGGTTTCAAAGATGAACACTTTTAGGTAAAGAAATATACTACCCCTCCCACCAAAAAAAAAGAAGTAGATGTTGTAAATGTTTTCTAGCAAACTTTTAATGAACTCAATTAGTACACAGTGTTTCTGGAGTGTTAGAATGTTTTGATCAAAGGAAAGTGAAAATTGTGCATGGTAGTTTCTTGTGTGTGACAGCTTTAGCCCAGCGGTTGCTCACAGCTTTTTTCTCTTTAAGCTGTAACAACTTCCTGTACTCTTTGGTAGGTGTAATAGCACCATCTAAGTTTTCATTCTGCAGGTCACTGTACTGATAAGTCATGTGGATTGCACTTCTGTTCTTTCAGTCCTGTTTGGACATGGTTGTTCCTTAAAACACTCTCCAAGAAACCGTAACTCTGTCTTGCCTGGCATAGAAGAGTGTGAGACATTCACTGACTTGTGAAATTTCAGAAAATTCTGTAAACTTGTACTTTTCACTTACCTTAATAGTTCAAGGAGTATCTTGAAGAGATGAGAAAGATGAGTTGATGAGAAAGAAACTAATGATTGATACTTGATCTCCAGAGATAGCTGCTCTTCAAGCCACAGTTGATTTCAGCTAGGATAGTACTAGCTGATGTCTTCAATAACATCTGGAAAGGAAGGGAAATCAAGACACAGTATGTAAGTAGACTTCTTCCTAGATGGCTGCATATCCCCACCCATCCTAAATTGGTTAAAATATCATGACATACAGAAGATATTTAAGACAGGAAAGTAGAGGCCAGTGGTCGTTCTGACAGTCCCTGGATGGAACCAAACTGGTAAAACTTAAGAAGGGGATAGAGATATGAAATATGTATCTGCCTTCTAAACTCTGAAAACCAATTGATCCTTTCCTCAGTGCAAAGAGCTGTCCCATCAGTTATCATGAGGCCATTTTTTAACACAGAGAGAACTGAGATACAGTAAGGAGTCCTGCATTTAGTGGGTGCCATAGGACTACATAGCTCTTACAGGTCTGTGCTTTTCCCTACACACATGCACTCTTTGTGCCATTCCTTTCATAGCACCATGGTCAATCTGTGGCTGGGGAGGAGTGAGTTCTAGAAAACTTTTCACTGGGGGAAACAAAATATCTGTCTTCAATGCAAATTTGAACAGAGTGGTTTAATTCCTCACTGAGGTTTATGTATTAAAACCAAAACACCCCCAAGCTCAAGATTTAGGAAAATTTATTCCCTGTTCATCTGAAACTTGTTCAGAAAACTTTTTTTTTTCTCCTCTTCCCCTCAAAAACAAACCTGACTATAATAATTACAAGTAAATCTGCTATGCGTTCAGCAGCCCTGTTTGGATTTTCCACTGTATTAAGAAGATGCATCTGCTGGCATAGTTTCCTGTACTAGAAAGAGTCAATTACAGAAGGAAATTAGAAGCTGACTTAAAGGTCAGAGAGTAGGTGAACAAGGGAAGGGAAGTTCTGAAATTATGCAGCTATTGCAATTAAGGTCTGATAGTCCTTCTTCTATGGGTCGTAGGATTGGTGACAGTTTTGATGAATGCTTTAACTTCTATAAGGATCTATCAAGCACAACAATGGCAGAGGAAAAGGTTATTTTTACAAAATCACTTACAAAAAAAGGAGTCAAAAAGTTCCTTCAGCTTCCTTAACCTCATTGAGCCTGGGTAATTCAACTGCCACTCTCAGCCTCATAGGTCTTGTTCTAGGAGCACTTCTAATATTTGTAAAACTACTGGCTAAATCTATCTATCTATATATATACTGTCACCTTTGACAGATGATTTAAAGTTTCAGATTTCAGCATGAGTAACTCTTGGTCTAGGATGCAAAATCATAAAAGCATTCATCACATTACATTTCATCTAGGACAGATTTAATGAAAATCGAACCCTATTGAAATTCTAAGCCTACTTCATATTCAAAATCCTCCTATTTCAGCAGTGTGCTGTGTAAAACACTCCCCATGTTCTAAACAAATAAATAACTGGGTTCACTCTGTTTATAAGTGTGTAAAGGGACACCAAAAGAGTGATGACATACAAGGCAGTGAGACCAAAAGCCTTCTAAACTATAAAAAGGAGTTAGAAATAATAGCAATCTAACACTATTAGGGTGGTCTTCATTTGCATTCATATCACTACTGAAAGGAACTGGTTGCTGGATCATATAATAAATTATGGTTTTCCATTATTACAAAGGCTCCTGACAAACAGAACTCTGGATTTCTTTCTGAATGAAAAAAGAAAAAAAGTGAAGGGTGTAAAGAAAGGATTCCAGTTAAAGAAATCCTTCCTTTCCCTTGTAGCTGAACAGGATAATCTGTGAATTTTCATAATAACTGTACTCACTTTTGCAGGATTGATATGTGGAAGATCACAGCCTTAAAGTATTAGACAAAACCGCAACTCAGCCCAATCTAGGTCTGGATTATCCGCAAATCCTTTTCTCTATAAAAAGGCAAAAAAGGAAAGCCTGTCAAACCCAGATTAAAGCATAAGATAATGTAAGATGAACAACTAAGGGAAAGATCCTGACTAGAGTGACAGAGAAGGCACAGAGTGGTTACATTTGTAGATTTGCCATCTGGAGGACAACTAATTTTTTGTAAAGCATCAGAAAGTAGAATCAGAGGAAAATGTTATAAAATGATACCTAAAAGTCTTTAGGAAACACCAAGGGTGAAAGGAAATGGTGGCTTTGAGTAAGCAGTTAAGATTCCTGAACATGAAAACAAAGAACAAGCAGGCACTCCTTCCATCTCCAAAAACCTCACAGAACAGGAGAAACTGGCTCCATACAAGCATAGACTTGGAGGAGGAACACAAATGGAAAGCTTCGCTGTCTCCAAGCAAAAGTGTTTTGAGCAAATAATAATTTGGGATGAGAGCAGAGACAACTGTCTGACTCTACCATTCAAGTCCATTTTCTACACATGTCCTGTAGCTACCACCAGATGAGAACTCAACAAGCATGACTTCATAAATACTGTATGGCTTTAGGATTATCATCACCATTCTTAAACTATGTTTTTTCATACAGTTGTCCACTAATGCATTTAAATGTGTCCCACAAGAAGAAATGGTGAATTAATCCAATGCCTTTACAAAACCATCACCCCAACTGATTACTGGTAAAAGTAAATTGGGTATAATTGCTTTATAGTAAGTATCTAAGTTTGTCATTATATCCCTTTATAAAAGGGGATTTTTATCATGCCTTCAAATGTTATGACACAAGACATAAGCTTAATTTGTACTCATCTACCCAGTCTATCCTTTTTCTCACATCTGTATCTGTTCTACTTAAATGTACAGAGATATAGGTAAGAAAAGTCTTTCCTTTGAACTTGAGTCTTCTTAAAACCCACAACTAATGCACAGAATAATCTCTCTTAAAAAGTTATTTTAAATCATTTAGTCATTGTGACTTATTTTAAGTAAAAGCACACTTTAAGTGTGTTTTACTTCAAAGAAAAAGACAAAACAAAACACTAACCAAAAAACAGCTGAGAAAGATGTGTCTGTGTACAGCAATACCTCTCAAATAAGATTGGTCTGTGTTGTGTCGTAACCACTGCTCGTATCTTCATAGGTATGTTCTGTGACTAAATAGGAATAGAATAAGGTCATTGCCTTACCAATTGGATACTGATGCACCTTCCCTTTTTTCCATGTTCTGTTAGCCTCTCCACTGACACTGTCTTTTGACTTGGCCATTCTGTGCACCAATGCTGAATTTCTCATAGGTGAAACACCATGCTGCATTTCACACAGAACTTATGGACTCCTAACCATCCACCAGAACTATCTAGATGCACTGCTTCTTCAAAGAGCCTTGAAACCATCTACATTTAATTGTAAATACTGGGTTTCAAATGTGTATGATCCTCTGTGGAAGAGTGATTGAGAGTTTTTGTGTATTTGTGTATAGAGACCATTCTCCTCTGAAGCAGAGCCTCCGAGCTGATTAAGCCCAAGTGTCCCAGTTTCTTGAGGCAAAGCCTCAGAACCGCATTTTCCTGATACTTTCCGTAATGTTCTGAGTGAACACTAGAAGTCACCGCACGGCAGAAAGCGCTCACTTTCAAGAGCAGTTGCCATCTTAAAAGCCAAAGCTTGGAAAAGCTAAAAAGCACTTTACAGCTCATTTGGAAGTTCAGCTGTCAAGTCTATGGAGACTCTTCCTGTTTATTCTAACTTCATGGTGTCTTTGACAGGTAACACACAGAGCATCTAAAAGCCTCCTCTCTCTCTCGCCATCAGTCTTGCATGCTTGTCCCTGGAGCCCTTTCTCCTCAGGAAGATAGTAACAGTTTTCTAAAGACCTTAGACCACATTAGAAGGGGGAGATTTAAATATACCCAGTGCATGATAAAGCCAGGGGCAAGAGGAGGGCACTTGCTGTCAGCGGAGCCTGCAGAGCATCCCACTAAAAATCAAATAGGAGAGTAACGCAAGAAACAAACCTCATTTCACTGAGATGCAAACACCTCAGAGCAGGAGGCACAGCAGATTTAGTAGTTGCTGGGAAAGTTAAATTGAGCTTCAGGAGATATGAGAATTAGTCCAAGAGGCATTTTTAACATTCCAAAAATGTTACCTAACACAAAAATATATTGGAGCAGAATAATTCTTCACAAGACTGTGTTATCCCCCCACCTCCCAACACACACACCTGTAGAGAGATCTGATTTATGCAATGGAAAATTAAGAGGGGAGTTTCAGAACTAGAGAAAGATGATTATAGCCCACACTCCTATGGCATCCACATGGATATACTCAGTATAATGGGAATGCGCAGGGATGAGAGAAAGTGTTTACACAGGCACAGCTGAAATTACAATTAAATAGGTCAGAATTACACATATGAGTTGGTCAGAATTTTTCCTTCTACGTTGGAATAAACTAGTTTAATTCCTGCACAAAGTCCTAATCCTTCCTTTTACAACTTGGCTTGGCCATGACACCTCAGCCACCAAACTTGTCAACAAAAACTTAAACAAAGCATCATTCTATACCAAAAGATTACAGTTCCCTGGCACCTAGTTTAAATTGTGATTAAACACAGAGACCCTCATTTTAGATAGATCCTTCTCTGAAGGTTAACTCTCAAAATGAGTTCTTCAGTAATATGCAGGCAGAAGAAATAAACATTGAAATAAAAAGCACCTTGTCTGTTAATGGGTTAGTATTCAGAGCCCCACATGATGCATACATAGTCCTGAACAGTGGACTTCTCCTGCCTGATTACCTCCCCCCCATCTTGTATTTGACTTTGTGATGTGTCAATCTTGTTTCAAACCTTAAAGTATCAATCCTGTGCAATTAGAAATGGTTAAATAGTGTTGATTCCTTTGCTGGCCCAGGACCAGAGAGTCACTTCTCATCTCATACAGACTAGCCCATTTTGTCAGCTCTGTAATTCCAATTAAGATTTATAGATATTAGTGACAATAGAAATAGGATGAGGGCAGGGGGAAAGTACTCAAACTACTGTGCAAGTCTCTTTACCAAGCTCTAAATATACCCAGGCTCACATAAAAGCATTTAATTTACTGAGTGAATGAATTCTCGTATATGGCTCTAAATCCTAATTCAACAAAAGCTGCTCTAGGGTCCAGAGTGGCAGCACTGGAAATGCTTTATTCTCTCTACATTCTGCAGAGGTGGGAAGCCCGCTGAGGTCTGTCCAAAGCACTCAGCCTTCCCACAAATCAAACTTCTTTGTCCTGCGATATTGCTGTCCTTCAATCTCAGACAGGAGCGGGTACATGTTTTTCTCAAAACCTTGACGTTTTAATCAATAGAAAAACATAGGTTTGATCATGACTACGGTGCCATAGCAATAAAATTTTCCATGAGTAATAAAGATTTCTGTTTCTATATTGAATGAAGAAACTCGGAAAACAAAGAACAATGTGAAGCAACAAGATTTTGTTCTCTGGTTAAAAGTAAGATCATTGTGCA
Source organism: Psittacula echo (assembly GCF_963264785.1). NCBI lineage: Eukaryota > Metazoa > Chordata > Aves > Psittaciformes > Psittacidae > Psittacula > Psittacula echo. Next base: position 85,151,200 of record NC_137739.1, on the reverse strand, counting down.
TCCAAGTGCTCACAATGGGGAAAGCAGCAGAACAGACAGGTGCAGATGAGATGACTGTAATATTTGATTAATACTGCAATTCCAAATGGAAGAAACAATAAAAAGGATTAAATTAGTCTCAGTGGATCAAGAGCCAGTAAAATGAAGTACAACCACAGTTTTATGAATATTGGCAGGAACCCATCATTCATACATTTTTAACTGTCCATGGATGTGACAAACCTGTGATGAGGTCTACCCCCACTAAATGTTACGAAGATCATTCTGCCTTTAAAAAAAACTCCAACAACAAAAACCAAACATATCCAACTGAACAGAAAGAGCATAAAGAGACCAATATATGTTCTCGGAAATAACCGCATATCATCGAAAGCATGCAAGCAGAACATGACATTGTGTTCAATGGGTAAGCTTTTTATAAAGAAAAGGGAGGAAAAAGTCATGTGGGTGAAAGTGCAAGAAATGTGAGCACTCCAGCAACCATGTTCTGCAGTGGAAGAGGATCAAAACAGGAAGGATATTACAGGTCTAACTGTAACCCCTTCAGTCTGTCTCAAACACACCCATTAACCAGCAAGCCTCTGTTCCTCCCTTGCCAGACAATATGGTCTTGCTGCATTTGTCAATCACGCTAAGAACCGGTCAGCAAGATAATACATACAGCACTTTTCAGACCTCTTTCTATGGGGACCCATAATCTTAACTAGACAAAAATTCTGCTTTCCTTCAAAGATAGAGTTTATTCAATGATCCAAAGGATCCTTAAATTCTGGATATTAGCTTAACTCAAAGGACATTTACACAAAGTTTCTTACAAAAGCTCAGTCTCTAATGATAATTTGGGTAAGATCAGCCGACTCACATCTTTGGCTTGAGTGACAGACACTTGCTGTTCCTATATTTCTTTACTACCTTCAATTTGCTCACAACCTGTTTGTTCCCTTTCTTGTTCAGTCAGCATTTGCAGTCACCAGGATCTCTTCAGCCTGGAGTTAGGTACAGAAATGATGCAGAGTCAGGAAAGGCTGTTCTTAATTAATACTTCTCCTGTTGTTTTTTAGAGCCTTGCTATGCATTTCCTTGTGATTTTCTATTTTAACTCCTGTCAGCTAAGCAGATAGCCCAAAGGGAATGGGATACAGCAACATGGTTCTTTTTAAGTGTGCATAACTTATGTTCCCTGTAGAGGTCAAAAAGTACAGACCAGACATGCAAACCCTGCAGGCAGTAGGGCAGACTATAGATTTCTGCATACTCCGAAGAAAATGTGCACTTAAACTAGCAACTGTTAAGCATATCAAAATACTCTTTCCAACAACATTGCAAAAACACATCCAGTTAGATGCATTTGGCTGGGGATTGAGATGTTACTTTGTCAAGCTTAGCAAAACTCGGTGTTTTCTCAGCTGGAGCTCTTAAAAGGAAGCACTAAATGGATTTTGGACTGTAGAGTTTTATGAACAGTGGCTCTCCTTTGCAATCCCATTTAGCAGACATTAGTTGTTATAAATACCACTGGGATTATACCGATTTTCCAGAGATGTTTCAATAGAAATTGTTTCAAGTACGTGAATGATGGTTTGTAGGGGACTGACCGCCAGAAATCTTCCATTACTGAAGGAACTGCACAAATAGACGTTATTCACAACAAAAAAATGTGGAAAGAAATACCACGATCTATAAACATTTCTAAAACAAATTAATAACAGAAAATACCATTCATTGTGACATTTACTAACATCCAAAACCTGCAGATTCGATGGGCAAAACCCAAAGTCACCCCCTACTTGCTTAGCAAGTTGTGGGCAGGTGTTAGCCCTCTGGAGATACTGTTTACAGATACAGTATTCAAGATTCAAAGAAAGAGCAAATTTAGCCTTCCTTGGTGGAAAAAACCCAAAGCTTTTGAGACAACTGTCAAATTATATCATTAGAGCAGGAGTGAGCACGATTACAGAAAGTCTTTTGAAGATACAGAAGAACAGCACAAATACTGCAGTACTAGAATATGAAATAGTATATAACCCAGAGAAAAGGCTGGTCTTTAAAGAGGATGCATTATAGACAGGATTGGAATAGTACAATCAGCGTGGTTGCTCACATCTACAACGCACTAGATACAGAAGTAAAATTACTAATTGGAGTGAAAATCTGTGCTAACCAGAAAGACCTTGTAGCAGTATCATTGGGATAAGCATTTCATCAGAAACTTTTACCCAAATTAAATTAAAAGAATTATAAAAAAGGCAAACCATTGAGAATAAGATGAACTACCCCCTCTGTTTAGAGGCTCCAAAGAACATGAAATGGATGCAATTATATAGAGAGTAATAGAGTAATACAAAGCAGGGACCAGCACTGATCAAGCAAAAACATGTTAGCCATTATTTGCTGTACCTGATTCAAGCTTTCGGTTTCTCTAGCTCAGTATTCTAAAGCTGACAGACAGCAACACCAAATGCTTAAGAAGGAACATTAAAAAAATTGAGTAACTTTAGCAACCAGATATAAGATTATCTGTCCCTGATGCAAGTCTCAGCCTACTCCCTAACACTGAAGAACAGGTTTAGACTAGCTGCCAGCCTCAGGGTGCCACTGGTTGACAATTAGCAATGACAGCAGTGAAATCATAAGTACGAATCAAGCCTTCTGCCTTCTCTCTAGTTCTCCCAAATATACTCTTTTCTTTTAAATTACAATACATTATGGATACAGCAATAAAATTCCCAGCTAAACAGGCTAAACAGGGTTTTTTTTTCCTTTCCTGAACTGCTATTTTTAATATAGGCTCCTATAAGAAATACTAAGAGTAGGTCATAGCCAAGAGTATCATCAAGCAAATACAATACTCTAATGAAAATGATTTATAGCACATCTGTTATTATAGTTGCCTAAGCTCCAGTTCTGCAAGAAACTGAAAATCCTATTAGCAGCTTCCATATGAATCACGTAAGGGCCATTCCTGCAAAAGTTTATCCATTTTAACCAAAATCTGTACGCAACAAACCAGAGTTTCTCTCTTCTTAACAATAAAAATGCCCCAAGTAGCATCTAGATGCCTAGACATCCTTCTGGCTGCATCGTTAACTCTTGCAAGCAGATTATAATAGTTTATATACAATTCACACCACATGAAGAGAGGCAGCAGAAGATTAGTTAATTTATGGAATCTACACTATCTTTTGCCATCCTGCCAGTCTGTCCAATAATCTACCCAGTCTTGTTTGATTCAACTTCAACTGAAATTAAATCTAAACATCAAACATCCACCTTTTTTAAGGCTAGTTTTAGCTTTTAACTGAACAGATGACAGCCTTAAATGAAACTTAAAACATTCTGATTTTCTTATGTGTTCATGGTAAAGCAATCTTACAGGGCATGAGGGGGTTGGGAGATTGTTTGAGACTTTATTGGGGTTTTTAAGGATTCAAGTGGCTGTGAAAATGTAAGACAAATACTGCCACATCATTTAGACTTTAATTTTGAGAATAAATTTCTTCAGAGACATCCTTGCTATCTGCCCTTTCTTATTGTTCCCTATCAAAATGACAAAAGCCTAACTTTTGTAAATAGGTAGAAGTGATGGATACTCCTTCCCGTGCACTGTCAGACAATTTTGTTGTAATAAAAAATATGAAGTTTTCTTGCTTTCCTTGATAGCTGAAGAGAGAAGCTGCAATTCACCAAGGAGCTGAAACAATATTAGCTGATCAACAGACTTCTATCTGATGTTGCAAAATTACAAAGCCTCTTTTCAAAGGCTTAAATCAGCAAAGTGGGAAAGCAGAATAAAAGAGTGTGAAGAGAGACAGTAACTACCAAAAGCACAGTAATTAAAACAGACCTGAGATTGGTTGAAGCAATCATGAATACATTGGCCAGAACAGGTCTGCTAAGACAGATCCATTCTAATAACGGTTAACAAATGAGGGGAGAGAGGAAGCCTGCGAGGAAAGCTCAGCACTGACATGAAAAATCGGCTATGGGAGAGAAGGGAATTGAAGGGTTGGGTGTACAGTGAAACTCTGATTTATGAGCATGAAGATAGTTGCAGAAAAGTCCCAGCACAGGTTGCCCAAAGAAGCTGTGGCTGCCCCATCCCTGGCAGTGCTCAAGGCCAGGTTGGACGGGGCTTGGAGCAACCTGCTTTAGGGGGAAGGTGTCCCTGCCCATTGCAGGGGGTTGGAACTGAATGAGCTTTAAGGTCCCTTCCAACCCAAACCATTCTATGATTCTATGCAGCATAGTACACCCTAGGACCATTTAGTAACTGGCACTCACCTGACACATAACAAACAGGAGAGAGACAAAATTATTTAATAAAACATGCATCATCCACCTCCCAGTTATTATAGGTGATAGATTCCTTTAGAGTGGGCAGCCAGGCTCTGTCCTGTCTATACTGACCATCCACCATCTCTAGATACTCATATAGTTTTGTACATATCACCTGTTCACCCTGGTGATCCATGTCAGGATTTCCATATGTGTCATTTAGTTGTATAAGATTTTTGCCTCATAAGAAAGGGGGGGTTAAAATGAAAGAGTGAATGAATGTATAAATAAATGAAGTTCATGGGAAGTTAAATGTTCCACAGGATTTCTGAAATGTATCTTTGTTGAAAAATTTCTCTTCCCTTTCTGCATGTTGCCCATATGCTGTTCGCAAAACAGATTTTACTGGCAGCATAGAGACATGCATACTGAGTGTATGCAGGCAATGTATCCCAAGACAGTGCCTGTTTCAGACTTTAAATGCTAGAGATGTTATAGGAAAGTAAAAAGAGAAGATTCAGATGGTTTAGTGCAAATACTACCTGTCTCACACAAAGCACTACAACAGATGTGTCTCATACTGTTTATGCCTCATTGTGCCCACCAAGAACTTAAAACCAGAAACCAATAACCTCTTACCAGCCTTGCAGTATACAAAATAAACCCATTAATATTTCCAAGGTGAACAGATTCTGTGAGGACACAGGATGAATATCCTTTTTGTAGTGACTATTAGGCTTATTGATTTTAGTGATTTTTAGGTTTATTCATATTAGGCTACCACTGGCTTTTTGTTGTGATACCAATTCAGAGCCAATATGGCTAAGGGAAGTAAACTAAAGTGAGTTATTTTTCCTGAATCGATGTAGCTGTTTGCTTTCAGGCAATGGAATGAGACTGGTGTTGTTTTTAGTAGGAAAAAAAAGTGTCTTTTCAGAGTCTTATTTAGTTCCACACAAGTCTCTAGTGCATTGATGGCGATGCATATTTTACACATAAGAGCTATTGAAATTTAACACTGGACAACCTGTGGATTTCTCTCAGCCAGCTAAATACACCCAAATTGCCCATCGCTTTGTCTACATTAAGATTGTTCCATAAACAAATGTTAGGTGAAAGTAGGAAAAAAACCCACACCTGTTCAAAAAATAGGTAGAGCATTAAAGGGTCTAAACCTAGGGCAGTGCACCTTTGTAGCAGGTCAAAGCCAGAGAAATTTCAGCTGGAACAGTCAAAGAAACAGCAGGAGAAGGAACCTTTTTCTAAACCTAGTGTATTTCCCTGAGAAATAACAGACACAGAAACCTTAAAGGACTTTTAGTTTCTTTTCAGAGCACAGGCAAACTTTGAAGTCTTATCCAGAGAACCTATACACAAAAGATACGACACAGCCCAGGGTAGCAAAACCATCCTGCTTTGCCAATGCATGATTTGTCTGTGACCACCACAGTGGGCCCGAACAGTTCTTTTGCTGAGGGACGTTTCAGGCAGCCCCACAACTGCTGCTGCCACCTTCATTTGCAACCCCATGAGCACAAGCAGAAGAAAGCCTGATTCTTCAGGACCCTTCTGTGGAACTTCATCTTGGCCCTGTCACTTAGAATCACAGGCTGGTTTGGGTTGGAAAGGAACTTAAGATCTAGTTCCAATTCCCCTGCCAAGAGACACCTTCCACTAGACCGGGTTGCTCAAAGCCCCATCCAACCTGGCCTTGAACAGTGCCAGGGATGGAGCATTCACAACTTCCTTGGGCAGCCTGTGCCAGTGCCTCATTACTCTCATAAGTAAAGAATTTCTTTCTTATATATAACCTAAATCTCCCCTGTTTGACTTCATCACACAATTCTTCCTTGCAGGAGCAAGTGAAAGGGCAGGGAAGGAAAAGCTGTATAGAAAAGGGAGAAAAAGAGAGAAACACCTCACCCTGCTGATTCCTCCTCATCACCTTTCATACTAGCTATTAAACATTTTGAGTCACAGTACCTTTGCGATTCCCTGACATCCTGCTGTAATGTCCTAGCTCTGTCCCTGCAAGAGCTCCTGTGGTTATGCAGCTACCTTTGCCTTGCCCACGCCCTGCATCCACCTGGAATGCTACTGAATCTTCCTGCTTCTCCTCCACCCAGCCTCAGCAACTCACTCCTCAGCCACCCTGGGGACAGCAAACCTGAGAGTTGCTGACCCTACTGAAAAGCTTTCTGCTGACACTGGCTTCATCCTCTCTAGATTTCTTCTTTAAAAATTAAATAACTATATGTATTTCTTTAGCTTTAAGTCTCTTTAGGTTGAAGAGCAGCTTCGGAAGGTAATGCATTTTTAATGAAGGGTAGAAAATTGACAAACCATTTTTAGACACAGTTGCAACAAATATTTTTATCTTTTCAAGGTTTGGGATTGGGTTTTTTAGCTGCACAGTAACTTTAATGCAGTTGCTTTTACAGCTAGATACATATTGATATACTAAGTAGAAAGAATTAATTTCTGGAAGAATATTAAAAATGAGATTCATTAGATTAGCGCAGGTTTACACATCTTTTTTCCCCACTATTTGTATGAAAGGAAAAGAAGATGGAGAAAAACCTACATTTTGAACGTGGACCAGCAGAAGTAGTCCCTAGACTGTAGCTGTCCTGGGGCCAGTTCTTTTCATTTTTGTGGATTACCATAAACTCATAGACTTCAGTAGAAACCACATCTGCTTGCATCAACCGAAGATCTAGTCCCTGCCTTCTATGCTAAGCCATATTCCCTTCACAATTGTACCAGCATAACTCTGTTAACTTAATTGGAAATAAACTTGCTCAACTGAGCATACCAGTGGTCCTCCTGTATTTATATTTCCACCACAGGAAAAAATATTTCTGGTTTCCACACCCCACTTCCCCCCCCAACTCTGTTTTCAAAGCTATTTTGCTTTCATTGCCTATTTCCCAGCTAGAACATAAGGTTCCAAGTGGAACCTGGCTCTACTTCGCAAGTGCGTGGTGAGTGTGTGGTCATTTCCAAGAGTTTTGGAACAGAACTAAAGTCCCTTGTCCAGCTCTTACATTTACCTATCAGCAATCACCTGCTCACCTTTGGCTATGTTAAAACAACCACATCCAAAGATCCATCTTATTTAAAATACAGAAAGAAACAATACGTAAGAGAAGCACAGGTTATTAGGCTGCTTGCCTGTCCTCCTGGGCAACTCCTACCTTGATCACAGATACACAAACACAGCTAATGTAGCACTAGTGCTTGAACCTAAAAGCTGATCATAAATAACTCTGCCTCACAATACAGCTCCACAATTATTCTCCCACTGCATGGGAGCTCAGCCTAGTTATGAGCCAACGTGGGAATTTGATACAGACAAGGTACTGGGACTGTTAATCTATTATACTAATTTCTTGCTTTCCTTATGGACTAAATCAGGCTTGGCAATTCACTTGTGTAGAAGGCAGATTTGGTATTCATTATAAAGCAAATGTTTACAAAGAGCAAAACATTTCCTTTTAACTTATCCCACCTTCTCCCAACGGGGCCCATCCGCCGCTATCTTGGCTGTACAGAGCGCGTGAACTAGCGGCGAGCGGTTTTGTTCTTGCTGATTAACCAGATTTGCAGTAGAGGAGGAGTCAAGATGAATGGCTGCTTTCCTGCCACCGTCATTCAATCATCTGGAAATCTAATTTGTATCTTATTTGGCAGGCAAGCAGCCATCTGCTCCAAGGATATGCTCCAAGGGCAGCTGCCAAATAGTGAGCAGGCTTTTTGCCATAGGGAAAACTCCTTGCCTTTATTGGACTAATACAGGTTGAGAGCTAATGATAGAGGATGTTTCTTCACAAAATAAATAACTATATTTAAAAAACCCCATACTTCTAAAGAATTACATTAACTTCTATAAGAGCTAAGCCTTTCAAATGACCGACATCCATTATGACTCAGTGTTGTGTGGGCAAGAGAAGCAGAGGAGGTTGTCAGCCCCATAGGACTATTTCTGCCTTATAAATGCAATGTGCATGCACAGATGCACCCTGCCTAATCTGCAGCCATGATGCCAGTGGAAACAGATTAGTTACACACAGAACACAGGCAGCTTGAAAAACATCACATCCCATGAGAGCATTATGTGGTTTACATAGAATCACAGAATAGTTAGGCTTGGAAAGGACCTTAAGATCATCCAGTTCCAACCCCCCTGCCATGGGCAGGGACACCTCACACTAAACCATGTCACCCAAGGCTCTGTCCAACCCGGCCCTGAACACTGCCAAGGATGGAGCGTTCACAGCCTCCCTGGGCAACCCATTCCAGTGCCTCACCACCCTTACAGTAAAGAATTTCTTCCTTATATCCAATCTAAACTTCCCCTGTTTAAGTTTTAACCCGTTACCCCTTGTCCGGTCACTACAGTCCCTGATGGATAGTCCATTCCCAGCATCCCTATAGCCCCCCTTCAGATACTGGAAGGCTGCTCTGAGGTCTCCACGCAGCCTTCTCTTCTCCAGGCTGAACAGCCCCAACTTTCTCAGCCTGTCTTCATACGGGAGGTGCTCCAGTCCCCTGATCATCCTCGTGGCCTCCTCTGAACTTGTTCCAACAGTTCCATGTCCTTTTTATGTTGAGGACACCAGAACTGCACACAATACTCCAAGTGAGGTCTCATGAGAGCAAAGCAGAGGGGCAGGATCACCTCCTTCGACCTGCTGGTCATGCTCCTTTTGATGCAGCCCAGGATACGAATGGCTTTTTGGGCTGCGAGCACACACTGCCAGCTTATGTTCATTTTCTACGTCTTAGATCACCTGCTTTTGGGACATCCAGTCTCAACTAGATCAGAAAAGGAAGTGTTCTTATTATTGCAACGTCATTCTTTGAGATTTTAAAAGTATTTCCATTTTGCACCAGAATGATACTGGAGCTTTAAAGGGAGAGAAAGGAGGAAGAGAGGAGGGGGAACCCTTTCAAATACAGTCATCACATAGTTAAGTTCATCATATGCAACAAACATGCAAAACTCAAGCAATTACTGCAGTCTCAAACCCTCCCTGGAATTCATCCTGATTTTGAGAATGTTCTCAGTAAGTTGGAACAGAACTGGTACATTCTTAGAAATTTCTAGCTGTTCTAAACGGAGTATTTTTCCAAGGAAACTGTGGGGAGTAGGAAGCAGGGGGGGACACAGGGGGAAAATCCAGTTTTAATCACAACACAACCCTCACTCTAAAAATTCTGTTTCTGTTTAGGGGAGATACCCAAGAGGTCCCTTGCTATTTCCACAAATGCTGCCTCATTGCCTACATGTCATCATCCTTCCGCCCACTGTATTTTCCAGACACAGCAACCACTTTCCTCATGACTCAGGAGCTGTGTGAGGTATCTAACGAATCTAACAAGCAGGATAACTGAAAAGTATTTCTCTGCATTTGTTCAGTGCTGTTACTGATGCAACTCAGAATAAGCAGAAACCAGATTACAGAATAAACTGTTCACAAAACATCCTCCACTCTGAACATTCCTTTCAAACTAATACTGCCAAAATACCTGGGTGGGCAGTTGTAGGACCTGCCGTGTTTTACTTGTCTATGACAAAAGATACAACATGGTGACCTCATAGCAGCCTTCTAAGACCTGAAGGAGGCTTACAAGGATGCTGGGGAGGGACTCTTCATCAGGGACTGTAGTGACAGGACAAGGGGTAATGGGTTCAAACTGAAACAGGGGAAGTTTAGAACAGATATAAGAAGTTTTTCACTGTGAGGGTGGTGAGGCACTGGAATGGGCTTCTCAAGGAAGCTGTGAATGCTCCATCCCTGCCACTGTTCAAAGTGGGGTTGGACAGAGCCTTGGGCTACATGGTTTAGTGCAAGATATCACTGCCCAAGGTTGGGACTGGATGATCTTAAGGTCCTTTCCAACCGTAACTATTCTATAATTCTATGATCTTAAGATCATTTCCAACCCAAACCGTTCCATGGTTCTATGGCTTTTTCTAGTACCTCTAAAAGAGTTACAAATGCCATTTAGCATCAGTTTTAAGGTGAATCTTATAAAATGAGTCAATTGAATTTACGACGATTGCCATAACAATCTATACACACACAGACAAAGACATATAAAGGTATACCTGTTAAAAATTCCCCTAGAGTCAGTGAAATATTCATGTCTAATATCTCAGCTTCCAATAGCTATAAAGCAACCTTAAGGATGTCAGAGGATTGCTTATACCAACACTCTTGGAAACGTGCATTGAAGAGGAAGGCTTCTCTTGTACTGAAGCCTTCTCTCAGTGGTAATGACACCAGAACCTCATGGAGGATAGTTTTGCTTTAACAACAAGGTACTGACAGGCAAAGGTACGCACTCCAGCAAACACAGAACAAAAGAGCTAGGAAAAGAGCAGCACACAAAATGCGAAAGGAGGAATAAAACATTAACTCCAAAACTGATAGAAAGCAGGGAAAGGCATTCTGTAGGTGACTGCTTTTTCTCCCACATACCAGGCAAGAAACTTATATCCACAAGTACTACCATCTTTTCTACTGATTTCTTCCATTACAGTGATCTTTTCCCTGCATATATTTATTATTAGTAGGTTAATTTCATCTCTAGGCCCTTTAGTAGAGGAGGATGTTCCAATTACTACATGCAGCAATTATTTATTTCAACAGCTTCCCAGTGTTGTAAACCACAAGGCAAAAAATCATGACTCCCCCAAATGATTCCTTACACAACATTGCTAAAATATTGTGAAAAAGCAACGCTAACATTTATGCTATACAGATACAACCCAAAATCCAAAAGTTTGGATTCTCATTCTTCTTTTTTCTTGGAATTTGTTTTCTACCATTAATCTTCATGTGGCTCTTTATTCCAATTATTTCTAGGTTTTAGCTTAGAAATTAATTAATTGGTGCTGTATATGTGTTCTGCTTAAATGAAGGAATAAAAAGATACAGAAGTATCAAGCATTTCATACACACTGACTGCTGTTTTCGTTATTTGCTTATGTCCTTCGGAGAGGGCTAAAGTATGGCCAGCATTTGCTATTCTTGTTTTCCCTTGTTGTACAATATCCACTTAAACCCTAAAACCTTAGGGCATTTCACTCACTTTGCCGTAGCTCTGGAAGACCTTATGGATGGTTCTTGAAAAACTCAGTGTAGAATCAGGGATCAAATTATAAATCTCTTTGAGTGATGATCTAGAAGTATCTGCAAAATGCCATATGTCTCTGTAGCACTCCTGTGATAGTAATAAAACCACTGCTCAGAGGAGGAAAGTACGAGCTATTCTCTTTAAAAGCAGATGACCTTTCTGTCTCAAAGAAGGTTAGATAAGGATACAGGTTAAAAACAGAAAACAACAACAAAAAAAACCCAAAATTAAATGTCACAGCAATATTTCCTGGAAGAGTCGTGTAAACGTTATTTATTGTGCCAAATACATTTCCAAAGCAGAAGTCTTCCACAATCTATTTTACTCAGCCAAATCAGAATAAAACAGTTGCAGTTTCAGCCTTCTAGGCAGTCTTACCATTCACAGGTCTCTGTAAGGCCAGTTCATCCCAGCACAGGACGATCAATTCGGCTTGTTCTTCCATGCTGCCCTTCAGCCTTCTCTCAGCTATACAACATGCCTAGTCTAGCACGAAGCATAGCTGTTTGAGGCACTAAGAACTAGCCTTTATGAGTTAACAGATAAAAATAAAGCTCCAAAACAATCTTTCCCCAGAGGAACCAATCAATTTACAAATATTTCTATTTATAACAATGAAGCTACAGCATCTCACTTGCCAGAACTTGTCACTGTCACACATACCATTGATACATTACAGCTTCCCAACTTCTAAAGTTTGCCTTCTTGACTGAAATCCAGTTGCTACATAGATCTACAGCTGATCAGCCTTTGAAATTACAATCCAACAGCACAACCAATAACAGGAGGAAGTTCATTTGTCCACTGCTAAGAAGCTTCTAGGTACGTTATGTTCTCAAGAGCCTGAGCTGAACTGCACACCATTCAATAATCCTTTAATCTGAATAAAGGTCCTCATGGCCACTGTCAGCCCGCAGGCAGGCACTGATACAGCACCAGCGAGCACCACTGCACAGGGAAGTGGTGTTTTTTAATTTACCACATCAACAGTGAAGTCCCAATACAGCAAGGCATACAACTCTACCTTATTAACTGTACACAGCACCGAGTAGAAAGTCTCTTCCAATCTGATTAGACTGTTTTTCATTCTTTGCTTTACAAATGCCTCCTCTCAATCTTGATACATTTCCCTTCAAGCTTTGCTTAAGCCTGGAAATTGTAATATAAACTAACAAAATATAACATTTACTCTGAATGTAGCTCTAAGGAAAGAACAGTGATTCAACTCCTCTATTTAGAGTCTCAACTACACAACTGCGTAACACCCATAGTTCTTCTCATATGTGCGTCGGTGCTGCTGTTGTAAAGGGCAAAAGGAGAGAAGAAAGGAACAAAAGTTGTTTCTACAGGACATCCAGTCCTTTAGCACAGGGTGTTGAACTTTAGATTTTAGGTTATTAAAGGGTTTTTTGCAACATAGACTCCAGACCAGCCTTAGCTAGGCCAGATCCATCCAGTCATTTACAGACACCACTGAGCTGCCATCTCAAGAAAACACGGTTTATGCTTAAGAACGCAGGTGTGCATTATGCTAAGAAATAGAGCAAATTAATTGTTTTCAAATATTGCCAGAAGCAGCTCAATTTAATTCAGTCAGAAGGGCACTGATTGCAGCAAAACATTGGTCAGACTGCAATATCAAGGAACGTTCTGCCCCACAAAATGGTTAATACCTGCTAGTTCTCCTCTCTCACTTTATTAATCAACAACTTCCATTTCTTCAGGGCTAAATAGACATACTTAGTTTCATCATCCTGCACATAACACACATGGTTAAAAGCTGAACGCAAGATTTTTAGATGACTGAGAGCGGCAACAGAATCTCTCTGAACATCTTTTCTCTCTTGACCTCCAGTTTAGCTCTGTGTTTCACATTAAGATCTATGCTAGCACAAGAAAATATTTATCTCCAGGCGTCTCAAAGCTTACCCCTCACTTCGACTTCACTTTGAGTTGCCCTTGCACTGTCATTCAGGCGATCTCACGACAAGCAAGCTAACTTAGGAGACCTGCCTGGGCATTTGGGAATTTGCATTCTCATGCTGTGCCTAGCCGGTGGGAAGCTAATACAGCCAAAGACTTGGCTGTATAAAGAGGTGATCTCTGCTGAGCATTGCACTCCTCCTTGAGGCAAAAGACAATTTTGCAAATGCTTGTCAAGATACACTTGTTTTCCAGAAATACAGAGATATTTATCATCAGTTAGGAGGAATAAAAGTATCAAGAATGGTGCACTTCTGAGCCTGCAACTAGAACAAAGAGAGGGCTGCGGAGCTAGCTTTGGGCATGTTGAAATACGGCCTTGTCTTTTGGACGCCAATTGCAAGATGAAAGTGTTTGGATGATGTTATAAAGCAGCCAGTGAAACCCTGCGGATCTGCTGCTGGCTGGTTTCACGAAACTGAGATTTGAATAACTTCACTAAGGCAGAATAAATTACCCTCGGTATGTCAGAGGCTGAGGTCAAGATATGCAGTACAGACAACTGAAGCTGAATAGAGATGGATATACCACCCTGCTCAAGTCTGTCTTTCATGAGAACCTCCACTGAAGAAAGATTTCCTATTGCATAGGATCTCTCCCATCATGAACAGAATGAGCTGAAAGAACACCAGAACAGTTTAATTCACTCCAACTTTCAGGGAGTAGATAAAGTGAAAGCATTACATGCTTTTGTCAGACCAATCCAGACACTGTAGAGATGCTGATGCTCCTCACTACATTGTTTCCAAATAGGGCTGGCTATGAATACAAGTGGATCCACAGCTAAGCAATTATCCTCAGACGTTTTCAGGCAGAACTATGACAAGGGTATGCAGGCAACCAAGTATGATCTGAGACAGCAGTTTCCCAGGAAGAGGTAAGACAGAAATACCAGTGTCTTGTCACAAAGTAAAATCAACTTTTGTCTAACAAACTGCATGCTTGCAGTCTCCTTAAAACACCAAGGACACACTTGGGAGTGTTTGCCTAAGTAGGGAATCTCCTCAGCCTTCCAATTGAATTGCATCTCACTACAATGGCTCTACAATGTTCATGTTTCTGGGTGTCAGAAGCATCACTGAGAAGTCTAACATACTTATTAGAGAAATTTTTCATCCTTATATTACTTGTATCCAGTCAGTCTCGGTACTTGGGTCTGAGAAAGGTAATTGCTGCTCTGAATAAGGCAGTAAAGCACCTTTAAGACTATGTCTTTTATTTTCCCCTGCTAGTTTCTGAAGCTCAAATCTTGTTTTTCTTGACACTGATGATGATATAACATTAATGCAACAGTTTCTCTAGCAGCTTAGAGCAATCTTGTTAATAAGCCTGGCAGTGACAAGCCCGGACAGTGCTTGACCGCAGTCACAAAGCAAATCCGGAACCCTGAACTAATAGATTCTTTGACTTGATAGGGTTTAATATAAATGGGACACCAGAATTTGTGGAAAATATCTTATAGAAGTCCATTTCTTATGCCAGCTCTGAGTAAGTAATCACTCAGAAGCAGACACCAAGAATTAAACAGCAGAAAGCTTTAACCACGGAATAAAGCACTACAAGGATTCTTATAAATTCTTGATGAGGGGTTCGGAACCACAGTGCATCCCTCTGCACAGCCTGTCAGCACAAACCCAGAAACCTATTGGATACAGCTGATAGTAAGCATTGCTTTTTATTTGAAATACTCATCAGAATTACTGAGCCTCTTAGCTGAGGGTTGGCCTCCTCTAATAGTCAAATGCTTTTCAGAATATGAGAAGCAGATAGTGGATGTGATACTTTATGCATTTATACTGACCAACCAGTACTGAAGATTTATTTTCCAGTAAAGTCTACTCGTATATGACAGTTACACATCTTCACTATGCTGAAAGCAGCTGTAACACGATAAATTACATCTTTATCAACACTGAAACCAGTGTACAGAGAGTTTTGATTTAGTGAGCTTACATGTGAGATCTCAAAAGCATAAAAGCAAAGCACATACACACCCCTATGGTGCAAGACACAGGGATGGTAATTCACTAGGCAAATGATTTTTCTTCTAACACTACAGCAGTCTCCCATGGAAGTTGCTGGCTGGCGAAGTTCATGCCATTGTGCTGACTTTCTGACCACCTTCAGTCAGTAAAGATACCCAAGGTTTCTCTTATAAGGTAAGGAAAATCCACCTGAAGGCCTGCAAATACACTTCAGCTACATCCAGCTTTATCACAGGTAAATTGAGACCAGATAACTGCAAGATTACCTGAGCCTACAATCACCAGGCTCTAACTGCTTGGCTTGAAGCATTTTTTCCTCCTTGAGCTGGATTATTTTGGAAATTTTCAGGCACATTGTTTTACCCATTTGTGAAAGCAATACCAGTGGAATGGCTGGGTTTTGGTACCTATTAAAATGCCAGATGAGATAGGAGTGCAAATTCCTGCTTTCCTGTATCACACTGAAAAGAGCCTGCGAGACACATGAAGGTATTTTTCCTATTGCACTGAGCACCAAAAAGCCTCATTAGGAATATTTCTACCCATGTAGGGGAAGACACTTAAAGAGTGATAAAAATCTCATCAAAGAACATCCCAGGTGAGACAAATGAGAATGATAGAAAGCTAAAATACACCACCTGCAAAGAGCAGATTAGGCAGATAAGCACTATAGAGACTTTAAAGGCTGAGGGGAAGCCAAAATTCTTCGACTATGTAAAAGGCTTCTGTGACCAACACCCTCAACTCATCCTCTTTCCCCCCTCTATGTTGGTCTAAGCCTGTTTTTCTTGTCCTAACCATTATTGCAACATGAATAATTGAGATAAAACACTTTTTTTTTTAAACACAGATTAACACTGCAATAGCATGCTTAGGCTGCTTGCAGGATCTGTCATTGACAATTTAAAGGACAAGTTAGACAAACACCTCTTAGACTGATACAGGAAGGTATAGTCAATCCCACCGCATGATCTCTCATTTTTTTTTCCAGCTCTATGATTATTTATCTGTCTATAGATCTAGATTTGAATTACATCTCCATTTAGTGCTTTTGCAAGTCGAACGTCTGGTTTCAGTATTTCCTAGGTGCCAAATGCACAAACCCATTAATCATCTCTGATAAAGCATTATTTAAGTGAAAGGCTTGGTATAATACAGAAACAGCAGTTGAATGTAGTTGTGCAGAACAGTTTTGAATTACACAGTCATAGAATACTTTGGTTTGGAAGGGATCTTTAAATGTCATCTAATTCCAACCCCCTACAATAAACAGGGACATTTTCAATTAGATCAGTTTGCTCATAGCCCCATCCAACCTGACTTTGAATGTTTCCAGGGATGGGGCATCCACCATGTCTCTGGGCAGCCTCTTCCACTGCTTCACCTTCCCCATTGTAAACATTTTCTTCCTTGTATCCAGCCTGATTCTACCTTCTTTTTGCTTAAAACCACTGTTCCTCATCTTATTACACATACCCTACTAAAACAGCTGTCTCCATCTGTCTTACAAGCCCCCTTTAAGTACTAAAAGGCCACAGCAATGTCTCCCCAGTGCCTTCTCTTCTCCAGGCTGAACAACCCCAACTCTCTCAGCTTGTCTCCATAGGAGAGGTTGCTCCACCCCTCTAATCATTTCTGCGGCCCTCCTCTGGACCCTCTCCAGCAGCTCCACGTCTTTCCTGCGCTGAGGGCTCCAGAGCTGGTCACAGGACTGCAGATGTGGTGTCACCACACAGAGGGGTTCTCTATCCTACTGTCTGTCACTGATGATGTTAAGCACTACTGGTCTCAATGCAGATCCTTTCATATATATATACACACACATATATATTATTATATATATACATATATATACACATATATATTATATATATACACACACTTTTTTTGCCTGCTATAGCAATGCTCCATTACTATCCCCCTAGTTCATCCCTATATTAGATAGCTGCTGTGAATAGGCTCACGCAATGCGACACAGGACAACAATGTTATGAGAAATGCAATTAAGGATTACATTGTGAAGGATATATGCCTACAGGTGGATTAAGGTTAGTAGCCATGCTTCATTCTGGAAATATTTGTGACAGGTTCAGCCATGCAACTTTAACAGTGTTATTCAACCAGACTGTTGCTGCATGTTTGAGATACATTTTATTATGCAGTTTACTGCTCCTGCCCTTCTCTGGCTCACTTGGAAGTTTCTAACTCTGGTGGAAGAGAAATTCGTCTGCTGCAGAGTCCAGGATTATTTGCTTGAAGGGTAATCTGGCCTCTCGTGTGGCCTGTTCTTTACTGAGGAGCACAGAAGATACCTGGAGAATTGTCTTGGCATCACTTGGCTGTTTACAGGATTTTGCAAGATTGTACACAGTGATTTCCTGTCTTCCAGTAAAGTTATTGATTTCCCCTCCCTCTCCTTCTCCATGGAAGGATTTGAGAAGACAATTTCTGAAAGGGCTAAGGCTAAGCTCCTCCATTTTTGTGAGCATGGTTTACTTAAGACTGAGAGATGAAACGCCTGCTTCAGAAACCAGATGCTAATGAAAACAACAGCGTTGGCACCTCCGATACACAAAAAGGGAGAGTTGGGATTACAGATTTTTCTGATAAGGAACTGATCCATCTCAGCATTCATTTCGGAGCACTCTGCAAAGTCTGGCAAACATAAGGGGAGAGAGGTGGAGGGGAAGGATCAAGAAGAGATGATTTATGCATGAAGGGAGGACATCAACCAAGGGGTTAGCCACACTAGAGAGCCCTAATAAGAGCAGAGCTGAAAATGGGTTGAGAGTTAAAGAGTAAAACCAGTTGTCAGCAATACCTGCATAAAAGCAAAGACAATCATAGCAATAAGCTCAAGACATGCTGTTGCCCCAGAGGCAGCATAACAGGGGCACCCGTCACAGTTGCGAGAAACAGGCTGTGATAGAAACACCTACAGTTTCCTCTTAGATGGGCATACTACAGTCCCTAAAAAAGAGGGAATCGTACATTTAGCTCCCTTTCTGACTGCTCTCTTCGGACAAAGCAAGCTTTAACTGCAAGTGCTCAGGTCATTATCACTGTAGGATTGGGGTTGAGGTAGCGGTTACAGGTGATAACAGGCAGGAACACATTAAATTCTTAATCAAGTCTTTGAGTTATTATTTGCAATTCATTAAGAGCAAGAATCAGTAGCTTCTGCTGGCTGGAGCAGCCACTCTGCCCATCACCCAGTTTGTGGCATGCAGACCCTGCCACCATTCACAGGGCAGCGATTCACTCTAGTTATAACAGAAAGATTGCTGTCAGTTAGGGAGATATCACACAGTTTTAAAACACCTATGAATGCAGGCTGCTGATCTTGGGGCGATTCATCGCCTAAGGGTGGTCACATGGGACTTCTTGTTCCAGGTATTTTGCTGGCTCCAACCACCAGAGCTATCTAAGGTTTTCCAACACACAGTACTAAGTGTTAGGGTTATAACCAAACAACAGACCTCCAGCCAGTAGAGAGTAATCAGGCACACAGCAGTGGTGTATTTTATGCTTCTAGATCAAAATGAGCACAAACCTTAATTGAAACTGATTTCTTCCATTAAGGAAGAAGAAAACCAAGCACACAGCTTTCAAATCCTACAGTGGCAACACACAGGCTTCCATTTGCTTTATTCCAGCAGAGGGCAAAAGCTACACAAGGAAGAGCATTTGAGAAGACAATTATATCCCAGTAAAGAGAGAGGTAAAGAAAAAGGAATCAAGATTCTTGTCAGCTAAACAACATTTTTAATAGCATTGAACAGAACTTTTATGCAGGTTTGCATGTTATTGTAAGAGCTGGATGCAACAACAACTACTAAAGCTTCTGTTCGTGCCTTTAAAAAAACCAAAACCTAGTAACATCACAGCAGTTCCTGCATCACTTTGATAATACATAATTCCCATCTCCTCCTCAGACTGCATGCACTCATTTGTTCCACTAAGTTCACAGTGAACTGTTTGGAAAGATGATCCGAACTGATAGTAATTCTATTGTACAAATTGACAATGCTGCACATCAACCTGTAACACATACACTTCTGAAAAGCACACACAGAAGAAGTACACGCAGGTTCCTTCAGTTCAACACTCAAAAAACCGTGATATAAATATAAAGTAGCAATTTTGGTCTATTTACTGGACAAATACACAGGAACATTGGGACTGTATGATTATTGCTGCATGTGGTAAAGAAACTGCTGGTTTTGTAGACCATGCGTCCCTGCTTAGCCATAAAGGAGGTAGTGAAGGGTCCGTTTGAGCTCTTGAGCATTCCTAGATTATCCATATGGCACTTAGCATTCTCCACTTTGGTAGAAATACCTGGATGGCCACATTAATAGCAATAAACCCCATACTACTCTTTGGCACACCTCTCCGATGCATAACATTACACTGAAATGCAGTCACTTTGTCACATTGCCTTTGTTTCTGAGTGAAATATTCAAGCTTCTAGCTGCTAGTTAAAAGAAAATAAAGGTCTTTTAATCTCTAGGCAATTTTCAGGGTAACACTGGTTTATATCAGGTCCTGCTGTGGCAGTTTATATCTGATAGTATATGTCAGCTATAAAAAACCAAAAAGGATCAGAATCTACAGAGTGAATCAGTTTTTACATTTGCTTTACCATAGAATTTAGATATGGCATTGATTGTACATTGAGGCTTTTTTGTATAAATGAATGCCACCATTTAAAATTAAAGAATATTAATATGAGTGAAATTAAGGAAACTAGAACATCATATGAACATTTGAAAAAACCCAAACATTGCCAGAGTAGAAATATCTAGTGAAATCTTCCATCTCTTGATTCCTTTAATACAAGGTTGGACAAGCCCTGAGAAGCCATTATAGGGAAGGCAGGGGAATCCTGTAATAGACCATGGGAATGAACTGACACGTTCTGTCTACACCAATCTCTTCTGTCTTTAATTGAGGTAATTCTGTGGCGATGCTGTAGGCGAGATTCTAGATGCAAGCATATTGTTAGTACAGCAATTAACACATAAATATTCAGCTGTGACATTTCTTATCAGCCAAGTAGAAATTTCTGCCAGGCTGCTTCCCTGCAACATTTGGCAAAGGAACCCCTTTTGATCAGAAGGTAATTCATTGCACTGGAGTTCAATGGGTGGGATCACTGAAAATGATGGATGAACAATCAGCAGTTTGAGGAAATAATAGAAACAGGATCAAATTTACACACACAGATGAAGATGACACCCCTGACACAAACATTTGCAAGCAGTTTTTTCTATCTACACAAATCACAAGGACTGATAAACCCAGGGGACAACATTCTAAACAACAGGAGCAGAGATTGACAAGCTTCTACTCCCACAGGCAGCTCACTACTCTGATGAAGTGAGTTTCCAAAATACTGAGTAAGCATTCTTGTGCTGAGAGGGCTTCAAGCTATCTACAATGCAACCCAATGCAGATTAAAACTAGCTCATTTGGGCAGGGGTAGCTATGCAGTTATAACAGCATGGATGGCAAAATTAACATAAAAAGCTGAATAAATCCTCAGGGAACTGACCCAGGGCAGCTGCAACTGATTTAACACCAACTTTGACTGAAGCAGAAATATATTTGTATGAGCCTAGCTTTTGAGAAGCATTCATAGGCCAAGAACCTCAGCCTAGGCTGATTTACAGACTACCACCTTAACTAGAGGAAGTTACCAGCGGGCAAAAGATACCTCATAACTTTGAAAAAGGGTGTAAACAGGTAAAAGTCCTGGATATGCCGGTGGTTTGTTGAACTACCTTTGAGCTTTTTCTATACTTGGGTTTCTTCTGGGTAAAATATATTCCCACTTCTAACACAACTACTTTTAGAGGCTAATTTTGCCCAGCGAGCGCTTTGCGAGTGAAACATGTTGTGTTGCTGGTAAGTGCACAGCAGTAGTTGATTCAAACTTGTTTGCTGTGAGGAAAAAAATAAACTTGCATAAATATTGCTACAGAGCTCTACAGTTCACAAACACATAGAAGCTTTGAGGACAGAATCACTTATAAAGCTACCCAGAAGACAGCAAATTGTTCAAGAAACAGTGTTCAGATAATGCAACTAACTGGTGCCGTGGCCTCCTCATAAATTTACCAGGAGACAAATGCACCTCCTATTGACCCTTGCCAAATCTTTCAAACACCTTTGCAATCTTTTCCAGCCATGTTCAGAGAAACTCATTCCTTTTACAAATGAAGCAACCGAGTATAACCAAAAGCAAAAATGTGTTCAACCAGACCAAAGGAGTGAAAGCGCACAAGATAGACACGTCCGGAGCACAGCCCAAAAGCTATTAGTTAAGCCTACAGGTTTAGCATGAACAATCTTGGTTTATGTGAACAACCTAGAAGTTAATAAAAGTCAAGTAGCAGCATTTTTATTTACATTTCAGCTTTTAAAGTACCTAAACACAAATGAGGCTCCAAAGACCACTTAAATGTTTCTCCCCACTTGCCCCTATTAAGTTAAGGGAAAAAACCAAACAGTAAAGCAATTGAGAAGCATAAAGATACTAGGACATGAAATCACCAAGAATTTCCTTAGACGCTGGAGAATCCTGCAGAGAAAAATCCCACTGGCAGTGTTGTATTTGATGGGAGTCTAAATCAAGACATAGGTGTCTCAGAAGCTGTAATCCTGATCCAATAGACATATAAGTAGAAAGAGCAAGGGCTTTTCTTTAATTCCAGTAAAACTAGCCTTGAATGTTGCTGGAGAAAAGCCTATAAGCAAAGTTGACTTGAGTATTCTTAGCAATGTAAGTACAACTTGGGAAGGAGAAGATAGGGGCAGGTTACTTTCGCTACCAGAGCGGGTACAACAAAACTGGGATGAAAAGCAGAATTAAACATTTGAGAGGAGCAACTTTTCTTCTATTGATTCTCCATTACCTTGTTTTTCTCAGCCAAGTTTTGTTATTGACCTACAGTATCCCAGCATCTCTTTCAGCAACAGCCACTGCCACTTCCATGAGGCCTAATCCTGGCACAAATTCAAGAAGGCAGCCACCCTCCATTTTGCCTTTGCCTAAAACTAGGCTATGTATAAGCAGAAGAAAAATACAGAGCTGCAATTTTGAGTAAATAAAGGAGGTGGAAAGAGGAATAAGGAGCAACACCCAAGGACAAAATAGACTTGAAACCTTAAGCTTTGCCTTTTGGAGCAATTAAGCAGCAAGTCTCAGGTTCATTCCCAGCCCACCCCCCTCTAAAGAGAGTCAGGATTTCTGGTTCTCTCACAATTTCTTACACACACCTTTTTCATACAAAACATAAACATTGCCTTGACCAGAGTAGAAACAGTTGTCTTAAAGACAAGCCAATGGAATCAAAGTCAGAACAATGCAATATGACATAGGAAACAGCCCTTCACTGACATAGCAGGTCTGCCAGAAGAGAAATTCAATGCTGCATGCCTTCCTGTAATGAAAAGCAGATGCAAGATCACCATTTAAAAAGGATTATGCACCACAGCAGCTGTGCAAAACAGCCACAGCACATCAACAAATTCTTAGCATCTAAAAGAGAACCAAGAATTCAGAGATAGCACTCCTTTCACTTCAGTAACATCACCATATAATTGCCTAGCCAAGGAGACTGAGCACCTCAAGGCACTCACAGGCTCAAGAGAAAAGGAACTTTGATTAAAAGAATATACTGACACACACAGTAGCTATCTGTGAAACGTAAAAACAGTAAAGAAACACCACATCTCAAAAATAGCCCAGCACTTACCTAAGTTACAGCTACTACATGATACAGCTGAAAGAAACCAACAGTTCTTTCAGGAGCTAACACATCTCATGATGGCCCATCTCTTGAGCTGAAGGAGGCAGAGAGATGCAAATGAGCTAAGCATGAGAAGCAGGTGCAGACAATATCAGGTTAGTATCAAACACAGCTAGAAAGGGCAACGTCTCATTTTCACTTGGTTTATAGACAGCTAGTCACTTGCTGGGAGAGGGGGCCTTATTCTTTGCACCTGAAGGCTGAATATAAGCACACCCACCATCCAACCACATTGTGAACCTTGGATGTGTATCCTCCCTGTCTCTGCATCTTATTTGCTTGTTCTTTTCCTGATGCTCATCTGAGAGTATTTGTGCATTTATCTTTTCTCTTCTTTCTAGAAGAGAGTTTCTTGCCATTTAAATATATATTACTTTTAATGATTTTTTGAGATACATGGGGTTTTTTTTTCCTACAGTTTCTTTTTAGATTATACTCTTTTACTTTCTAACCAATATCTCTAAGCAGGGTGTGAGATGGTTTTTATTTGCCTTATGCAAATTGCCCATTCCAACCTGAGCTGCTGCTGCATTACTGCCAAGGAAAGCAGTGCCATGAGGTCAGTGTTCTTACAGACCACTGTAAAGAAAACATAAAGCAAACTCAAAGAAAAATCGAGCAACTGATGATTATTCTCAGCACGAGAACTTAAAAAGCTAACCAGACACAGCAGAGTAAAACTGGGATCACATAGTCAGGACTTGGTTTAGGTCCTCAAGAACCCACCAGAATTGTACAAACATTTCTGAGGCTTCATTGTTATTTCAATAAAAGCTGCAAAAGGGAGTCGTGAGATGGATTTTATGGACCAACTCTCTGGTTTTACATTGATTTCAAGGAGAGAGTCCCCACACTTGCAGGCAGTTAAGTCGCAGTTTTGTTTCATATGAATATAGAGCCAAAGCCAGTGGGGTCAAAGGATAGTATACAGCACCTCTGCATGGTGACCAGCCTGCTCCTTTTCTGGATGAAGCTGTAGAACTGAGATTGAGGCCTATGTTCAGATTCACCACAGCTCTACACTCTGGATAAACATTTACATCACTGCAAAGAGGCGATACAAATCTACTGCAGCAGGATAATATTTTACATTAACTCTGTGGAGAGGCAGTTGACTATCTGTAGCAGCTGGGAATAGGAAATGAGGCTGTTGCACATGTCAACTATGTGCCCTGTGGATGATCCAAGTTTTTCACCCCATGGAAAGATTAGCTTGAGAGCTCCCAGGTTTCTGACCTGGAGGATTGTGTAAGACACCACTCCAAGGCAGGAGCACAACTAGCTGGCTGCCTCTTCCCTTGTGCGCCCAGACAGCATGAAGTAGAGCAGTGTACAATATCATCACCTCCTTGTTTTTGACAACATCCCACTGCCTTTTCAGAGCAGAAAATCTCTACTTACAATGCTTGCAGGAACTCAGCGGGACACACTTTGATGCATGATGATCTACACTGGCTCCCAAAGTAGCTGCTGGTCACAGGTGAGAGGCATCACTAATCCTGTGATACAGCAACTTAGGCCACACCATTTCTCCCCCACTATGTGCCAGAATCTGTGAGCCTCATCTCAGTCTTGAACTCACCATCAGACAGAAATCCCTGCCTTTTATCATACTCTGATTCTGTGAATCCTTATTTCCTAACTCATGCCCAAGTTCACACTCAATAAAGTTACTGCACACTCAGTAAAGTTACCCCATACTCAGTAAGGTTACTCACTTCTTGCCTGTTTGAGGGGAAGGCTGTGGTCTCCCTGTTGGCGCTGACCTCTGTGGACCACAGCTCTGCAGTGTAGTTCTGCGGAGCTGGGAATCACTTTACATGTTTTCAGCACAACTCTCAGGTCTCTACAAAGTGCAGCCCATTGCTCATCTTTTCTCTTGCATGTCTAAAAGTGTAATTCACTTCTGTATCCCTCAGATTTATGAATAAAACAGTGTTATGAACGTATGACTTGGTTTCACCTATGACTCATGTCAAAAGCTTCTTAAGCGGAGAGGCCCAATTAGTAGGTACTTGTGCCATTCCCTATGGCTCACATTTAAAGACATCTTTAAGATGTTTTTGAAAGGTACAGTCTTATTGCAATATTGTCAAAGCAGCATCTTATTGTAAGGTTGAAACACAGCATTTTTTCTTGAGGCTTGTTTTTTGGTCCTTGAAACACAGTATCTTCTGTCTCCTCTAAGCACTTGTCACACATTCCACCTTAATGCAGATTTTCTCCTACTGGTGAGCCTAACAGCTCTGAGAACCCCCTCCAACTTCATGAAAGAGATAGAGCAGCCATTAGTGTTGGAAAGAGCTCAGGTTTAAACACGAGTTTTCAAGCAGTATCCCCTAAGAGTCGGTGGGCAAAGCAGACAGGCTAATCCTGAGGCACAATTTACACTACCTGTGTCACACTGCTGCTGCTGCTGCTCCTGGGGCAGAAGGTTCTAGAGGATGCTGTGGTGTGTACACAATATCCACAATGTAGTAGGAAGCAAAAAAATTCTTTTCACTGGTGATTAAAATTCTCAACGTTCAGGCATTTTTCTCCACATGTAATACATTTACTAATTCCTAGGGATTTCACGCTTATTTAAGTCTTTCAGGATTTGATTATTCTCTTCCTGCAAAAAAGCTGAGAAAACCCACTTTGATCAGGTCCAGAGGGCAGCACTGGAGAACAAAACAGCAAGCAGGCTACAACACTGCTGTGCATGCCTCCAAGCTCTTGTTCTTGCACACTGACAAGGACTGCACTGGAGATGGCGTTCACTGTTCAAGTGAAGTAGCTGCTTAAATGCATCCAAAAAGCTGTCTCCAAAATAAGTCCCCTCTCAGAACTGCAGCACCTACACTCTCACTGCAGTTCCCAGTCAGACAACTCCATCCAGTCTTTAATCCTTAACTGCACATCTAGAGATGAGTATCTTGGGTCTGACAGAAAACCCCTGGACTGGCTATTGTAGCACATCGCTTCTCAAGTGTTTGAAATCTAACATATCCTCAAGATGGCAAAAACAATTACACATTTTTAGTACAATACACTGTTAAGACAACCTCGTTTAATATCAGATAGACTTTTTTATTATTAATACTTTCTGAATCCCTCACTTTGCTTTGATGTGAAGAGCCAGGGGCTTGCCCATAACTTATGCTTGCCTATAACTTATGCTAAAGCCATTATCTGTAACAAATGCTCAGATTTATCAGCCATCACAACCTTCATCAGCCTCAATTACTATGCTCTGTGAATCAGGGTATGTCCACAAGGCACTGGAGCCCAGAAATTGAAGCTTTCCCTTGGTTTAAGTGCACTGGGCAGGCTGTAAAGTACTCCCGAGAAGCAAATCAGCCCCAGGCAAAATTCTTTGCAGCCATCATCAGCTTTATCTCTGTGAGCCAGTACTTTGCAGTGCAGATGTACTTCAGTTTCAGGCAAAAATGCTTCCATGTACTGGGCCCAGGCTTTTTCTGTGTTCTGCTAGCTGCTGACTCCTCTGTGCATGCTCTTTCTTTCCGTAAAACCCAGAGCTGCCCCTGGATGGATGCTCCTCAGCTCTTATGTCAACTCCCCGCCTCTTCATCTGCTACTTCCCTGCGCACTGCTGAGAGCTTTGATTACAGTACACCTCCGTCTTTGCAGGTGGCACTGCTATAGTAAGCTGGTTACATGTAGAAAGTCATGTCTCCACACGTTAAGTATCTCCATCCTTGGTACCTTAGATAAGATTTTTGCTTGTCCATATAATGAATGGGAAGAGGCATAAGCTGAAATACTGATCTTGAGTTTTGTAACATGCTACTGCCTGTCCTTGGCCACATGGACCAGAAAATTAGCCAGTAATCTGTCCACACTTTTCTGATTAATGTTTTATACACCGCTGCAACTCAAGTCCTGATTTTGAACCTCTGTGCAAAGATCTGGGACGTTTAGAGGCATTCAATTATAAATACAGCCTCCCTATCTTGACCTGAGCAAAACTCCCTTGAAAGGCAAGCACGGAGCAGAACTGATGGCTCTCATAAGCCTCACACACCCATTACAGCTGTACAGGGCAGGCTGCACTGGCCTTCTGTACCCAAGCAGAATACCATCCTTACTAATAGATGTATTTGTACAGAATACCTTTTTCATGTATAAAGTCAGAGGCGGAATGGATACTGCCCACGGGTGAGAAGAACTGGGGAGGTAGACGATCTTTTGTGATCTGTAATAGTCCTTTTCTTACTAGCTACTCTGAGCTTTGAATTACTTATGGACAACCCAAAATCATTTATGTAATGTGCAGTTAAAAGTAGACTGCTTCCATCACTTTGGGAGAGTAACCAAAAAAATCCACATAAATGTATTTCTTTTTGTTCCTTGGGCCAACATTCAGCGCAGTTAAAACGCTAAAAAAACATTATGAACCTTTGAAAGTATTTGATATTAAATATTTAATATTGAAAAATATTCTTAGAGGATTATATTCTGTATTTATATTTATCAACCTTGTAAAAATAAATCATCAATATGAGGTTATTTCCTGTCTACCCACAAAATCTCACATTGTAGAAAAATTGTTAATTCATCTTTGTTCAAGACATCCTTCCCCCCCTTTCAATTATCCCCAGAACTCCCCAGGAGGGAAATAACACTTCAGTTCTGTCTTTTTAACTTGCCTGATTTACATAGCTCTAATGATGTTTAAGTGCCTTTGGCTGCACTTTTCTTTCTCTGTTCCTTTACTCCCAAACTCTCAAGGCAGATGAAGTAACAGTTGGCAGCGTCTTGCTCATTACCGTGTTGCCTGTGCTTTTCTCAAGTCACGCCACTGTGGTTGCAGCTGTGGAGGGGCTCAGCAGTCCTCCCGTGAATTCCAGTTTTCTTTTGGGAAGCCACTTCTAGGTGTCCCCCCAAAATGGGGGAACAGAGCTCCTTGAAGTCATACCGTTCTCCTAGCAGCAAGGGCTGAAGGAAAGCAGAGAGGTGCAGCAGATCAGGCCGGTTCTAAGTCTGACCTCTTCTCTTGAATAAGTGATGGGGACACATCCTATGAGCCTTTCACCTGCACCATCCCTGCCAGCTATGAGAAAACACAGATATCATTGACCAATGAGGGCAAGGAAGAGAAAAATTAGAACAAACCCTGATAAAAGATAACAGGACTGAAAAGATGCAAAAGAGGACAGATTTGGTGATTGAATTTATAGTTTAGGAATGGGCAGATGTGGAGTTGAAGAGTTCCTGCCGACAGGATGAGAGGAATCTCAGTACATAAACGTGATCTTCAGCTATGATAGTCTTTCTCACCCACTAAGGGTAAAGTGTGGGGTGGGCATCCCAAATAATGTCTTTTAGAGATGGACATGTATTTCAGTCTTCATTGACATCAGCTGATATTTGATCTTCCTTTCTGTTCAGCTCTGCTTTCTGTTCCTATTTGGCACACTATCTCTTTTCCATGTTCTTTCCGTTTTCTTTTCTCTCTGTACACAAAGGAAATTGAAGGTTGGAAAACAGCAGTAACTGTTTTTCTTCACTACTTCCCGATAGTCCATGTGGGGAAGGAAAAAGTAGAAAAGTAGAGTGCCAGCAGTCATGCATCTGTACAATTTCTGCTTTCTTTCTAAAAAGGAACTGGAGTTCTCCCTGCACACACAGCCAGAAGTTGTGGATAATGACTCCTTGCCTCATGAGCCCTTGTGATCATCTCTGAAGTGACGATTTCCAAATAAGCATGTGGACCGCTACTGGTTTTTAAACTCTTTAAAGTGTCATGCAAAACACCCACAAAAGTGCCTAAACCCTATTTTAAATCCATGCTGCCTTCCTTTTGGCTATTACAGCCACATGCTATCTTCTGCACTGATGCCTGGCACAGCGTCGAGAGCTTCTGCTTTCACCATGATAAAGCACAACTCTCTTCCCATGATGAAAATCCATGCAAATTTGCATCCAGGAATGCTACAACTATAGAACTCTTTGCTTCACACAGAACAGGTGTAAGAAGCGCAAGCTTGCAGAAGTCCTTATTCAGGATTTTCCCAAACAACAATGCTATTAAAACAGAAAAGCCATCAGAAAGGATTATGTTCCCATGATGATCCCCTATCACCAGTCACAGTGTATACTCCACCTATTGCTCTTACTAGCCACCCCCCTCTTCCCTTTTTTTTACCTTGGATTCATCAAGAAACATTTAGCATTTTGCCGAAAGCACACAATTTCCTTTGTTTTGAACCAAAAGAAAATATAACTCAGTTCATTGCTTTCAAACAACTCATCAAAATGCTACCTTCTAACAGAAAGTGACAGTCTTCCATGTAGAAACTAATAAAGATAAAGATTAATATATCCCTTTTATGGGTCACGATATCATCATCTAAAAATTTGTGAGGACTGGACTACTTTGTGTGATTACATTTGATCAATAAAATCATTTAAAAGGAACACCCATTTCTCTCAGCAGTTTAACTGGAACAAGACCCTGAAGCATATTCATGATATTACCTTACTGGCCGTTGTGAATATATTATTTGGTTTAGAATAGATCACTGTGGACAAACAATCTTTTTTAGAAGAAAGAAGTCTGACACCAGTGCAGAGTTGGCACTAAGCAAAGCAGAATAATCCTGTAATCAACCCTATATATTAATGTGTGACCGTAACACCCTGACAAAGGCACAGCCAAAACCACCACTGTGTGCTAGAGGAGGGAGTGTCCACATAGAAAACAGGTTCCTAAGGATGCATCTGCATCAGCCGACTTACATATGCAGACTGTAAGTCTCCCTACATGCATGGCATGATCTGCAGACCATCTTTTCCAATCATGAAAAGACCCTTTGGTTTAACAACCTTTGTACTGCTGTATGTTCCAGGTCAAGGTAGATCAGCAATCACACTCTGCATTATGAAAAATATTGTTTTGTTTTGGTCTGCTTTGTATGTTTGCTATAAAAATATGGTACTCTTAACAGACAGCAACCGCATGCACATCCTTGGTTATCCCTGCATCACCCACACTGTAATCTCCACAGCTCTTACTTTAAAATAGAAGCATTTTCTTTATCTTGTCTTCCAAATGAAACACCTTCTTGTAACAGCAGATGGCAAGATGCTGCCTGGGTACAGATTCTACCAATTCCTGCAAATGCATGAGCAATTTTGATGTCTGGGAGCATAACTGGGTCTAGGCAGAGCTTCCATGAGTAGCCTGAATATAAATATCAAACATTCTCCCACCTCCAACTTCCTCACACCTTCTATAGAGAATTAATACAAGACAGCTTCATGTCTTTCAAGGAATCCTAAAGGCTCCAGCACCCCATTTGGCTTTCAAAACCGCTGCCCAGCTTCCTCAGTGCAGCATGCTGTTAGTACCATATGGTCTGACCCCACACCTATCCCATTGTCTACCATGGCTAACTTAGCTCACAGAGAATGGTTTCTGGCCCAATCAGAACATTTAAGCACCTATGGATCATAAAAGTAGAAAGAAAAAGAGGCTGAATCTCTGTTGACTGTACAGTTCTGCACCAAATGTACTTCCACCTCCTCAAACAAAGACGAGAAATGCTCTGAAACTGTACAGACCAAGAAGTACATGCCTTTAAGTATAGGCTTATTGCTTCTCAAAGAAAAAAAAACCCCAAAACCTAGCTATGATTTGTATTATTCCAAGACCTGGCTAAATTCCATCACATTCTACTACAATACCCCTGTACTTTCATTTAAATAGTTGTTTCTTCTTCATTTGCTATCTCTATTTTTTTAAGCAGCTGCAGTGGAACATGTCAGAAATTGATGCCCATCCTTAAGGATAGGAGCAAAGCGAGTTTAGTCAAAAAATCTTTAAACCCCTGTGGGATGGATGTCACTGTAGGACTGGAACACAAAGATATTTTTAACAGGTTCTGGTTTGTAATTAGGGAGAAGGATTTTTTTTTTTGTTTTCCTTTATTTCATTTTCAGAGCGGTATCATAACAAAAATCTTCCCCTGACGCTTTTGTTCCTGGAACTGCAGCATCACACAAGCCCAGCAGGACAAACTGTTCTTGTGAAAAACTGATTTATTCTCTCATCTTTGACAATCTAAGACGGAAGGATTAAGTGATGATCCTCTGATCTTCCTTTTCCCTTGTCTCTATGTATACACTTTGCTCTTGCTTGCTTGCTGACCAGTCTTCAAATATATTGCTTCAATGGCCCCACTCCATTAGGGAACTGACATCTCTTGCTTTAGAGTGTTATTAATATCAGTCCTTGAAAGCATTTAACCAATGACAATCTAACATTAGCTCACAATGGGATTTAAAGACATTACGGTTCATTAATTTACGGTTTAATGCTAGCTTATACCAATCTGTTGTCCCTTCTCATTACAAACTGCGAAAAAAAAAGCTATAAAATCCTCAGTATCCTGCATAAAATGCTGCCTAAGGCTTTCATTTATTTATTTATTGGTATGATTTAAATGTACAAGTCCAGTCCTTGTTTTGCAATTCAGTTGTCAAAGAATAACTGCTGGACTTCGGGCAGATACTATTTTTGCTTAACCTTTCCTCTCCTTACCATTTTTCTTCAGGCACAGGCAATTTATATATTATATTTTCCTCTCCCATAAAATCTCGGTAAAATATGAGAAACATAACACACATTTCAATCAAGCTGAATTGAATAAATAGAATAGTATTATTTAAACCTTTTGAGAGGATATTGCTGAGGAGGAGGATAGGTTAGCAGCTACACTGATTTAAGAAGTGCAGACAGAATGATGTTCAGTTCTGTCATAACCCTAGTCCTTTGCAAAATGAGATGAATGCAATTGAGTTTTAATTGCTCAAAGGAAACAGAAGGAACAAAAAAAAAAAGTCAAGATGTCTTTTTTGGAAATTGGAATAAAATATTTCATGTCTTCATTTCACGATCTGAACTTTGCAGCATGCTTCCTCGCAAGCAGGAAAGAAGCTGTGCTGAATAGGTCCTGGGAGCCTTGGTGGATGCTGTGCTCAAGCGTGATCTGCCAGCAAAGAAAGCCAACAGCATCCTGGGCTATGCTAACAGCAGTACAGACAGCAGATCAAGGGAAGTGTTTATCTGCCTCTGCTATGTGCATGTTAGACCACGTCTATAGTACTGCATCCAGTTTGGATTTGCCAGGCAGGGTGAGCAAGGTAAGCAGACAGCCACCAAGACGACTGGGGGCTGCTTGTCCTGTGAGGGGAGGCTGAGAGAGCTGGTCTTGTCCAGCTGCAGAGGAGGTGGCTTCAGGGGACCTAGCAGCAGCCTGCCAGCACCTATAGGAGGTTATGTTAAAGGCTCTCCACAGTGATGCATGGTAGGATGACAATGGGTATGAGGGGGCCAAGGGAAGTTCTGGAGATGAGGAAACGCCTTTCTCCATAAGGGCAGTCAAGCAGCGGAACAGGCTGCCTAGAGAAGCCGTGCTGCCTCAGATTTTCAACACTCAGCTAAGCATCCTAGTCCAACCCTACAGCTGACCCTCATCTGAGAAGAAGGTTGAAAAAGGGTTGTGCTCCCTTCCAACCTGAATTGTCCTATCATACTATAAACATAACTGACTTCTGTTTCCAAATCCTATTACATACATAGCACTGATCAGACTCAGGGAAAGCCAGGCTTGGCACTAAGAATACATTTCTCTGGTATATCAGTAAGATAACTATGGTTTTTCAGGATCAGAAAAAGGATGGAGCTACAAAGTGTCTTTTTTCTCCTGATTCCTTCATTAAGTTTTGTGTATAATTACTTTGTTAAAGCTTTGGGGATCAAAACCCTTTTTCCAATTTTGCAGTGTTGGAATTCTGGGGTTTATATTCTTATACTGTAAAAGGTAACAAGGAATGCCACAGATTATTGCATGGCCTGACTTTAACCCCATGCCAGGCAATATATAAGTATGTTAACATAAGCATTAGCAGCCATCAAAGACAGAACACGATCCCTGAATTAAGATGCTTACTTAAACATAGCCAAGATTTTTTTAGCTTTATATTAAAGGATAAAGCAAACAAATAAATCAATATTACTTATAAATACATTTAAACATATTTTGTATTTATATATGTCTGTAACCTGATGTGAACCTCTCTTGCCAAAACTAATAAAGATAACATTTCGATTGGAGGAAAGAGTTTATTCAGCGAGAGTTAGATGTGAAAAAAAAGTGAATGCTGACATGGAACATTCGAGTAACTCTGGACCATTCATAAACTGTCAACTCTGCTCAAACCTTAAGTTGTTCCACAAGAGATCAATAACATGCACTGCTTAATGGAAATATGGGGGGTTTTTCCTAATAAAAAGAAGCAGAATATGTCTGTGGGTAACTTGGGGCAATTTCCTAGGTCTCTCAATACCTTAGCAAGAATGGACTCTAATCCAGGTTTCAGTGCTTTTATTACTGTTTTTCTTCCTGTTTATTGTCTCCTGTTCTGATTGAAATACACAAGGTATAATGAATAATTTATAGCATTGCACATTTACTCTTCCAGAAAATGCAAATCATAACTGTGTCTATATCAGTGATAAAATGGGTAAGCAGATACACTAAAAAGAGATATATAGCAAATGCTTACAGAGCTTCACCCAAATTACCAGCCATCCATCCTCTGTAACTGTCCTGCACTGCTCATCACAGATCACTAATGCTTTAAGAGCCACAGAGCTATTCAGATCCATCACTGGAGATGCTGTGATCAAGCCAATCTCTTTTGAAGTGTATGAACATGGAAGAAGTGAGATGGTAAAAGGGGAAGTTTGTTTTTTTTTAGTAAAGACCTGTCTGTACAGAGAAGCCTTAGGAGTGACTACAACTTAGTTACTAAGTGACAGGATGTCTTCCCTTCTCCCTTAACAGCTAAACAACATATGGATTTGTTTCTTTGTAGGTGATTCTGAAGGCTATTTTCTATGAGAAACAGATGACCACAAAAGAACAAGAAGGGGGAAAAAAATCATTTCTGTGTTTGCTAGAATATATAGGATGCCCAAAGGCAGACAGGTATGAAAAACATGAAAAACCCAGTCTGGGAGAAGCAGAGTCAGATTTGTAGTGATGCATTATTGCTAGGCTTCCCAACAGCTTGATAAGACAAACAATACACATTGTAGTCTACAGTAACAGGACAACACATTATCATATATTGGTATTTTGATAAGTGCTGTCCCTTTTAGCTCTCCAGGAACCATTTTAATTGATCGTTTTCAATCTCTCCTGGGTTTATAAGATTCTCAAGTGTTTGATGCAAGCCAGCTCTTCAACGAGCTTCATATTACACTTCCTCCCTTATGTATTAGAATGAGGCTGAAAGTTCTCAACAATCTGACAGCCCCATAAAACTTTTTAGTATCCTAGGAATTAAGTTCATTTTAATGTGGAAATTAGGTTAAGGTATCTTAGGACCAGTCACTGTGATGCAAGTCATGATGACAGACCAGCATTCAAACTCAGTGGTCCCTTGCAGCAGTGAAGCTGTACTTGACTTTTCCTGATTCCACAAATAACATTTTTTTCTGTCTCCCAGCCTTCTTAAGCCAAATTCCTTCAGATTCCAAACATTCCTGGATGCCACACACAGCCCAGGTCTGTCACACCAGTTACTGGTCCAGTTACACATTAGATCTTTATGGCTATAAAACCTCACTAATAATTTACCATCAGACACTAGAAGTCTAATGCAGTTTTTTTAGAGAGAGAACTCAATTTTTAAGTTGAAACTAGTTACAAATTAAACAGCATATAGGAAAATGCTCCAGCAAATTGATAAGTTTTAATCAGATGCCGGCTAGAGAAATATGGATTATAGAAGCTTAGTTGATGTTTATATTGAAAATAAAATGCAGGGTTTGCTACATGTCTAGAGTCAAAAAGGTTCATCACTGAAAGACATTGTTACTT
This sequence comes from Psittacula echo, assembly GCF_963264785.1. Lineage (NCBI taxonomy): Eukaryota > Metazoa > Chordata > Aves > Psittaciformes > Psittacidae > Psittacula > Psittacula echo. Next base: position 85,116,097 of record NC_137739.1, on the reverse strand, counting down.
GCAATATTAGCATAGCTTGTTCAATGAATATTTTATTAATTCCTCCCTGTAAAAGCCAATCCAGAGTACCGGAAATAGGAAAATAGAGCTTACTTAGTTTATCTTGCTGACTCAGATCTGATTAGTTTGGTACTGATTCAGCCATCACCAATCTAATTTTATACACATAAAACTTCAGCCAAAAAAAAGAAATATTAACTTTATTGTTAATATTTTAAAGTGTCAAAGAATTAATACTTTGCATTTTTATGGTACCTCCTATTCACGAAGTACTTGCTGTTGACAAGAGGCAAAAATATTTAATCTCATCTTTTCTCTCTCTGTTAGGTATCATGCAAGGAGGAATACTAAGGAAAACTCATGGGCTTGATGAAGGTTATTTAAGGTGTCTGTAGCAGGGTAAGGTAGAGCAAGCAGGGTAAGGTACAGCACTCACACATTCTGATTCCCCACCCTGTTCTTTTCCTACCAGGTCATCCTGACTGAAATTCTGTTATCTCTGCTCCTGTGCAGTCTGTGAAACCTTCAACATGGAAATTCTCTGCTTCACAGAAGAATGGACATGGGTATGCTCCAGTAGAAAAGTCAACATGTTATAGGTATCTGCCTCCATCCTGTGTCTGAAAGAGCACCACGGTCAACAATCTTTCCGCTGGCTTCCCATAATGAGTTCAGATTCCCCCCATTCTCAAATGCAGTGAATTACCAAGCACATACTCCCTAACTTCCCATATGTTGCTTAAATAAACGATATAATGAGAAAAATGTAGTTACTCATTTATCATGTTATTTAAGTGACCGGAGAATCAAAAGGAAAACAAACCAAACCAAACCAGGAGCCAAACAGTGACTAAAGGGAGTATGAAGAGGATTCAGGAGTTCAGCTTTTTATCTGGGATTGCAACCAAGTAACACTGACTTAAATGCTCTTGTTTGGTTTTTGTTAACAAATCTGCATGCAAAATGCAACAGTTAAAGATAACAGTCATTTTCCAATCTTGGAATCATGCTAATACTGACTTGCTATCCACACAGTAGTCCATGATTTCATTATCCTCCTAGGATGGAACATTAGGCTTGAATTGCCCAGTACCACTTTCAGGACTATCACACTTCTGAAGCCATTTTTACAAGAGGAAGTGTGAACAGCCTGCCTAAGACAAGTGGATACCACAGCAAAACCCAGAACTGCATGGGCAGGTGCAGATGAAGATCTTGAAGCAGATGCCTTAAGGAATACACCAAAGAAAGTACATTTTAAAAGCAATGCTTACTGACTTTTATGCTGCATTTGTACATCTGGGAAAATACATAATGTGATAGCAAAGAATATTTACTTATCATTAAAATTCTTCCTTAAACTGCAGAAACTGCTAAAAAGATACTGCATTCACGCAACAAATAAAGCAAGAAAATCTGCAAGCTCTTCTGCTTCACAGAAGAAAGTTCACACAAAGCAGACAAAGGAGAAAAAGAGATGGGAAATAAAAAAGATGATGGGGAAAGGAAAGGGACTGACTGAAAAGGCATTAAAAGATGAATAAAGTAGAAGGAGTTTGAGAAAAGAACCTCAAAGAAAAGGAATAGTATCTTTTGGAATTAATCTTATCCACAGACGATTTGTCTCAGATGAAGGTGCACCGAAGCAGCTCAGTGAGGATGCTCAATGAACAGCTGGGAGCTGCTTGAAGGCCAGGCCAGAGCCAAGATTTTTCCCACCTTTTAAGTCCCAAATAGAGTATTCCAAAACTTTCTGTGAGAAAGTACTAATTTGCAGAGCTCCCTAGACTTTTTAATTTTAAATTAAGCTACAGCAATTACCATTTCATTGCCCTCTTATGAGTTAGAATAACAATTACGAATCACCAGGCTGAATATGTTTTACTCAGCTGCTGTTATCAATGAGGATATCAATTTCATAACCAGATAGGAAACATAACACTACTTTCAAAACCCAATTACCAATTTATATGTACCAAAATGAATTAAGATATGAAAACAGAAAAATACAAAGATTAATTATTTACTATTTCTGGAACACTGGATGACCTTGAAAGTTTCTGAATGTCAGATTGTACCTCTTGATTGTTCACTTTTTTAACAATGATTTTTGTATAAATTGTAAGTATGAAATTCCCATCATTTCTTTGGAATTTGTTTGGAATGCTGCTGCATGAGATTATTCTAGACCATCAGTTCATGTAGTATCTGTTACAAATCCAGATACGCAGTTTGCCTATCTAACTTGCATGTTCTTAAGCACAAAAAGAAAGGACATTCACTGTCCTCAAATCGTTTTACAGATGTGACCATTCGTTAATTTATAAGCAGCAAACACATTTAGTTGACCTGCTCAGAGGAACAGAAGGCAAACCCTGTCCAGGTCATGACAGTAGAGATGACTATGTGATATCATTTGTTTGGAATCTGTTTGGAATGCGGCTGCATGAGATAATTCTAGACTATCAGCTCATGTAGTATATCTTCACAAATCCAGATACGCAGCTTGCCTCTCTACCTTACATGTCCTTAAGCCCAGAAAGAGGCTTTGCTTGCTTCCTCAACACATTTAATATAACTTCACACTACTATTAGTAAGAAACTCTGACACAATGTAATGATCTGGTAATCAATAGCAAAAAGGGAGAAAAATGCAGTATACATAAAACATGCTTTCTGAAATATTTGGGAATCAGTCCATAAATGCTAATAGAGAACTCTTGCATACTACTTATGAGAAAAATAGGGTTATAAAGAGGTTTAGTAACTTGCCTGTGCTTCCTTGAACACTCATCTTCAAAGGGGGTCTGCCTGTGTCTGGGTCCCCAGGTGTAAAGCATCTCATCTCTTGGATCCTTTTAATCATCTGCATATAATTAATGCTGAAAAACTTTATAAAAATCTGAATTTGTAAAGGAAACAGCAATGTCAGTGAGGAAAACCATCTTCAAACTGATTTGAAAGTTCTGTGTATGCAGGTCCTTGGTTAAGCTGTAGAAAACAATGACAGTATATACGTGACAGATATATTTAAAAATAGAGACTTTCTGGAATCCTTCATCCAGCAAATGAATATAGGAGCAAATGATAGAGCAGCTTTGAATTTATTAATTTATCCATTCATTATCAGATATTATCTTCTGATAAACTAGGAGCACACAGCTAAAAATCAGAGACAATTCATACATGTGTCTAGTGTTCTCATTTATGTTGTTTACTTCATAGAAGTAGACAATGAAAATTAAGGAATTGAAACTTACGATGTATAAACCAGGTTTTTTTCATTTTATTTTTCCACTTCTGTAATACAATATTATTTATTGTATTTTATTATTATATTTTAATAATAAAAATAGTAATGGTTAATACTAATCTCATTCTCCAATCACTGTCTTCAAATCTTTTCACAAATGTGACCGTTTGGTAATTTCTAAGCAGCAAACACATTTAGGTGACCTGCCTAGAGGAATAAAAGGCAAACACTGCCCAGGTCATGACAGTAGACATGACTATGTGATAAGCTACGTAGGATACTAGAAATACTCATTTAGTATGTGTGTCTTGAATACACAAAACTATCTGGAGGCCATTTCCCCAAAACTGGTCATGCTAGAAAAGATGAGGATCATCGAAGACCATTGTGTTAAAGAGAAAGGCAAACATCAAACATATTAAACAGTAACTGTGGAATTACAAAGAAACTTTGGAAACAAAAGAGGAATCAGCCCTGTCTCTGCCTGCCAGAATTGCCTCCCTGATGCATGGGGAGCCTGCATACAGCTCGTGGGCTGACATTACGGGATGCATCAAGGAGGGACCCTCATGTGGGGTGTGCATACAGGAACTCATGGGGTGTTTCATCACTAGTGTGTGCATCAGTGGGTTGCAGCAAGTGGCATGGGTCCATACAAAGGCAGAGCCACCACATCTCCAACAGGAAGGGTGAGTACATAGGGGAACCCACACGCCATGAAGAGGGACATGTGCCTGTAACCCCTGCAGCTCATGTGCACCCACGCATTTTGGTGGACGGGCAGAGGGCATTAGAACCTTCAGCATTAGCTAAAATGTATTTAGGCATTTGCAGATGTTAATTTAAATTTTTAAATGTCTCATATTGTGTTACTTTGCTGATACAGCTCGTGAGCGTGTAGTTCAGTAATTACCTTTTAACTACATGTCATTAATAAATCAGCAAACTGCTTCCATCCTATTTGATTTAAACTCTTCGAAATGAGCGGGTTTTCCCTTTAAAAAACACACATTATACCACGCCACTACAAAACCATGTCCCTTCAAATCTCATTTCATACTGAAGACAGGAACAGCTTTTTCACTGAATGTTCTGTTTCACTAGAATGTTTTTAGTAATTTTTATTTTACACTGTATGAAATAAAAATGATGGAAAAGCTGACCCATGCATGTGGAACTTTCTGACATAATAACTTGATTAAAAGGTAAATTCAAACAAAAGCTTAATGACAGCATTTTGGCTTAAGTGTAATTCTTGTCTAAAAAACTCATCAAAAGGGTTCAAAAGGAAAGGTTCAAAAGGATTCCATTCACCAGCATGCATTTGACTTGAAATACTTCACGTTTTGATTTCGGTGAATAAAACTGCAGTAACTTTATTCAGCTACTGGTGGTTTTGCTAGATGACTGAGGCAATCATATTTAGTGTTATTGCCAAGAGGAACCATGTCTCCTTCACTCAGTCATGTCCTCCTTTCTTTCCCACTTGCCAGCACTGATCATCCGATCCCCTGTTCGGAAAATAGATAGTTTCTGAAGAGGAAATCTGAACTCTTTGATTTTTTTCCTAATGAGTTTAACTCCCTGAAGCAGCTCATTGTGGGATACTGAGAGTCTCAATAATGAGGCTGAATGTTCCTCAGGAGGCTTGTAGGAACGGATCCAGTTCTACATCCAATTCTTAATTCTATTTCTTAAAGTTTGGGAAACTTACTCAGTTCCATTCCTACCTCAAATGTAGCAGCTGAAATAATATTTTCCTTGGTTCAGTGGATCCGGGCAGACTGCAGACTTGCTAAGTGATGATTTTGTTAAGGCTGAGTTTCAGATTAAACTCAACTGCAATTGTACCTATAAAGTCTTAAATGAATTGACATAAAATTGTATTGAAATGTGTTAGTATAATGTAAGCAGAAATTCCATCTTACAATAATTGGATTGAAACTTGGGAATACTTAAGGGAAAATGTATGACTTGTTTAAATTAATATTGCTTCCAATGCTAACTCCTAAATTAAACCTTTGCCCCTGAGTTTTCATTTTGTTGCTCCTTCTTTTCATTTCAGAAGTTGACAACGTAATTCCACACATGATTCCAACCTAGCCCTACGTGATAGACATACTCAAAGTCTCTGCTCCTACCTGTAAGGTGCTCAGTGACCATGCTAGGTGTTGCCATTCATGAGAGAAAGTCCAGGGCCAACAGTCTACACACAAAAGAAGAGCTCACCACCAAATGGAAATGTCACCTGTGCAGAAGTCAGAGGGGTTTTAGCAATCGTCACAGCACTGTGCCACCACCTACCAAAGAACAGAAGACTTATCACAGCATTACCATTTTCCATCCAACTGCCAGGTGCAGGTCTGTTTCCTTCTCTCAGGAAAACACGCTCTAGGACGTACATTTAAAGAAACAGGACAGCTTTCCCCTACATGAACAGAAATCATTCGCATGACTTCTACCTCCCTCAGAAAGGATTAAAGAAAAGCATTTGTGTCCGATAGTCTTGTTACCAAGCATAGAGCAAAGGAATATTAGCTGTGACTAAAGTATCGACATCATGTCAAGAGCAGAACAGGTTACCATCCCCATGAATTTTAGGTCTGGTCAAGAATGATTTGCCATGCTCCTAGGAAGTCTGTGTTCTTCAAAAAATAAATCTCAACAGAGTTAACTTGCTGTGTAATCTCATTTGGGGCCCAATTTCACCCTCATGAACAGCTGAAAACTCATCTGATTAAAGGAGTACCTGGCTTTAGCTATACTGAAGCCGCACTTACAAAGCATTGTAGGTTTAGTCAGTTAATTGATAACAGAGGATTTTTCTCATTTAAGGGACCATAAAATAAAGGGACCATTCATAAAAAATCTGGTACATAACAAAGCCTGACATAATTTATCTTTATGGAAGGCTATACCTTTAAATCCATCCCTTAATCAGAGGATATAAAAATATCTCAAAAGAGCAATGGAGAATTATTACCCCCTGCCAACATTTGGAGAAGGTAAGGTGAGGTGGAGTTTGTAATGATTTTTTCAGTGTCATGTTGCAAGTCAGTGGAAAAGCAGAGACTAAACGACAGTGCCCTAAAATTCAGAACTCTTATGTCAGCTATTATTGTACTATACCACTTATCTGTTCTCTGGTCTATCCCTTAGAGCAGAGTATGGAATAATGCATACAGTCACCTTGCTGTTGTCTAACAGGTTACCACAACTCCATGTATCCATGCTGTGTGCATTTTCCCTTATTTTGTTTTCAATTTGAGGAAATCTGATTCAGTTTAAGATTCCTTCATTGCTGACTAAACTAAATCAAATTTGCTTTAGGTTTGCCTAAAACAAGAGCTAAGAGCAAGGTCATAAACAAAACTGCAAGTCAGGCACTATGCTTAACAATAACAATAACTTGCTTAACAGGATAAACCCCTTACTTTGATGAGGTAAATCTCACTTTGCTCAAGACCTAAAAAACCTTACCAAAGCACTAACATTTTCTATATTGACTGATTAGTGACTTATCCATCACTGAACACCACTATTTTGATCACCAATCTGTGCTTTCCAAAGTGTGTATAATATGCATATATATGTGCATATTGTATGTACACAATGCATAGACAAATATAACGTATAATGTACACATCACCACATCACTGGAATTGCCAGACCCAGATTTTTATGCCCCTGCATCTTGCAACCTTACTGAACAAGCAGACATTCTTGCAGAGGGTAAACATCGAGGGGGGCATACAACACAAATATTTGAACCTTCAAAACATTTATGCAGAGACAAGGAACAAAAGCAGATTTTAACTCTTCCCCTTCTGCCTCCCCAGTTCACCTAATTACACCTTCTGGAACCTGGGTTATTCTTCGTACTAAAGAATATAAAGAACTATTTTCTAACTCGTCCATTTTCACCTCTAATAAAAATGCCTGTTACCCATAATGTCAGATTGTAAAGGACTCTCCACAAGGCAGTGAAAGAAATCCTGTTTCTTGAGCAACAGACTGGACTATGAACTACAGCATGTATTACAATGGTTAAAGAAGATAGACTGAATAGGATGCAGGTCTCTCTGTGTTTGTATTTATGACAGTATAAGTTGGATTATTTCATGTACATGATGCTTTCTATGAGCAAACACAAACAGATGTCAGAAGAAAACACATTTCTGTTCATGCAGTAACAGCAGATGGAGGATCACCACAGAGCCTGCAAGGTCGGGTACTCATCTAATACTGGCTCATACTTCCTGATAGTGCTCATGCTTACTTCATATTCCCTCATCCTGTGTTTCTCTTACCCCATTTTTTTGCTTGGAATCATAAAGTGTGACTACTTTAATGTGCTGATCTAGAGACAAGCCACAGACAGAATAGTTTTCCATCACTTTAATTAATGTATACCACACTGTCTGGAGTTCCCAACAGTCACAGTTTCTATTTATTGGGAAACCTTTAACTCTCAGTGAGGAGGATCATTATCTGATACTCTACAAGTGAAGTGTTTGATGAGAAGAGCATGATTAATCAGAAAGCATTCTGAACAGCTAGGCTCTTGGTGACAGGCCAATAATCAAAGAGGCAATAAGAATGTGCACTAAAGCAATTTTGTGATTAACATATACGTGATTCCGGACACTGCTGCACGCAAAGCAAAGTGTTGAGGACAAGTGGACAAAAAAGGAACAAAATTCCTTATTTCCATCATTTTAAAAATGAAAGCTGAACTGAGTAGGAATAAAGCTGCAATCACCTTCTGCCTTCAGCCTAAGAGAGCAGCTGATGTACAACCTACTAAGTAATGAATTTCCTTTTCCTAATTCCAAAACTGCTGATAATCCTTATTCATTCCCTCACAGCACAGAATATGTCATTTAGTAAGATTTTAAGAAGTTTTATATTTAGTTGCATGAAAATCTGGGCTAGGCATGGCAAACAGGCAATGATCAGCATCAGCCTGACAAAAAGCCTCTGCAAAGATCTTCTTGACAAGTGAAAAAAAATACATTTTCTCACTGTGCTAACTTGATGATTTTTCTGTTACTGTTTTCTTTGTTCATTTCCATCTATGAATTGAGATGGCAGTTCATCTTGCTGTCTTCCAGGCACACTAACTGATAATCATGATAGGGTGGTGATTCTATTCACCTATCAGGGACACTTGGAAGAGATCCAGAAGGTGAATATTAATGGTATGCTCACATCCGAAGGCTTCTCTCGTAAGGAGGAGAAAGCAGCTAAAGCACCAAAACCCATAAATTTTTACTCCTTTTGGATCAGAGATCTCCTGTGTGTTCCTCATCACCCCTAAAACACCTGCTACAATATTATGGCAAGAGAAGTAAAAATATGTGATCACTTAGCTTATAAAAATATGTGAAGGCATGAAAGAGTTATTGCAAAGTTAAGCTAGGCTATTACTTTTTATATTTTCACAGTAAATAACATACACTTTAATCCTTTCTCACTGGCTACATTAGGATCTAAAAGCATACACACAAATAGCTTGCTGTGAAGTAGTGCCCTGCAAGTTTGTACCTTAACTAACACCACAGCAACATTTTGTGTGCCATATGCTAAGAAGGGGAATGGTGAATATATATGTTATAGGTACATTCACTCTTGAATTAGGTCTATGCCTACAGGCAAATGCATCTCGAAAATTACTTGAGACAGATTCTCCATTTCTGTAATCCTTGTAGAGCCCTTCACACTGGCAGAGAGTGGGTATAAAATACAGCATCAGTTTCCAGCCACTTTGTCTTCATTTTGTACAAACGTAAGTGACTGCAAAGGTGCAGAGCAATGAAGAACCTGGCACTTTATAAATATTAATTAGCAAAGAATTACACTGCCCCTTTGTGGTGCTAAGCATTATCATTCCCATTTTATAAATAGTGATGCAGTCACAGAACAGGGTTAATTTACTAGTTCACAATAGCAGAAGACAATGACAGAGCCAGGAATAGAACACAGGCACCTCTGGGCTAGTTGTTAATCCTGTGAGCCCCACAGTTCCACTTTTTTTGTGTTTGCCTTTCTTACTGTGTCTGTTTCCCAAAACAGCTAAAATGACATCATATTGCTGTTTCTTTACCTGGGGAAAACATGTGAAGATCCCCTGCAGCAAAAAGCTGTCAGTGTCACAGCACAACACAATCAGCGGGGATGGATTCCCCAGGGACAAGAGGCATGACAGCCAACAAGCAAAACTAGCAGCTTTAAGGGGGGGGGTTGTTGACAAAAGGTTGCTTTTAAAATAGGTATTGTCATGTTAATTGTGGTATTTCTATTGACTCTCTGACATTAAAAGGCTTAAGAACACAGCCTGTACAGCCTAATCAGTCTAATATTATAAATTGTAGACAAAACTTGAAGGATTCAAAAGGTTGATGAAACACTTCAAAAGGATGATGAAGCAACCAGAAACACTGATATTTGGGGTTTTGTGACTGGCAATGCAAAGCTGTTCTGTGCTCTGGCCAGAAATACTGGGGTTGGGGGAAATAAATAAATAGAAAAGCAACTTCTCAGGAAGAAGATGTTCTCTCAGTATTTGACAACACCTGTCACATCAAGGCATTTATCTATAAAAGAGACATTGAAAATGAAAGGTTTAGGAACAAAACAAAACCACACAACTCTTCTCCTCCAAAGACTAAATCACATTCCTATTTCAGAGATGGACTGTGTCATTTTTATTTCTTCATTTGAATAGACTGAAAATTACCATACTAGGATTCCAATACCAGAATTCTCTGTTAATATGAAAAGCACAAGGACAGGACATTGGTGTTTCCAGAATTTGTTCAGCAAATCTCACAGTCACACTTCTCTATTACAAGGTAGCCCATAAAATAGAATCATAGAATAGTTAGGGTTGGAAAGGACCTTAAGATCATCTAGTTCCACCTCCCCTGCCATGGGCATGCTATCTAATTTCATGCTGATGCAGAAATCTGAAAGTTCAGATGAAAGGACACCACAATCCATGAACAGGAGCTTATTCCGGTACTTGTGTAATAAGCAAGAGGACACTATTCTAAACACAATTTATTGTTCAAGAGAACTGTCTTATAAATTCTAAATGGCCAAAATTCAATGATTTGGGGATGTCTCAACACACCCCGTTATCCTTACCTAGCATGAACTGCTACAAATGCAAGAACAGAACGAGGAGTAGAAGTTTTCTCTCTTATCTCTACAGGTGGTAATGAAGTATCAGCCAGGAGGTCTACAAGTACTTCTATTCCTGCAGCAACCAGAAAAGAGAACTAAATTTAACACTACTCAGTCGCAAAGGAGTCAGGTGAAGAAAGAAAATCAAATATAAAGCAACAGTATTTTGTATCATAGCAGCAGTTATCTAAAAGAAAACTCTTACAGGAATTTGCACAAAATGCTGAAGAGACAGATCTGAACGTTCACTTGTATTACCTAACCACTGCAAGTCTAAAATTAAATATATTAATACCAAACTGCTTCTATTGATATACAATTGCATTTTAGATTTGATGATAAACCATAGTCAGTATGAACTAAAACTGAAGCAAATTGATGTGAAGCAAAACTGAGGTAAACTGAAAATGGGCTGAATGTCAGGGCCCAGAGGGTGGTGACCTGCAGCACAAAGTTGAGTTTGAGGTCAGTAACTGGTGGTACACCCCAGAGGTCATAACTGGGTCCAAAATTGTTTAACATCTCATGAATGATCTGGATGATGGGGTAGAATATACCCTCAGTGACTTCACTTATGGCACAAACTGGGAGGAATGGCTGATAAGCCACAGGGTTGTGCTATTATTCAGAGTGACCTCAAAAGGCTGGAGAAATGAGATAGACAGGAAGCTTATGGAGCTTGACAAGGATAAGTACTAAGTCCTGCACATGCAAGGAACAACTCCAAGCACAAGTACATGCTGGGGGCCACCCAGCAGGAAAAACAGCTTTGCAGAAAAGGACCTGAGGGTCCTGGAGGAAACAAAGTTGAACATCAGCCAGCAATGTGCCCTTGCAGCAAAGGCAGATAATGGTATCCTGGGTTGCATTAGACGAAGTATTGCTGGCAGGTCAAGAGAGGTGATTACTCCCTTCTACTTGGTACTGGTGCGGCCACATCTGGAATACTGTGTCCAGTTCTGGGCTCCGCAGTAAAAGAGATATGAATATACTGCTGTCAAAAGTTCTTGGCAGCCGTATGGCCATAAGGTGATACACATAGCATGAAAAGATAATAAAGCATGAAAAGCCATTATTTGACTCTTCAGGGACATCAAATAAGGATATAGAATCAAGGCTTAATTTTTCCATCATCTGCATATTACTTCCTGTATTTGAGAGGAATAGGGTACAATGTAGAGATATTTCAAGTACTGGTGACATGTAATGGTCTCTCTGATGGTCCTCCACTTCCTGGGAATAGCTGGGACTTGGCAGACAAACAAGAATCCAACTCTTACACAGGGAGAAACCCCAGCTACTCTACCTTAAGTTAGGAACATCGCTGCTTTCCAGCCAGTTACAAAACTGGGACATAATGAGCTTTAGGATTCTGTACTGCATTCATCTTAAACAGAATTCCTGTTGGCACAAAAGGCATAATGCTGATGTGTCCGATACCACTGAAAATCTTTCTCTCAACTAGCAATGATCAGGTACTACATCTCTGAAAGTGACATCTGGATGACAATATCCATAGATTTGGTGGACTCTTGGTTCTACAGTTACACATGTCATTTAAACTACTCAGTTATATCTGCCTAAACAAACAAGCAAGCAGACTACATAGAATAATGTATCTCATCCCTGGTGTTATTTATCTGGGATTCCCAGACCAGACATTAGAAGAAATGGTTGGTTGTTTCATGGCAAGATTCAACAGCTAAATGTCAGCTGAATGATTAGAATTTCTTGTTGATCATTAAGCAGTGTTTGAACATGATGGAATACAGTGAATAATCTCCAACGTTGCTTTTACTTGTAAAATTCCTGTAATGAGTCAATAAACATTCATCTAAAAAGGAGTAGGGGACACATTAAAACTCCAGCTAGGCCTTTCTTAAAATAAACAGAAACTACAGTACAAAATATGAGATTAACACTGGGGGTGCAACTCACAACATTCAAAGAAACACATAATTTCAGTTTTTGTCTTTTGCTTCCAGTATTTATTTAATTCAAGCCACTGGATCTGCTATTTACCTTATCCAGCTTTCACCTCAAGCAACCTCTGTGGTCTATTTCCTGGGTCTCCATTTGCTTCTCGGACCTGACAGTGTGAAAATACAGCAATGTCATTCTGTGAAAGATCTTTCATACAAAATGTATCTCAAAGCAGCACTCAGAATTAAACATTCCATTGCAATACAGAAGAAAGATGTTTTGCTGCAGATTTAATCTGAAAAGCAGTAAGAAAAACTGAAAAAGGAACCTGCATGTTTGCTGTGTCTTGCTACATATCTTAAAAGCTCTCAGTTTACCAATAAAAGTGCACATTATTCCCTGATAAAACTAGTCCTGCTAAATGCATCTGAAAACTAGCTTGAGCAATGCATTGAACTGTCTTTTCATATACATGAAACACACCTGCACTACCAAATGAAAGAAACAGAAGTAATGGGGATCTGGTATGGTTCTTTACGTATCTGCTAGCTAGGATCCTCTGTTAAAAGAAAGATAAAGTTATTTTGATCAAAAATAAAGATCATGGTCTGGGTCCTTTCAGCTGCCAGAGCCGCGCCGTACAATGATAAGACACAGTCAGAAAAGCGATGTAGGACACTTCATGGACCCTAGTTCTAGAGCAAATCAATGTCCATTCTCTACCCAACATGACCTACAGAGGCAATAAATTGAGCTTTGTCTACACTCTCAAATGCAGGTAAAAAACCCATGGTGTGCATTGGTACTGTTTCTTCTTTACTAAGAACTTGTATCCATATTCTATGGTCCCTGAAAATTACTCCCCAGCTATCAATATCCCTAATAGCAGCTATAACTCTATTAATGTCTCTTACTTATCATCATTTATTCATTATTAAAAGATTAACACCTACTTAATGATGCCAATTATCTTTTATAATTTCTTTTATGATTCCTCTAATACTTGAGCCTTTTTTAAATGTCTACAGAATCTTTCCTGAACATTTTTTCTTCTTTGTTATGCCACATAAATCTTCACTTGAATTTAGCCACTAATTCTTATGTAGTTTACTATATCCTTTCCACCTCTTGAACTTCCCTCCCTGCAGCACCCATCTTTTTTCTTGTACTTAGAATTGCCCTTTGTAATAGGGAACACAGCTCTGTTCACAGTTCATTGTCTTCAGTAACATGATGACAAACATTAAAAAGAAAATGAGAGACTGCAGATTCTGTAGGAAACATGATTGAAACTTCTCTAGTATTTTTCACTATAATAAGAATCAGCAGTTGGTTAAAACAAAGATCAGTGAGACGTATAAACTGAATATAACACAATTTCATATCAGAGGGTTAAATAACACCATTGCTACAAGCACAACAAAAGAGACTGTAGCTTGTTTAATCATATTGTTTTGTGCTGTGAGGTACCATATTCTCCTAATTCTTTCACAGAAAAAGTGGCAGGACTCTCCAGCATTTCACTTTTCAAGCTCCCTGTTAATATCAGTTTCAAGAGTGTTTGATTAAATCAAAGGCTAACGATTCTTTAGTGGAGACTGTGCGCCTCTCCAAGCTGATTATGTCACTTACATTTTGACTTAGACAAACTCAGGCCCAATTGCTCTGCATCCTTTGTAGCTAGTGTTCCTGCACAAACAAGATACAAAGTTAGAAAATAAGCATGGTTATGTTTTAAACCTGTGCAAGGAGAGTACAACTGACCATACAGATAAGTCACAGACCCACTGTATCAGGAAGCAGCATTATACCCTGTGTTGCAGCAGATACTACATGAGTGCCAGTGACTAATATTTTACAGGCAATAGTTTTCTATGTAAAACCACATCAGTGCATTAGCAGAGCTGCAATACAGGCGAACAGTTTGGGCTGTCACTTCTTCAAATGCTATAAACTCCCACTATTGGTTTCAGGATTTCACAGGCTGACAGCTTTCCCTGTGTCACTAATGGGCACAGAGCCTCTGGGATAATTATTCATTTCATGCAGGCTCTTTCTATTCCTGTAATAAAGATATTAAAAAACAAACATTGGCTGCAGATCCACTTTATGTGAAAAAAAACACAGTCCTTGCCTTCACCCAGAAGCAGAAACAAGCAGATGGTGACCTCAGTATTAATGGCTCATAGCAGGCAAAATTCCCACTGGCACAGAGGGGTCTGTGACACTGTAAAGAGAACATGGCATTTCGTAAAGCCAGTGCTGAGCACCATAACAGTATCCTTCCCTCGATGCTTAGGGGAAATTCATCAGCCCAGGACAGTGGTCTAGATCCCAGGCACGGCTACACATTGGGCAAAGAAGAGATTCAGAGCAGCCCTGTGGAGAAGGACTTGGGGGTGTTGGTTGATGAAAAAATGAACATGAGCCGGCTGGCAGTGTGCGCTCGCAGCCCAGAAAGCAACCGTGTCCTGGGCTGCATCAAGAGGAGCGTGACCAGCAGGTCGAAGGAGGTGATCCTGCCCCTCTACTCTGCTCTCGTGAGACCTCACTTGGAGCATTGTGTGCAGTTCTGGTGTCCTCAACATCAAAAGGACATGGAACTGTTGGAACAAGTCCAGAGGAGGCCACGAGGATGATCAGGGGACTGGAGCACCTCCCGTATGGAGACAGGCTGAGAAAGTTGGGGCTGTTCAGCCTGGAGAAGAGAAGGCTGCATGGAAACCTCAGAGCAGCCTTCCAGTATCTGAAGGGGGCCTACAAGGATGCTGGGGAGGGACTCTTCATTAGGGACTGTAGCGACAGGACAAGGGGTAACGGGTTAAAACTTAAACAGGGGAAGTTTAGATTGGATATAAGGAAGAAATTCTTTACTGTGAGGGCGGTGAGGCACTGGAATGGGTTGCCCAGGGAGGCTGTGAACGCTCCATCCTTGGCGGTGTTCAAGGCCAGGTTGGATGAGGCCTTGGGTGGCATGGTTTAGTGTGGGGTGTCCCTGCCCATGGCAGGGGGGTTGGAACTAGATGATCTTAAGGTCCTTTCCAACCCAAACCATTCTATGATTCTATGATTTCATGACACTTCTGTCCTTGTCCATCATGGCCTGTCTGCTTAGGGCTTGTGAATATATGGATAGGCAAGAATGATCATGAAAGAATGATCATAAATGAATGAATGAGTTTAAGCCATAAGAGAAAGACTGTGAGAGAGTGAAACTAGTTTTGACTGAAATAAAATTCTCTTTACTTCCTTCATGGTCTCTTAGTCACAATATTTGTGCAACACCAGCACCACAAATTAAATTCAGAAACACATTATCATTTTTACATTGTATTAGTGGTATTATGACATTTAAAGGAGGCAGGAAAAGAGGCTTATAATATTTGAATATTGAATAGGTGTAATTCAAAGCTGAAGAACGAAGAAGCAGGAGGACAGCATTATTGTTCCTTTCCTTGACATGTCAGTAGGTAGGTGAGGTGGTCCTGTCAGTGTTAACTTATCAACAGCAATTGCAGTTGCTGATGTTCATTTCCAGAAGTGTGTTGCTTATGTTTGTATGTATTGTTTACATACTACTTAACTCTTATTGGTTGCTGTGTTTCTCAGTATTGGACTGTAGTGTCAAATTCACAGTTCTCAGTTTGCTTTTTGGGTGAGATACTGGTGTAAAGCAGATCAGTTCAGCCACAGCCTTAGAGTGTTCTCACTGCTTAGCATTTATTGAGGCTCTAAGTTTGTGTGATTTGTGTGCAAAAAAAGAGACGTGCCCACATTCACACACTGAAGCAAGAAAGAGAGAAATGGGATCATGAACTGGGAAACACAAGGGTGTTACATAGAATCATAGAATAGTTAGGGTTGGAAAGGACCTTAAGATCATCCAGTTCCAACCCCCCTGCCATGGGCAGGGACACCCCACACTAAACCATGGCACCGACGGCTCTGTCCAACCTGGCCTTGAACACTGCCAGGGATGGAGCATTCACAACCTCCCTGGGCAACCCATTCCAGTGCCTCACCACCCTCTCAGTAAAGAATTTCTTCCTTAGATCCAATCTAAACTTCCCCTGTTTCAGTTTGAACCCGTTACCCCTTGTCCTGTCACTACAGTCCCTAATGAAGAGTCCCTCCCCAGCATCCTTGTAGGCCCCCTTCAGATACTGGAAGGCTGCTATGAGGTCAAGTCCTCATAATGTCTTCCAGGTCCTTCTGACACTGGAGACACTGGTCTAATGTTTGCATGGGCCTTCTACACCCTTGGCTTACAGCTTTTCAACCTTATAACTGACAATGACTGTGAAACAGTGTCTCTTCATATTGTCCTACCTGTTTGAATCAACAGGCAACACTGATGATTTACTCACTGTGTTTTGTCTCCTTATCAGGGTGTTTTACAGCTTTAACTCTTTATCTTCCTGCAATATTTTCTTTAGATGATAAAAGCCCAGCAAGAATATACTGAAAGATGAGGGTGAACCTTTTCTGAAAGGTCCTGTAAAGAGAGCTTTGCAGAGAACAACAAAAACTAAGTGGCTTTATACACGTTGCTACAGCTCATGAGTAGCAAACGATTTGAAAGGAGTCAGGGTTGGACGGATCCTGCCGCTGCAGTTTCTGATTTGTTAGCAATCAGAAATGGCAGTCTTTATGCTGATGCAGTCCCCAGGCACTAGAGCCAGATGCTCTGAACGCTTGTAGTTCTGAGACCACCTGCCAGCAAAAGAATAAAGGTATCATTTGCTGGACATGGCAAGGGCACCTGCTGATCAGATGCACTTCTGCATAACAAGTGACTGTACCACATTCCCTAAAGCCCTAGATAATGTCACGATCTAAAAAACTCCTATTAATTTTTCATTAAGATTTTCTCACTTGGGTGTGATTGTGTAAGTCTGAGGATGCCACAAGTGGGTGGGAGAAAACCCAGAGCTCAGCAGCAAGAATTGGAATGAGCTTGGAAAAAAAATCCATCTTACTCCTCAGCAACAATATAAACACTTCTTTAGTCCCACATATGGCTGAAAAATCTACCCTCAAGACACTAGACTCTATTTCCTCTCACAATCCACACATCCTAGCAGATCTTGTGAAGCACGGGAAGAATCCCGCTGCCCACAATTGGTCAAAGTCAACTCTATTTCTTAGCTTTCTTCCCACTTGCACCATAAAGGACGGAACTGCATATTTCAAACAAGCCGAATCATCAAACACTTTACAGACGTAAGCACATAAGCAGAAAATTAGCTAAGAAAAATACAGAGGCCATAAAAGGAAAAAAAATGCATTTTCTGTAAAAGTCACTGAAAGCTGACACAGCGTCAGTGGACAAGGAAGCACTAAGATAGCAGAAGGTGCAGACCAAAGCTTTCACTTTCAGGAAGTTATTGCTAGCTCCACCATCATGCCGAACCCAACAGAAAGCCACACCAAAGATCAGCTGAGGGTGTCCTTTACAGACAGGAACTATAAAAATAGTAAATTCCCAGATATGATTGCTTTGTAGGGAGCTAGCACTGGTTAGAGATTTGATATGGATCTGCCTAGACCTTCTTATATAGAAAGATAACATAATAAGACAAAAGGCTTTTATACCTAAGAAGGGACAGGTTATATAAAAAAACATAAGTAACCTGGCTTTTAGGTTGCAAAAAATTCAAAGTGACCACATCAGATAGAATGAAAACAAAACAGTTTCATAAACAACTCTCCCCTCTGCTCATTGTGTCCTCAGAGACAGATCCTTGCTTATAGGCATAGCCTTGGATAACTCTGTGGCTTTCTGAACTTCATTGAACTTGCCCGTCTCCTCTGATCCCAAGGAAGTTCACTTGGTTACCTCTGGATCCTGCTGACCACTCCTCTGAGCGGTCTCTGTCCCTGTGGGCTGCAGCAACCCAGGCTGCACCGTGACTCTCCTCCTGCCAGCCCTGGAACCATGTCCCTCAAAGAGGCCTCGTAGTTCCCCAAAGCTGCACCCACCCCCTGTTGTCCTTTCTAAGGGCTCTTCTTTTCCAGCTACTCCTTGAAAGGACACAGCATGCAGCTGAGAACACGCACACAAAACAAATACCATCTGTCACATTGGGGAATTTTAATTTGTGTATGCATTGACCTGAGACAAGCTCTGTAGGCAAGAACTGAACTACATGCAATCTCTCTGGCTGAGCTGAGAGGAACAGTAATAAGTTTGCTTCCTTTAAGCTACTTCCTTCAGATCTCCTAATAAATACAAGAAGAAAATAGTTTCTGCAGACCATATATTCTGCAATGGGGTGAATTACATTTGGAGCAAGCAAGCCACACAGACTGATGGAAGCACTTGGGGCAAGATCTCCCCAAGCATCCCCTCTCACATAGGTGAAGTTACACCACAATTATAGTGAAAATATCAGTCATCAATTCCATATTGATCACACAATGGATAGGGATGGATATCACAATATGCTGTGTTGATCATGTTACACGCACACACCTAATGGTGCACTGAGAGTTTCCCTGTGTAGTGGCTTGACAAGCAGTCTTTTCACATAGCCAAATCAGCCTCTATCATCTGAACTGCAGTTGTAGGATGGCTGTCACATCACCCATCGGTTGTGTAATAGCGATGGGAGGAGCAGAGGTTATTGAGGAACAGGATGATAAGCAATAGACTGCCAGCACAAGTTATCTCACGTATAGGCCATTGACTCTTGTGTTCTGAGGGGCCCCTGAGAAGGAGACTGATGGGAGCAAGTCAGATTAATTGTTCTGGTATGACAGGTTTGATCTGCATGATGGAAGCTTCTCACCTGCCCTATGGTGAGAATGAATGTGCTATGGTTCAGTCTGAATTCCCTATACCATATTCAATCACAACTGCTCCCCATCAAGTGATGAATTCAATAGAGGCAGCAATGTGAGGGAAAAAAGCCCAGTTGCACCAAATCACTGACAATCCTGAAAAGAAAGTAAAAAAAAATCCCCCAGATTTAGGAGTCAGACTCTTTTAGGCCTGGCAGGAAACCTGTTATAGATTTCCTGTGCTTAAGGAATGCAAGATGCCAACTTTTCTGGAGAATTGAGATAAGAAAGCCAGTTCTTTTTTGGAAGCTGTAGCTGGGGGTACACTTAAATAGTTCTTAAATTAGAAGATTAAAACTTTGGCATGCTCTACTCCAGCCTCTGGGCAATGATGACCTACTACTTCATCTGAAATGCTTCCAAATTCAGGCCAAAACAGATGATCATTGTAGGTCTCTTCCACCTGAAATCTTTTCTTGTCTTTATCTAAGGTTGCATGAGTTTGAATCTGTTTCAAGATAAAATCTCCTCCTTTTGTAGGGAGCCATACCCTGATTTCACACTAAAGAACTGAATTACAAAGGGATGGCAACTTTCATTATCTGTGCGATTTCTGACCCGTGGCATGTCTTTAGCAAACAATCTAGGGATTTTTACCTCAATCAAATCTTTTTCAACATCCATTGGCATTGGGATCTTCTTCCACTTTAAAATTAGAAAAAAAGAAAGGAAAAACCAACAGTTGGATGACAAGAATAATGCAGGAAAACTCCAGAGAGGATCACACAAAAATGGAACTCCAGTAGAAAAGACCATTAAAAAATGTTGGCAAAGTAATAGTTCCAGCAAATGATCTGCAAATCTGGAGAATACGGAAACTGCTGGCACCGTTGACTATGTGCTTTAAAATGCAGATGTGGAAATATGCCAATAATGTAGATGCAAAGAGGAACTGCAGCTTGAATTGGGAGAGGATCTTCGTCTTCATTTCCTCCTAGAGTCTCTACTGAGACAGTTGTCTATGACAGCGCTTTGTTCCAGTTAGAGGGTTTTTTGCAATATGCCTTGTGTAGCAGGATAGAGGTTGTAACTCTCCTCAGATCACTCTATATAGAATACTCAATAAGCCATCACATCTGTAAGACAGAGGAAATGAGGATCAGACCTTTAACCAGCGGATTTAGAGGTGAATTTCTCATAGTTGTCATTCTCACATTTTAAACTGCCATAAGATACTTGGAGGAGTCTCATTAACTATGCAGCTAAGACATTTCATCAGCTATCTCTCTACAAATACTTCAATTTAAAAGTCTGTTCACTGCTATCACCTGATAATCACTACATAAATTAGACTGAGACCTGGATAGCTATTGCCATTCCTGTTACAGTAACAACCCTATACACACAGAGGTAGTAGACAGACATCAGCTGATAGTTTGTCAAAATATTTCCAAAACCAGCTACCAGAGATAAAGCTTCTGCCTCAGACAAACCTTTTGCCATGACAGCCAGATGATGATACTGAGACAGCCTGTATCATGCAGCAGCACTGAAGATGTCTGATTTTGATAGTCTGACAAGCAGCTCCAGAGGTATCTATCTTTCTTTACTATGGATTGTGACCAGTTCAATGCAGTCAATAACTAGGAGAGATGTAAAAGGACCCTTCCATCAACAGCAGAACTAAGAGGAGCTGAGTAAATTCAAGAAGGGAACACAGTGCTTTCCTGGGATGGAAATTTATGTTTTCATAGCATTTTACCAGAAACGCCTCTGAAAAGCTGAGAAATAAGCAACACTGGAAGCTGCAAGTCTTTTAGTCTTTTTTTCTTCCTTTGAAATTGCATATATTATGATACAACCAACCACAGCAGAGGAAGTGTTTTACTAGCGTACCTCTTCAAACAAGCATAGCTTTATTAATTGAGAACTCAGAAAACGGGTGAGAGATGTATCCGTTTTGATCAAGATGCGCTATGTGTCTATTTTGTAATTAATTGCAATTTTGCTTAACAACCTTTCTGTCTCGAGCTAAGCAGCTGTGAAAATGGAGTCACAATACTCTACAGCAAACCAAGCGCCTTCTCTTTGAGATGCACATAATTGACATGTCAGGTGACAATGTGACAGCTATATTGATATTACAGCCAGAAGTGGTACAAGCGTCCCTGCAGCTAAGGCTGCTTTTCTCTTGTTACCCTTTATATTGGACAGGAAGCCAAGAAAATGTAAGCCTCTGTGCTTCTGGCAATGAAAAATTACAGACTCATTCAGCAATTTCTTAAAACTCCAGCAAATTGTCAGTACAGAAATCTAGCAGGTGGCTTGGCTATCCAGCCCTCATTAATCTGCCCTCTGGCATGTGTCAGTGCTCTGAGAGAATTTTGTATTATGCTTTAATAAAGCCTTTCAAGACGTATTGAATGCGTAAGTAATCTGTCACGGAAGGACATTTGTATAGTAGTTCGTAGACAAAGGCTAATTATTTTTCCCTTGAATTTTTTTTAAAGAATAGCTGGCTTCAACAATGCAAGAGTAATATTTTGTCAGCACTCAGAATCCTGTTGTTAGATTACTTTAATGTTCAGAGGACAGTAAACAATACATACAATTCCACTTAGAAATCTAAATCAACCAACTTCTCTAAGTCATCAGTCATCTACAAATTCCAAAGTATTAATGAACAAGACCAGGGTTGAATTAGATAGAAGAAGCAGCCAGCTCCCTCAATAGAAACTCCAAAGAATATATTCAGGGTAATGTTACTTTTTAATTCCACAGCTGCTTTTCTACTAAACAGTTAATCAGTATTTCGAAGCAGTAAAACATCATTGAGAGGAAGGAGATGGGAAGAGGACTATATCCCCAGTACATTCATGTGGGTGCATACAGTATTTTTAACCCAACTTTGGACTTTCCTAAGTCTAATGTAACATCTATTTTTGTCCTCTTTCTGTATCATTAACTGGGTCCTGTTAGAAGAACCCTAATGGCATTGTTTAGAAGTGTTCCACTTCCATGATTTTTCTTATTAGAATCACTGCCCTCTGCAGAAGTATTGGTGTGATTCTAATTAGCTTGTAGTGCCTTCAATTAGAGAATCCAGAGTTTCTCCAGTTAAAACAAATCCTGGATCTCATCACTTTAAAGATTAATAAAGTCTCAGTATTCTGACTGCTCATTTCCAATATAAATTACATTTTATATGGAGAAAGGAGAAGTGTGAAGTCACAAAAATTGTGCCAATTCAAATGCCTATGGCACACACAAATGAAGTGCCAGTTAAATAGGCCTGATAAATTCCAGTGTTTCAGAAAGGTCATTTATTTTGTTTCTGCTGTGCATGGGCAGTTCGCCTGGCTTATTTAGTAGAGAAAAAGCAGGTCATATTTTACAGAGTGAGAACCATCCGAAGAAAGGAATAACCATTTAGCACATCTGCCAAGCAGAAACACCAGAAGGAAACATTTTCATGATCTATTTCATACACTTCTCTGCAATTATATTTTCCTTAACAGGTGCACTGCAAGACAGAAGTATTCTGTCAATTCACTGTAGATGAAAATCAATAAATCAAGTACACCACAAATTCTCTTCTGCTTGGTTTGTAGATTTTAAGGAGCTACATAGCTACATGTGAGTCCTTGCGGCCTCCCTCTCAAACATGTTTTGTCATTCTTCATAAATGAATCTGTGAACAGATTTTATGCTTACTCAAGAGAAGCATGTCAGGCTAGACCATGACTGTCAGAAGGTTTATTGTGCAGAACTGTGTCCTTTAAACTTCTCCACAGCTGAATGAAACAGTACATACCCTACCCACGCCACGTATCTCTGTCATTCAGGCAGATGTATCCTAGAAACTACGAATGGTTACTACATCTGTCTTCCTTTCTCATATTCCTCATGACATAATCTTTGAAGAACTGATTTCTAGATTCTTTCATAGATTTCTCTTCTTTTTCCCCTATTAGAGATTTAAGGCGTGGGGGACAGTGGCTTTTTTCTTTTGTTTTTAACATAAAATCCAAAGACTGAATCAAGCGAACACTTGTCGTCTGCTTTCCATTCCTCTATACAGTAAAAAGAAGTTTCAAAAGACACTCACTTTCCCATTTCTAATTTCCCATTACTGTGAGCAAGCACTGTATCCTACTCAATACAGTGAAGTTGACACTACTGGTTGATAGTTTGAGCAAGCAGAACTTAGCTATACCTCGAAGGATTTGTTTATCAATGAGATATTCGAACTAAGTAACATTTAATCAACCACAAAACCAGTTATTGAGACAGTGCTTACAAGCACTCACAAAGCCTCACGAAGCACACACAGTTTGACACGTGGATGGACCTCCACCCATATGTCAAATGAACTTTGTCATGCACTGTCTTGTTTTCCATTGTTCAAACTGCATTGCCAGGTATAGATTCCTCCTCATCCACACCTCATATCATGCCTAGCATGTCTATCTCAGTTCCATCATTTTAGACTTTCTCTTGGTACAGGGAATAGTTACCCTATATGAACTTCCCTGAAAAAAATGTAGTCAAATGTTCTCTTTTATGTACAAATGTGCCCTGGAAACTTCGTAGAAAAAGAGCTCTGAAAAAATTTACACATTCCTCTGCTTTTAGATGACTTGAGAAATTCTTATCGACGTATTTTGCAATTATTACTTCGACATAAAATGTAACTTTAGGTGAATATGTGAATTATAAATATTAATGCTCTCCTAATCTCACATAGAGAGCACTAAAAGCCCCATAGAATAGCTCCTTTCAGTGTGACACTAGTAACAGTAGCCAAAAGCTGTACTTGATCTGCCCTGTCAACTGATGTTCTTTTGGACATGTATTCATTACACAGCCCTCTAAGCACGGGTCTGAAATTTACAACAGAACTGGAATAAAGGAATCTGAATAGTTTATGGTGGATAGTGGGGGGAGGATATTTTTCAGCTTTCACTGCTGCCTTTAAACAATAAACTGCCCACCTTGCCTTCTTCATGGGATTGGTTCAGATATGTTTTTTAAACAAGGTGCTCTCATGGACCTTGTTTACAAAAGAGGACGTGAAGGCTGAAGGCCGCCTTGCCTGCAGTGACCATGAGATGGTGGAATTCAGCATCCTGAGAGGAGGGAGCACAGCAAAACGCGAGGTCACGGTCCTGGAGGTCAGCCTCTTCAGGTATCTGCTTGACACGGTCCCATGGGAAAAGGCCATGGAGGAAATAGGGGTCCAAGAAAGCTGGTTGATAGTCAGGGATCGCCTCCTCCAACCTCAAGAGCAGTCTATCCCAATGAGCAGGAAGCCAGGCAAAAAAAAATTAATATATATGAACAAGACGCTCCTGGCAAAACATAAAGGAAATACATGGAAGATGGAAACAGGGATGGGTAACCTGAGAGGAATACAGAAACACTACCGCAAGCACGCAGAGGCACAGTTAGGAAAGCCAAAGCCCACCTTGCATTGAACATGGTAAAGTCTTTTACAAGTGGAGAAATGGCAAAAGGGAGACTAGGGAATATGTGGACCCACTGTTGAATGGGGCAGGGGCCCTGGTGACACAGGAGATGGAAAAGATTGAGGTACTGGATGCCTTCTTCACCTTGGTCTTTACTAGTAAGACCAGCTTTCAGAAATCCAAGGACTCAGAAATCAGTGAGAAAATCTAGGGCAAGGAATATTTACCCTTGGTGGAAGAGGATCAGGTTAGACAATACTCGAGCAATCTGATCATACGTAAGTTCATGGGCTCTCATGGGATGAACCTAAAAGAGCTGAGGGATCTGGTTGATGTTGAGGGCACTCTCATCTATCTTCAAACAATCATGGCAATTGGGAGAGGTGCCCATTATTACTTTGGTCACATTGTGCAGTCTCTAATTTTTTTAAGCTACATGAGTCAGAGAACATTTACTTTAAGAACACTGGAAGGGGAAAGATTTAGTAACAAAACCAGGATACCAGCGACTTTTAGGACAATTAACTTGAAAAGGTTGGAAATATTACATTGGCACTACCACACTATTGTAGGTACTTATCAGAGTCTGCCTAAAATCCAGGCTGTTGCAATCAGCATTCTTACTTTCTAACTTTTCTTCAACTCACTCACTGAAAATACCTAGTTTACTTCAGAAAAAAACCCTGAACACTTTTGGAATAAGAGCAGAGAAGATGCATCAGGTATAGGTAGGTAATGATGTTTATAGCACTGCTGTTCTTTCTACACTTCATTAAATTTTCACATTTATAAGGTCTCATATGGAAGAGGATCAATTCAGATAGGGGCAAAACAAGCTGGCTTCTGTTTTATAGCTACTACAGATGTTTTACATCCTCTAAAGACCAAAAACAAAGCTGTTGCAGTCTAAACAACCTAGATGAAAGCGACATTTGCTCAGAGGACAGGTATTTATTATGTTAGGGGTACAATAATCAGGGGGATTAAAAGAACAAAGGTTAATATCATGATGCTCAATCTCAAAAATTGCACATAACAGGTATCCAAGAAAAACTAAAATCAGAAGATTAAAAAAGTTTTCTTCTTACATTAATCTGATGCATGAAGCATTCCCATTCTTAAGCTTAGAGTTGGAAAAGGGTCTGTCCACGCAGCTGAAAAACACTTCTGAGACTGTCCTATATACACAGACTGACAGAAGAACTATATTTAATCAGCATTTTAGCTCCCATGCAGGCCTAAGGTGCCTAATCCTATGAATTATCTTTGATTACAAGATTCTTAGCAAAGAAAAGTAAATTATATATTTTTTTTACTTAGAAGGATTTACCTGTAAAGATTTATCTTCATTTCCCATCAGACGCAACCTTGCAGTCATCCTTGACACTTTAACTGAGGTATGCAACAGAAAAATTCCTATTATTATCCCAAACAAAACAGTTGAAAGGACATTCGGAAAAAGAACTGAAAGGAAAACGTGGCTTCACTCAACATATTCCTGTCGATGTTAATGAAACCAGGATTTCACCCATTGATGCATCAGAAAATTTAATATCTGCATATGACTTTGCCTGGGATTATTGTGTTTGCTATATGAGAGAATACAAAAGGGGATAACATGATATCTTGTGGACACAATATGGGACTTTCAGGTATAACTTAGAAATCCTGCAGAATTTAACTAGTTTATTTTCATTTAACATTTGTAGGTCTCTGATATCCTCAAGTGGAAGATACAAAGAAACACAGTATTTAATACTGTTTACACAGTGTAAATATTTGTTGATTATGTGTGTATTGTGCATGATATTGTTATGGTATATGATAATTAATATATTGGATTAAATTTTAATCCAGTGAGGATAACCAAGGGGCAGAATATTCAGCAGATCCTATTAAAAATGTTCTTTCTTCAAAATCTGTGTGAGGATAATACTATAATTGCTGGGAGTTATTCCATTTATCATTATTCCTTCCACAGAAAGTGAGTCTGGGCATCCTTAGTGTATCACCAGTGCCCTGCTGTGACAATTACACTGACTTGATGGGTTTGAACAGTAGAAAAAGAAATTATCCTAAACTGGATGTAATGTGAAATACATAAGTCATTGCAGTATCAGCAGCAGTTCATAGAATTCATGTCAGGGAGGAAACCTAACAGTTGTTTATGTTTAAACAAGCTCATATATTCAATTATTTTGCCCAATAAGGGCAGTGCTCACGCTAAGCATTTTTGCACAGAAATATATACACTCAGATCTGTACCTTTATTTAATTTAGAAAGTAAATATGTTTAAAGTTAGCAGGGTGCTTTTTCTGTTTGGATTTGGCTTTTTACATGAGGAGTACCAATAGATTACTTTTCTGGCAAGAACAAATTTAGGAAACATAATTATGTGACAGTGCTATCTATAATCATATGCAGGCAGAACCTATGTAACTTTTATAACACGTATATACATGCTAAGCTACTATAGTCCATGTTTTTATTCCTCTCAAACTTCAAGCCACAGCTTTATGTAGCCCTGGCAATACATATACTTGTGTTCTGACTTAAATTTATAGATCATCTTCACAGAGACTCTGAAAATTAACCCCAAGAATGAAATATATATCCCTCCTCTCTTCCAACCGAAAACAATACACACAGCTTTGCTCCATGGCACACTAATATCCAAGTCCTAGGACTACTGCAGAATGTGCATGTCAGATGGAACAAATGACATGATGATCCTCAGAGGCAGGCAGTTAATCATCAACAGCTCTGTATTAATACCAGTGTATTAGTAAACAATAAAGAATAAAACTCCAAAACAATATATAGCTATTGCTGAGTATAAAACAAATTCAATATAAAATGTATGACTAAAACCCCACTTAAGGAGCTGTTAGTTTACAGCATTAGGCCATTTATGTACACTGCATTCTTTGCTTCTGCAGCCCCTCTCTCACCCAGTTTCTCTTCTATATAGCTTAGTGGTAGTTCAGTTATGCCCAACCAAGCTGCAGAAACAGCATAGTAGACATAGTTAAAATAAGCATAGCTGCATATCAGTGTATGTAAGGGCTAATTGCATGTCTGACAAACTACCCACGCACATTTCTTGCTTTACATTGCTAACTGTATCAGGAAGTGTTTTCAGTCCATTTACCTACTTGCAAATTTGACTTGTACTATGTCATAGCTTCTATATATTTCAGAATCAACAAAAAAATAAACAGTCTGCAGAAAAGGAGAAAAGTTATTCACAATATGCATGATTAGCAAAATAAGGGGGAAAAAAAATCTGTTCTCTTAAACACTGTCCATTTTTAAGGCCATATCGTCCTCTAAAGTTCACAATAGAGCTTGAAGGCTGAATAAGACAATGCTGTGATGTAGCTTCAGGTCATTGTCATAAATGCTTTAGCATTCCCATTCTGAGCTGCATAACAGAAAGCAAAGAAAAAAAGACTTTCTGCATCAATTATTCAACGTTCACAGCATCTGTGTCAAAATTAGAGGCAAATGTATATTTGCCTTAATTAGTGCAAACAGAGTATTATATCAAGCCTCGCCATATTTTGTTTTCTCTGTTTAGATTCCACCAGGCATTTCACACGTATCTTTCATTAACAGTAGGTCCAATATGATCAAGTAAGTAAACATGGGAATCCTGACTTTTTATCCATTGCTTTGCTTTCATATTGTTTCATAAACATTAATACCAACAAATGAACTTGCAGATAAAAGTACCCAACACCATCACTCATTGGTCTTACCCAGTGACTACACTTACCTTCTGAGCATTCTCCAGCCTTTCCAGTCATGGCCTCAGTCTTCTGTGCTTTGTAGCTGTGGATTATTAAAAAGGTAGTAAATCAGTATTTGACTATTATTTGACTCCTGCAAGTATTTCAATGAACAGATTTTTAAATAAATACCATAAAGATGTTATGATACATATTTGTCTAAATTTTTATGTAGATTTCTGTAATTTAGAACTACCTGCACTTACAGTCATCAAAAATTAAGACTCTGATATCTATTTTATCTGATGTCTGAATACTTGCAAATGTTTATAATACTGATTTACCCTATTAATTCATCCCTTTTTCTTTAAAAGCTCATTGACTGATGTTTCTTTTCTTCTAATTCTCCATATTTCTTTTCCTTGCCTCCAACTTTCTCTAGAAACTCAACAGATTTCCCTTAGCACATCTAATCTCTTTCTACATTTTCACACTATTTAGGATAATATTCTGCGTAGTTCTAAACCTCAAAAAGCAGCAAGTAAGTTATGCATAATGATACCTCTACCAGCTCAGGTCATCACACCTCTAGGCTATTTTCCTTCTGGAAAGGAGTAAACCTTCTAACTGAACACTGACTATTCTTCCTGGAAAAATATGGTTGGTATTTTCCTCATGCTGACTCTTCCTTTAGAACTCATATTTTTAACACCAATAATAATAAAAATAATAGTAATAACAGTAATAGTCTATTTACATTATTGCTTCTTTATGTTGAATGTTGTATTAAAATAAAACCTTACAGAAAAAAATCCTCATCAAGCTTTAATCTTTTGCCTTATCTAAAACTCTCATGTATTGAATGATGGCACATCTTGTATAACAATAATGTGATCGTGTAATTAACAACTGTATTACAATACAGAGTTTCAAAGGAAAATAATAACATCCACATGAGCAGCCATGACAGTAGAATAATGTCTAAGAACATGACTTTAGAATCAAATCAACATATGCTTTTGAACAAAGGTTTTCATACTCGAGTGGGAGATGGGATAGTGCGTCATGTGCTCTGTCTGGTAGAACAGAAGGAAGTATCTAGATCTTTTTCTTCCCTTCAAGAAGCCTCAGGAAAAATGGATGTATTGATGGGTCAGATGACCAGTCATGAATCAATCACACTTTGCTATCAGCATTACTCCTTTCTGCTGTAGCTGTTCCTGCAGGTCCTGAATGTTCCCAATACACATTGTTCCATCACAGTGGCAGCATGGACCTGTAGTCTTTATATTCAGTCATTTTTGGCAGCTACAAAAATCCCTTTCAGAAATGCAGATGAAGTAAGGGAAATAGTAATTTGTAACATCTTTTAATTCAATGAGAATTTTTAAAAGATTTACAAAAGACCTGTCTCTAGCTGTAGGTCTTTGACCCTGACAAACTTCAAAGGTTGGTGAAAACAATAAGGTATTAAAGCTTTGAGGAAAAAAACTCCAATGTATTACAAAAATCTTACATAATGGAAAATGTCAGGCAATCTGAAGAGAGGGTTTGCTATCAGCTCTCTTTATAATGATTCCACATTTCTTATTTCTTTCCTTTCATAACTAAATTAGGAGTTCAGTGTTCATTTTTACTTTCTGGCTAATGAGGTCCATTCTTCCCTAGCAGTTAAAAAAACTGAAAGTCCTTTAGAGGCCTTATCAGAATATCTCTGAGCATACATACTAGCTTACAGTATGGAGAGAAAGAACTCAGCCTTTTTGATCTGACAGTTAAACGTGCAACTGGTGCAATAAATATGCTTTTGGTCATTATAACTGCAACAAAATTCTCTCTATTCTGAAACTGGGTTTTTATACTTTTCAGTAGGGTTTATTTGAGGTTTCTTTGAATGAGCTGAAAGCTTTTCAAAGCATTGGTATATTTTTGTTGCGTGTGTACTGAGTTCCTACAGCCCTGAAGGCAAGCTTACAATGGTAATAAAGATTTAAAAAGCCTATACTCAATGAGCGCTATGAACACGCATGGGTATCACACAAAGCCTTTTCCATTTCCCTTCAGTAATCTCACAAATGCCATTATCACCATTTATTAATGTTATGTTAGTTATCCCTTGAAAACTTCATTCTGTGTTTTCTCCTTATACTTCCTGGCAATTGCTCTGGCTCCTATTACAGGAATACACAGGTATATCTGAAGTTCTTCAAATTAAATCACAAGTCATATGTCTAAGTGAAAATGACATAAACACTAAAATGCATGCTAGAGAGCTCTCTATTTCTTTTGCATGATCAGTTTAAGTTTTAGCTGAAAGCAGACAGGGAAAAGATAGTCAGCCCTGGAACATTTACTCTGACTAAAATAGTGAGATGAGTGCATATGTTAATATCATTGAAGAAGCAAACTTTGTGAAGTGGAAGGGAACAGCAGCTCCGTAAGTCTATGTAGAAGCTCCGGCTTTAGATAATGATTCAAGAGCTTAGGATTTCTGGCACAGGGAGGCAAAAAAAAAAGTATGCTACAAGACACGTCAGAACTGCTTAAATCTCTTCTCTCTGATACATTATGTTCAGTACAAAGGGAAATTTAGGGCAATACTCTTGTGGTCAGCAATATCAGCAAGCATAAAAAACCACAGCAGATCCACAAAGTAAGCTCGTCAGCAGCATCATTCAGCTAAACTCAGAAGCAACCTAAGGTGGAACTACATACAGTTAATCATAGAATCATAGAATCGTTAGGGTTGGAAAGGACTTTAAGATCATCCAGTTCCAACCCCCCTGCCATGGGCAGGGACACCCCACACTAAACCATGGCACCCAAGGCCTCATCCAACCTGGCCTTGAACACCACCAGGGATGGGGCATTCACAACTTCCCTGGGCAACCCATTCCAGTGCCTCACCACCCTCTCAGTAAAGAACTTCCTCTTTATATCCAGTCTGAACTTCCCCTGTTTAAGTTTCAACCTGTTACCCCTTGTCCTCTCACTACAGTCCCTAATGAAGAGTCCCTACCCAGCATCCTTGTAGCCCCCCTTCAGATACTGGAAGGCTGCTCTGAGGTCTCCACGCAGCCTTCTCTTCTCCAGGCTGAACAGCCCCAACTTTCTCAGCCTATCTTCATACCGGAGGTGCTCCAGTCCCCTGATCATCCTCGTGGCCTCCTCTGGACTTGTTCCAACAATTCCATGTCCTTTTGATGTTGAGGACACCAGAACTGCACACAATACTCCAAGTGAGGTCTCAAGAGAGCAGAGGAGAGGGGCAGGATCACCTCCTTCGACCTGCTGGTCACGCTCCTCTTGATGCAGCCCAGGATACGGTTGCTTTCTGGGCTGCGAGCGCACACTGAAGCCGGCTCATGTTCATTTTTTCATCAACCAACACCCCCAAGTCCTTCTCCCCAGGGCTGCTCTGAATCTCTTCTCTGCCCAACCTGTAGCTGTGCCTGGGATTGCTCTGACCCAGGTGTAGGACCTTGCACTTGGCATGGTTAAACTTCATCAGGTTGGCATCAGCCCACCTCACAAGCGTGTCGAGGTCCCTCTGGATGGCATCCCTTCCCTCCAGCGTATCAACCGAACCACACAGCTTGGTGTCATCGGCAAACTTGCTGAGGGCCCACTCAATCCCACTGTCCATGTCACTGACAAAGATGTTGAACAAGACCGGTCCCAACACCGATCCCTGAGGGACACCACTCATTACCGGTCTCCAACTGGACATGGAGCCATTGACCACAACTCTTTGCATGCAGCCATCCAGCCAGTTCTTAACCCACCGAGTGGTCCACCCATCAAATTGATGTCTCTCCAATTTAGAGACAAGGATGTCGTGTGGGACAGTGTCAAAGGCTTTGCACAAGTCCAGGTAGATGACGTCAACTGCTCTGCCCCTGTCCATCAGTTTCGTGTGTTTAATGTGTGATCACACTGCACAAACCTGGCTACATACAATTCTTTTGGTTGACTGATGTCTTTCCATGACCATGGATAGAGACTATAATTTTTACTACTTAGCTATTTTTCAGGACTATACTGGGGACTGTATTATGCAAGTCTTCATCGGTGACAATTGTTTTTAGGCTGGCTAGCATCAAAGGAGCTTTAACAGCTAGGTAAATCTCCTAAGTGACCTTCTGTGAAACACAATGGATCACAAATATCTGCGATGCTTACAGAGCAGGAACAAGCCACCACTGACATTGTTCTCAGCAACTGTCCTATGATGATTCAGCAACTTTTCCAGCCTGTTTCTGAAGATCTTCCAGGTTGTTAAGAGCTTTCTTATACCTGCACAGGCAGGCGTCATTGTGTGTCTCTTGGTTAGAAAAGATACTCCTTTTGCTTTAAAATATCTGTGCTATTTTTTTGCTTGCATAATCAAAACACTGGGTAGGTTGTTTTCCTTAAGATTAACTTACAGTTTTATCTGCAGTTTTATTTATGACAAGTAACTATATAAAAAAAGTCTTTTTCTCTAATTTCCAGTGTATAACCAGCCTCATGTAACAGTCTCAGTGACTAAAGTAACATATTAATGTTTTTTACTATTATCAGTTTTGCAAAGAGAGTTTTAAAGAGAAAAAACAACCCCTCTCTATTGAGCTGTAAATAAGATTGGAATATTTAAAAATCCTTTTCAAATTATGTTACTTAATGCATCACTAGCATCAACAGAGTTCACACACACATCTTTCTCACTGAAACTAATTCATCAGACAGAAGGTGCTGTACTTATAACCCCCAAAATGGTTTCATCATTTATTCACAAACTGACACACTTAACACAGACATATTGGAAAATAAGCACAGAATTCTGCATTGCTATTTCTAAATGTAACAAGAGAAAATGCAAGAGTATTTAGATTGGTAGACTCACAAGTAAGTTGAGATTGGAAGGAACCTCTCAAGACCATCCAGTCCAATCCCTTTGCTCAAAGAAAGTTGCTCACAACCGTGTCCAGACAGGTTATTAATATCTCCAAGGATGGAGACTCCACAACCTCTCTGGGAAACCTGTTCCAGTGTTTGACCACTCTCACTGTAAACAAGCTGCTTCTTATGTTCCAATGCAGCTTCCTGTGTTTCAATTGCTCTCCACTGCCTCTTCTCCTATCACTGGATACCACTGAGAGGAGTCGTTTTTGTTTGTTCACCACCTACTTACACACATTGATAAGATCCCCCCTGAGTCTTCTCTAGGACAAAAAATTCCAGCTCATTCAGCATGGCAGATTTTTTAATCCCTTAATCATCTCTGTGGCCTTTCCTGGACTCACTCCAAGTCTATATTTTTCTTGCACTGCTGAGCCCAGAACTGAACACAGTACCACAGATGTAGCTTCGCCAGTGAGAAGTACAGGAATATAATCACTTTTCTTGAGCTCCTAGGAATGTTTTTCTTAATGCAGTTGAGGATGCTTTTGGCGTTTGTTGCTGCATGAGCTGGTTTATATTCAGCTGCTTGTCCACCAGGAGCCCCTAGTTCTTTACTGCTAAGCTCTTTTCCAGACAGTTGGTCCCCAGCACTGCTCTAGTGCATGGGGTTGTTCATCCACATGTGCAGGACTTGGCATTTCCCTTTGTTGAACTCCATAAGGTTCCTGTCAGCCCATTTTTCCAGCCTTTGAATAGCAGCACAACCATCTGGTGTGTCAGCCCCTCCTCGCAGTCTTGTATCACTTGCAAACTGGAGAGTTCACTCTGCTCCCATCATCCAAGTTATCAGTGAATCTGCTAAAGAGTATTGGTCCTACTATCGGCCCTTGGGTACACCACCAGTGACTGGCCTCTAACTGGACTTCACGGCACTGATAAAAAACCTTTGAGCTCAGACATTCAGCTAATTTTCAGTCCACCCCACTGTCCACTTCTTTATTCATAAATTTGTAAGTGTGTCTAGAGGATGCAATTGGAGGGTGTCAAAAGCCTTACTAAGATCAAGATAAACAACATTCACAGCTCTCCTATCATCTACTTAGCCAGTAACCTTTCACGGAAGGCTGTCAGATGGGTCAAGCATGACATTCCTTTCATAAATGCATACTATGTCAAATCACCTTGTTTCTTTAATATGTTTAGAAATGGTTTCCCTGATTATTTGCTCCATGTCTTCCAAGGGATTGAGGGAAGGCTGACCAATCTGTAGCTCCTAAGATTCCCTTTCTCGTCTTTATTGAAGATAAGACTGACACTTGCTTTCCTTTAGTCCTTAGGAACCTCTCCCAAACACAGGGACCATTCAAAACCAATTAAGAGTGACCTTGCAAGGACATCAGCCAATGCCATCAGCACTTGCTGAGTCAGCTTCAGTCACGGACTTGTGTATGTCCAGTTTGTTTAGATCTTCCCTAACCTAACTCTCCTCTGCCAAAGGCAAGTATTCTTTGCCCAAAACTTTCCCCTGGTCTCAGAGGCTGGTGAGAGAGCTCAGTCTCAGAGAGCATATTCTCATTTTAAAGTCAAGAAGGTATGACTTTGTTGAACCTGTCAAAGATGAATGAAGATACCAGTACTCACAGTAGCTGTCTGAATTAACCTTGAATGGGGACTTTGCTAATCCTGCCCTGTTTATGCCAGATTCATCCGAATGATGAATACAACAATCAGAAACTGAACACATGTTCATCGCAATACCATTTGAGTGGATGGGAATAAAGAAGGAAAATTGATTGGCACTTCTGTTTCTTCTGGACTGAGGAGATTATGATCAGGAATTAAACTCTCAGTGTTTAATAGTGCAGAAAGTATTATCATGCTCAAATTACATTACCTCAGAGGACTCCCCACTTAAGTTATGGAGAGGAGTATCACTAAAAGTATTTTGCCCTTGTCAGGAAAGTACCATAGCACTGTTCTGCAGGAAAGTTGTACAGCTTAAATGAAACCTAAATGAGTATTTAAAACCTTGAGAAAAACACAGAATGTGTCAGAAGTCAGATCCCTTCTGCATTGGCAAAGTGGAATACAGTCTTGCCTAAAAAATATATCTATATATATTCCTTCTATAGGGTGTTCCGTTCTGCAGCAGAAATTGTTTCCATGCTCTCAGAATAACCATAATTAACATTATTCAAATAGCAAGCATCTGAGCAATTAGAACAAGGGATAACGGAGCAAAATGAAGCTTTGTCTTACAAGGGATCCACCACCAAGGCATAACAGGTCCAAAACGACAGGTGACACAAGTACACAGACTTGAGAAGCTTCCTGGTTTTCAATCAGAACACTGACTTAAGATCTCTTCAGAGGACACAATGCTTGTTGCTTGCAAAGTTCATCCGCTAAGATGTCATTTTTCTTTCCAGCAAAAAAAGCAAACAAAAGCCTCCCCCATGGTTATGATACGTTAATTAACCTATCATTTCTAGAATATAATAGCTTGCCAGCAGAAAAAGCTGACATTGTGAACTGACTTCAATAAGGCTCCCCATTCCAGGTGATAAGTATCTTTAATTATCATTCAAGCACTATTAGGTAGCCATATTTAGGTGCTCCTAACAGCTTTCATTAGGTTTGATAGCCATTAGTTTAAAAAGTATTTTACATTAATCTTAGTTTTCAAGGCATTCTCAAAAGAGGAACTAGCCAGCTCTTGAATGTAGAGTCAGCCTAACTAGAATTTTTTTCAAGTGCATCTACAATTAGGACTTCAGCATTGTGCAGGTATGCTTTATCAAGAGTTAAAATGAATGCAGGTTTAATTATGCTATGATGAGTTTCACTTTACCATTGCTAGATCGCTGTTGTTATCCTCACTGGTGTGTTAAAGCTATCTGAAGTATGTCCAACTAAATTCCCCTGGAGTACAGGCAGCAGACCATTGAGATACTGACATACATGATGATCAGGACTTTCCTACAGCTTTACCATCTTCCAGCACTTCTGGACTAAGGCACAATTAAAGCAAAACTCAATTAATTTATAATTACCCTGCAATAATGATTATGTTTTCTTTTTCTCTGAACATCTGTCACAAAATGTTTTCATCTTCACTGAACATTAAACACCAGCTTCTCTGAGCTGTGATGCTGTGGGGAATCATTCTCCAACAGGGGTTTAATATGTACTGAAATGGGAATGAAGATCTGTGCCTTTAATTAACAAGGAAAAATGTAATACAAAAAACCATCTAACACCTCTTGGAAGCTGAAACTTAAAAATAAGTTCTCTTTCAAACTAAATGAGATGAGCCACTTGAAGCCATTTCAAAATAAGGACCAAGAACCAATGTTGTGGTTTAAGCTCAGTACCACGCAGCTGTTAGCTCACTCCTCCCCTTCCTCCCCCTGCTCCCAGAGGGATGAGGAGGAGAACCGAAAGCATGTAACTCCCACGGGTTGAGATAGGAACAGTCCAGTAGCTAAGGTATAACACAAACCACTGCTGCTACCACCAATAATGATAAATGAAATAACAAGAGAAGAGAATACAACCGCTCACCACCTGTCGACCAATACCCAGCCCGACCCTGGGAGTAATCTCGCCCTTCTGGGTAACTGCCCCCAGTTCTACATCCTGGGCATGACATGCTGTGGTATGGAATACCTCTTTGGCTAGTTTGGGTCAGGTGTCCTGTCTGTGCTTCCTCCTGGCTTCCCCTCCTCCCTGGCAGAGCATGAGACTCACAAAGTCCTTGGTCAGAGTAAACATGACTGAGCAACAACTAAAACCATCAGTGTTTTCAGCGCTGTTCCCAGGCTGAAAGTCAAAACCACAGCACTGCACCAGCTACTAAGGAGAAAAATGACTGCTACTGCTGAACCCAGGACAAGGTGTTTTTATCTGTTAGAAAGTACACTGTCATTAATTTCAGGTTTCAGAATCCTTCCTCTTCTTTTTTAATTTGACACGTTTCATTTTCTATGAAATCAGGATACAAATAGAACAGTTAAAATGCTTTCTGAGGGTTTTTTTTGGCTATTATTTGAGATGCGCAATTTGGTCTAGATTTCCTATTCTCATTTCTAATATATAAGTACTTCCTTTTTTACAAGATAATATCAATTATTTGGATTGGAAATAGGTTAAATGCACATGACTAAACTTAGATAATATTTAGTGTAATGAAAAAATTGTAAAACTATTAATGTCAATAAATGGTGACACAGTATGAACTCGAACATGAATTTCTCATGTTTCACGTATTTTAAAGCTTGTATTACTCACTGGCAGGCTGCAAACTGAGTTAAGTCCTGCCTCTGCTCTAATCTAAATGGTGTCAAGGCAAAGGCAAACAGAGATCACCACCTGACGACATTTTTATTAGTAACACTCAGGTCAGCTCCTATTAGCCTCTGTTCAGAATATTTATGCTCAAATTAGGCTCATTTCCCAGCTGTTATAGTCTTATCAGTGTCAATTTCTAGAGACCAATGTGGTTTCTGAAAATAGGGAAATGGAGAATCACAGTATGCATAAATGATAATGCAGTTGAATAAATGATACTGGAAAAGTGGTGAAACAATTTGAGAGAGACTGTGATAAATTCAGTAAAGAAATCAGCAAGCTGCAATAGATGGTTAATACCCTACCTGCAGCATACATTAAGAGATACATACTTCATGCCGTAAATCTCAATTTATTTTAGGTGTTTTATTCACTAAATATTAACAGCTTGCTTCAGCCATATTTACTCAGTCACAAGAGTGCTATGCACATTGCCTCTGTGCTTAAAGGTAGGGATGGTTAAGTGACTGACCCCTCTGTCTCCCTCCTGTTCCTGTATCCCCTTCCTTCACTTGAATCTGTTTAACACTAGATTTTCACTTTAGACATCTTAACAACACATGCAAAAACCTAAGGCCCTCATTAAACACTGTTAAATTTCAACTACCATTTCAGATACCATATTGTCTAAGCCGAGCCTCCTAATAAAAGACTGTAATTCTAGCATAATGTATGCACAGGCTACTGATATAACCACATGGAAAACAAATACCTGGGATTTCTTCTCTAACCACAGGAATATAGGGATCTGTGCTGGATGTGAGGGTTTTATAGTATAACAAGCAAACTGCTTTCTGAGTTGTATTTAATACATCTCCTGAGACCTGGATAAAGATTAAACTAATTTTTACCTCCAAGAAGTTAAATTGTCAGAGATAACTGCCTGAGTCTCACCAATGTGCATTGTTGAATCCTGCTGAGCCAGAGAATGAATTCTGTGGCTTCTCTCAGTGATATGACTACATTGCGTTAATAGCTACAGCTGGTATCTAGCTGATACTGATGCAGACTACATTCTGCAGTAGTAGTACAATCACTGCAATTACTCTAAGCAACATCTGAAGCTAAACTTTGTATCAAATCCAAAATCCTGAGCTCTGCAATTCAGGTCTCCTTAGGACCTCATAATAGCATTATTTCTAATTTAATGAAGAAGGAAATCCAATATTGCTTTCAAAGAAATAAATAAGCAGGCTCCAAGTTCTGGCCAAATCAAAATATAAAGCTATATGGATTTTGAAATCAAAAGGCTCAGGGCTAAATGGTAACGAACATTCATCATTTACACTGCCAGCTGTACATCTAGAGCAGTCGCCAATGTTTGTGAATAGCTGGACAATAAGGGAACAAATCCTAGAATGAGTGAGTTAAGGTTTCTCAGAACAGCACTCAGTCTGCTTTAACAACAATCTCTCAAAATAAAAAGCCTAAAAATAGACAGAATGACATATATTCTGGAACATGAATAAATAATCCTAAGTCAGTGATGGCTAAAAAAGGAAAAATGTCACTATGAATTTGGGAACTATGTATTTGGGGAAAAGCACTGCTAGTTATTCCATCTCTTAACCAATACTGTGAAGGAAAGAATTGACAGAGGACTGGTCTGCTCTTCTTGCCCTAAACCCTTAAAAACAGCATCCAGAAGAGCTACTACAGTCCAAGGTTGTAGAGGTTGATAACCAAAAAATCCATGACAAAACATACTGAACACTAGAGTAAATATGTAAAACAACTATTGAGAGAAGAGCAGGCGCACAACTCTCTCAATATTATATCCTTAATAATTAAATAATACATACCTGTGTGGTAGCTTAAGTTTCCCAGATATATCGTTACTGTGCATTCCACTGGGGGTGGGTATGCATTCCTGCACCTAAGGTCAGAGAATTGAGACCCTTCAGTTCATAAGTACACTTGAGCCATTTATACACTGTGTGAAGGAAACATTCTG
The DNA here is from genome assembly GCF_963264785.1 of Psittacula echo. NCBI lineage: Eukaryota > Metazoa > Chordata > Aves > Psittaciformes > Psittacidae > Psittacula > Psittacula echo. The sequence continues at coordinate 85,076,562 of NC_137739.1, read as the reverse complement.
CTCTTCTCTTTTTTTTCCATTATAGACTGTATGAGGTATAAAGAGATCAGAAAAAAAAGGCTTGTTTCCTTTCACTGCAAACAGATACAGATCAGTAGCTAAATGATACTACTGCTGAAAATAAGTACCACTCATCTAGAGAATTTCCATTTTTGATCCCTGGAAAAAAGTTTTCTGCACTTGCGAGCACGCTAGCGATACTGAACTTTAGTACTGACATGGTAATCTGATGATGCATGCATGCATCAACTCCAGAGCACTACTAAAAATGTATACAGAAGGGAAAAGCATTTGGAAATTTGGAAAACTCTTTGGTTTTGCTTATGTAGCATCCTGTCATTACATTCTTGCATACAAATACAATCTTGACAAATGTTAGAGATTCTGAAAAAGTGTAAGATCAGAGTAATATAAAATTATTATTAATGAGAAAACATGGATACAGCGTACTCTTTTGATGCCCAGTTTGAAAAACCAAATCTTCTCTAGACAGAAAGTCTGAAGACTATAGAGCAGAGACTTTCTCTGAACTGACTATGAGCCTTTTTACCCAATAACTTATTCTTTTCTCAATTTAAGTGATTTGGGGAGTGTTCCCAAAGCAATTTGTTTGGGTGCTGGGTGGGACTCTACTATCCTTTGAATCTGCCTGAAATAGTAAAATGTAGTTTATATTCTTCATTATTCAGTCATTGAGTGTGTGTCCAAGTTGCAGACCTCAAACCTAAACTATATGGAAACCTGTTGTTAGTCTTAGCTGTTGCTCTTTAATGAAAACATCCCAGCTAAAAAAGGACAGCGATTTCACAAATCATTTGTTAGCCATACTGCTATGCAGCAGTGATACACTTTGCCCATCCTATAACGGAAATTAAAATTATTACCATGACATATCAACATATTACCTTATGCATAGACAGCTGTTTCTACACTTTGCAGATGGATATACCTAAAAGTTCTATCATTCATGTTGTATATCACCCACTAGTGGTTATCTGAAAACCTCAGGATGCAAAAATACTATGTGCTATAACAGAACATCAAGGTAATTTTGCATTAAGATTAAAAATGCCTTGAGATAAAATTTCATATACTTAGATCATTAGGAAGTCTGTCTAGTTCAGCAGTTGCCAAATACTGTTGATTCCTTACAGATAAGCGTCGACTTTGATGAGCTAGTTAAAACAACAGGGGAAAACCAGGGGAAAAATATATAATCCTGTGTATTTCTTGCTCTGGAGTTCTGAGTGATCGTTCACACACATTTACTTTTATGCATTTAATGGGATTTCTGGTTTTTATGATGTTTGTACTAGGCCTAAATGATCTATTGCTTTTGGAAAAGCTTTATTCCTTCTAGAAACCTCTTTATTTATTGTTTCAGGATTAAGAAGTCTGAACAATAACAAAATCTTTTTTTTTTTTGCTTCTGAGAAGTTAAAATTTAAATACATGTGATATATAGAAGATCCATTTGATGAAAAACAACAGATGTTTAGACAATATAACTACATTTAATTTTCTATGTTTACTTTGTTTTGCACACATGCAGGTTTTTATAGAGATCTGTATGAACAGAGTGGAAGACTGTTCAACATGTTAAGAGGGAGACAAGGGAGAAATCAGTCTGAAACAAAGAAATTAAGTTGGCACCAGTGGTAGGGAAGTTGCTGGAGAAGATATTGCACAAATGAAGAGATTAATGGACATTGTTGTGCCTTGTACCAGCAGACAGCTTAAAAAACTCATTTACAACTGGTGTTTAAGCACAGACAATACTATCATAACTCCAAGATAAACTCTAAAACAAAGGAAAGGTAGATAAAACACTTAAGCAAAAGAGTGATAATGTTGGTAGGAAAAAGTGTATCACATAAAATTAGCCCCAACTAGATTCTGTGAATTCCATACCTCTCCTGTCAGAGGGTCAACCTCCTTCTCAGTCAGCAATAAAAGCCTGAAATACTTGCAAAGGCTTAAAGCTTACTTTCAGCAACTAACTGTTGGCTACAGCCCAAAGTAGTAAACTACTTCCCACAGTAAAGAAGTTAAAATCTACTTTGTGGTTTTGTAGGCAAATTACAGGTATCTCAGAAATAAAACATCAGACTCACATCAGCAAAGAACAGTATAATTTTCTTTTTTTCAACCATTGTGTGTAATTTTCCCAAAAGCAAATGCCTCAAGGGAAATTTTGAAGAGAGACCAACATCAACTAAACACTGCACTGAGAAAGTTCAGGCAATTTTACTGCAGAGGTAGTACAGCAGAGCACCTGCATTAACAGGATGCATCTTATTAGAAAGGAACAGCATGTCCTGGAACAGGTATTCATCCAGCATGAAACTGTGACAAAACAAGGTATGTCTGTTAAACCTGAAGGGGCAGCCCAGAAAGAGAAGAACAAGAGTAGAAAAAGTGTGCGTCAATTACATCAACAGATAAAGCAAAGACTAGAACACCTTCATGTCAAGCCAACCATTACCTTGGTCATATCCTCATCTTTTAGAGGTTTCTTCAGGCTCTTCAACAGGTTTTATCCCTTCCTATTAGATACATAACTATGTTGTATGTGTCTGCCTCTCCATAGCATGTTTCTGCAACATCTCATCTTCAGAATGAAAAAGAGCATGCGTAAGCCCTACTCAGATGAAACACTGACAAAAGCCTAGTCCAATAGTTCATACTTATTCTCCTATGTTCAATTCTAAAAACACAGAAATGAAGGATATACATTCATGTTCATTGCCAAAACTCTTATTAACTAATATATATTAACCAGCAGTGGCACAGATACGAACCTGTATCAAGTCACATTGGAATAGATTTGGCATACACGAGGTCTGTTACTAAGTCCCAAGAGAAGAAATGTGAGCAAACAAAGTACACAAGGTAATTTCTTAAATGACTGTGCTGTTTCAGAACCAAACATACAAATATACTATAAATAACAAAGGTTATCAGCATGTAGGAATAAACTAATACTTCCTGAATCCAACTTCCAGTATTTGGGCTTGGGTTTGGATTTTGGTGTTTGGGGTTTTAAGAACTTATTTTCATACGCACATGATGGCAAATGAGGAATATGTATAACTAATCCAATAGAAATAGAAGCAAATACTACAAAATCATATTGAATTTAGCATTATAGATTAAATGTTTAACTCATTTTATGAGTACTATTATTATTTATACTACTGTTCTATCTAAGGATTCTACTGAATGACGAGAATCCCACTGTGACAAGAGTGGTGGAAACCAAAAAATAGGAGGTTCCTGGATCATAAATATTATGATCTACACATTGGACAAAATGAAAGAACAACATACTTGGAAACATGAGCTAATATGAGTAAGTATAATAAAGAGTAGTCATAACATCTCAGCACCTTAGAGAAATATATGTTGAGGAGGCAGATCTATCCTATCATATATTATTATTTAGAAAGCATTTTTTCTGTTGTATATAAACAAGGGACAAAATTAAGCAACCAAATCCATCAATTCTAAAACCGTTATGTGCAGGTTCCTCAGCGCTGGCCTCTGTATAAATCTCTAGTGACACGCAGGTTAAAGAAGTGGCTAAGCCAGCCTAACCAGACCTGTCTATCTTTGTTGAGTAATTGAAGTTAACTCATAAGCTAAAATAATTTTAAGAAAAGTTAGTGCACAACGAATTCCATCTAAGCCAAGAAGAAACACTGTCTGCCCAATCCCACAAATCTGAACTTACTCCTTGTGTATAACAATTTTATTCTCAAGTTAAAACAAACAAAATGTTATAGATGTTACAAAATGACCACAGGTTTAAAATTATAAACTCATCACAGTTTATTCTCCAGCGAAAAGCTGAAGTAGTGAAGCAAACTACTCCCATCAATTAGTGAATTGCTTTCCAGTCTTGGCTGGACATAACAGATTCCCAATACCTTCTCATTGATGAAGGAGGAAGTAATATTTCCTGGTTTTCAGCCTCCTTCCATTCTTCCAGGGTGCTACTGTTTAGACACACATCAACAAACATACTCAGCTTCTTCCAAAGACAGATCTTCTGTAGACTATCGATATGGACAGCGATCTCTACATTCAGTGGATCCTCACAGCTCAGAGGTAACATTCTCGTGGCTCTACTTGTGGTGGAGTAATTGAGAATTGTGCAGCTGTATTATACAAAAAAAAAAACTTGCCAGAGAGCAGGAACACTAAAACTAAGCTAAACCAAAGGATTCTAGGACTGAAGAGAAGAAAATGACCTGTATCTTACAGTACTGTAAAACGACTGCATTCAGGTTGTGTCCCTATTGCTTGCATATTAAGCTGCAGGCATTAGTCTGTAAGAGCTACCCAGAAATGGATAGGGAACGCTATGAGAATACGTCACACCTGGTCAAGGAGATTGCCACAGTGTGAGCTTTAAATCTTATTAGATAAAGAACTTCCATGCCTTGTAAGCCTCCTAAATACTTATTAGGCACATTTGATTATAGCATTTTCTCTTTGAATCCTTGACTACAGCAGTTAGGGAAAACACATGCAAGAAATGCAAGAAATATAATTTCACACGTTATGGAAAATCGAATATCACACTTGTCCCTTGCACTCCTGGTCAAGTAATGACCACTAGCAACTAGACAAGGAAACACACTAAGCAGAAATAGGTTCTACAGCCATGGTACGTCAGGCTTAGATGTGAATAGGCAGTGGGGCTAATGCAACCTGGCCTTGAACACCATCAGGGATGGCGCATTCACACCTTCTCTGAGCAACCCATTCCAGTGCCTCACCACCCTCACAGTAAAGAATTTCTTCCTTATATCCAACCTAAAATGGTAAAAATGGTAGGTTCTACTCCACTGGCATGAAGGAAAATCTCCATCACCTTATCAGGAATTTGTATGGAAAATTTCATATTTTATATGCTGCTATGTTCCCAGTTCAGAAGACAAGACACTTATAATTGCATACCAAAGAAACATAAAACCCATTATGGGGCAAACTTTCACCTTGTGAGTATCTTTCCATAAGAAAGGTATCATCCACTCTCTTTTCTGAAAAATTGGTTAAAGAGAGAAATCTTTCTGGTAACTGCAACTGTAGAATTCAGTGGTAGAAGGGGTAGATCAAAGACTTCTCTGAAAGTAAATGTTTTAAAATAAAGCATCATGCTTCATGTACAAATCCATCATACTCTGCAATTCACAGAGACAGTATGCTGTGGGTAAAGGAAGCTTGGGAATTCCATGCATCTGACCATAGGCTGGAACTGAAAACCAAGGGCAGAACTCAGGTGGGTGTGGTTGTAGTGGTAGCAACAACTTGCTGCCATGACCCCAGTCTCCAGGTGCACCGATGTCACAGAATACCAGTTAACTGAACTACTCAGAATAAATTTCTTAGCCCAGTTGATAAGATGCAAGCTGAATATTCAGTTTCCAGAGACTACAACTACCTGGCAAGTAAGTTATTACAGAGAACACGACAATGATAATGTAAAATAGCAAAGAAGGAATGAGTACTGATCATATTCTTTTTTATGACCACAATATGCACACGCACACACACACACAAATGATGAAAGATTAAATTAAACAGTCACTTGTTCAAAAGAGTATGAAGGCTTTGCTTTATGGATGACAGACATGGGTTGGTACAAGGCAAAAATTACGTATCTAGATTGTTGCAGAGCTACAAGGTGAAGAGAGGGAGGAAGATGCATACTTGCTTGTTTGCAAGCATTCTGGCTAGTATCTTGAGTTCACAACTTTCACAAGATTCAGCTTTCTTTCAAGTATTTAAGAAAAAATTTATTTCCTGTTATTTCACTTTTCTGTGAGCTACAATAAAAATCTGAGGGTCTCATTTTCATTTACCCACGAATCCTTCCATACTACCTGGATACCACCATAAGTGAGAATAAAGTCTCTAATATTCATTTTGTTATAAAATAAATTCAGTTTTAATTTCTCAAGGTCCCAGGATTCCATGTCATAAACAACTGGTAGTCTTAAAGGAGACAAATCTCTAGTAACATATGCATCTTGTAGGCAACCTATTGCTAGGTGTCTTCCCCGGCATTATAAGCAATAGAGAATCATACCTCCCAGGGGAATAAGGTCATAGCATCTACATTAGTACATTTCTTAATTATTAACAATAATTTTATTATTTCATACTATTTCATGATCATTTCCTCAAAAATGATGAGCTAATTATTCATTAGGTACTTAAAATATGTAAGGAGGCACATGTACGTTGTCAATATTTTGTCAGATAAAGTCTGTTGAGAAACTGCAACATTATATACTTATGTCCTCTGCAACACCAGGGTTTTCTCTCATTAATATCTCAGAAGTTCTGCTCTTGCCTTTGGGATCATCTTAGATGCTCTGTTATTTGTCTTCTTTAGTGACATTTTCAGTTGAGTTACCTGACTATGGAGGAATTTTCATACATTAATTCACTTACGAATTTCTGCTTCACACTCTAAGAAATGAACTGGAAACTCTGAAGCTTTAAGTAAAGAGCTTCAAAAATAAAACATTTTCAAAATCTATATCAAATAGATAATGCAGTATTTGTGGAGAAATAACTGAATTACTTTTCCCAAGGATAAAATGCATTGATCTCATCGTTGAGGGAGAAATATTTGTGGGTTTGGATTTTTTTTTTTTCCAAGTTGAAAAGCAAAGTAGTAATAGCTTTATATGTACAATTCAAATTTAAGTAAAAATAAGTTATAATATAGCCTACATTTGTGCCTCTGAAATACCACAAATTTGGCTGAGTTAGTGGAAAACTTATCAGAATCACTTAGACAGGAATCTAGCATCGAACAGCTTAGTACCTCCAAAATACAGAAACACCAGTTAAACCCAGATATCTTTTGTTACAAAAATTCATCGTATTTAGCATTTCTCAGCCACTCTTACTCATTTGCCTTTATCCTTCAATCCATATTTAAATCTCATTTGGTATCTATGCTCATTTTTACTGACATGCCTACTTAATACTACTAACAGGCAACTTCTTTTCCACAGACATTTTCAACTTATTCTTTTTCAAGACACAAAATCGTTTTTTGGTTGAGGAACACATAACTGAAAGGGATCTAGAGGATTAGTCATGCAAGTAATGTCAGAGAGAATTACTTTGCTAATTCCTTTACATACCAATGAAGTTCCATCTTACTCACCGCTATTTCAATAGGAAGACTTTTGCTAAACTTGACATCGCCAGCGATTTCGTTTTACTTTTCAGTCTAAAATTTATTCATGGTCAAGTACATCCATTCATCATGTCAACACTGTCCTTGATCTATTCATAAATATAATTAAATAGCCTTTTAAATTTTGCTTTGTTAAGGTCAAGCAGCCATGCTTTTTAAATTGTTACTCGTGGTATTTTCTCAGTGTCTGAATAGTAAACATCTTCTTCACTTCCAGTATTCCAGACTGGATTGCACTAGATCCTGTATCCCACTATTAACATCCTTTCTATTTGGAAATTATCTCTTGATATCTTGTACATTTTTAAATATATATATATATATATATACACACACAACCCCCAAATCTACCAATGTTTGTAAAACTGTTTTGCAAATTATCCCTTTTCTTAATGGAGAGCAGACTAGCAACATATTTCAAAACACTAGGAAGTACTAACAATTTTATGTCATGCACAAAAATTTATCCTTGTGCATATTTTCTTGGAATCTACTTTTTTGGGTAAATTGTTAGGGTTTTTTAAGAGCAGTCTAGATTGACCGGTTCTATAAATGGGATAACCTGAAATATTTTACTTAGAAGTAACTACATTCAATGCCAAAATGATGAATGGCCATCTATAATAACACCCTAAAAACATGTTTTCAGAAGAGAAACACAGAAGCTAAAAAGAACAGTGCTGGAGAATAAACGCAAGAAATTGAGTGACTGAAGTCATCCTGCTGAAACCCACCATCCACAGAATGGAGCAGCATTGTGTCACTGAGCAGTTGCTGCACTACCTAATGAGTGTGTAAAAACTCAGTGAAACTCCAGCTACTTTTTCCTTTGTGGGTTGTGTGGTTTGTTGACCTTCCCCCCCCCCCCCCCCAATAAAACCCAATGTCCAGAAACATTACCAGTACTAAAGAATCTGTTCATGGCATTTTTTTACAAAGTTCCTAACAGACAGTGATTATTTTATTGTTGGATGTATTCTTTATTTTATTAATGATGAGAAGTAATCAATGGAATGCTAAAAATAAACTTGTAAAAGAAATCTAGTCTGAAATCTGAATTTGTTGTTTGAAGCAAGTTCAGTGGTCATGGTAACACCAGTTGAAGATTGACTCTTACCCATTGTGAAATAGCCATGGCTCTTCTAAAAAGGTCACAATTTTTTCAAATATAGGCACCATGTTTTAAATTTTGTACATACAAAATATGTTCATGTCACTCAAATTACACAATGTGGCAGTGTGATAAGTCTGAACATTACTGTCAATTAATGGCAGAGAAAAAGAGCCCGAAGCTCACATAAGACTAATGACTGGGACGAATCTTGAAAAGAGACAAAAAGTATAAAACAACAGTTTCCCTGTTGTATGTGGGTTTGTGTGTGCATGTGTGAGAGTGCATATAACAAAAACTGTTTAAGAGTAAGTTCAGATAATAGCCCATCCATTTGTTCTCAGCTTCTTATCCAGTTTCATTGCTAAAGGCTTTGATTTTAACTGCATGTTAAAATGCAAATTCAAATCCCATAGAAACCATTAGTTAGTGTGTTGACTGGTTCAAACCAATCAAAATTGAGAATTACTGCTGACGATCTTCCTACTTGTCAGCTTCTGGGTATGTAGGATACTTGACTGTCTCAATTTTCTCCTTAACTTTATATGATGGGTACAGGCCTGTTCTTCCTAATTTCCGATTGATGCCTTTTGAATAACCATCCCAGTGGTTTCCAGCTACTCCAATTACATCTCCAGGTTCCATAGGAATTTCATCTGCAGTTCTTGGATGGTGAGCATAAATAGCAATCTGGTTGTGGGCATTCTGTCCCCCAAAGTAGTAGATATCATCCAAAGAATGGAAATACGCTGAAGCATCTGGATGCAATGTCTGCATAATTTCATAGGCAACTCGACAAACCTTAGGAAATAAAAACAAAGGAGAAGTCATAAATATTGTTTGTGCCTGCAACACACCACAGGAGTCAGCAACCAATGTGTAACAAATTTCACAAGACAATCAAGGTTTGGAACGTCCAGGTTAAAAAACAAAACCAAAGCCAAAACTGAATAAAACAAATGAAAAGGCACAAAACCTCTAAAAACACAACTAAAAAACCCAACCAAGCAACAAATATAACCCAACAAAATACCCAAAACCCTGCATATTTCTAACAAGAAGCACAACATTTTTCAGCAGCATTTTAGTAATTACTCTGGTGATCAGATCTGGTAGACAAATAAAGCAGCTAAATAAAAAGATAAATAATTAGAACAGCCTACTTTTCATGAAGATTTGAAAAGTCTATATTAAAACTTGCCACCCTGCTTTTTAAAATTAATGATATGTAGCAAATCAAATGTAGAAGCAAATTTGTTTTCCTTTTCTACTACTAATAAAAACTGTATTTTACTTCCCTTTAAACCTTCAGAACTTGCATTTTCAAAATTTATTCTGCAATAATGAGGCTTTACATTTACTTTTCTAAGGAAAGCTCCAATTTTCACAATCAAGCAGTTCTAGAAATCCGAGGCTTTAAAATGCTGTTAATATTAGAACTGTTGCAGAATTATGACTGTTGGCAATTTGGAAGATACCTAAGTGAAACTGAATTCCAGCAGGATAATAACAATGTTGGTGAGAAGAAAGATGCATTTTGAAATGTCATTGTATAGCATTTTATAAAAGGAATTTTCTTCAGACTGAAAAACAGTTCCCCACATCAGAATTGTGTTGTATCTCTCAAAATTGCTAGAAACACAAAAGGCTGCCACTATATTAAACAAAGCTCTTTCCAGCAACTGGCTAAAAAGCTCTTCTTTGTCAGGTGTCTGATTTGAACACTGTGACCTTTCTGACTTCTAATCTACATTACTGAATCTTTCTCTGATTTTAAGTAAACTTGACAGAGCTTGATAAACTAACAATACAGCAGACTTCAATATGAGGAAGCATTTGAGCTTTTTCATAACTTTCAGTCTACATAAATATAGTAAAGCTTGATTTTACTTTTCTCCCTCTGAAGATATGGTGAATAGAACTTTGATCAGTCAACAAAGACATATTTGTACCTTCCTATCTTTGTGAGAGGCAGTCGCTTTAAAAAAATGTAATAGATTTCCTTTTATCCCTCTCCATCTGATCTTTGAAATAACTTCTCAAAAGTACCTTTCAGAACATCAGGCTAAAGTTAATTATTTCGAAGTACTTGTTATACCCTATAATATAGAAATAAACTTGATTACCCATACACTGGCAAGAGATTATTTATTTTATATCTTCTGTGACTGTTTTGATGTTTTCTTCACTGCGTGTGTGTGTACTTCAGGAGGAGAATACACACACAGTCTGTAAGAGATTTTAAATCACTGCAGGAGAAATGCTTGTCTGTGAGTGTCCTGCATATCTGACATAAAACATACAACATCTCCTCTCATTTGGGTAACTAAACTGTAAGCTGTTGAGGGCAGCAGGCAAAGAATCCACATGCAGAACTGTAGCTAAAGCCAGCCTCCCCTTTCTTATTCACACATGCACTTATTTTGCAGCCTGTATACTTACATGTACAACGACTAATAAATTCTGGAAGGAAATGAGATTATGAAGACAAATATGTCAGGCAGAGGGAGCTACAATTTCATCTAAATGAAGACTGGAGAGACAAAGAAGCTTTTTGTTTTAATGTGCAATCTTAATTCTGCTCCTGTGTTACGATTTGTGTAACTACCATCTGGTTTTTCTATAGTTCTCAATTAATATGATTTTGCTGAAATGCAGTGCCAATGTAGGATGTTTCCCTTGACTTTACATCACTCGATAGGCCTAATTTCTTTTAACAGTATTGTAATGAAATACCTATCCTTAAGCTTCTATCAGTATTCATTTAGTTTTGGTAGCATAATAAGATTTAATACAAGGGACTTCATAAAGCACATGATTCTATCCACATATACTATAATTTTCTCTTAATACCTCATAATGAAGTTTTGACTCTGTCTGGCAAGGAAAATAAAATGGAAAAAAAGTCAGCATAGAATTGATTTATGGGAAGTCCAAAATCATACTGGAAATTAAGACTATATTCTTATCCTTACTTTCTCTTCATGCAGATTGGACAAAAGATACTCATTAACAGCCTGATTTTGCTTACATTCAATGCCAAAGTAATTACCAAACTGTTCATTTCACTGATGAAAGGACAGGGATAGTAGTTCAAATGTTAGAGATGAGAGGATCAAGTTTTAAAACCATAAAAGAGAAATCTTTATGAACAGTGGGAAAACTTGCATCAGACCTTAGAAAAGCCCAATGTATATCAATCACATTGTTGCCTGACCAGTAAAACTGGTGCTATATGATTTTTGAAGAGTTTGAATTATTAAAGCAGAAGAAATTGCCCAGAATAAATCAATTAGATGCTCGGACCAAATTCATAGTGCCAGCTATTGAAAGTAATGGTTTAATACAGGATTTCCTAGACTTCAGTAGAATTTAATGCAACTCTGGAAATCCAAATATGTCATCCAGCAAACATGTCTAGTGTGAAATGCAGGGAGACGCAGAAGGAGACAAACTCAAAGATACCATGTACTTCAAAGGTACCCTCAAAGGAGGTTGTACCAGATGACCCCCAGGGGTCCCAATCAACTAGTATCACCTTAACTATGTCAATAAACATGACTCCAACGTGTACGATTCAATTTCAATATATTCTGTCCAAGCCATTTGTACCTGTATTTAGACATGGATTTTTTTTCTGTTTATATCGAGTGTTTTAGTTAAAGCATTTACCATTTTTAACAGTTATGTGAATATAATAATAGCAGAAAGCGTTCTAGATTTCTTGTTAAGTTTTTACCCAAGACCACATGACTCTTTCTGCAGAATATGAACTGTCTCTACACCAATGTATGTGTGGCATGTAAGACAACCACAGGTATCAGCTGATAATCACCCCTTTCACTGTGATATGCATTCAGTGAACATACTTTAGCTGAATCAAGCATGATTATAAAAGTGAATGGCCCCTCACAAGCTTTTCTTAGTGAGGATTTTTACTTTGGAGTTTATTCATGTCTTGGTCTGACTTAGGCTATAGTAACCTAAGCATGCTATAAAATGTCATTTTCTTCACAGGGTTTAGCGAACAATGAAAAAAAAATCTACCCACAAGCATGACTGTGGGATAAGAGGCTTTTCTATACTTTTCTGTTCAGCTGTCTTCTTGCCATGGTAATGTTATTAAGAATTCTGGCTGTCAAGGTCAATATATCACTGTATCAATCATGTAACAATGTTAATATTATGCTTGTTACCTATCAAATTGTCATGGCAGTGGAAACATTTGGGCTTGAAGTAAATTTTGACTTTCAGTTTTGTCTTCACTTCCATGTAACTGTGTAATCATGTGTGATCATAATCTATCACTATCTATAGTTGAATTCTTTCTTAAGCAGGAGTGTCACCTAAGAGCATATATGACAACAGCAGGTAAAAAAACATACACTTTGTTGGATTTCAATCATATTTTGCCATACTTGAACTAGGTGGATCAGCGTACCAGTCACAAAATACTGCTTTCCAATCTGAAACAAGCTTTTACAACAGCTTTTCATTATATATTAAATTATTATACAATATGACATAATAAAGAAGAAAACACCAACGATTACAGTTATATGACTCCATTTTCTAATGGACTCCACAACTTGCTTCATCAGACCGCTCAAGAAAGGATATGCTTGTAGGATATAATTATCTGCAACAGGAACTCTGTATGGATTACAGTGGCCAGAATTCACATTTATGGAGCTGCCACTGCATTGCTAGAAATGTAATAGACTGAACAGAAATTAAATGTCTGCTTTCTTAATTCTTTTTCATTGCCACAATCAACTAAAGCAACAGCAGACATGTTTGAACAGTAGTGGAGTGCAATGATGTGTAGAAATGGATAGACACAAGTTATATATTAACTTTATGCAAAATTATGAAGCGTTAAACATGTTTAAAATTGGGTTTACTTATTTTAAATGCCTTAACTAAGCTGCACAGAAACGGATGGATACAAGTCACACATTAACTTTATGCAAAACAACGAACTCTTCGACATGTTTAATATAATTTCTTGCTCATTTCCAATGTCTTAATTAAGCCAGTAACTTCAGTGGAAAAGTAATCAACCAGTGCTTACAGTCCTCTAAATGTTCACTTACCATACTGAGCCTTTAATTCTTCCCTGAAGTTTTCATGAGAGACCACTGAGAATAAGGTAACATGAGCATGAAGAAAACTAAGATTTAGAACTGATACATATACTGTATATTGTATTTGTATTGCAGTTTACCTGGGACGAAAACGTACAGACCAGGAAGTCTGCCTGCGACAAGAAGTGAATATCCAGAATAACACCTCTTAGGGAATTTTCAGTGTAACGGTTATGAAGTCCTGCTGACCAGGATATGGAGTTATCACTGATAAATTCATAATTTGGATACCTGTGAAAATACAAATCACATTAATAGCAAAGTCTTTTGTTTTTTTAATTTCATTTTTTCTTAGGAAGCATCATTTATGCTGCAAGATAAGGGTGTTAATTCCTTTTGCATCTCTGCTTTACAGGGAATGCATTATAATTTTACTGAACACTCTGGAATGTTACTGCTGCTTCCAAGCATGTCCTCTCTTTATCCAGAAATAAATAAATAAAAAGACATTGTAAGTCTGTCTGAGACCTGACATTGCAGAAGAAGTGAAAAAATGTCAGCAAGTATATGCCACATTCTGCTAATTTTACTGATTTTTCAATGAAATAAACTCAGATAACTTCATTTCTCTACTACTAAATAGAATACGGGATTAAGTTTTTACTAGACTACATTTTATTACCACACTCTCTGTTAGATAACGATCATGACACTGTGCAAGAAAACTCAAGTCACCTGTAAAAGGGACGTGCTAAATAAACAAATTTAAACTAACAACAAAAGTATCTTTACAGTTATTAGGGCCACATGGAGAAAAATTCTGCAATTTACTAGCCAAAAGAAAATTAATGTAAAATTTCTTGACATATTATAAACAAAACAGTGATACTTTCAGTCCAATTATTTTTATTTGAAATACAACCCCTTGGTTTATGTCATTTTTAAAATAAAATTACAAGTTTTTAACAGGAAACAATGAATTTTAAAATTAAATAAAAGTACTTTTAAAGTGTTGAAAAAGGATGGTCTTTCTCAAAACATTTGTATTCCTTTCATGGGGAACTGAAATCTGAAATAAATTGTGAAAAGTAGCAAAAAATAATTAAGTTTTCGGTCAGCCTCCTACCAAAGATAAGTTTTATATGAGAAATTCCAGGTAGGTGTAACAAAGATGATAATTATATTGCTGCTACACAATAATTATATTTCAATCATGAAGTGCAACTCATACGAGTAACTGCCAGCTACAAAATTACAACTACAGGGCTAATTATAAAATAATTCAAATAAAATCTATTTTTCATATATACCACTTCATAGCAATTATAAATCAATATCTTAGATAAGATAGTAAGGCAGCTAATATTACATTTTATGAATTAATCACTCATATACTGTTTAATAAATTAAATAATATAGAGTAGGCTGTAATGCTGGAGCAACAGTAACTTAGACCTGTAACTAGATGCTTCAAAGCTTGACAATTCTATGCTGAACGTAGATCAAAATAAGGTTTACACTCTGGTTTCCTGGAAAGTTATTAAAATTAGCATGCACTTGTACACCACGCAGTGTGTGTGCATATACTCTGGACATACAGTAGACATGATTATGACAACCACTTTAAAGAACATGCCTAGTTTATTCCACTTTAATATTGAAATATAGCAAGTTTCTTTCATTTAATATCCTCTAGCTGCAACTACCAAATCAAGACATTTAATCTCAAGAGCAAATCAAAAAGCCCTATGGAAAACTTCCACATTTCAGGAAGAATTTGCTTTCTCTTTACGGTGATTTTCACAGAATTTTATGTTCTGTTATGTAATTACATAAAATACATAATAATTATGTAAAAATAATAATAATTATTTTATGGTTATGTATGAGCAGAGAAACACCTGTTCTAACAAAAAATAATGTATGTGTGGTAAATTTCCCAAAGGTAGGATGACAACTTTAAAGAGTGCATCTGATCATTAAAATCAGGGGAAGTTCATGTCACATTATAGAATCATAGAATAGTTAAGGTTGGAAAGGACCTTAAGATCATCCAGTTCCAACCCCCTTGCCATGGGCAGGGACACCTCACACTAAACCATGTCACCCAAGGCCTCATCCAACCTGGCCTTGAACACCACCAGAGATGGAGCATTCACAACTTCCCTGGGCAACCCATTCCAGTGCCTCACCACCCTCACAGTAAAGAATTTCTTCCTTATATCCAATCTAAACTTCCCCTGTTTAAGTTTGAACCCGTTACCCCTTGTCCTGTCACTACAGTCCCTAATGAAGAGCCCATCCCCAGCATCCTTGTAGGCCCCCCTCAGATACTGGAAGGCTGCTCTAAGGTCTCCACGCAGCCTTCCAAGACAAAACAAAACAAAAAAACAAGGAAGAGAAGGTGGAAATATTCATCTGGAGTAACTCATTTTACCTCTTTTGAGAAATTATAGAAGCATATATAAGAAATAGTTTTTTCAGAATTAACTCTATCACAATGATAATTTTCTTTCTTACCTTCATATGTCTAAAATTAACATCAATATTGAACCAGCTCTTAAAATACAACAGATGACAACACAAGATTTGTGATATATTCTATTTCTGTTTCCGTTGTTTGAATCATATTAGTATGTTTTTTAAAGAAAAAAGAAAGTGCAGGCCAAATGGAAATGTGTCATACTCTACTGTGTAAATCAGCTGGGGAACAGAGATGGGCATCAGTGACACAACTCTGAGGGGAGCAACACAAAGAATGTTTAACAGAAGATGTCATTTCTAGAGACAGTGAATATAATAAAGATATCTGCACACCCCTTTACAAGTTTGTGGCATAAGGAATACTGGTAAAATTAGTGACTTCAGATTTTGATAATCAGAACCCAGATGCTGAGTAAAGACAAAAGAACCTTCCCTGAAGAATCTGATTTCCTACTAGCAAAAGATCAGCCTAATAACTTGACAAAAGCAGCACACCAAAAGGTGTGGTATATTGAATCTGTTAAAAAAACAAACTACAAAACAAAACAGAAACCCCTCAAACCCAAACAATTATTCACACGTCTTTGTATGCATGCATTTAATTTTTTTCTCCTTCCTCCCTTTATTCTGCAGCCTTTGAGATGCTTTTAAATTTGGTCTTCAATGACATTTTGTAAAGTTGAGTCAAACTCACTTAACCAACAGTTTCAGAACCCATTTCTTCAAAGCAATAATCCAAGTTTAGCGTTTATTTACTCACATGTTTTAAGTTTTCGAACAAGCACTTTTATGCTGTGCCACTGTTGTGGCACAACTGTTACAGCTGAAACTAGGTCAGCCACACACACATATGGCACATGCTGCTACATTCATGCTTAGGAAAAGAGGTTTCTTTAAAGCATCCTAAAATGGGAGTATAATAGCAGCCATACTCAGTGTGACCAAAGAATCTTCTAGTCCAGCATCCTGTCTTCAACACAGGCAGAAAGCAGAGCATAAAGAAAAATACAGTAAAAGGCCAAACCTGTATTCCTCTCAGTCTTAGCCTTATGTGGCCCACTGACTTCCCGCATCAGGTGAGGTTTAATTTTCCTTCCCACTCACTACAGTGCTTTAGATTCTATTTAAAGCTATTCTTACACAATGACTACAAAGAATAGACAAAATGAAACTTCTAAAGCTCTATAGTTAGCTCTTGCGTCCTTCTATTCCCTTTTCTGTCTGTATTTATATTGTGATTAATGTAATATATATGTTATAAGCTTTTGGGGATTTTTTTTTTGTAAGCAGAATGCAGACATGATCCTATTACTATGATTCCTGAATGCATTGTAAATGAATAATAAATACTAAGATGTCATATTCTTACTGACAGCATTGCCTAAATACAGTAGGATCCCTTCTAGCTTTCCAAAGAAATTACCCACACTCTTTCTTCTATATACAGTAAAGGAAAAGACTGTGAAGATGAAACAAAACAGCATAATGCTGTATCAGACTATATATACATAGCATATCTCCTCAACATATCTAAAAAAAAATAAACCTAATTCTTCTAAAGCTACCAAATATATTCTTGAAACTGATATTTAGGCCAGAAAGGACTTTTTTTTCTTTTTCCCCTTAGGAAAAGAGGAAAAGAAGAAATCAGAACAAGGCAGGGAAGAGAGAGTTTCAAATCTTTCCATCCTGCAAATACCAGCCTCAGATAAGGATACAAACCAAACAAAGTTATGAGACTATTTCAAGTTCCAATTGGTTTCAGAAGCTGATTAACTAGCCGTGTAACTATAGCTTATCTCTACGCTGTTTAGCAGGTACAAACCAAGGCGAGTCCCATGCTCCACTTCTCAATTTGCTACAACTGGGAAAGTGTCCAGAACAGGCAATGCAAATTTTCTTCCCTCTAAAGGAACAGTGTGAGCATGTGTGTAAACAGATGGGGTAAGAAGTGTGTTTGTTCAGGTCTTGCTCTAAAAAGAATTGGAAAATGTGTATGAGCTGTTCACCAGGCTCAAGAACTTTGAAGCTTTACTGAACTGTATGTATCAGGCATACTATGATTCTGGGCAGGGAGAGTTACAACAGCTAAAATACATATAGTACACAGAGAGAAAAGACATTAACTTGCTATTGTGGAAGTAAATAGTGAAATACTGAGCAGGAAAAAAAGCTTTCATAAGTGCTGGAAAAAAAAACCAAACTCATAAGGGAGGAAAATTACTGCAAAAACATTGAAGAAGCAAAATACATATAACTTGACAGGTAAATATTCTAAAAGGAAGAATGCACTTTGTTGAATTTGAGTGCTTATTTACATGACAGAGACCTAAACAGATTAATACATAAACCAGAAATGTATTAAATATGGTTTCTTGAGAATCTGTGCACATGTTCAACTGCATTATTTTCAATACTCTGCCTTAAAGAGAGAAGATGCTGCATATGATATAGGCTAGAAACATGTATACTAGAAATTAAAAAAATTCTATTTAAAAACTATTAAATCAGCCAAAGAACAAGCAATTTACACCATCCCTAACTTAGCTACGAAAAATGCCACAGCCTTTCCTTACCAGAAGCTATCAAATGTCGGCTGACAAAAAACTCAACATGACCTGGCAGCGTGTGCTTACAGTTCAGAAATCAATCATGTCCTGGGCTGCACCTGCAGTTCTGCATTCAGCTCTTGAGCCCCCAACACAAGACGGATGTGAATCTGCTCAAGCAAGTCCAGAGGAGGACATGAAGATGATCAGAGGGCTGAAGCACCTCTGCTATGGAGACATGCTGAGAGAGCTGGGCTTGTTCAGCCCAGAGAAGAGAAGGCTCTGGGAAGAACACTGGGGAGTAGCTTCCAGTACCTAAAGGGGGCCTACAGGAAGTTTGGAGAGTGACAGGACAAGGGGGAATGGATTCAATCTGACAGAGTAGAGATTTAGATTAGGCATTAGGCAAAAATTCTTCTCTGTAAGTGTGGTGAGACACTGCAGAGGTTGCCCAGAGAAGCTGTGGCTGCCCCATCCCTGGCAGTGTTCAACGCCAGGTTGGAAGGGGCTTGGAACAACCTGGTCTAGTGGAAGGGGATTGGAACTGGATGAGTTTAAGGTCCCTTCCAAACCAAACCATTCCATGAATCTATTAAGTGCTTTAATCCCATAGTTATTACAGCTGTTGAACTGTCAAGCATGCTCCTCTCTTATCAACCTAATTCTGAAAATACATTCACTTCTTTCTTTCCTTTGGAAAAGAAAACAAAAAATACCTTACATATTGATAGTACTAACTCCACTACCATACTTGCAGTTGGTAGACATCTGACTGCAAGGGAAGTTTCTGAAACTTCAGTCAAAACATTTCTGTTTTCATGACTATGAATAGTTTGAAACACTTCTCTTAATAGAAACATGCCTGTTCATGTGAATGTTGGCAACATTTTCTCTATTTAAATGCCAACAATGTTTGACAGCCAATCACTCTCATGTATAGAGAGATATAATATCTAGCTAATGCTTACTAATATTACAGCGCCCTATAATGAATGCAACATAAGCTACTGTGGTACATTGTGACAGCTGTCTGTGTCACAGCTTGGTAGTTCAGTGTGACTGGAACTTTTTTTGTCAGAAGTGTAATCTAATTTGTATTTTTCTTCACAAGAAGAGGATGAAAAGGTTCTTTATTCTCAAAATCTGACCTTAACCTGTCTTCAGATGCCTTTAAGTGCTGAAACATCAAATTGCATCCTTCCTTCTATGAAATCACAGGAAGTTTCAAATGTCTTCTAGTTGACTGCAAGCAATAGTAGGGTGCAAGCAACTGTATGTCTACATAGGTAGTGCATCTCATTATTATTCACAACACTAAAGTGTACCGTGCTAAGCATTGAAAGCTGAATACAAAGACAAAAAATGCATAACTAAGTTTGCTACAGCAATACTGAAATCTGTTATGTTACAAACAGTAATTAAATTCATTTAAGACAATGGAAATGAATTAAATATTGTAACCTCAATTTTTTACTACCTGTCTTTTCATTGTTCAGATTTGCACTTTAAATGTTACGTTATCATAATTGTTTCTGCTATTGTTCTTGTCTCTACATATACAAAAAAGGAAGGATTAGATTGCCATCATCTGGAGTTGTGTGTATTCATTTAGTTTTGTCAAAACTCCATAATTTTGCACAGCAGCCCTTCGTAGATATGAACGAAAAATAGAAATAGCACAATCGAAACACACAGGCTTGCAATGCTCTACTACAAAATAATATTTTCTGCTTACCTTATGCAAAAGCCGATTTGTAATTCAGAATATAATCTTATATATTTTTCCAAGGATGTCTACCAAGAATAAAACAGTTAAAGAAATTGCCACTTTGGAGTTACCTTCACTTTAAAATTTTAATTTCCTTGCTTTAATGAAACAAAAAAAAACAACCCCATATTTTTCTGTTCAAGGGAGAAAAAATTTTGGAAACAGAAATAGGTGCTATTCAGTAGACAGATAAATAAGTAGTACTCAAAAGGAAAACGTGCTAACTTGTACTCAGTAATGAATACACTTCAATTCAATGCTCCTGATATAGATATCCAAGTTTCCACTGTCATGGCAATTAGCTTTTGTGAAATTGTTTATGTACCATACACACCATAACCCAAAAAAAAATACAGTTAAATATGGAACATTATTCTTGCATATGCACCTACTTTCTTTTACTAAGCAGAAGGTTTTGCCGTCTCAGTGGCACCTTGCAAGACATGCAACTTAACACTGAGTTTTCACACGAAAAGACAGGCCGTGTTAGGAGTAAACAAAAGCACAGTGTGCATTTTCAGGTTTGAACACAGCTGTATCTTCTGTGACAAGCTGAGTTATCCTATACCTAAGGTAGGTTGTTAAACCCATGTTCTGGAGAACTAGAAGAAGACAAGAAGCAAATAAGGGACAGAGACAGTGTTACAGACTAGGAATCCCACATATATTTAAGGACAAACTTTAAAATTATTCAGCACATAAGGTGAAAGTCTTCTAAGTTCACTATATAGAAATCTTTCTGAAAGAGTCATCAGAAGGTTGTCAACAAGCTTACAAAAACTTCTCTGGCAACCTGCTTCAGCAGAGGGTTGGAAGAGATGATGTTAAGGTCCTTTCCAACTCTAACTATTATGATTCTATGATCTCCACAGGTCACTTCCAACTCCAACCATTCTGTGATTCTTTTTAATATCTATGTTCTATAGGAAGTTTGGTGTATTTATTATTTATATTTTTATTTGCCCTTTACAGCATTACAAGTTTGTTTTTAAGTAGTCACAGGTATCTTGCTCAGCTCTTTTGGATTTTTAACGTCAAACTTTGAAAAGCATACTTGCGGAAAAAAAGTCATCCAAAATAAAAAGGAATGTCTCAGAGAAAAATCAAAATCACTGGAAGCTGAAATGCAATCTAATATATAAATTATAAGCAAAATAAATTAATAGCTTAAAAAAACGCAAGCAAACAAATCCTAAAAATTGTGCACACAATAGAAATTGTAAAGCTAACCAGAAGGAACAAACTGTAATACAAATGTAGTTCATCTTACTTGGATTTTGCCTCTTGCAACAGTGAAGGGTCATCTGTAGCCAAATACACTCTTTTTTTATCAACATGCATCCTGCGAGCAAGAAGTTCAAACCGTTCCTCAACGTGTACCATATATTCTTCAATGGGATGAAATGCTGCTTCTGTTCCTACTTTGTCTGTCCTCCGAACATGAACACTGGAAAAAGGCAGAAATTCAGATTTCAATTTATAAATACAATTAATAATTCAGCAATTGAAATTTTAACTTTACATTTCACGTGTGCACTTCTAGAATGCATATTAAAATGAATCCCTACATAAAACAAGAAAGGATTAGATTCATTGATGTCCATCAAGACACACTGACAACATGAAGTTAGCTGTCAGTCTGTTCTTGAAAGCAATATAATAATCTTGCAAGGAAGGCAAAGGTAACTGAAAGAAAAGAATGAAGGAGAGATAATTGTAGCATGCAAGGTATTCTCTTTGTGCAGAAGGTTATCTGGTGTCATTAGATAATGCTTGACAAATACAGTCCAAAAGCAAAATAGGAGTATTTGTATCATGGATATATTGTGACACAAACTGCAACGCAGGATTTGAATGAAGGTAGTTAAAATGCATCTTCCCCATCTGCTTGAAATCTAACACGTCTTTAGTGGCGAAGTGGCTTACTGACTCAATGGTCAAAAGCCAACTAACTCTTGGACAGACCTGTTGTGTACCCCCAGAGAAAGAAAGATTAAGCACTGAAGGCAAATTCTGGCAAAGGAAGAAGTGTTTGCAGGCTCTAATAGAGTAACAACAACATTTTTCATGTTACATGACAGTAAAACCTTTCTTCCACAAGCTGTTCTTTATTGCCTATAGATGATTTCCTTTCTTCTCCCATACGGACCTTTCCAACACATAGTCACTGCTAAGAAACAGCAATAGTGAAAGCATCAGCAGGAAAGGGAAAAGCACATACCATGTTCAGGTCCAGTCAACAATAAAATTAGTTGTGGATTGTGGCATATAAAATGCAGGCTTAGCCTTTTTTCCTCAAATGTAAAGGCTATAGGCACTTGAAAAGAAGACCCAGACAGAAAAGTGTCTGGAATACAAGCTGTAAGGCAATTACATGAATGAAATTCTGTATTACACTACTAGCTACAGAAAGACATTAAAAAAAACCCACAACCAACCAAAAAACACCCTTCCATTGAGCAATATCAGTCAAATCATAGGTGGATGAGTATGCTGAAGAAATACTTGTAATCAACTTGTATTATGCACAGTTAAAAAATAATAGCTTCATCTAGAAAGCACTCCTTCTCCCCATAAAATGCTAGAGGCTCTTGAGAAACCATCATAAAACAATTTGTCCTGAACACAAAGCACTATATATACATATTAAAGCACAGAGAGTTAAAAAGAAAACGAAATACCCACCCGATCACTGGATGTTTGAAACCAAGTTTCCTTGTGGCTTCTTCTATTTCTTTGTCTAACCAAGGCTGTGGACGTATCAAGTATTTCACAAACTGCGACACCCACCACACCGCAGGATCCCCATGTACACGAATTAGCCTATCAGCCAGGTCTTCAGGGACAGCCAACGGTAAATAAGGTGGCCGTGGGTGTAAGCTGTCAACAATGGGAAGTTCCACCACCTGAACATCCTTATCATTAGCCTCACCTGTTTTAAAATACATACTAGGATGAGTCAAGGAGTTTATTAATAAGCTTTACCATTGGCAAGTAACATCCTAAACATATCAGCTAAACTATCCTCAAAAGAAGTACCTAACCCTGGCTCTACTTTTTCAAAACAGAATTAAGAACATTAAATAGATTTACATACGAACTGTATCTAACAATCCACTCCAGTAAAACAAAGTTGAAGGTTCTTAATTTTTTAGCAGCTGGTTATTAATAAAATATAAGAAGTGTTCGTGTTTATGTATTCATACTTTTTCATATACAACTACATCATTACTTTGTGCTAAGGCTTGCTTGGAAAGACTTGTTATCTAAAATGCTTATAACTCAGTTACTTGCTTAAAAAATAAAGAAATATTTTAAGGCATAAGAAATTGTTAAAAAAATAACTATACAGTCCTGCTGCAATTTTGAATACATTTTACTGCAGTAAATCTCAGCATTTCAGACATCATTTGGACCACTGAATTAGTTTCTTTACTGACAGAAGAAGAGAAAGGACAGAAAGAGACAATTCCTGTTTGAAAAGCTTGAACTATGAAGGTAAGCACCAAATTAGATCAAGGAAAACAGCCAAGCACTATACAAGCATGTGATTTACATATAGGTAAGAATTTGTTATATGTTAAATACTAACTGAAGTGGTTAACAGATGTTTTAGATGGGACTTTCAAGGATCAGTAAACCACTAAACGTTTTTTATAAGAGTTCTTACAAATTACATGAACATAAGCGTCTACATAATTGATAATTCAAAGCTAGTTTCATATACCGCAATAAGTTCTAATACATGACAACATAATACAAAGCAGTGCAGTTTTGAAACATCAAACATTTTAGACTTCTAGTGTGCTCATTCCTTCCAAAAGAGTATTTTCATTGTCTGCAGTGTTTATTGGTAAAGATGGCTAGTTCTCTGCTCATTGCTCACCAGCCATGACAGTAACCTGTTTTAATAGTAAGCAAATGAAACTCATATAATTTTTGATTACCAGTTAAACCTAAAGATTGAAAAAAAATCAATCCAGTGCAAGGATAATGACTCTTATTTTAAGAACAGTTAAAAATCCCTAAGGTTAAACCACTTTTACGTGCACTAAAAATAATTTCAATATAGTTGTGGCAAAGTCCTAGAAATTTGACAAGCATATGCTGCAGTCATACATTGCCAGAATACTACATTAACACCAGTGAGCCTACTGAACTAGTCAAATTTCATCAGTAACTCTCTAAGAAATGGCTATTTAAATAAGAAATGTTTGCTGTGATCGGGAATATTTTCAATTGATTTTTAATAGATTTGGAATATCTGTCCTCACAGCTGTATCTATATGTTGATGTTTCATCACTGCACTACATAACACTGCAAAGGGACCTTTTAGAATAATTTCCCATAGAATAAGTAATGCAGGTATGGATGATATTTTTTCATTCAAGAAGCCAATTCATATTTTTACCATCTATTATGCTGCACTTACAGGAAAAGATTTAGTAAAATCTCATAAATTTAGTAAAAATACTGAGCATTTAAGTTTTCTTATAACAAGATGGATAATATTTTATCAGCATTTCTTAAGAAAGCTGCAATTAAGAAAAGCACCTTGAAACCAGAAAGTGCTAAAGCTGGCGTATGTGTGAAATATTAGTCAGAAGTCTAGTCAAGAACCATTCAGCTTGAGTATTGTATGAAAGAATGCTAGGAAGGAAAGAAAATCCAACTGTTAACAGCTGAAATCAGGACAAGGTTCCATCCTTTTTATACTTTCCACCTCAACTGAGAAGTGGGGGAAGGAACAAGATGGTAAAAGAAGCAATAGCAATCTTAGCCAAGAAAAGAAAAAAAGACTCCAATCCTAAATTAGAGGAAGAAATTTGCTGCAATTCTGAGAAGAAAAAGCAGAGATGCAAAGGAGCATATAAAAAGATGAATTTTTATCAAGTCTGGTATCACTTGCAATTTCTTAAACTTCATTCTATCACTGGAAAAGTATGTCGTGTGAAAACAGCCATTTGGAAAGTCTTGCCATTGATGAAGCTGATTAAGGGACCTAACCCACTATTTGGCATTCTGGCCCTGAAAAGCACTCTATACATAGTTCCATACTATTTAAAGGATAAGACTGTGCTCCTAAAAATTTCCATAGGCTGTCTTAAGGCTTTGAAGAAAACAAGATTGGCCAGCAATGACTAGAAAAGCACTTAGCATACAACAAACTAGATTGAAATATACCAAAATCACAAGAATACCAAAGAAGACTAGGGGAGAGGGAGAACAAACCAAACCAAACATTTTAGCTTTCAACTGTATGTGATACATTGTTTGAATAGTAATGAAGCTGCAATACTTGCTGTGAATCAAAATCAGGAACAAACAAAATATATTTCAATGAGACAAAACAAATAACTTGGTTGTGTAAAATTACCTACCAGGTCAAGTGTTAATGTGTGCACTTTGAGATATGAAAAGCTACTTTCTGAGAAGGAACTGAAAACATCATATGGTTCCTTCACAGAGAAGATTAAGTTTCTTACTTTGTAAAACTACACAATAAGAGACCCAACATGGAGACTGTTACTGAAAGTATGGGCTACAAATAGCAAGTCATAAAATGAAATATTCACAAATACAGATCAAAGAATGTGTTGTTAATGCAATTAAAAATTATGAAATGGTTACAGAAGCCCCTCATGCTTCAGAACTTTTGCCTGTTATTGTTGACAAAAATAGTTGTGACACACACAGTGTTGTGTTGAAAATACGTATCTGTGTATGTAATGTATATAAATATACATATATATGTATATGTAATATGTATAAAAAACCCCCAGCCAAACAACTATCAGTATGGTTATTGCTATTTTCAATAATGTTCTATTTTGTTATCAGTTAATATAAAATTAAAAGAGGGCAAGGGGCATAATTACTAAATCCAAACATACAAACTTCTGATAAAGCACAGAAATTTGATACCACTGCTGAGAACATCTGTGCAAGCAATCGTGCAGATGTGTGAACAATTCTAGGAAACTTTCTCACAACTTTCCAGCCTTTATCACATTTCTTATTGTTCTGAACAACAAAGAAAAAAAAATCTATTAGTCTTCACTCACTTTAAAAAGTATGAGCTAGCAGATGCAGGAAAAGGAAAACTTACAGCAACTGTTTGCTTTTGTACTGGACAAAACCAGTGAAGAGTAACTCTCCAGTAACCTGATGGAGTAAACAACCCACTGCAACAGCCACATCGGCAAGTGACAGCTTTCTTATCCTACTGATCTTTTTTCAGTTTTCATTTTAAGATTCCTACTAGGCAATGATCTTGTCCTATTTTCAACAGAGACAGTTTAAAAAACTTTCATGGAAATCTTGGATAGCAGGATATTGGTTTAGTTTTCTTAGAAATAAACTGCAATCAAAATCAATGATACATTCGATATCCAAACCTCGGGTCAGATTGATAGGGAAGCATAAACATTGCAAAAACATTAAGTCACGTTCTTGACTAATACAAACTGTAGCTGTTCAACTGAAGATAATGAAGTTGGGATAAAAATACAGAATGATCTTTTTATCCAGACATTTCTTCAGTTTTTAGCTATGTATTCTCTAAATTTTAAAATAGTTCAGTTCGTCCACTGCATTTTGTTAAATAATAGATAAGCCATAGAAAGTACTAATCCATACTAATGCTTGTATCTCTTTCTCACACTGGTAGTTCAAAACATGGTATCATCATGTCAGTCACGTCCAATACCCTGCTGGCTGTAGGTCCAACTTTGACATTTGATCACAGAATTATTTAGGTTGGAAGGTACCTCTAGAGTCATTTACCTACATTGCTATAGGTCGCTTACATTTCAGCAATACTTTAAACTACTTCTTCCAATGTGATTTACTTTGCTTCTACAGTTGCGAACATTTGCCTCTATAATTCTATTTGCAGCTTGTTTAACTTTCATACGATTCCAGGTGCTATTTCTCAGTTTGGATTTACCTAAATAATTGTCCTCCAAAGTTCTGCAACTTTATCCACTTTTCCTTCACTGCATGTTTTTCTTAATAGTCAATGTACTGCAATATTGATAACACTCCTTGATCATAACATACTCTGGAGGAAAAAATCACAGACGGTAAACAAGTTTATTTTTACTTGGATGACCCATGCCAGTTGCACCACGTAGCTCTTACTCATCACCATTTTCTGGCTATGCTCATCACTAATAGATCAGTCATACAGTTTCAATTTCCAAGTGTTCTAATGATTACTTTTTAAATACTGAAATGGCCTGTGTTATAAAAGCCATAATTTAGCTTCCCTTCAGTATCCCAATGTATTCTGTAGCTCACAGGACTTAGGTAGTTTTTCATGATTTGGCATAATGTTACTGCCTGTGTATTTCTCAAATATTATCATTGTCCTCCTAATTTGAAGCCCATTTAGAAACTTTTGCTATTTATATCTTTCATATTAACTTCTTTGAATCTTGAAAAACGCTGTTTGGCTTAAAACGATCTCTGGAATTCGTCATTTTGCCTTACCTTATTTCCTACTCTCTGAACATTGGCTCAGATCTGCATTTAGATGGGTGTTCACTACTTCACACAGTAGGATGTCAGCTTTGTTTCAAGTAACGATCAATACTATTAGTTAATGTTAACTGAAAAGCCTGTTTAAGAACTTAATTCATGCTATAATTTCAAAATTCACCATCTAATTTCAAAGTATTATTTCAAGAAGTTGTCCCTCAAAGTATGCCAAGGTACACTAAGCTAAGGACATTCCTGTTGTGTAAATGAGAACTTCAATTTAATTTCTGTGTTGCTAGAAATATAACAATAAACTCAAATAAAAATGGAATAGATTCATTACTTTTCTGTTTCTATAAAATAGACTTCTTTAAGCTGGTATCAACTTGCATAGACTAATCACCACACTACTAAACTAAGCACTACAACCTGAAAGACTGTCAGCTCAGTTACTTACCCAGCTGAGTGAACAATTCTAAATTCAATCACACAAGATATCTCAGAGTGCTAGGAATGCTGTTAGATTAGCATAGGATATGGTGAGAGGGGCTGTGCTGAATTCTCACAAGGCTCCTCATTGTGTTGCTGACTACTGTTATGTATTGCAAAGACAACAGGTTCATGGCTTAACTTCAATTATATTTTAATGTTTTTCATTTCAAAGCAGACAAAAAGTGAAATTATGCAAAGCTATGGTGTGTTACGCTGTTTATGAATTGTCAACTAGTTCATAAGAAAGAAAAAGTATGCCTTTATCTGTTCTCTGCTGCAGACTACATTTCCTACATTTCTTACTATATTTCGGACAGTTCCAAACATTATTAAAGCCTCCTCGTAAAGACTTTATAGCATAGTTGAATTATAAAATGAAATTAAAATTAGATAAAGAATCCTATTCTTCTTTTAAAGTAGTCAATGTAAAATAGAGCTAGTATATTTGGTGCAATTCAGTCATAAAGAAACTGAAAATATAGGTGATGTCCCTTTTGTCATCCCAAGAGGCTGATTCTTGATGGCTTTGGTCAAATTTGGCCAAAATGTATATAATATTCAGAACTTGTACCAAGTTAGGATAACAAAAGGAGCAAATAGAAAGGTACAGCATGATGACAAAATCTTGCTCTCACAAGAAACATGGCTAAAATAATTCTCTGCCAGAGATACTGTTTTATCAGCTCCCCCCCTCCAAGAAATAAAACTTTGATGGCAGTCTTATTTCTGTTCCAGCAAAACCCCTAACTTCCAGAGCTCCTGAACTACCAACATGTCTTTCTAACACAAGATCCACTGATTTTCAATAGTATTTATTTTCCCATATCATTCTGGTTCTTTTGAAGCCTACACATAATCAAAAACACAATGTAAAGATAAACAGTGCTTTTAGTGTCCCAATAAGTAATGAGATTTCAATGAATGTTCTCCCTCTTGGACCTAATGAAAGCATGAACTGAGTTTATTGATTTCTGAATTTGAAATAGCTACGTCTCTAACGGAACTAAAACAGTAGCGCCCACTGATGCATTTAGGGCCTTGAAACCTTTTTAAATAAGCTCAGATGAGCTGCATTATAAAGACCTACATTTCTGTTTCATTCTATTGAAAACCCATCACTTATTAGAAGCTTTTTATGGCAACTGTCACCTCGCTTTAAAAGAACATTAAAAAGTAAAGATTTTTCCCATGCTCAATTGTTTAGATACCCAGCATGCCAGCTGGAACGTTTAACAATGAAGTGTGATTGCACAAACTGACTCCGTATAAGTTAGTGAAGGCATTTTCAGCAGACTGTTAAACTAAGTAGAAATCAAGGAGGTTATTAGTAATTTATTTTTTGCTTTAATATTCAAACTGCTTTTGAACAATGCCCCATTTCATCTGAACAGTCTATATGAAAGGGTACATGTCTAAGAAGAGCTCCAGCTCCCTGGCTACCAGAAAACATCATGAAATGTATTTGCAAAGGCAACTAGTATTATAAATGCAAAGGAGTTTTGCCACGGTATCCCAGTTTAGTCATTCATGCAAACGGTAGCCAGAGTTGATGATTTAAGGGTATCCTTTTGTAAGGATAGCTGAAGGAACTTAGGAAAACATACAGAAAAGACCTTTACAGCAACACGGAAGAAAAACTAATTTTTTTACTGTACTTGAAATAAGTCTACCAAAGGTTAATCTCTATTTTGGTCTAATGTTAATTACTACACACCTGAAAACACTTCCAAATACTTGTTTTCAATATTAGGTTGTCTTTTCTGGAATAGAAGATAAACAGCTTGCTTTTATAATAAACCCTCTACAGCTGCAGGGACTTATCTGCAGGGACTGATCTCTGGCATGCATATGCTAACTGAACATATGTATGAGCCCATAACAAGCATATATGAGCATGCAAAAAAACAAGACCACCTCAATATGGTATTTTTGGAGACCTGAAAATTTCCAATGGGTCATGCGACTGGAGTTTAATTTTCAGAGCTGGCTGCCCAGGCATCTTGTAGAGAAGGGCTCCCAGGTTAGACAAGACATTTACTGTCTTTTTGAGCTTTATAACTCAAGTTTGTAACTTGAGCTCCCAATCTTGTCTTGTCCTAATTTGAATGCTCAGAATACTCTTCTTTCAATGAATTAGTAAAAACTCCTTCATATGCAAGTCCAGCTGGAACACAACCCTCAAGGTGCGTGTAGACAAAAAGACATTTTAGTTAGCCATGAATAAAACAGCAGAGAATAAACCTGCTATGCTGTTGGAAATACACAGCAGTGATGCACACTTCACCTTAACAGTGCATCAAAAAGAAACTGAGAGAAACAGGGACACATTATACTTCATATGGTCTATTAATATGAAAGGGGAAAAACACGAGTGTAACCCTGAAATAATGGAAAAGGAAATTTTTCTGGTCTTCAGTCATAC
Organism: Psittacula echo; assembly: GCF_963264785.1. Lineage (NCBI taxonomy): Eukaryota > Metazoa > Chordata > Aves > Psittaciformes > Psittacidae > Psittacula > Psittacula echo. The sequence continues at coordinate 85,045,941 of NC_137739.1, read as the reverse complement.
CATATATGCCCCTTTCCAAGTTATATACTTGTCATCTGAAGACAGAATTTTGTATTTTCCAAAGCAAATAAGGGGAAAATTTAACGGAAGAATCAATAAAAACCAACTAATATATAAACATAACAGTTTTCTCCATAACTATTGTAATAATAAAATATTACTAATTTGCACACTATTAGAAACTTCAAACTACTACTGTTTCTTATAGGAGTTAAGGGCACTTGCAAACAAAATACCTGTGTTTTGGAGATTTGTCCCTGGATTTATGTAATGGCAGATAAAGGAAAACAGGCTCTAACGATTTCTGTACAAAACATGTTAGATGGTACTCATGGACATGTAACGCCAAAAATGTGAGGTTACAGTAACGGTGGGTTTTTTTTTTCTTGGAATACTAAATATTTATTGTTTCGTATTAAAGATTAACAAACTATACGCAAAGTAGGTAGAAGACCAACGTAAGAAAATGCAGGTTTTCTAATTTCTTATCTCTTCACAACACTAGGAAGAAATCAGTGGTCTGAGGGCTTAAAGATTGAGAAATAGAAATATAAAATGGAAGAAATTATTCCTGCCCTAAAAGTCTTGGTATAGCTTTCAGTTATTTCATATGGAAATAGGCATACATTTGCCTACTTAGTTGATTCTTCACATCTAACAAAATATCTAGCAATAAAAGATCTTTTCAGTATGACATTCTAAGTCTACAAAATAGCAGCAGTGCTTCAACTTTCTTTAATCAAGAAACATAGGGAAGTACGTCCCTACTATTTTGAAAATAATTACTTCAGTGGACAGATCTATTCATGAATAAAAATCCCTTGTTCTAGGTTACTTTCATTCACTTGAACATACTTAAATAATTCTCATTGAACAATGCATATACTATTCTGCTTATGGTCCTGGCCATGCATGGAACTATTATCAGCAGTTAACTGCATTTTATACAGACATCAAATATTAATCTAAACTAACAGTGACATAAGGAGAATTCAGTCTGTAAAATGTTCAAATTTTTGAATATTATTGGATAGATACTGAAATTATATACACCAAACATTAAAGAAACATATACGCTCTTATTTCTACCTCTGGAAAATCTACTTAACAATGGATGCAATTAAAAGCAATTTATTCCACATTTATCTCCCATCCTGCTAAAACATGCTGCCGACATTGAAAACAACCTTTAAGAACAGCAATCCTTTATGAAGACCAGATTTAATGCAATTCTTTATACAATTAAATAAGAACCAATAGTATGCTTAGCCTATATAAATGGTTTAATCAGAATCAACATTCAGTATTGTGGGCTTGACTGATTATTTTGTGAAAGAGTAGACATGTATTTTATGAAGAACTTACTAAAATACAAATGGATTTTGTTTAGTTCGGCAGATTACGGATTGCAACTTTGTGTCACAAGTTGTAAAATGATGTTGAAAGTATTGCTACAAAAGAGGAAAAAAATCCACACCCACTGAAAGACCAAAAGCAAACATTCTTCTATGTAAAAACAAAACAAATAAAGCTAATTACGAGAAATGACAGCATCTCCCATTTCAGATCTAATTTCAGATCAGTAGATCTTTCAGGAATTAGCAGAATGACAGAGTACAGCTACTTGACTTCAATACTGATCATATTTAGCATTCTATGTGAAAAAGTTACAGTTACTTATATACTTTCTACTTTTCTAAAAGAAATAATGTGAAAACAGCTGTGCAGAAAAGTGACCCATGCAGTTTTCTAGTTACACACAAAAAATGCAAACTATCAGCAAAACAACCACATCAACAATGGGGTTTTACTCTGAACTTGTTGAGAGAGTGAGCAATAGAATTCAACTTGCTTTGTTCATGCAAATGTTTCTGCTTCTGGAAAGGCTGCCAAAATACAGGTCAAGAAGTCCATATCCTTATTTCAGAGATGTAACCAAACACTCAGTGAGACTGGTTTTGAACCATAGATATGGAAAGGAAAAACCTTATTCTCACTCTACATAAATTGAGCTACCCAGTTCTTTTAGTATTACCATTTAAATAGGCACTCTCTAATACTGAAACTGAAATCCTGAAAAGCAGATGTTAATCACACTCTAAGTTTAAGCACAAGTTTTTAGGCCAACATGTTAATACTGTAATGACTGCTTGATGTGCTTCCACACTCCCTAAATAGCAATACATAGTTAGCTCTCACCACTCAAAGTATATATAGTTCAGAGTTGTTCTTTCCCATTATTTGGTCTTTATCAACATAGACTTCTATCTGCCATCTTATTTGCAGTCACTACTGCAAGAGCCTTCTGTAGCTCTTCATAAGGAATTTTCACCTTCACTAAACACATTCTATCTCTTTGCCAAATCATATATGAATATGTTGAAGCCCAAAGTTTGCATCAGTCTGCTGCTGACTTACTTTAATGAATATTAATCATTAATTTCTACTCTCTCTCTCTGAAGTCTCTTTTAACCCAATTTTATATACATCAGGAGCTTCTATCTGATGGTAGTTTATATCAGGGGAAGCCTTCTGAAGTGCTTTCTTGAAAAGCAAAATAATTAAATGAACTCAGTCTTCCCTACCCACAGATTTTTTTGTCTCTCAAATAAATCCACTAAATTTATGAGATGTAATTTCCTTCTATAAAACTCTCATTTGCTCTTCTCCACTGTAACATATTTTAATGTTTACCCCCTAAATTGATTCTTTATTATTATTTCTGTCAATTTGTCCAATACCGAGTCTGTGATTTGCTGGAACCCTTTCTGAATATTGATATTCCTTCAGCCTCATTTCATTATTCTGTAGAACAGCAATTATAAACAAGTACTAAATATAAACAAAATGTTTTGTTGCCAAATGGTTTCAATAACACTTATTTAAGAAAGAGCACCCAAAGTGTCCCTTATGAAGAAAGATTCCAGCATGGGAGCCTCCCAAAGCTGTTTTATAATGAACGCATATGAAAGATCTTTATAGGTTGTACTACAGTCATGTCTTCTTTTAGTACTCATTTCATGCCTTGATCATCTCTTGGCCCTCCAGATTTTCTGGCAGGCTTCCTTATTCTGATGTGCCTGAAAAAGGATTTATTATCAGTCTTTCTGCCTTTAGCAAGTTTCTCCTCAAAAATCTCTTTTCGCCTTCCTTACGATGTAATTTGCTAGGAATTTATTCTTTCCTGTTTTTCTCATTTATACAAAATTTGTTTGGGGTTTTGGTCTTATTATTTTGTTTGTTTGTTTGTTTTAAAGGCATTTTAACAGTATCAAGCAACTTCATGAAATCTGCCTTTAAAAAATATGGGGGGGTATGAGTTTGTCTGTGTTTTAGTCCCTTTTTACAAGCAGTCTGAGTAGCTCACTTTTTAACATGAAACATTGTAAGGGATTGTTTGAATTCCTTTATTTATCAAAATATTTATTATTTTAAGCAGACATGGCTATACCTTTGCTGCATGACATCATCTCTTCTTCTCACACAAATTCCTGTCAGTACTGAAACATCCTACAAGTTTCTGATATGCTGTTCTGGCTACACACATATTTCCAATCAGGAATTTTGGCCTCCCATGCTATCTGCAGACTTCTGTTTCTTCTGGCACGTTCTTATACCCCCAGGAGAAAATGCTACTCCACAACAAGATCAGAACACCAAGCTGAAGGCAGAACAAATCTATAATATCAGTGAAAGATGCAATTCTGTTTCCCTCCCCTTTTGTTCTCTGTTTCATCCCTCTGTCTGGAAGAGAGTTCTTTGTTTCTGAGGCTGGTGGAACACACACACAGCATATAACCTTATAAATGATACACAGTGTCCTAAACGGAGAAATCCCTACCCTCATGCAAGCTAAATTTGATTTACCAGAATTCTGCTTTCTATGATTTCTAAGATGCAAAGATAAATTTTCTGTTTTCTCTTAGATAAGTGGATGGACATTTTAGACTTTTTTCCTCTAAGTTCAATTATCTGGTTTCTCTGATTTAGTCTTCCCATCTAACTAAACTTCCACTGGAGCTAAAAAGTGTTGAAGACTGGTATACCAATTAAGCAAGCCAAATGTCCGAACACATTTCCCCTGGAACATGTCACATGGAAAGTAACACAATCATACTAGTGAGTTGCATCCAAGAAGTTAAAATTCAGTACCTTCACTTGCATAAGGAACTGCAATTTAACATGTTGAGATGGCATTCACAGACATGTAATGACAAGAAATATGAGACTATGTGATAAAGTTTCTTAGAACGCTAAATCATTATCGTGAGACCTCACTTGGAGTATTGTGCACAGTTTGGTGTCCTCAACATAAAAAGGACATGGAACTGTTGGAACAAGGCCAGAGGAGGCCACAAGGATGATCAGGGGACTGGAGCACCTCCCGTATGAAGATAGGCTGAGAAAGTTGGGGCTGTTCAGCCTGGAGAAGAGAAGGCTGCGTGGAGACCTCAGAGCAGCCTTCCAGTATCTGAAGGGGGCCTACAAGGATGCTGGGGAGGGACTCTTCATCAGGGACTGTAGTGATAGGACAAGGGGTAACGGGTTCAAACTGAAACAGGGGAAGTTTAGACTGGATAAAAGGAGGAAGTTCTTTACTGTAAGGGTGGTGAGGCACTGGAATGGGTTGCCCAGTGAAGCTGTGAATGCTCCATCCCTGGCGGTGTTCAAGGCCAGGTTGGACAGAGTCTTGGGTGGCATGGTTTAGTGTGGGGTGTCCCTGCCCATGGCAGGGGGGTTGGAACTGAATGATCTTAAGGTCCTTTCCAACCCTAACTATTCTATGATTCTATGATTATTGATTCATACAATATTTTAATAAAGGTAAATCCTGCAGTTATATCTTATGTTTTGCATTGTTTGAAGGGGGTTTAAGCAATTCACATAAAAGCTAATGTTGTAAACAGTAACAGCAGTTAAAAAATTGCATTCTTCAGTAAAACACTATTTCTAACTTGACTTCTTAAGCAGTTACATTTTAGATCCATAGCTAACACCAAAATCTTGCAACAACCATTACTATCCACAACTACAACTGGAAATATTCATTACATATCAAGCTTATGCTAATAAATGGGTGTTACATAACTTTAATATTCTTGTTATTCTGTTGAATTATTATTCAGCAATATACTGCCAGACAGTGCTATTATGGAGTAAAGAATGTTTCCATTCTAATCTTATTTTCTCCTTTATCCTTCTAGTGTTTCATCCCAGAAGTAGGAGAAAATGAGGATGGTGTTTTAAGGACAGGATAATCCTAATTGCAATGCTGGCCATTAAATTCGCTGGAAAATGATCCTCAGTCTTAAGGTCAGAGAAGTGCACAAAGTGTATTTTAACATAAAAATTAATGCTGGACAATGGCTAATGACTGCAACAATCTAGATGACTGAGCCTAAAGAAAGAAAGATAGCAGGAAATTAAGTGCTGCTACTGTAATACAGGTTGCAACAACCAAAGATAGCATCTATAATAATAAAAAAAGCTAACTTTTTTATGTTTTATTTATAAGGGATGTTTTCTTGAAATTCTTACTATGTTCATAACCAAAAAAAAGGACATGGATAAGACTCCACTGGCACAACATTATCTTCCCAGCAATGGTAAGAAATTCACACCACAGAAGCACCTAGCTATTTGTTTTTCAGTTTTCAGTCTCTTGTTCTTTTTTGAAATAGCGTGATGTTTTTAATACATGGAAACATATATAAGGCTAACACTGCAAATAATATGATAATATACAAAGAATGAGTAACACCAAGTTAATTATGAATTGTGAAGGAGATATCTAAAACCTTTATGTTGATACTCACAGCATTTAATTTAATGTTATGATATCATCCAGGCATTTTCTACAACTTCTACTCCTTTTGCCTGTAGTCCCTTCAAACCAGAAGTCCTTCAAGATTTCTTTTTTCTTCTCAGATCTCTGAACAGAACAATGCTGATCTTTTTCAAAAACTTGCTTCTGTGTTTTGGTACTTGATCCTACTTCCCACCAGGTACAGAAATGACTTTTGCAAGTATCTTCATTTCTCTGCTATGTCTGCAATAAATGCCAGGCTATTAAGCAGCAGGATGGGATTGTAACTGTGAATATCTTTGCTGTATACTGTATTTAAAAATCAAGCCAAGAATTAAATGTCTTCATGCATGTTTCACTAGCTATAAAATTGCTCACCCTACTAATATCTTCTGCTGTGTCTCTTATTGGTCCTAATTCTGCAAGATTTTACAACCTATAATACTATCTCCCTGGAAATACCTGTCTCAACAAGGCTTTTAGGAGCTTCTCTAACAGATAATTACAGAAGACACCATTTTCCAGTTTTCAGGCAATAAGGCCATACTGGACAGCCTTGGGTTACATAGTCTAGTGTGAGGCATCCTTACCCATGGCAGGGGGTTGGAACTAGATGATCTTAAGGTCCTTTCCAACCCTAACTATTCTATGATTCTATGATCATAGAAATGCAGCTATAACAATAACCAATAAATTATTAAGATAAACTCTAAATATTTCTTTTCTGATTTTTGACAGACATTTTTATAACTATCAAAAAGCTATTGCAAGGATTTTAAAATAGTTTAAAAAAATAACGTAGTTTGGGGCTACAATTTAATTTACTTTATTACTAGAGGAAGCCTGGACTCCTCACCTCTGCTGCAATGGGTAGATTATCTATAGAAGTTAACCATTCTTAAAGAAGGACAAAGGGGAAAAAACCACACGGATATATTTAACAGTTTTCTGCTTATTACACATGAATATTGGAACTGAGTTCAATTACATTACCAGGTATCATTAAATACAATTTTCTTTACAGTCTGCTTTTTTTTACATTTATGAAAGGAACTTACTTTTCCAGAAACTATTTTCTATGTGAATAAAAGTTTATCAGTTCACAGAAGGGAAAAATGCCTACGTTCTCTATCCACGGTTCAAAACAGGATCACAAAGGGTGTTTTAACATACATATAAAGCTACCCCAAAGATGCTGTTCAGTTTCTCCAAGATCCAGAAAGCATCAACTTATATTTTATAAAGAATGCAAATTTCATAGAAAGCAACACTAAATTCTGACTTGCAATGATAAAAAAATGTTGTGTTCCTACCACTTGATCTAAGAAGTGGTAAAGCTGAAAAAGACGTACAGTGCTGTACCTCTGGTCTGCTGGTGATAAACACAGGACAATAAAAAACACCATAAATTAAAAGAAGCCAATTTCTTTTACTTATGTCTCATGACACATAACTCCTAACAGGAAAGGATGTAATTACTTTTGGAATATACTGAAATCTTTGCCCTATTACCCTCTGTGTGATTTTGAATTCACCTCTATCAGTTTCATTTTTATTTCTGAGTATTTTGCAAGCAGAATATTTTTTACTCAAAGACTTCTAATCAGAAGTGGATTTCAAAATGTTCCAAAGCACCTTGACATGAAAATTAATTTTTAACCATTAGAAAAGATCTTTTTCAGAATTTATAACCATTTCTAACTCATCACAGATTTGCAATGATCTCAAAAACATTATGTATAGTAATGTAGGCTCAATAACACAAATCAATCTCTCTCCCTCTCCATCCTATCTCTTTATGTAAAGTGAAAGATCAGCTAGTTAAATGAATTTGATTTCCATTTGTCTGTAAGACTTAGCTTCTTTTATTCCACTAACGGTTTTGTGCATGAAGTTAAGCACTGATCTGATAGCTGAGAGCTAAAAAGGATTGCCATGTGCTCGAAGACATCTGGCTCTCTAGTTACACCTTGTGTTTCTTTTCATGGATTGACTCACCTCATTCAAAAAGGTAAAATATACATTAAAAAAAAAAAAGTTTACTTATTTTCCCTTTTGTTTTTCTGCTGTTCCAATCTCTTGAGCAACAGTGGGTAAAAAATTGTTTAACATAAATGACTCTGCTTATGCTCTTACAAGGAATAGCCACTCCATTGCTGATGGCTCTATTCACTGTTCCTATCCTAGCCTGCTCACTGAATACCACACTGCAGCTTCAACTGGGTTACTGAAACCACAATAACTTTCTGTATCACACGTGAAAAATATTAAAAGGGAGATAAACCACACTTTTCATGAACATGTATAATCTTGATGAAATGAAGACTAATGGAGAATCTATCATATTCCCTGAATAAACTGTTACAGTAGTCAGCCAATCTTTCTGTAAAAAACCAGACCTTATCTCCAATCTTAATTGTCCAGCTATCTACTTCTGTTTAAAAGTAGGATTTTTTGCCTATTAAATGCCTATAATTGCCTATAAATGCCTATAAAATGTGTCAGAACTAGCTTTTTAAACTTCCTTCATTTTTAAATTGAATCATGCTCTTTAATTTCTTACTGTAAACCAGACTTTTCTGGCCTTGAATCAGTGTAGTCCTTTCTGAGAACCCTTTCGTATTTACCAATACCCATTCTGAAGGCCAGATAATGAAACTAAACAGTATGCTCCTGCCTGGCCATTGCTCTGCAAGGTGAAATAAACTTTCTGATACTCTTCAATAACCCATCACTTAGACATAAATAAGGATCACACTTTGCTCTCTAAGGCTACTGCATTGCCCTGAAAACCCAGACTTACCCCATTGGAACTCTAAGGTCTTTTTAAGACTTACCGTTCTCTAAATGTTCTTTTCATTTTTACATACACAAATGTCTTCATACAGAGCATCTTACAAAGCACCTTCACAGAAAAAAATCTACACAATATTAGTAGCTTGATTTCAAGATTAACAGAACTGAAACAAAGGGAAAACACAAGCCAAATTTTGTTCTGTTCTCTCAGATCGTTATTCCCCATTATGCTTCACAGTAACCGAAATTTGCTTGAATTAAAATTTAAATAATGAAAGTCAGGATATAAAAAAAAAAAACAAACATTAAAAATCAGAAGTAGTAATGAATCCATTTTTTCTGCAAGGTTTTATACAGAAGACTGAGATACAAGACCAAAACATTATTCATACAATTACATGAAAGCTAAAGGGGGTTTCAGGCTCATACTAAATATTCATTTGATTTACATAAAAGAAGAAATACTGTCAAGGAAGATCTAGTTCATGGAATGAAACTTATTTATTGCAGTTAATTCTGCAGAACTCTTTATGGCTTGAGTGCGCAATTTTGTTTTAGTCTTTTTGATTACTGTTGCCTGATTGGCTTTAATAAATTAAAAATTTAGATTGTGTACCCACAGTATTCTGTTTCTTGAATTATACATATAAACACATTAGTTAGTTCATATTTTAAGATTATAGTTTAATGAACACTTAAAAGCTGGCGCTACCACCAAATGAAGAGCTCTGCCATTTTTAACCCTCTGGGTACCCCTGCCCTAAAAGCATTCATTCGCGAAACCATGGCTATAGGCAGCAAAGTCAGTATTCAAAGGCAACTGCAGGAAACTTTGTTTCAAGTTTCTTTTTTTGACTTATCTTTCATCTTCCTGGTTTGCAAGATTATGGGGAAGGTGCACACTTACATAAAACATGCAGATGGCTTCTTTACCACCACATCTCTTCATTGCCCATCATGAAATACAGATATGACTCCTAACAATATATTAATCTGTCCTTTCTCCTGATCTGTTTTGTTTTCTCCATCTATTGACTGGTTCAGGTTTTTTTATCTAGCTGTTTTATAGCCCTCCTTTAGTGTATTACTGAGGAATGCCACCAGGACATCATAAATCAGCAACTGAATAAAGACAGAAAGAGGCCTACACTGCTTTAGCATGTTGCAATGATAACAGAACATTATGACCTGGCAATTAAAAATAATCATGCTCAATACAGCTACTTAAAAGAAAACTAATTTAATGATAAATGTGTCTTCACAATTTCTCTGTATTTTGGTTCTTACTACTAGAAAGCCATACATGCTTGTTATAAGAATTATAAGTATTGTTATAAGATACCTAAGCCATAGGTATCAGGGAAAAATTAACAAGTAAATCACAATGCAGGCATGATATAATTTTAAAATTGAGAAGAACATGCATACAAGCATCTCTTATTAAGATTTTTTGTCTCTAGAATGACAGTATGAAAGGGAATGAAACAAAGGAAAAGGAAAAATCAATGCCACAGTGTAAAATAACTGCTCTATTTGCAAAACCCTGAAATAGAATTCTAAATCTTTTAACACATTTAAGCAAGAAAAACAGAATGTGACTAGTAGGAACACCATGTCAAACATAAAGAACAACTCCTGCCAGAGATGACAAGGTATGAGATGACCTCTAATACTCCACACAGATGAGAACATGCTTACTGATCTTTCACTACCAGATTAATATCAGCTTCCTTATTAAAATTCACCTACTTTCCAAATTCCAAAAACATGCTAATTTCTTCTGAAACAGACAAGCTTAGCTTTTATGCCTAGTTAAGAGAAGACTGGACCAATAATAGTTTAAATATCCATATATTCTCAGCTCATATAAGCCCCTTAATCCTTTGCAGAAGACATGAATATCTATATTGTTTTGCTGAAGACAGACTTCATAAAATCTCAACCTTTTATATTGCTAATACAACTAAAATAGAAGCGTCAAGCAGAAGCAACTTAATTAAGAAGAAGGTAAGTGTACAGATTCAAACCATTTTTTCCATGTAACATCATTTACTAATTTACTATCTCTGCAGGTCTACAAATTAAGTAATCTTTTAAAATTATATAATTTTATGACTTTTTGGCCTATTTCTGTAATTTACACTGATATCTTGCTACAAGTATTTGCTTGCATGAATATTTTTGATACATAATTAAAACCAACTTTTATTAAACTATGTAGTAGTAAGATTTTGTTTATGAGAAATGGAAAATTATAAATGTCAATGCAATTTTATGTTAATTTTAAAAATCTAGAAAATACCATAATTTCAAAAGTTGTAGATAAAAAATAAAGGTGTGGGTTTGCAGACAAATTGTTTATAGTTACAGTTAAGAATTTCAGGCTTATTTCTCTCTGTAAAGGTACAGAGAATAAAAAGATCCATAGAAATTTAGAAAGACATAAAAAAACAATTTTCAACGGGACAGAATGTCTTTCAAATTTACTGGAAATTAAGTATCCAGTGAAGATTCCTACTGAAGCCACATTGAAGCTAGTAACAGAGATTAACTGTTAATATCATTCTTCTTTAGTTATCATGCCATTGCAGAAGATCAGAATTTAACACAGTTTATAGCGAGTGGCTACCCAGTAGGCTAACCACAGAAAGATTGGTTTTTGCAGCTGAATATCTTTTATCTCTAGAACATCAAAACTCAAATTAGTGGCATTCATTAATTCAAAAACTTGATCACATCAACATTTTTCATGCATTCAGCCTAATTCCTGAATTAGAAACTAGTAAGAAAAAACAACCAACCTCTCCAAAACCCCACAACTGTAGGGAGCCAGAAGGAAACATTATTTGTACTTTCATCAGCAAGTGCCCATATTGCAGGAAATCATGATCTATTTTAACAGATTTTCAGGAAAACACAGTCTTTTTAAGCCGTGTGTGCAGAACTGCTCCAGAACACTCTTTTAACAGCTTATTATGCTAAATGCAAGGCTCACAAAACTGCCTGCAACTAAATTCTGTGGTCACATAGAGCAGCCTGCCCAGAACCATGCCCAGATGGCCGTTTCAGTTGCTAACTTCGCCAAACATGAATGCAACTTCAGCTGAAGTTTTCAATGTCAGTTTTAATTTGTACTTATCTTTAGAAAACATTCAACCATTTTAAAAAATGGGTTTTTTAAAAAAAAATCTCATCCACAAAACCTGCTAAAATTTTCAAACAAAAGTTTTGCAGCATCTTGAAGTTTTGAAGAACCCGTTATTTCAATGCGCAAACATTGTTTCAACGCATAAGCACACATGAATGCTTGCACACTAATCTGTAAATTGGATTTTGTAAATCTGAAAAAGCTAATTTGAGATCTCTAAGACTTTAATAGTTAAATTCTTTAAGATACCATATACATTGGGTATGCAGAGTCCTACCAAAAATACTTAAGATTCTGATAGGTTCTATCAACCACACAGAAAGATGTAAGATTCACCACCATGTATGAGGATTCATATGTGTAACCAGAACGGGAGGAACTGACCCCTTGTAGGAATTTCTCTTTGACGCTGTTTACCCATTATTTGCCTACTGCTTTTGTATTTTCACCCTGTAGTTCTGGACAATGCCAGTTCATTAGAATAAGACCAAGTTATTATTAGTCATAATCAACACTTTCCACAGTTGAATTCGTTTACTGAGTTTGTCCAGATCACACAGCTTACAGGTCAGGAGGACATCTACTTCAAACTTCTGCTCAAAATAGGGTCAGCCATGACATCAGAACAGGGCTTCAGGGCTCAGGGCTTCAGCCAGACACATCTTGAAAGTCCCAAAGATGGAGACTGCACACACACTCTAGGGAACTTGTTTGGCTACATTCATCATTAAAAGGTTTTGCTTTTAATCAGCAATGTTCTTGGTGCAGTATCTAAACAAGGACTTGGAAATGTTCTTTATATCCACGGAAGACAAAGGACTAGCTTACTGAAGTATAGATGTGTGCTTGCTTTGGAAAGGCAAGTACTGATTCTGCATTTTATCCTAAACTACAGCTCCCTATAACACTTTACCCTGCCCTGCCTTCCTCTAAATTCAACAGGGTTACTGTATCTGAACCTTCTAACAAGCTACGAAAGCTAACTGAAGGTATACTGTGAAGTGGAAAAAATACTTATTAAACCTTTTTCAAAGTGCAAACAAAAAAGCAGTGCAAACTAAGAGATCTGGCTGACACACATATAGTATGTTGGAGCAAGGAAATTTCTGTCAAGTTTAATTCTTGTTATGACTGGACTCAAACAGGCCCTGGACTGAACTGTCCACTGCATAAGTAATTCTCCTTCCTTTACATGTCCTCAAGGGCACACTTCCCCACTAAACTGCTGATCAGCCAGATAACAAAGATCCTCATGTACGATTGCATCCAACATGAATAAGAAATGTTACTGATTCTCTGGGAAAAAAAGAACACAAATGAAACAAATAACACACCGCTGTCAAAGAAAAGCCTCAACAAACCCTAGCATACAACATAACTCCCAAGAATTTTCAGTAGGAAGTAAAATAGCTGAACAGCAATCATTCCAAGTAGTACAATAGTTGAAGTTACAAACACTTCTACTATATGTAACTAGAAATTCTTGAATGGTATCAGTTCTGCCTATCTGAGAACTTAAATAATTTTGGCTGTATTCAAGGCCGGGTTGGACAGGGCCTTGAGCAACCTGGTCTAGTGGAAGGTATCCCTGCCAGTGGCAGGACGTTGGAACTGGATGATCTTTCCAACCCAAGCCATTCTGATTCTATAGTTTAAGAAACTGTGAGAGGCATAATCACTACAGAATGACACGTGAAACCTGAAACCCTTGTCAGAACAGGCAGTTTTTCCCTGTCTAGAAACAGGTATGGGACTGGCCAAAGACAGAAAACAGATGAAGGAATGAACATCTACATTTTCATTTTTCAGCACTGATGTTAGTTTCAAAGCCCAGTGACTAGCTGAGAGTTCTGCAGAAATGAAGGAAGGGGAATATTGCTGTGACTCTAGGGTAGTCTCTGATGACTTAGAAGATTTGGCCATTCTTCCATGCCTCAAACTTCACACATCATCCAAAAATCTGTAAATCAGAGGTAGCCAGCAGAAGAGGAAGAATGAAGATTGGCAGGGGGGAACCAGTTTCTGTCAACCCAGAATTGAAAAGCCCTGTTTACTATCCAAATTGACAAACTGTTTATTGTCTTAATGGCACTGGGATACTACTGGCCTGCAAAAGTCATGCTGTAGCTCCTGTAGTTCTAATGAGAACACTATGCTAAAATAACAACTCATCAGTGTACTGTCTCTTACTGATGAGTGTAATCTACACAATCACCTATTGAAAATCCCTACAAATCTTTTAAATGTCCCAATTGAAAACCAAGTCACAGCTGTTGCTGCCAACTGCATCCTTCAGGACATACGGGAAAGAAATTGAGTCTGTTCTTGAGTCTGTAAGGACAACTAACATAAATAATAAAAGTATCACTCCTTATCTATCCTTAAGCAAAAAGTAACTGAGCCAAAATTCATTTCTGGGATAAGGTTAATGTGCCACATACTAACAATCAAAATTTGCATCAGTGCTGATAAATAAAACAGCTATAGCCTGAAAAGTGGCACAATATTTCCCTTGCTGTTTCCCACTCTAAATTGGTTTTGAGCATGGCATAGCCTGTTTTGTACCCATTGTTAGCTTACCTACTCAACCAATAATTATTGTGTGGACTGTAATTGTCAATAATACAGAATATTATTAAAATTAACTTTCCATCTCTCTCTAACCCTATTTTTTAATTATGCTTTTCCCATTCTTTTATCAATGAAGACACCTCACTATATTTATCTAGTCTTGTATTTGTTTTGATCAACTGTGTCTTTCTAGCATTTATTGTAAGATTTATAAACTCCCACCAGTTACAGACTTAGAAAAAATAGGTATGCTGAACAAGAGGAAGAGTCAATAAAATCTGTTTTAACAAGTTGACAATTGTTCACATAAAAAAACTGCATAGAAATTTAACTTTCTAAAATTCTTCCTATTATTTAACATAAACTGAGAGCAAAAAGTTAGCATATTGCCAGCCATGTCCAAGCATGCTGTATATCCATTCCATTTTGACAACTATCTGAAAATATTATAAATATATAGAAAAAACCCTGTAAAACCATGGAGACGTTAATAACTCTTCAAGACATTGACTGAGAGAATTCTATTAAGATTAACGCTGTTTACTCTGAGACAAAGCTATCTGATCCTCCAAACATGAATTCCCATCTAGTTATTGTAGCAAAATTCTTCAGCCTAGTATAAAAATTAACTTCCTGATCTATAAATAAAAAGATATTTAAGATTGCCCCTGTCTTCACAGCCTGAATTTTGAGTCAGTTCACTTTATAGTAAAAATTATTTTAATCCTTTAATTATTTTTTTGGTGTGTGAATGACTTCGATACCATTTTCATTGTATTTCTCTTGCTTTATATTTGAACCATTCTTTATTCTTTTAATTTTTACCAACAACAGCCTCTATTTAATATTCTCTTCCCATAAAAACTGGATTCATATCTGGCACATAGCATAGCGGCAGTGTGCTGAAGGATTACAATTTAAATCTGAAATTTTGTATTAAAAAATCTCTGCCAAAGCAGATATCTTAATAAGGATAATCATTTTATTTCAATACAATGCAAAAATAAGACTTAAAAGATGCTTACATATACAATTGGAGTCACAGTTATTATGCTTCACATAACATTAAAGAAAGAGGTATCAGTATAATTCTACATGAATGAAGCTGCAAAAAGAAGATGATATTATTTGAGTTATTAAATCTTACCTGACCAGTGTCCAGTGGTGGTACCTGATCTGTCAGTACATGTCTCGCTTACAGGCCTAAATACAGTCTCCCAGCCACCGGTAGCATAGCGCCAGTTCTGAGACTCTAAAATGAGTGTTCTCTGAGTGCCATAAGCAATCATGAAGCAGTAGACTACATGATGAAGCTGACAACCATAGCCACAGCCTTTGTTGATATTACACACAAGTTTCTTAGCTTTGCTGCAATCCTTCGGGTTCTGTAAGCATGGATGAAAAAAATGAAGCTGAAGAGAAGATATACACAAAAGCATACTTTTTTTCTGACAAACTGACACATGTCATAAATCACAGAAGCCATCCTGCTATAACACATCTCATATTCAAATGGATGAGTAGGCTTCAGCTCCATTAAAATTTTATGTGAATTCTTCACTGTGCACATGAACAGTTATTGAACAGACTTCACTATCCTAATGTAAAATAGAATACCTTCAAGATTTTAAATTACTTTCTCATTTGTAAATCTGTCAGAATAAGCTAACATTTGGGCTCAGAGTTCACATTTCATCAACATGATTCCCACTGTTGGAATGCTTTTTTCATTTGGCATTTCCCCAGGTTTGTTAGTTCTCTTTCAATGAGCATGCATGTCATACAACGAAAGGAAATTTCCACCTGTCTACAGGATTCAGAATAAAACAAATGCTTATTAATGGACTGCTTCCCAGACTGACTACATACCAAATACAGAACACATACCTAAACAGCGTGATAAAAGGCAGTATTTTAATCTGCATGTACTCTAAATAAAATAGCATACTGCGCTTCCAGAGTCTTGGAAACAACAGCAAAGGAGGCAAATGTCTACATGATGTGAACGCTGTGTTTAAAAGTACAAACTAATAAATATTTTAAGACAACATAATATAACACACAGAAGTTTTTCTTTCTGTAAAATGTAGTATTTGGCTGTACACAGTCTCGATGTCTTTATCTACAAAAAAGTATTTGCATTCCAAAAAGGTTATTTATAAAATCTCTAGGATGAAAAGTTAGATTTCAGTTAAGCTGCGAGAACACTGATATTTGAGCATCAATATAAACTCATTCCTCTCTCATCTAAACAACTTTAAATAAAATTTTCTGTACATTTGCAACAAATCAGGTTTCTTCAAAAACCAACAATCACCATCTGGATAGCTGAGATCTCTTCACCAAGTGATCTTAAAGATAACCTAAATATTCTGAGTCCTAAAATACCTAATAAAAACTTTAATGTGTGCATTCAATTTTGAAAAGAAGGGAAGAATAGTTCAGATCTGGATGAAAAAAAGAAGAAATAAAAATAAAACAACAAGCCTCACAACATGTTACTTCAGCATTTCTTTTTTCCACTTTAAGGAAAAAAACATCTGATTCAAAGCCTAGCTAGCAACTAAAATCAATAAATGAAATAAAATTTCTATTCCTAATTTTTGTTCCTCAGACCCATACTCCTGCTATCACAACCTAATGAATAACTTGAGACTAAATCTAACAGGTATCTTGAAGGTTATTACAAATCTACTTCCCACAATCTTTTAGTAGAAGGTTTTTCTAGTATGGTGTACAAGTTCACAAAGACAGAATTCCATGCAAAAGCATCTCTTCCCTAAATCTACAGACACATTTACACCACGCAATGAAGTGCGTTAATAAGCAGTGCAAGAAGAACCTTTTCCTGCTGTTAACTGTAAAAGTGTAGAAAAGACTTAAGCTCAAAAAAAGACGATAGCGTATATTGTTATGTTGGGGGGGGGGTTCACTGAAATATTGGGCTAATAACAAAATGTAAGAAGCTTCTTTCTGTCATAGAGAATTGTCAGCAGCAGACACAAGTGTTCAGCTGAAGTTTTGTGTTTATCTGGTTTACTTCCATTTCTGAAAGATGTGTCTACATGTTTTAACTTCTGGTTAATAATAATAATTCATACTTTATACAGACTATCTTAGAAGAGTTTTAATACCATTGTGTGACATACTATAACTAGATTGTAAAAAGAATTATTATGGCCAAAAGGAAACCATTAGCAAAATATGCCTAAGACTTATTCTAGCTGCTACAGAAAAGACTGCATCCATGCTATTAAACTTTCTAAACCTCTTAAAACACGGTTGCTGCAAACAATAGATTTATGAAGAGTGTCTTGTGGTAAGGCTTAAACATAGGCAAAGAATTGGTTGGGAGAAAGCTACTTGATGTGAGGCAAAAGCATGCCAGGAACTGTTCTAACAATTTAACATTTAGAATATTATGTTCCAGTGCCTGGGAACATTCCCTGTCATTGTTCAACTACAGTAAAAACAGTTTAGCACTATTTCCTGGCCCCCATCTTCCACTTCTTTTGGTGCTCAAAGGACCTTCTTCTCCAGGGCTCTTGGCTAGCCTAGTCACAGAGTTAGTAGGATCAGATGGGAAAATGTCAGAAGTGCCATTTCAATGCCTCACCAACTTCCACTGTTTTCAAGTGTGCAGTTAGCCATCAAAACACATGACAAACTGGCAAAAGTAAACTGTGCCGCTTAACATGCATTTTACTGTAAGAGAAATGACTGTTGTTTGTAGATTTTAAAAAGTATAGAGAAAGGTACTCTCATTCAACGAATCAAGACAGATTCCAGTGGAGTGGGCAAGCAATCTGCTACAAATTACAAAGAAGCCTCATAAACACAATATGATGCCCATGAACAAAAGTGTTCTTCTTTGTATTTTCAAGAACAATTCATTCCTTAATGCTACACAGTCACTGGAGAAGACAGTCACATTCAAATTCTGTGGAAAAATTCTCTTTTTTTTGGGAGAGAATAATGTCAAGGAAAGGTATTTTTAGTCCTGTTGGAACAAGCCCAGAGGAGGCCACGAGGATGATCAGGGACTGGAGCACCTCCCGTATGAAGACAGGCTGAGAAAGTTGGGGCTGTAAGAAATTTTTAGTTTAGAAATTTTTAGTTCAAGCCTGAAGTAGGCCAGTTATAGAAAATTTACTTGACAAAATATGCTTTAAACACAGTTTAAATTTTTATTAACTATTTAAATGACATAATTTCCCAGGACAATTTGAGTCATTCTGGAAGTACCAAAACTAATCAAAGAAGTTTCCTATACATTTTTAACTAGCAGATCCCTCCTGTGTGGATTCTTCACTGCTAAAGAAGGGTAAGTGCAAACTTCTGTCTTCTCCAGTGCCCAGAGCCTTTTTTTGTTGTCATTTTAGCATGAGTACTTTTATTAAAAATATATATCATTGATTTTAATGGGAAGAAGAGACCCTTTAAGGCAGAAAAAACTGACACGTTATGTCACCAAAAATACTGAGAAATCCAGAAACCTCAGAATAAAGTCTTGTAACCAACTTTCTTTTCTTTGCATACATACACAACCCCAAGTAAATAGTGTAAATATGGCAAACTATAAGTAGTTGATGATTTTGCTGAGTACTTGGTAATCTCTCTCACCTGTTGATATTTTTAACCTTCAAAATTGAACAAAATATTTTGAGGTTTTCACAGTTGGAGGTAAAAATATTCTATTGCTATTGGGACACTGCATGCTGAATCACTAACTTTCTAAAATAAAATAGTGCAAAAATAAGCACAGAAGGAAATCATCACATAATCATTTACTCACTCTACCACTTCCAAAATATACAGCTCCCATACCACAGGAGCCCCTGCCTGCCTTCTCTTGCACATTCTCTTCAATTGTTTGATAATGAGCATCTCTGAAAGTAAGGTCTGCTGCTTAAATCTAAGCTCCTAGCTTTTTAGAGTGTTGCTCTAACTACAGGGAACTAGCTAAATGTAGCCTCATTAAATCAAATTTATGGTAATGCCATCCACATGAAGTAGCAGTCATCACTACTCACAATCATTCAGCTAAATGATTTCCCAGGGAGATGTCCCAAAATAATGCAGCTGTCACTGTTCAACATGTATTAGAAAGAAAACTGTTCAGTACTTCTATTCTTCACAAAAAAAAAAAAAAAAAAACAAAAAAACCCACCAAAAAACCCCAAAAAAATATGTTCCACATATTTCATTTTTTGCATGGAGTTGGGAGGAAGGATTGTTGAATTTTTTATTTTATTTTCTTTTTTAACACACATATTATGAATAGTGGTGTGTATATACGTTATTTCAGACATGGACTGCTTTACATCGCACACTCGCAGTCAGCCCTGTACTCTCCGAAATCCTGAAACCCACGCTGTAAAATAAGTCAACTTGACTTCCAAATGTGTAGTCACAGACATATTCCTGTTTTGGATGATTACTTGCAACAATCAGAGCTCCAAAAGCTTATGTCTGGCTCATAGGCATGTAGACAAGAGATAGGATCCTCATTTTTTTCCAGACAGAAAAATGGGAATAAAAAGGAAAAGAGAGATGGCAGTAATTGTATATGTGAATGGCCCATCTCAAAGACTGTAACTACACATAAGAATGAATCAAACAAAGCAGTTATGAAATAAGGGACAAAGTGCAGTCAAAAATCAAAACAGATTATAAAAAGGAGCAGGAAATGGCAAATACACAGAGAAATGGCCTCTAGTTATCTTAGTGGGACTAGTACTTTCATGCATGAAATATGGAAGAACTGGTAAAAGACAAAGCCATTAAATTAAATGTCTAAGAAATATTAAATCAGTCAAGCATAAAGACTTGACTTGGAATTCATGAGTTGTCATGAATTCCAGAAGAACCTAACCAGAATAAGCATGACTCCTGATAAGTGAAATTTAGTATTGATAGCTAAATTTCTAGTAAGCATAGTGAAAGAAAATTACTAAAGTTTCAAAATTCAGCTGAAGTAAAAATCTCAGGCATTATTTTCAATAGCTCCATAGTGACATGAACTCAAGGGAGACTATTATTAGCTAAGTAATACATTAGACTGCTTAAAAGGCAAGATAAGAAAAATATATTGTGGTGCTATTCTATAAATCAATAGTCTATTGTCATTTGTCTGCTAGTGGATGTTCACTTCTAATGGCCTGGTGAGGAATTAGTGTCAAGGGAAGACATCAGGAAGAAAAAAATGAAAGTATTATAAATTCTCACACATGAAGAATGATCAAAAATTTTAGGTAGGTTTAGCCTGAAAAGCAATTAATGAAAAGAAATACAGTAAGTATAAGAAAGAAAGAACAGTTTCACAAGAGAAGCCTTATCACATTTCTGTTTCACATTTTAGGACAAAAACTGAGTATACAATACAGCTAAATTGTTTCAAATAGCCGAAGACATACAGAATAAACAGGGTTATATTATTTGTTCATATAATACCCAAATAATTCTTTCTATATTGCTGCAAATTTGCTAAACTGAAGAATTCAGTGTTATTTTTGGTGACCTGCAGAGTTACAATGCTAAAAATATTTATCAAAGCTAGAATTACATCTTTTTGGAAAACACATATCACCATTCTTCAATTTAAAGCTCAAAGGCCATTACTAAGGAAACACACATCCCTTCTGTGGTGTTGAACTAAGGCCCTGAACACTGTAAAACATACTACAGGAAGACAATGACTCTCCAGAAACACATACAAGCTTAGGTAAGACAATAGATGGCTACCGAAAAAAAAAAAAGAGGAAAAGGTAGACAACAGCCATATTTATCATCATGAAAAGTAGTTACGGTACACCATCGCCAAACAGTGACATGCCAAAGGAAAGAATGAGGAACAGTTCTCACGAAGCACTTGAAGGAAGACAATAAAGTGATGTCTCCT
The DNA here is from genome assembly GCF_963264785.1 of Psittacula echo. NCBI lineage: Eukaryota > Metazoa > Chordata > Aves > Psittaciformes > Psittacidae > Psittacula > Psittacula echo. The sequence continues at coordinate 85,024,719 of NC_137739.1, read as the reverse complement.
GCCTAATTTACTGGGAGGTTTTTTTCCATGGAAGGGTGTTTGGTTTTCATTTAATAAGCAAAAAATGCATAGCTTGGTCATAGAAGAGAAGGTTCCAGCAGCTGAACTGTGAAATGTGAAATAATGAAAATCTGAGAAACAAATTTGGCTATTTACACAAAGAAAAGATAAGACATTCATTCTGACCATACAAAACAGAGCAGTGAGGTACACACATGCAAGGAAAACCAAACCAAGTACAAATAAAACAAGCTACATCAAATATCTTTTTGATCAGTATGTAAATAGCTGCACGCTTTCTTACATGAATTCAAGCCTCAAAACCTTCAGATCAAGTTTTTATTTAAATTTTATAGACAGATACAAGCATACACATTAAAAAGGCTTTATGCACTCACAAATATAGGCATCTATGAGAAGTATCACACATATGTTGAAACAGTTTAGGCCTGGGCAATATACTATACAAGCACTTCAGTTTTGCATACTCATGTTTTTTTAGGACGGGCTGCTTTTTTTGAATTTTCATACAAGAACTTCAATTTTTCTATTTTTTAAACACTGTGCAAAGATATGTATGCATTCTGACACTCTAAAGAACAAAAAGTAGAAACCAGGGACTTACCTTTTATAATAAAACAAAGAATCCAAACATTCTAATTTCTTTTGTATGTAATTCATTTGTATATAAACATAGACTTAAACCTGTCATGTAATTAGTCTATTACAAGTGTATAGCTAAGTGCTATATATATATTTTAATAAACTAAATGTTCACCTTGATTTAAAAGCTCTATCCTCTTACCTGTAGATAAGTTATTCTCCTCTGTACCAAATCTGTTAGATCTTTGGCCTCTTTTTCTCGCCAATCTCCTGCTCCATCTGTTTGACTGAGGTAGTACAAGTCGGTCATTATTGACCTGTGAACAACCATGGAAAACAATCTCAACATTATTAAATTGGAGGATTAGATGAAATCAAAGACAAATTAAACAGATCTTTCAAATACAGCCTCAAAAACAATTTGTTCATGCCACCTCCTTCCCCACAATTCCAACAGTAGCCAAAAAATACTGTCCTCCATTTAATGTATGTTTCATACATATGAGTAATTATAGTACTATGCCTGTACAGAACATAATATTACAAATGTCTTTACCACAGCTACAATAGTAATCCTTCTGTTTTCATTAGTGAAAACTAACTACGAAATATTATTACAAGGTTTAGTAAACAGTATCTTCTACGGCACGGAGCTCCTGACTCTGGAAGAAAGTAAGCATTCTGCTTGCTTGGAATGACTGCATCCTACCAATACTCAAACGGCCAAATTACAAGTCTAGACTACACAAAGCAAATTTTCAGAATTTTCTGGGGAAAAAAACAAAATACAAAACCAGGGGCAAACTACTCAAAATATTTGTAAAAACATTAATGGCTGATCTACAAGCAACAGGTACCATAATTCAGAACCAGTAACTTCAGAGTTTGCTTTATAGACTGAGAATATTTAAAGTTGATAAACATTTCTCCATAACAATGCTGAAAGTTTAACTTTAAATTGGTTTTCTCAATTTGTTTATCTGGACTTCAGATGTTATAATTTTTTGCCTGAAATTCTTGAGAAGCCAGAAGTTTGATCATTAGGAGGAGATGCAAAGGCACAGAAATTTGGCAAAGGGACAAAAAAAAGAGTGCGAGAGGAAGACAAGCGTATTTCCTAATGACCTTTCAAGTGGTGGTGTCAGTGAAGTAATACAAGACCATTGCCAGCAGGACTTGTTAGTACTGGAACCACAAATCTAGCTAGCTAAGGGTATCCCCTTGTAAATAAGCCTAGCAAGTGAGAAATGAGTGAACAACGTATCTCCATTAGGTAACTATTTCCAATTACACAATATTTAAGCAGTAAATTCCGATATAAATCAAATTGGGTCAGAGCTATCTTTATCAGCAGAGTTATCAACAACCTTCTCTTGACAATAACTGGATTTATGGATCTATATATTTCCATTCTCATACACTCATACTGGTTTTTATACCCATACCTCTGCACAGGATAACAGAGACACCGACTTAGTACATGACCTACTCTTGCTGTAGTAAACATTATACCCATCTTGTTCAGCAGCAGTGATGTTCACCTTCTGTCAATCAACTGGAAGCACCATATTTACATTCTAATCTCAAACCATGTAAAATGGATTTTCTTTTACAAGGTAACTAAACTTGAAATTTAAAGTATTATCATATAACTAGCTTCAAATCACTAACTATTAAAGACTCTATGCAAAGAAACCTGCAAACACAGTTTACGGACAATCAGAACAGAATTAATGATGCAGTAGATCTAATATAATGGATTATATACAACTAACTGAAGAGATAAAGAGTCTGTTGTCTTAAAGCAGTGTTTTCCAGTGTATAGAAAGCATTACAGGGTAGTAAGCAACTTAAAAAACAAAACTCACGCATTTTCTTGGGAGTTTAAATATGTTGTTCTTCCCAATCATGATGCAACCATGGTGGATGTTTAATGAGAAAATAAAAAATTCAGATATAAACATTAAAAATAATAATGAAAAAATCTTCTACTACCATTAAAACCAATCTCTTATTTAATAGTAATATATTTCTATTAAATATTGGCATAAAATAACTGAAAATACAAAGCCTACCAATTACAAAAAGAACCAACTCTCGGTGGTTAGGTAATTTTCCCTGTTTCTAAGGAAAAAAAACCTGTTGTCCAAGTTTTATTTTTTATATTATTGGCCATGGTGACCATGACAAAACAAAGACAATAGGAAGGTTTAAATAATTAGCCTTACAGATGAAATATAATTATTTTCCACCATCCCTAAGGCAAAAGGAATTATGAGAGAGTCCTTACAGCCTCAGTGACTCAACACTTTAGGGAAAGATAGCTTTGCTCAGTACAAAGCATAAAGAACATATAATAATTTGTGGAAAAAATTGTGAATTAGTGCAAGACTTTTCAGACAGTATTCACAATACTTGAAAAAAACAACCTTTACTCTTAGAAAACTCCAAAGCAAACCAGGAACTGGAAAATTCACACGTGTTACCACACAGAAATGATTATAGTGCTGGCAGGACTTGTGACCCTGCAGGGGGACCCACGCTGGAGAAGTCTGTTCTTGAAGGGCTGCACCCTATGGAGGAGACCCACACTGGAGCAGTTCAAGAAGAACTGCAGCCTGTGGGAAGGAGAAGTTCATGAACGACTGTCTCCTGTGGAAAGGACCCCACGCTGGAGAAGTGGAAATGTGTGAGGAGTCCTCTCCCTGAGGAGGAAGGAGCAACAGAGACAACGTGATGCATTGACCAGAGCCCTCATTCTCTGTCCCCCTGTGCCACTGCAAGGGAGGAGGTAGAGAATTCAGGATTAAAGTTAAGCCTGGAAAGAAGAGAGGGATGGGGGGAAAATGTTTTAAGATTTTATTTTATTTCTCATTATCCTACTTTGATTTGATTGATAATAAATTAAGCTAATTTCCCAAATTGAGTCTGTTTTGCCCATGACAGTAATTGATGAGTGATCTCTCCCTGCCCTTATCTCAACCCGTAAGCCTTTTGTTATATTTTTTCTCCCCTGTCCAGAGGAGAAGGTAGAGTGATAGGCCAGCTTTGGTGAGTACCTGGTGTGAGCCAGGGTCAACCTACCACGCACACCTTCAGTCGCTTTCTTTCTTTGATTTCTATTGCAAGGAAATGTGCATTTTTTAGTTTCCATCTCTTAGGTTCTTTTGAGTGTGACAGACCATCATGACGGCTTATTAATACGGCTTTACAAGAGACACAGATTAATACCAAAGACCAGAGCTAGGTGCCATGTAGATACTAAAATGTAGATGGACCAGTGATCCACGAGCCCAAGATGGCTAAGTGCAGACAAAAAATGAGTCCGCACAGGATTAGTAGAGGCTATGTGGATGGTAAAATGGCAGAAAGAATGTCAGACAGTGGCACTGCAGACATTTAATGTCAAACTTGGTCTTTCATTGTGTTACTAACCAACAATATCCATTTGTTGTTATTTTTATTTCATATCATAAATTAAATCTTGGAGCTGCTTTTAAAAGCATTTTGCTCCTGGAAAGCAGAATGAAGAATCTGGCTATATATTTCATCTCTATTTGATTGTCACAAATAAAGGGGGAGGGCTGGCACTTTTAACACATTTTGAAATATCAGTCTAGACATTTATTCTAGCCGTATGACAAAATTACACTTAAACCTCCTGGAAGATTTACATCAACAAATAAAAACTCAAAGAGGAAAAAAAACGTGATATGTTCCAACAAATTCAAAGGAAATAATGTGAAAATATGCCCAAACACTATGCATCAAACCTTGGCCAGCTACCACAGAAGCTGTGGTGACAGCTGGTCCCCAGGAGAAAACAGGAATGAAACTAACTCGGTAACAGCCACCCTGCAAACAAGATGATGCCAACACAGGAAACAACCATGACAACTAGAGGATTCATCTGTTCTTTTTTATTAACCATGTCAAATAGCCTTTCCACTGTTAAGATGAACTTACTGTCAACAGCCATTTTCCCTATGGCAACTAGAACACAATTACATATTCCATAATGCAGGAAACTTCACTGGGCTACTTTGTTTCTTGAACAGAATCAGCAGTGAAATACCGGACAAAAAACATCTGCCAAGATAGGCAAGCTCCAGGAGAAAATCTACACAACCCCTAGGACACAGCTAAGAAATAGCGATTAAGGCATCCAACAAAAGAAGCGCTATCATATTAGTAGACCATGTGCACAACAGCACCAAGATTAACAAACAATACTATTTATCCAGAGTCACAGAAACTGTCTTTATCATCTCTTAAAAAGCAAGTCTTCCCTATAACACAATAGGCTTTCCTCACAAACAAAAACAATTACCTACTTGCTTTACATACTTACCCCATCATTGGATCACTACACACCCCTGTATTTGCTTTCACATGAGGGCACTAAAAACTGCTTTAAACACTTATAATTAATCTTTCTAATCCAAATATTAGATTATAATATATCTTGAAATGTCTGAGATACATTTATATTTATATACAAAAATAAGTAATACCAGCTTTACATGTAGTGTTCCAGTTATGTAAGATCCATAAGTAACAACTTTCTAAGACATCACTGTCAAAAAGGGCATTCAGCAGCTAGTTAAAAGCCTTAAAAAAAGAAATCAACAAGTGCACATGTACTTACATACGAAACAGATAAAAAAACCACACCAAAAAAACTCGGCAATAACAAAAAAACTCATCAAAAAGCCATGATTCTCAGACCAAATGAGAGCATCTGATTTGTTCACTCTAAATTTATGTTCCCTTCAAGAGACCAGATGGACTTTGTGGAGATAAAGACTGTTGTTTCCCTGGGGAGCTACTGTGCATCCTAAGGGAACAGAACACCCCAGAGACTCCAGTGTACCACAGGCCAAAGGATGTGCACACAAGGAGCTAGTTTTCCTGCAATTCATGTACTAAAGGGAAAGAAGAAGACAGCCTGACCTCAGAGATGAAAGAATGAACTTCCTCAAGACTAGAGGCAACTAAGCATTCTGTAACACAAGACAATTATATTGCGGGAAGCCAATGTTGTAAGTACATCAAGAACAGAGGCTGAATATTGTAGAAACACTTGTATCTGTTTTCTCTTATGCAACTGCTTTGAATTTCTACATTGTGAAAAAAAATAGTCATTTTATTTTAATAAAACCTAGTTTCTGGCTGTTTGGTTTTAGCTCAAACAACTTTAGTCTTCTCTGGGGACCTCACCACACAGGAAGGTCTACACTACTACTACTACTACTAAGACTCAACAGACTCTAGGATATTCTGCTGTTGCTAACTACTGTTTCAGTCTAAAGAATACTTTTATTCAACAAGAAAATTCTTAAGAAAAGAAAAAAAGTAGAGCAGCTGTGACTGCTTGCATCGTAGACAAACTTCTTCCAGTACCACATTGTTTTCAAGACTTCCACAGTGGGATTCATCTCCTAACTTCCGAGGTCTACAAGGCAGACTTTTATTATTCAATGCAAACGACTATGCATTTCTAGTACAGATTTTGCCTCATCCTGAAGTACAGACACATGTGAAGACAGGGCTGCCAGAAATACAGAACTTGCAAGCTGGTCTTAATTATTTAGTAGCCATTCATGCAGGAAAGCAAGGAGTAAGAAAAGGATGCATCCTGGGAAGTGGGCACACAAAACCCTTCTAGCATCAAACAGACAACATTATTCAGAGTTCCACTGTGGCAACTGCCTGATGTGATCCTGGCTATATAAACAGAGCAGTAACACGTATTCAAGTGATTTTGTTCCATTGATGGACATCAGTACGTTTGGTATTAGACTACTTGCGTCAGTTTTAGCAGAGACAGTTTAAAAGAATCAAGAAGCAATGACCTGAAGTCCAAGAAACCCAAACGGAAATAACTTCTCTGGAGAACAAATATTTCTGGGTGGAAGCAACTATTGGAACAAAATACCCAGGGAAGCGGCAGCACAGTGACAGATGAGTTGACCGTTTGACTGAAGATCTCCAGCCTTTTGTAAAATCCTGTTTCAGCCAAGCACTACTTTTATTTCAGTCAAACATACATAATAGCACTTAGCAGAGAAATAATTAGATGAAATCTAATGGCTTATTTTACATAGATAATAACTCTCGATAATTGAATACTCCCTCCTTCTCACTTTAAACTCCATCAATCTGCAACAAATTGGGTTTTGAAATTGCGGAATATTAAATTACAAAATTTAATGGACTATATTATTTGCACACATTAATAATCAAATTCATATTATTCCAGAACTACATTTTAAATAGTATTTACATTCTTTCCAAAGAATCAAAAATTCTTATTATTTTTTCTTTTTACTACAGTATTATTACCACAGGTTCATGCTTTACTACTTCGCTCACTCTTGAAGAGCTCAGCTTTTTATGAAAAGGATACCTGTTTAAGGTAGCATATTTGGGTAATTCAACAATTTTCTTAAGACTGTTTACTAAAGAGACATAAATTGCCATTGTGGTTCTGTTGGGAACAGAATTATAAAAGATAATAGCTTTACAGATAGATTCCAATAAATTTTTAACACTTTCTGGATCAATTTTGTTCAGCATGAACAAAACTCTTACAGAATGTTCTAGCATAATATAAAAAGTATTTCAGCAATGGGAAGGCCAGAAGATCAACAACAAACAAAAACTTAATTCCAACACATCAACAGTGTAATTAAAGGCCATTTCTATCTGAAATACTCTGCTAAATTCTGATTACAAAAAGATGCTGTCAAAATAATTGTCAGAATGACTATTATTCCTGAAATTAAGACATTACCCAATTTTAAAGTAATTCCAATTATAAAATATTCCAATGATCAATGTAACAAATACATTCTAGTATTTATGACAGGCACAATCATACACCTAAAATATTTTAAAGTTTTTAAATGGTTTAGTTATATGTACAAATATGCACATATGCACATATATAGACAGATGCAACTGAAAAGCAACAACTGTCATCCAGGACCCAGGTCTTCTGATAAAAATTATGATAATATATCAATTTAAGGGGTCATACTTTAAGCTACAATGACATAAGCTGGATATATACTTTATGTCCCATGAAATACAAGTATTAATTTTATATTCATGCTTCAGATATATTTCAGCCCACATACCAATAATTTATCCTAAGTGATTTTTAAGCAGTATATCAGTAGTTTACTTAAATCAACCCATAAACCTTAAAACTTATATGCAGAAGCAAAAAGTACCTTTCCTGATGACCCAAATCAGACAGAAATTCATCAATGCGTCCTTGCAGTTCATTTCCTTCTAGATTTTTCAGCTTCTTCAATTCACTCTGGAGGAAAAACCAAAGTTCCTTAGCCCCATTTTCAATTCTCCTCCTCAATATTTCATGGTCTTTTCCAAGGCCTCCTACTTAAAAAAAAAAAAAAAAGGGCATAAAAATATCAGCACGTGTAGCTCAATTATTTGTTAAGAAATCAATACATTTCCAATATGGAATACCAAAACTTGGTTTAAAAGTAAAATAAAACTTATCTACCAACCATCTCCCGTCCGCTTCTTATAGTTTTCTATCTGTTCTTTGGCCTTTAAAAGTTGCTCCTCTAAAGCATGTACCTTTCCTGCAGCTGGTCCCTGATCAATAGGGCCATCTGGTATCCTAGGATACAGAAAATAAAGAAATTATATGATATATGTATAATTGTTATTTGATAAATTATATGCACTAACAGTTTATCTCTCCTTTTTTGTTCCATACTCTTTTGCTGATAAACCTTGGCATTTTCTTAAAAGCAGAAGAAATCAAACATACTAACATAAATAAAGATTTTTAAGCCTCAATCCTATAAGAGGAAAACAGTGCATATCAGAGCTGCAGCACACCGATTTAATGTCGTGTTAAACTGTGGTGTTTACAACACTTCCACTCACTGACAAGACCAATCCTAGGTTCTACTTGTGAAAACAGTACTTGCAGCAGCTTAACTCAGACCATTTGTTGGACTGACTGGCACACAAGCAAAGCCTAATTGAGGTATGTGCCTTTACAAGATTCAAGTTTTGGCTGCTTTCTATATTCACACATGAAATACATTCTGGTCTTGAATGCTGGCCAAATATTCTTAGAGGACCAGAGCTCCAGCACTGTAACTCTGCTTTTAAGTTAAGTTTTCCTACATACTAGCACAAGATGATTTCAACATATTTTCTGGATTCAGAACAAGATCCTTGCTTCTTAAATGTACCACCATGGTAATTTTTTATGACAACTCTGGTATTCTAAACTGCTGGTCACCTAAAACAACACAGTAACTGTAACATCCATTTGTGAAACCTCTGGTATGTGAGCACAGGAGAAATACAGAAATAAGTATCCTGAAATCTATGAGCCCTGTGTCCACCCTAAGGGTATTACTGAGGCTCGCTCATCATCTCAACTTGAATCCACATATTAATAAACTGAAACTATTAACGTATAGAAATTAGATGCTAACATCTATTTGCCCCACAAATTAAAAATGAATGGAGGGAAAATAAAAATTCCTTTTATCTCTAGAGAATAAGGTTATGATCTTAAGGTCCTTTCCAACCCTAACTATTCTATGATTCTATGATTCTAATAACACTTCTGCTGGATTCAAGGGTTAAAAATTATTCCACCTTTTATAAGACTTTTGTAAAAGACAACCCTGAAAAGGAAAAGAGGAAACAGATGTCTAAAAGTCTTGAGAACTGTAAAGAATATAGAACATAAAGATGATTCTCCATTCATAATGGAATATAAGCATAAAAAGAAAGAGATACTCTGTCCACACACACATACACAGTTTCAAAGCACCATATGGAAAGACCTCTTGCCAGATGAAAAATGCCTGTAGCATAGAGAAAATAGCAGTTAGAGGGAGTATCTTCACCCTAAACCAGAAATGACAGCAGTCTAAAAATCCTACTTGGGATGTCATTAAATTTAATGTCTCCCAGATCTGGATATTTAAATATCAACAAAAAATAAGGAACTGATGAAAAGTCCATTTTCACTGGAGTATTTGAAGGGAATAAAAACCTAATGCGAGCATCACAAAATTGTATCACGCTAAGAATAACACTTAAAACTCCTTTTTTCCAGCAGGGGTAGGAGAGGTAAAAGAAGAAGCTATGTAGCCTGACAAGTTTAGTGAAAAATTTTGTTCTCTTAAAGCTCCCCATGGAAAGCAAATTAGGGATAATTATTGCAAAATATGTATTTGTGGTTTAAAGTTACTATGGTAAATAAAAAGGAATTATCAATAACTGCTCATATATCTGCTTTTTTAAGCACTGAGGGAATAAGCATGACAAAACTGAGGAAAATATTCTAACCTTAAGCATGTGCACTCCCTAAATATACTCTCTCTGTATGAACAATCCATTTGTGAATTTGTTCCTGCAACAGATGTACAGTATTATATCATACTGACATATGGTACTGTATGGCCATGTACAAGACAACACAAACCTTTAAAAAGCATATTGAAACACATTCAAGCTCTTGCACTAGTTTAAAACCACAAGGTGTGTTTTGCCAACTTGGTATCACAATTGTGACAGGACAACTAACCACAGAATTACCAGGAAAAATGGAATGGCTTCTCCGTATAAATCACATTCCCTAAAGGTAGAATTTGTGAAGAACAGTAAGGTAAAAGCATACAAAATCATTACCATAAGAAATTTTCAGACAACACATGGATCCTCTGAACATAAGGAAAGTCTGTTAAAAGTACCAAGTGCAGAATCCTGCGGAAGGATGGTTGTGGGTGATACAAAAGAACCTCAATTCATTCCGACCAATTGATATAACTAAGATTTTTAAAAAGAAATGTACATCCCATTTAATATTCAATTTGCTTTGGCATACTGTAATAAAGACATTTACTGTACTTCAGTTGTTAGATAACAGGAGCTGGGATGAGAGTGGGGGGCATTCTCTTACGCTAGTTCCATGGACTTGCAAAAATTACATCATTTGAGGATAGAACTAAAATAATTTACTCTTTCTGCAGTTTTGTCTCTACATCTGTTACCTCATCAGACTTGGAATTGCTGTCTTCCTCACCTTCATCCAGTCTCAAAATTAAGGAAAATGTTCTCTGCACCCAGCACAGCTTGCTTGTTACTGCCCTCTACAAGTACATCAACTGAGCTGGAGATAAGGCAACATTTGAGGGAAAAGTGTTTGAATCAAAATCCTTATCTATACTCATTGCATCATCTATGTAGGTAACTTCTAGCGCAGAATACCCTAGTAATAATGCGTACTTATGAATAAGAATTCCTGTTGAAAAACATACAGAAGTTTTCATAACAAAGTAAGTCCTGACAACACACCTCCTTCTTAAAATTTGAGTTTAAGTTTAGATAAACTATGATGATTCTGATCAACAATAAAAGAACATGTCAGTAAGCATCTAGCACAGAATATCCTTCACTTATTGCTATGACAACATTGTAAATTGAGTTATAAATAAACAGTATTCATGCACATTATTTCTAAAACTCAGGCAATACAAAACACCGTTACTTCCATTTATCTCCTGCATCACTAACATATATCTGTGCCTCTTTATAGCCCACAGGAAGGTTTTTACAAAGCATCATAGTTGCACAAGAAAAACTACAGTGACTTCTTACCGAAGGCATTTCAAAGGCACAGTAAAAACTAAGTGGTGCCTGAAGTCATTTCAAGTCATCAGAACTGCACCACAAAGTGTACTCACTTCCTAGGGGAATATTCTTATTTCAGGCGACTTTCAAAAACAAGTGACTGTTCCATCTTGCACGATTGCAGAAGCGCATATTGAGAAAAAATAACCTCACCAAAAATCCTTACAAAAATATAAACTATTCTTAACCAATATATGGGAGATAAATTACAACTATTAAAAAATAAATCGGAAGAACGTGCTGTAGTTTGTGACATCAAACATACAAACTTTGCAGGGGAAAAGAAAAACACTCCTCCAAAAACCCCAAACATCTTACTGCCCTAAAACCTTAATTCTACTCCTCACGCATCCTTTGTTAAAAAAGAGACAACTGGGGAGAAACTGCAAGATCAAATATGATTTAAGCATCACACAGCAAAAACAGGCTAAGCAACATTTCATAAAGCTTTGTCTCAGATATGACATTTCTCAACTTTTGCATGGTTGATGTTGCATGCACATAAGGTGTGTTTCATAAGACATATTTTTGGTTTGTTGCTTTGTTGTTGTTGCTGTCTTTGGGGATGAGGAGCTGCTACTTAAATTGGCAGCAAAAGAGCATTCAAATCTCAGGGTGGAAAGATCACTTCTTGTCGTGTGCTGGCATTCATGGTTGGCTGGATGAAACTAAGCACAGCGCAGCTCCTGTTTTCAACCATCCCAGAGGACTGACACTTTTGTCAGGTGAGAAGGAAGTCAGAGAAGTCCCAAGAACCCATTATAATGGGAAATACTAGGCAACGGAAATGTACTGAATCATATTTTAGCATATAACTAAGGTTCCAACGTAATTCAAGATGAAACGCCAGTTTTCTTTAACTTCAAAACAGAAATTGTTACAACTTACACTTTTACTAAACTACTGAATTCTTGTAACCATACCTGCTTTCTATCTCTTCCTCTCTGCCATAACTAGCTATTATTAATGGCACAACTAGGTATTATGGTAAATTCCTACCATTCGCAAAGCCTCTCTTCCTACTGAGATAATTTTTGTTAACTTGGAGCCTTTTACCATCCAGAAGTTTTATCTAATTGTCAAAATACTTCAGTCTAGTTAATCAGATGCCTGTTTATTGCAACAATCATCCAGGCAGGCACTCTGGTCTTGATCAAACTCCTCTCAAAGTAACCTTAAGAGTTATCATTTAAATAACAACTCGAACTAAAGTCAGATTGGACGGGATTTTGAGCAACCTGGTCTAGCGGAAGGTGTCCATGCCCATGGCAGGGGCATTGGAACTAGATGATCTTAAGGTCCTTTTCAACCCTAACCATTCTATGATTCTATAATTAAGGTCCCTTCCATATCTTCACTTATTACAAAAAGTGTGCTTCTTTTCTGTTGGAACGAAAAAAACCCCAAACTCTCTAATTCTCTAGATATAAAATCTCAGTGGAGAAGGGCAGCAAAACCAAGGTTTTACCTCAGTGCAATAAAATCCAATTTGACAATACAGTTTACCTTCACAAGCTACACTGATTTAAAGACCATCATGTTAACCACTTGGATTTCACAGCCATTATCAGTAATGAGAGTTTTCAGTACAAACCCCAAAATTCGAGCAATTAAATCAAATTCAAGTGATAGTTCCAGACTTTCTGCCTTTGATCAGTCCAGCCTAAAACAAATTGTGTCTTCACTTTAAGATTTTAACTGGAGCAAAAGTAATCTTTTCTGTCTAATGCTAATTCAATTTCTGAAGTTGAGATGTTTTGTTTCTTTAATGGATGTTCATAGCAGCAGTGAGCTTTTCCAGGCCATAGACTGAATCCATGGACTGCTGGCTAATACCTCATTTTAAATAGCCATATTGCTATAAAACTCTAATGGGACCATTTTAAAGCTAAGAGTTATTTTTAACACCACTTGTTCTACCTGGCAAACAAAGAAATGAGAAACTGAAATTCTATATTATATTTATGATTTAATACTTCTATGCTGCAGGTTGACCAGGTTATTGCTTTATAGAAATAACCTTCACAAATACATTTTAAAGAGTATCATGGATTTTGCTCAATAAAAATAATGAAAGGGCTCTACATTGGGATACATCACTTCCCTCAAAGTCTAGTACTGCACCATCTCAGATCAGTTCCAGCAAAAAGCTAAAAATATAGCTTAGCCTGTATGTCACAGGGACAAGATATGCATTCATATGCTATCTCTAGAGCCTTCTTCTTGAGAAGAAAAAAGTACCCTTTCATCAGTAAAATCAAGAACATTTACTTTCTTCTAGTGACTGCAATTTGAACTGGTTATATTTCTGTCCTGGGTTCAGCAGTAGCAGCTTTTTCTCCTTCTTAGTAGCTGGTGCAGCGCTGTGTTTTTGACTTTCGGCCTACAAACAGTGCTGATAAAACCGATGTTTTTAGTTGCTGGTCAGAATGTTTACTCTGACCACGGACTTTCTGAGCCTCATGCTCTGCCAGGGAAGAGGGGAAGCCGGGAGGAAGCAGAGACAGGACACCTGACCCAAACTGACCAAAGAGGTATTCCATACCACAGCACATCATGCCCAGAAGGTAACTGAGAGTAACTCGGAAGGGCTAGTTCATTGCTGGGTGGGGGTGAGTTATCAGTCGGCGGGTAGTGAGTGGTTATATTCTCTTCCCTTGTTATTTCCTTTATCATTATTACTATTGGTGGCAGCAGTAGTGGTTTGTGTTATACCTTAGTTATTAAACTGTTCTTATCTCAACCTGTGGGAGTTACATTCTTTTGATGCTCCTTCCCATCCCTCCGGGAGTAGGGGGAGAGAAAGAAGGGGGGGAGTGAGAGAGAGACTGCGTGGCTGACAGGGTTTAAACCACGACATGGGTTTAAACCATGACTGTGCAAAACACCACATTATCATTTGTTCAAGTCAGCCAAATATGTGTGGCTGAAAGCATGGGGGGTGGTAAACTTTATAGTCAATGCCAACTGTTTCCCCCTCAGAGGCAAGAAACCCTGAGGTTGACTATTCTTGTCTAATACTAAAGGAAACTAAAGGTATTGTATATATTCAAATACAGGATCTTACTTTAAGTTTCTTCATAGTAGCAAAATCTACATTACACTATTTTTTGTCAACAAAAATATATTAAACTTTTCGCCAACACAGTTGTTACCATAAGTTAATAAATTGAGTATAGAAAACTACAGCCCACTCATGGCCATACTACTCAAGGTGAAGACCGTCTATGCTTAATATGGACGGCATCTAGTCAATGGCATTTCTCTGCCTCTGTGCTGCACCACCTGAATGCCAAGGTACTTTTTCAGCGTTGACGTGCAAAACTAAGATATTTGTTTTTCTAGGCTAAGAAGCCTCATCAGCATGCAGCCGTATCTATAGAAACCAGGAAGAGTGCAGTGAAACGAAACTTCAGTAAGTCTATCCAGCCTACCAGATCAAAGAGTCCTGACTACGTGTGAAAGGGAGAGAATGCACCAGAAGAAACATCAGAACGGGGTTCAGAGGAAAGGTATTAATTTCACTGCTACAGAATCCATATGTGTGATTTAATTCAAATGAAGGGGAGAAACAAACTGACTTCAAGATAAGTTAACAAGAACAGGACTAGAACCACAAAACATGCTAGAAAGGAAAACAAAGAGATTTGTGCAACTTGCTATTTTTTCCTATGATTTATGAGGCAAAATAGCAAGGTATAAACCCCAAAATGGCATCTGCTCCTAAAGCATATTAAAAAGCAAGTCCAAAATCAGTTTCTCCTTGCCAAGCAAGAACAACCCAAGAGACATTATGAACACTCAACTCACAGTGCTTCTTTCTCTCCATGTTCTACACAGCAGATCCTGGCCAGACCACTGCTACATATTTGTCCCGGTGCTTGTGAGTACATAGTTATGAAAGAGAGAGTAAGTAAAAATAAACATCACCCTCCCACTTTGTAAAATCTTGTATTGAGCTTTGCTCTTCTACAGCTTGAACAACATACAAAGCCTCTGCATTTGTCCACATCATCCATCAGGACTTTTACATTGCATGTGGTGATGTCCACATACTTAGGGGTCCAATCTGACTCTGGCACACATCCTGCCCTTATAATTTCTTAAGAAAGGAGATACCATAAGTCTATGTTAAAACCTGTCTGTCTGAAAAGATGAAAGAAAACACTTTAAGTTGTAACTGTACCCACCTATAATGTAATAAATAATTGTAACAAGGGAGATGATCCTATCATTTTACAATTATTGCTACAAGCTTAGCAGTAAAGCAAGGAAAAAAACTTAGTTAAAAGAATTCATATAATGCAGCAGTCTACTGCAGCTCATCTTCAGCAAGCTGTAGGAACGTTTTCAACACTTCTAAAATGAGCTCTATCAGATACTGCATGCAGAAGTGTCAAAAAGTCGCAAGCTGTTCTAATTGGCTTGAACATCGAAATTATTGCACTTGCTTGAAGTTGGCATTGAGGATTTAATCACCTACGAACTCTGCTATTGTGTCAGTAACACTTGGACACCATTAAATTATGACTCTTAATTAATTATTAGATTAGACCAAAAGTAAATGTGTATTATCTGTTTAAAGGTTTTGCAATATATTTTCAGTCTGTTACAAAACTGATTAAAACACTTTTGTACATTTTTAAATGTTAAGCATGATTTTACAACAAAAAAAAAAAATCACAAACATGTTACATATACCAACCCTTTTTTGAAAAGTTTTAATTACTTTTGGATCCTACCTGAGAGATTCTGCCATCCGCCTTAAGTCTTCATTTTGCTGCTTTAACCGTTCAAGTTTAGCAAGTATCTTGGATAATTCACGACTAGAGTGATCGGGGTGCTCACTGTCTCGTACCAAGTGTCCACCAATATAAAACAGTAAAGTTCCCCAAGCAAAGAGGATGAGCATGATCCAACGCCAGGAACCAGTCCATGGCCGCATTTTCAGAAGTTCAATTCACTCCAGAACTGCTTCTGCTCACAAAATAAGGAACATTTTAAGTCCCTATACTGTACAAAAGTGGACAATTTCAGTTCCTTTGCTTCACCACATTGTACCAGAGAAAAATTATTCTCAGTGTTTGCCTTACTGCAACTCCTTAGAGATGATCCTTACGGGTCTGTACATAGAAAGCATAAATATCACATCATTCTTCATTTATATTCTGTGAAAAGAATGAAAAACAAAAAAAATTACAATTCTGATATATAAAAATATATTGAACTGCAACTAAGATAAATGTATTGTCATTAACGTTCAGGAATAATGATAAACAATGCTACTACTTTCTGTCAAGTAGAAGAAGAATAAAGCTTTTAACTTTCCACAAAAAATATGTGGAGTTCACGAATGAACCGTATAAAGAATATGCAATTAATTCTGTGTTTGAAATGGCCAGAAGAAATCTTACATTTTATAAGACAAATATTGACTAATTTGTGTTTCATTTCACACATTAAAACAATTTAAAAAACATTCTGTGATAAACTTAATAGTCTCCTTTAGAATCACCGAAGAGCTTTTATTCAATTACAAATACATCTTCATTTTTTTCCACTTTTATGAACTCTCTTCTCCATTTTTAATCATGGTTCCCACCCTGTAACAGAAGAGTTATAGCCATTCTAACAATATATTCTACTGTTTGCAAGTAGATAGGCCTAACAGCAGCTGTAATATCAATTAAGCAATGTGCAAGCACTGCAAAGAATGCAAGCAGTAATTTGCAAACAAATCCATTCATTGCCTACTCTTAAATTTACAGTCACCTCTGAAATGCCCATTTAAAATTAAACCCAAAATTGTATTTCTTGTTTAAAATTGCAAGACAACACGTCTCTCTTTACCCTTCCATTGCCTTTGCTAAAACAGATTAGAACACTAAAAACGTAAGAGGCAATAAAAGAGGGAGATTTCAAGTAGAACATACATGGCAGTGCCATACATTTGAAAATCAGGCATGACTTCAGAAACCTGATTTTTAGGAACATTCTTCTTCCCCTTTAAATCTATCGATCCCATCTTGACAAGTGTGATTATTAAAACTATATAAATGCAAAAAAATACTCAAAAGGCAAAATCTTCTCTCATCTAAAGATACTGTACCATGTAAAAAACTGCAAAATCACCTCACCTCACCTCATTTTGTACCTGGCAAACATCATTTAATGAGTGTAAGAACCTCCTCATTTAGAACTGATTTGAAGATTTAACTGATCAGCATATCCAAAATCTTAAGTACTTCTCATCTCTTTTCCTCTTTCTCTGCAATGTAACTTTTCTACCTTTTGTAAAAGGCACATGTGTGCTCTTTACACTCCATTTCCAAAATAACCTATATTTCCAATTCTCAAATCTGTAAATCCACCATATTTTCTCCGAGATTCTATCCACACCCACCTTCTCCCAAGTTATTATTCTCTGTTTAATCCTTTTTTTGTCTTCTTTTTCATTTCAGTTAGGCTTTTTATTCTGTTCCAACTCATTTCAAGTTTATAGAATAGACTTTCCAACTTGCAATAACTTCCAAATTCACTCAGTCACGGAGACATGCCTGGAGCATGCACTTCCAGATAGAAAAAATCTAACATAGTATTAAAATACTGAAAAAAATCTCTTGTTATCTTCCAGAAGGTTTTTTTGTATGTTTGAAAGAGGCAGAAAAATTCCATGTAGGATTAGCAACATGGTACACAAGATAAACTATTTGAAATTGGATATTACTAATTAAATGGAAAACATTTGTAGTAACTCTCTCAGGCTTTTCCATCTAATGTATCTGTGACAAGGTGAGCATAAGCAGATCAATTTTCTTTGAAAGTAATGTCAGAATCCCACACAAGGAGTATGTCATTTTCTACAGATCTCTAGGAAAGCTATATATAGCTTCTGCTTTAGCTTGGCAATTTGTGGGATTGCCTTCAGGAAGATAGTGGTTTCTTCATCAACCTTTGCAGATCTCAGTACAAGTTAAAAGAATCCGTATTATATGAGACAGAATAAGCCACTGCCAACTCCCCAGAGAATTGCTGCTCTAAGAGAAACAAGCCTAGGTACTTGAAGAAATGATTAACATAAAAAAAAACCCCATGGACTGACATTTAAAGTTTAAGTGTGAAAGTACTCTTAACATCTATACTACCATCACCCAGAAAATGGTTGATGTGGTTGCAACATGCTAAGTGAAATCACAAAGTCTCTGAAGGCAGAGGAAATAAAATACAGAAGGTGCCTTCAAATATTCCTCTACTGATTGGCTAAATATTATGCTGGGAAATGTAATGAGAATAAACAGATGCTACAGACATCATAAAATTACTGCTTAAGAGAAAAGCTACTATGAAAAACTTCTGACTTAATCATAAACAGTTTGCAGAACTTAGATCAGAGAGTTTCTGCTACAGGACCACTTCATAGCAGTCTGCATAATATACTCAGACAGGATGTCCTTTGAGGAGCAACAAAGTAAAAAAAGAACTGTTCTAAAAGAGAAGTGGACTTCATGCTACCTGGAAAGATAATGTCTTACTTCAAACAACTATTATAATTAGCAAAGAAAGCATTCTTTCAAAAAGTTACAAGCATGCTCAAATGATTAGGTAAATTAAGAGAAAAATTACTGAAGACTCCAAGGTCAACAAATGATAAGAGTATGTAAGAACTGTTTAGAATACTCTGCAAGGGAAATACTTTCTTTTTTTCCAATCTGTTTTTCATAACAGAGGAACTTAGGCAGACTCACAAATCAGGTACCTTCTTCATAAGAGGAAGCATCAGTGTGTCTCAAACAGTGTTAGTACAACAGGCTATCAAACAAATCCACAAAATTAATATAACAATTTGTCAAGAACAGATGGCATTCTTTCAACAGTTCTAAAGAAGTTAATGCAATAGTTTAATTATTAACAGTAGTGTGTAACCTCTCACTTAAAATCACCTTGTAGCAAAGGAACAGAAAATGAAAACCGCAAACAATCCTCTGCAAGGGCTACAACAGAGATTCCTGGAACTACAGCCCAGACAAAAATAATATTCCTGTCAGGCACACTGGCAGAAATAATCAGATGAAATAAAACTGCAGACATAAGGATGAAAGCAATCAAAGTCAAAAAAAGTACTATCATGGCTCTTGGAAAGAGAAATTGTGCCTCATAAACTTATTAAAGTTCTTTTGAAGATGGGAACAAACACACAGGCAAAACAGAACCAGTTCCAATGCTAGGCAGTTGATCTAGTGAGTGTGGATTTCCAAATTTCAACAAGGTCCTCACAATATTTCAGAGAAACTAAGGTGCATGGAAGAAGAAAGTTCATCATGTGAGTCACCACTCCATTAGAAGAAGCTTACAATAAGAAAGCAATCAGTTTAAGTGGAAAGAATGATCATGGACTTCACTGGGACTCATCACAGACCTCATACAGTTTAACATATTCATAACTGATTTGAAAAACAAGGTGAAAAGTAAGGCAATAAGCTTTGCATACAGAGAATAAAAGCTGATAGCAATGAACTGAAGGACATCAAGACACTGTCTAATGAAGAAATAAAATTCACTTTATATCAGTGTGTGAAGTTGTGTATAGATGACTTTCGAACCATTATCCATCAGGAATGGACTTTAGCTGTGATAGGTAATTCTATAAAATGTCAGCTCAGCATTGGGCAAAAAGCAATCACGTCCTCTCAGGTTTAAACAACAACAAAAAAGTTGCAAAAAATCATTAACAGTATAAGAAAGTAAATGGTACTATCAATCATTTGTTATTACTTCTAGTACACAGGAATAACAAGTAAAACTTTCTGGTTTGAATACGTTCAAAACAAAATAAGGTATCTCTCAAATCCTGCAATTCCAGCATGAAACCCATTTTGATCAAACACTGTAGGTGTTAGAAGTTCACAATTCAAAGGCCATTAGACCATTTCAAGGAAGATTAAAATTTTCAAAGGCTACCCACAAAGATAGCACCCAACATTCTCAGAATCCCAAGTCACATATTGTTAGAAACTGGAGGATGTACCAGGGTAGTATCACCATAGTTTCCAGGTTCTTGCAGTTTTCCCTAGACATCTACTACAAGCGAGTCTTGGATATACATTAGGCTAGATAAGCCTTTGATCTGATATGGTGCAAATATTTCAACGAATTTAAAATGTTAAAAAACACTGTTTTAAGAGTTATTAAAGGTTTTATGCTATCAAGCACAAAGAGACCACATTTTAAAAGGGCTAACAATCCTACATTTACTTTATAAAAAGACATTTTAGAGCTCATTGTTAATAAAAAAGTAACTTTTTGAGTGTTTGGTTTAAAAGAATACACAGAAACTCAGACAGAAGAAATACCAGACAGTCTTTCAAAGGAAGAAAATGGAATGATAGCTCCATCAAGTACTTGACTGTGTTTGAGGGTAAGATTGGTTACGTACTTCTGGCTCTCAAGAGCTTATAAAATTTGCAAGTGCACATAGTGGGGAAAAACCCTTGTTATTTATGTCCTTCTACGTCCTGAACAATTAATGGTGTGATTATTTTCAAGTACATTGTTCTTGTATCACCTTCACTTTGCTTTTACATAAATGATTGCCAAGTACTGACAGTTTGAATTTAACATTCTTTAATAGTGAACCTGTTCATACTTCCTGATAATAAATAATATTATGCCTAAACCAATTAATGATCTTACTATTTTAAAGAACACAGAGTTCTGCAACTACTCTGAAGAATATTTTATAATATGCAGAAGATCTGATTCCTATGAATCCCTGATGATATCATCGTTCTTTTTATATGTTAGGTCACAGTACAGCTAAAGTTAAAATAAAAATGCCGAACTATCAGAATAAATAGGAAGAACATACTGAACTAACATTAAACAGTCAGCCTGTATGTCAAATGTGGTGTATCTAATTATACGCGAGTTCTAGCTACCCTTAACTATGGCTTTGTACTGTAATGTGCCTTTTGTATTTTTTCTTCCATTTCATACTGTTCAGGGAATGCAAAACGTCAAAAGTATTTCAGTATTTCAAGGTCCTTACAAGACTTTCAAATAAATTAAACTATAATAAATAAAACAGTAGCAAAAGTAAAAGAACAAATAGGGAAACAAAAAGGAAAAATTATCACATTTTTAAAACTGTTCAATTTCTACAGCTTGTATCAGGTTTCTGAAAGACCTCCACATGCAGATGTATGCCACAGATACCTGCCTGACAGAAAGTCAAGATGTAACATCAATATTTATCTCTTTTTAATTTTATAGCTGTTTATGAGTTTTCGTATTGTAATCTAAGCTCAGGACTGCAAGACTGAAAGTACAAGTCTGAAGTTAAGAGAAAACAGCAGCAGCCCACAAACCCAGTAATGCAAACCTGAGATTAATTATTATATATACGATCATTAGCATCTTCTGATCATAGAATTATAGAATCACAGAATAGTTGGGGTTGGAAAGGACCTTAAGATTATCTAGTTCCAGCCTCACACTACATAACTTAGTATCAAAACAAGAGCTTACCAAACCTAAAGGTGTGGAGAGAGCAGTACCAATAATTTACTAAGCAGGAAATAGGAAACATCACCTTCTAAAAACCTTAATAAGGTATCTCTTATCTCTTTGAAAGAGCTTACCCTGGGTGTTTGGGGTGACCAGGACTGTATTCCTCTGTTCTTCCCAACGGCTCTTAGAATTAGCTCTACAGCCATCTTTCCAGCTAATTTTAATTTTCAGAGGGCTTCAATCTGATCTCTCAGGGAAATCACCTCTTACGAATAAGAACCCAGCCACCCACATAAATCCCTGTCACAGCACTGATGTAGGTGCCAAGTGTTAAAAACAAAGCTCAGCAGAAGCAGCAGCATACAACAGGACAGTGGCATAAGAAGCTTTAATGCCAGTATCAGTATGGGGCTAGAGACAACACAGCAAAATTGGTAACCTTCAGGGATTTCTGAATGTAGGATTGTAAAGACACAGTGTTTAGCCATTGTGAAATGAAGCAGTTTGGACTTGCATATGCAGGGGAAAATCTTCCACTATGAATGCAAAGGGTCTCCTGGTTCCATATGAGACTAAAGATAAGGAGACCATACACAGCTATGAAACCATCTCAAAATAATGAGGAACAAATAGATATTGGTGGTAATCAACACCAAGGCTTTTCGTATTTAAATGTAGGAGTTTTCTGGCACTCCTTATAAATTGATTTGTTATTTTAAACTCCTGTTTCAGCTACTAAAGAAATCAAACCAATATCAGAAAAAAGTGTTGTAGAATAAGAACAAAGTAATGTTAAAAGCAAATGCTCAGCTGAATGCAAAGTAAGCTATTTTTCAGGTTTAATTTAATCCTGTAGTTCTTCTATAAAAGGTCAATACAAAATATGCAGTATCATTCAATGAAGCAAAAAAAGTTCTGATAGGTAATTGCTGTTATAAATTATTAGGAATACACAATCCCTAACGCATCAATTGAACAGAAAATAATACTGTGAGAAAGGAAGTCAAATTAAAATTTATTTGCTGCTAAATGCATAGCACAGAAAATATGTTTCATTTCACTAATTTATTTAGACACCATTAAAGAGAAGACAGAATATTTACATAAAAATAAGGATCTGCTTCAATGCCTTAATCAGGAAATCAAATTGTGCATACTACATGTGTACACCACAACTGATTGTAAGCATACAAAAATGTTTTGTTGTCAAATTAACAGGGAAGATTTGGTTAAAAAACGTATCTTTGATGCAACACAATGCAGTGTTTACAAAATGACTAAAAGAAACCATAAAGAGAACATTAACTTAATTAAAATTATAATTAAAAAAGAAACTGAAGAATAACTTCAAATTCATCAGGAGAAATAATGTGCATCCATGTTGAAGTTATTTTGCTATAGCAATGAATCAATGAAAAAATAAATATTTACTATCTTTCCTCACCTTGTTCCATAATGACTTCTAGTTATTTTAAAGCTTTAAAAGGTACTCACAAATTAGAAACTTGAACAGGCGAATACCATCATTTCAAGGACATCTTGCATGACTTAAGTTAGCTCCTTATTAAATTATTATTCCCACCATGCTTTCAGTAACAAATTCAATGATGGAATGGAGAATTTCTCAGTGTCTATTTCAGCATGCTATTCAGAATTATGGCCCCAGAATAGTGTTATGTTTTTTCTTGGCAATGTACAGTTTCAAGCTATTTTCAGTTCAAGATTCAGTTCAAAGCAAGCTAAGCAAGTCTGCTTTTGGCTCAACCACCTACTGACCTAGATTCACTCAAAAAACAAAGTGTACCTTATGTAAGCCAAAAAGAAAACAAATTACTCATGAAGGAGTCTTTAGCAGTATGATGTATAACTTTCATACACCAATATAGCTAATATAAACAGCTTTACATTTAATGGCATTTATATCATCTACAATTCTTTTTTCATAGTATGAAACATGAAATTCACTCCACTGTCAAAGGCTATCACAATGACTTATCATTAAGTGTGAATCACTCAAAAAGCAAGTTACACTGGATGTGTGACTTAGATCGAACCTTCTCATCACCATCAGTTTTGATTAAAAGGAAGTAATTTAAGTTAGTATTTTTAAGATTTCACTTACTACAATTATCTTCTTAGGAAAGCATGCTACTGTAAGGAATGTTAACCTGTTGTGCTAGAATAAAAACCCAAGCAAAACCAAATAACTTTACAATTCCAGGTCCCACGTAACAATGATCTAATCCTCTTGACAAAGGATTAGAGCTTGAAGAAATAATGCTTTTAGAATATTAAAATAAAAATTAGGACGAAAGGACAAAAAAACCCCCAACTAAATGTCTCTGTAGTGTAACCTTAAATCTTAAACTAACAATAGCATGTGCGCCTTTAACATAGTAGAATAAACCAAACTGTTCTAGCTTACTAAGATGTAGAGAGAAAGGAATGTTTGGCTGATGGGGGTAGGAACATCACGGGACTGATAACAACTAAGGAGACAGTAAATAAGACCAAGGATGCCAGCCTTCAAGACAGCAGAGTGGCGCCCAGCATGGAGCGAGACTGGAACAGAACAGAAGCAAGGAGATATCAACTGCTAACTCAGCACTAGGACCTTGCAGGCCTGTGCAAGCACTGAGGTCATTCAGCAAATACAGTGAGGAAGACTATCAACGACCACCGAAGACCCCCACTTAGCAAGAAAGCGCATGTGTAATTAGGATGCAAATATCATAATTAGTTCCTGGAAAAGCTATGAATATGCATGAATGTGCTAAATATATAGCCACTGTCAGCAAGTATCAGGTGTGTTCACCTTTGCAAAATGATTCGCGAGTGCGGCCGGCACTGCAATAAAGAATGCTGCTTTCTAAAACTCCAAATTGAGTCTTAGAAAGTTTCTCTGACCAACTTTACAATAACAGTAGCATCTGATACAAATAAGCAAAACTTGCAAATATTATTCACAGTGTACACAATGCATTCTTTATGAAAGCTTATATATTATTTGATTAATTAAACACCATCTTCATAATCTGAACTAGGTCATATGGGCAAGATTTCTTCAGTCAAATGCTATGCCCTAGTATTTCAGGTAAGCGTGCCATAGAAAACTCTAAGTTTCACCTAACAACAACAAAAAAAGATAGATTTCCTTTTTTCCTCATTATTGGAAGGCTGCTTAAAAACTCACTCTTTCAATGCTTAAAATTTCAAAAGTAAATTTATATGTTGCTAATTTATACTTGTGTTTTCTTGAACTAGTATAAACTCAGTTTAGAGAGCACGGTTACTGCCCTATTCCATCAGAATACAGAAAGCAGCCTTATACCTTCCCACACTTTCATGCTAGTCTGAGTCTTATATGTTAACTTAAACACTTCACTGTGAGAGGCTTAGAAATCCTCCACATCTTCTACCAGCTCCCATTCTGTTTAAGACTTTTAGGAAAATCACGGATCAGAATAATGTACATGACACACAAGGTGTTGCCGTTGTCTTGTCTGAAACAAAGACTTGCTTTTCTCTCTTGGACCTGCTTTCTGTGATAGGACTGGATTTGTCTTTTTCCTAACCACATTACTCTGGCAGTCCAGCAACCATTTTGCAAGGACATAATAGCTCCAGTTCTTTTTGCACCTATATCTCTTCAAATTGATATGCTCCCATCTTATATACAGAAATTCTGATTTTAATCCTTTTGTGTTATTATACTTCATCCCATTCTACCACTCCAGCATCCCAAGTAAAAAGTTCTTGCACATTTTTTGTGACCCCCATTATAACACTCCTCTACTTCGTGACCTAAATTTCATTATAATCTATTATCTTTTTATGACATTGTCACTACTGAAAATGCCCAAGATGAATAACAGATGTAATCCACTCCACTAATGGTGTCTCTCCTCCAGCCTAATACTCTTCCTCACATCACAATTTTCCATCACTTCATCCCTTCAGCTACTTCCTTTTCCAATTAATGGTTCTACTTGTCACCCACATTTTCTCTAACTCAATATACAATTTTCTATGTGCCAAAAAATGCTGAAAGGAAGTCCAGGAACAGAGTTTCTCCCCAAACTACATCCCATTAGGAAATTTACTTTCCTTCACTTAAACAGTTAACAAGAAAACCTAGACTAAGTGAACAATTTTTGGCAAATCCATGTTGCATTTATCTCATCTTCCTTTTTCATCTAGCTCTATTTTGTTAATTGTCTTTTCTTTCAATATTTGTCCCCATGCTTTGCATACTATTGTGTTCAAGCCACAGCTAGTAATTATTTCTAATTCTAGCATTCATCTATACTAATCTCAAGAGACTTCATCCAATTTAGTTCCAAACCTTTTAGAATATTGACTGTAAACAATTTAGAAAGCATTTCATTCATCCGTAACTTTTTAATTGCCTTTATTAATATACAAATTATATACCTCATTTTCTTCAACCAGAGAACTGAAATCCATTCATGGAACATGTATTAATGTTTGTGTTATGAAAGTATCCACAATGAAGTTCGTTTAGCTTTCTGAGTTCACTGT
Organism: Psittacula echo; assembly: GCF_963264785.1. Lineage (NCBI taxonomy): Eukaryota > Metazoa > Chordata > Aves > Psittaciformes > Psittacidae > Psittacula > Psittacula echo. Next base: position 84,998,370 of record NC_137739.1, on the reverse strand, counting down.
TTTCAGTTATATAGTTTTATTTTTCTATCCATAAAAACTATCCATTCCCCACTTTTTCTGGAACAAGGACATAAATTTTATAGTATTCCACAGGTATACTTAATTATTGTGTCAATTTACTTCTTTTTTCTTAATTTCTGTTCACATGTATTACAAAACGTGAGATACATAATCATAAGACCTGCTTACTATTTACTCCTACATCCACACCTTCATCTTCACTACTGTTACTCCAAGAGCTTATTTTTTTTTTTGTCTGTATGGATTGATCAGAGCAATTTGGGTGATTTTTCTCTTCATATACTCCATTTAATTTTACATAAATAAATATGATCTCCTCATCTGATACAATCAGCAGATTATTCTCAAATTAAACATTCTCTTAATAGAATTTGCCACCCTTTTCAATTTCATTGCAAGTGGAGATTTATTCAGTACTGAAGCCTTCATATACTATAATTTTGGCTCTTCATCACAGAAAACTCCCTGGCAGGAAGAGACAGTACTAGGGGACTTCACTACGCGCAAGCTACAGGCCCACTCATTTCATTTGGTTAGGAAACAAAATAAAACCAACAAGAACAAACTTAGGAGACAGATGCAAAGTTATTTATCCTTCCTGAAATGTGGTTAGAGAGACTCTGTTACTGAATGTGAAAGCCTGATGATTTTTCACACTTAAAAAGCTTACGAAGAAGGTAAATTGCCAGCAGTGAGGAACTAAAGCTAGATTCTAAAAGAAAGATTATCAACTTGAGAAGAGTCATCTTAAGATTCATTTAGAAGTAACAGCATTATACATACTATAATACAGAAAAGAAATTCGAAGCAGAGGAAAAATGAACCCTAAAAGATCTTGGGATTATTTCTCAGTTTCTCGTGTGTATTCAAAATGCTCAGCTGAGCAACGCGAAGACTTTTTTCAATTTAACTGCATAAAAAACTTATAGCTGAAAATAACTTTGCAGAGTTTTAAGAAGAAAACAGATTCAGAAAGGAAGAAACAGGAAGAAATAGACAAATAATGAGAATGTCCAGTAAGCAATCTTGTGCCAAATTGTTGTCTTTTAGGAAGTCAAAACAAGGATTGCGTGTACAGAGGTAGTTGTTCTTTATAACTAATTTACCCTACAATCGCAGGTAGTGATTGCAACCAAAATAAAGTCAGCAAGAGAAGATGAACACATGTAGATTATAAACTGGAACAGTCTGGGCAGGTTAGCGAAGTCTCCACCTCTGGAGAATGGACACAAACCTGAGCAACCTGCTCCAGCTGACCCTGCTTTAAGCAGTGGGGTTGGACTAGACCATCTCCAGAGATACATTCCAAAGTATCAGCTATTTTGTGACTGAAATAAGAGAACTCCCCAAGAATTTAATTTAAACAACATTTTTTACAGCTTCTGCTGTGGGGGAAAAAAAAAGTAAAAATCTAAAATGCATAACATCCAACTGTACAATGTATATTACCTTTCACACAAATAGTAGTACATTTTTAAATATCATAACCTCACAACAAATCTGAAGAACAGCTTACCCTCTCCATGACAGCAGGAAACAAAACACAATTTCATCATTGGCTTGGAAGTTAACAAGTAATTCCACTAGTCCAGCAACCAGTGAAATTAGTAACTGTTTAAAAGAAAAAAGGAGGTCTCCCTAGTTTCATAGTCAAACAGAAGTGCTTCACATTCTATAAGAACATCTTCCTTTTGATTTTCCCTTGCATTCTAACTTTGAGAAAGAACCTAATTCATCTTAAAATACCGCATTTTCTACTTTTTATTTAACTCATTATGGATTTTCCACAAAGATCAATTACTTAATCAGAATATTTTTAACTACCATCTTTCATTATACTTAGATTAGATACAAGGTAATCTAATGTGCAATCAAAGAATTAAATCAAAGAATATTTTAGGCCCTGTATTGATCTAGTAACTTGTACAAGGCAGTCTCATCAGACTCTGGTTTTCCTGATATTTCCCAACCCCAAAATGATGTTCAAAGTTGAATTTATTAATATTTACAGATACTATCAAGCTTGCAGCTGAAATATGCTACATATTTGGAATGCAAGATATAAATCTGCATAATGTGAATGCTCCATCCTTGGCAGTGTTCAAGGCCAGGTTGGATGAGGCCTTGGGTGGCATCGTTTAGTGTGGGGTGCCCCTACCCATGGCAGGGGGGTTGGAACTAGATGATCTTAAGGTCCTTTCCAACCCTAACTATTCTATGATTCTATAATCAATTAAAGCAATTCAGCCTTTTAGCACTTTGGTCAAGTAATTCTTTGCCCATCTCTAAGCATTAATCCTTGTACAAAACACGAGTCAAAACTTTGAAATGGGGGAAAACATATCAGGGATGGAATACTTATTTTTAACATTTTTTTAATTAAGAGTATTTATCTATATTATTATATTATATATACTAGATATAATATTATATATATAATATCTAGAGATATTGAGAAAACGTAACACAAATAAATGGAATAGCCTTTTAAAATAGTTCCATAGCAGAAGAATACAATTCCCCAACTTTCAAAAAAAATCTTGCAATCTTGCAAAAAACCATAAGCTCTCCTCATCTATTCTTAACCTAAAAAAGTAATCCAGCTCTCCTAACAAAATTCTTCTATGTTCATTTTCGTATTTCTTAGAGACAACACACATATTGTTCCTAGCCCTGCCTTTTGTGAATCCTAGTGATACCTCCAGATATGTATAGCTTCGTCTTTTTTAGAGGTACCTTCCATTCTTTTTTACAGTACTGGGGGGCAGGAAGCATTCTGTTTGCTTGTTCACAATCATTTTGGTGCTTCTTTAAGATGAATGGGTCAGGCAGGGCATCCCAGAGAAAGAGAGAAAATCTGCATTCCTTGGAGAGATCCTGACCATGATCAGGTCTGGGAGGTTCAAGAAACTACACAGTATGGCAGTCAAGAAAATCCCAGTACAGGAGCTTGCAGCCCAAGCACAGAAATTGCAGTAAGGAGCAGGGAGCGGACTACCTGACCTTACACATAATAGGAAAAGCTTCCAGCAGATCAGAGGGCACTGTGCACTTCTCAGCTTAAATCACTGAATTAATAGTAACCACTGGAAGTAATCAGTCGAAGTAACAGTATACTCACAATAACAATGCGGTAGAAAAAAAGGTGTTGAGAAAAAAATGTTTTTCTCTGACTTCCCTATTCACTGAGTTTGCAATACTTAAAATGTTAATTATCGTAAGTGTTACCCTAATAAAACTTGGCACATTTTTAATTAAAAAAAGGAAAAAAAAAAAAAAAGAACATTTAGTCTCCTTTCAGGAGCTATTTTATAAGGAAAAAGCCTAGGCAGAAAAACATCAAAATAATGGCCAGTGAAGGGTCACATGCCCCTGCAGTTAATAAATGTACTTATATCAAAAAAAAAAAAGCAATGGAGAACAAAGTTAAGAAGTTAAGTATTACCACTTCAAGGCTAGGTTCAAGGCTAGGTTGGACAAAGCCTTGGGTGGCATGGTTTAGTGTGAGGTGTCCCTGCCCATGGCAGGGGCGTCGGAACTAGGTGATCTTAAGGTCCTTTCCAACCCTAACTATTCTATGATTCTATGATTCTACTGATCATACTTTAACCATATAGCTTCTGGTGAGAGATCACAGAAAGAAAAAAAAAAGACCAAAAAACACCCACAATTTAAGTGATTTGAATATCGCAGACCAGACATCCTCAAAATGATGGAACATCAGTGGTTCAGAAAGATCCAAACCCACAGCGCTTGGGTTTTTACTGAAGGTAAACACAGATCACTGACCTTGGAACACTTTCACAGGAGCTAAGATCTAATCAGAAGTTAGAACTTTTTTAAACTGATAAAAGACTTACATTAAGAATACACACACATGGTATTTAAAAATACTAAGCCCTCCTTTGTTTTAGATAGGGTAATAAATACAAGTGCTTACAATTTTTGTAGCATTACATTGGAAAGCTTGAAAAAAGATACAATATTTTCTAATTTTTTTGATATCTGAAGCAATTTTAAACAAAAGAGGGAATTGTACCTTGAAAGGCAAAGAGCAGCTTACTTGTCAAATACATGCAAGCTTTCCTGTCAAACACTTAGACGAAAAGTGACTGGTGATTTTTAGTTTTGGAAACATAAAAGAATTAACTGCAAAACCAATATACTCCACCATGGACTACACGGACTCATTTTAATAAGCAATGGATAAAGCAGTCTTCAGCTTTACAGTCCCTTTTAACTATTAAGATATTAACCAGAAACACAGTAAAGTGATGTTACCTTTTGTCTTATATGGACTAATCAAAAGAGAAAAATTACCTTGGCAAATGAACAGGACAATTATATAACAGTGAAGGTTTATTTATTCTCATTTACTTACTGTATTGACTCCATGCAACCCTAATCTAATATAGCCACAGCCAAGAACGAGTAATAAAAATTCAAGCATCAACTCTAACATCAAGCATGATCTTCCTCCCGAGTAGTAAGCTAATTATCTACTGTTAGCCCTTGCAGAAACCTCATTCCAAAAGAAAACAGAAGAGTGGAAATCTGTAGAAGCAATGTAGTAAAAGAACAGAGTATGGAAGATAGCAGGACATAACTTATGTTAAAAAAGAAACGATTTCTGACATTGCATTGCTTCTTACACTTGCAAGGCATAACAAAATCCAGCGATTAAGAGTTTAACCTAGATAAATTCAGCTCATGAGGAAAGGGAAATGAATTCTTAAACCTGTAAGTGTCTAACAGCTAAAGGAATCTGCCATTGAAACAGACGATTTAATGAGGTAATGGATTCTCGGTCGCACATTCCCTTTAAATTGAAGCACCAACATTCTTACAAAAAGTAGTAGTTTAATCAAGAGGTTGAAAAGAATTGTGCTTTCTGCCCTGCATTAGATGAGAGCTGACGAACAGAAATAGCCTGTCTCTTTCTTAAGAGAATTTAGAACTTATTATGATCTTATTAGAGCACCAAACTTAATACCCCTAATTCTGTGAAATACTTTTGGAGATCAATAATAAAGAACAGAGAAGGCTAATCTTTTTAGTCCTTCAAGCTGCATACCAAAATCTTAACATGGTCAATATCCACACAGCACATCACATATCCTGAAAAGACAAAAGTGCGCAGAATCTTCCCTGAACAAGACTTGGTGGAATATCCTGCCAAAATTCACTGCTGCTGGCCGACTTGGTCCAGGAGCTGGGGTTTTCTATTAACCAACAGTCGCTGCATCAGCGTGACCTTGCTACTGGACACATGGCGTGATGCTAAAATGTGAGTTGCATTTAAAGTGCATGTAAGCTACAAAATTACCATCACTTCTCTTGAAGAAGGGACACCAAAGCACTTTGGCACGACCTAGTTAAAATGTATTCAAACATACTTACTAATCTTGCTAATCATTCAGACAACCTTTCAGACACAATGGCCAAACATTTTTTTTTCCTAAAATTTTTTTTTCCTAAAACCCACAAAAAGGCTGATTTAAAATTAAGCTTTCCAAATTTTATCAGACATTTCTCTTTAAATCAAGCTGAACTTACTAGAAGCTTAAAGAAGAAAACTGCTAATTTGTTAACATCACTTAGAACACTCAAAGGTAACAACTTCCCTACTGCATGTGGTTGCAGAGCCCAGAAATTCACAAAGTAGAGGTGTTCCCCTAGCCCCAGGCTAAGATGTTACTTTGTTCCATAGTTTTGCATCAGAATCCAAATTTATTAGAATCCGACATACAAGTGCTTTTCTTTTTGTTTCACTGCTTTTCTGGGACCAAAGCACAGCTGCCACTTCTGAATGGGGCAAAAAAAGATGGACAACCTCTAACTAATATTTGATCTTTCCATTCTTCTTCGTGCTGAAGCTCTCCACTAAATCTTCTTTTCAGCCAGCTTACCCATGTCATTCCGTAATGGCTGCAAACATCAGAAGGAAGATCAGATCTTTCTTCTTCTAGCTGGCATCAAAGCAACGTTCAAAATCTAATAACCAAGAAGATATCATCAACCTGTTCACCACTCAGCTGGATCTTTATAAATCAAGATGAAAAACAAGCAGGAGAGAACTGCTGAGTTTGTAATAGTTATGAAAAAAATGTATGACACTTTGCAGCCATAAGAAAACTGTAATGCTATTTGCAACCAGGACTATGTTATTTGCAAACACAAAGCATAGTCAAGGCTATATAGTATTCAGTAGCTGGGGAACAAAAAATAGCGTCACAGAACTGAGCTACAAGCCTTCCTTGTCACACATGGGAGGCTTGGAGACTGGGTGATTTGACAACCTAGTAACAGAAATACCAGAATACAGTTTTAAGTGGGCCACATTAGAGAAAGAGAAAGACTGAAGTGTTTGTTATCTAAATACTCATATTCGCTTTGTATCACCATTTTCTAATTTAAATTGAATTGTGTTTTCTGCAGTGCTTTTATTAGAACAAGACAAATTTTACTGAAGATTGTAAATACTAATATTGCCATATGATGAGGAAGTATTTGCCTTAACTTTAATTCCACTGTGCCACAACATATATATATCATAACTTGTAAAAATTCTCCTTGGCACTTTAATTTTCTTTTATACACTATTCTGTTTTCATAGATAAAAAACAACTACTTTAAGACACTTTGACACTTTCTACTTTACACACTACAAAGCACAATAAAGAGATCTAATGGGCTAATTCAAGTATGGGAACCAATTTATGTGCATTAGCATATAGGTTCATGCTGTCTAATTTACACCAATTTACAGCTTTCACAGAGCTCCATGCCACCAAAACTTGATTGCTTCCTCTATCTGATCTTCACCATCACCACAGCTCAAGTGAAATGCTGATCTAAGATCTATTCTTTTATTTAAAAATGAAGGAACTGAAAAACTCTAAATGCTTTGTACAGTACTAAGGCTATGAATAAAACAGGATTGTGAAAGTTGCAAGACAAAACCTCACATAAAGCTGCCAACAGCTTTTCCTCTTAAATTTGGTACGACATATTAAGCAAAATGACTGACAAGTTTAAAACTTACTGAGTTTAAAACATCTTTAAATGCATTAGCTTTTTGTTTAACTCCTTTTATGTGAAGTGTTAAGATTACACTGTTGATCATAATTTCCATATTTATTTATAACTATCACTAATTCATAAATTTGCTGTCAAACCATGGTGTGTTTATCAGCCTTCACTGTGAGCTATTTTCTTTATTATGCAAGACTGGGGTTGTGTGTCTGTACGTGTATTCATGTGTGTTTCTATTTATCAATAGAAACAAAACAAAGTTGCTTGAATTCTTTTAACAAAGAATATTTTATAAGATGAACATTCTAAAAGTAAGATCAATTAATTTTGCATATAAAGTTCATCATTCTTAAAACAACATGAATACTACATAGTAAAAAAGGAATTAAAGGCTAAATTCGCGTATTTTCTCACATGTAATTCTAGTCAAATCCCATTCGTGTATTTGAGACTAGTAATAAGGAATATAATGCAGGGTTTGAAATATTCTTTTTTGAAAGGCCAGACACTAGAAAAAACCTACAATCACATGTTTTTCTTTCTATTTCCTAGGCAAGCTTGCAATAGTATCCACAAAGCCATTAATTTCATAGAATTATTGCATATATTTGGGAGAAAAAACAGTATTTTCTGTTGCAGTGAACACTAATAAGGATGTGACCATATCATGGCCAGCTGCTCCTATGTTTAGCAGTCCTCTAGTAGTATCACAATTCCTTGAACTTGCAAGTTAGGCTTTTCCCATCAACTCCCTTTTATACCAGCTATTATCTTCTTGTTCATACTTTCAGTGTAACGGGATTTTAGCCCTTCCCCTAAACTTCCTTTATTCCTGAATAGTTCAGTCTAAGTCTAGCAACTATATCATGAAGCGGAGCTCTCCGTGGTCCTGAGCAGCTTCCTGTGGAAATCACAGGCCTGCTAACTCTCACTCTTAAAAGAGTCTGGCTATAGGCCAGCCACCGATAATAAATCCAGTGCCAGCCTGACGGATTCTTGTTTCAGCAAAGTGAATCTCAGGAAAGAACAACTGAGAAAGGTAAAGAGGAGTCTGGATGGCAGTACAGTTCAGCTCCACAGGAAGGGAAAAAATCCCCCACAACTATCAATCAAGAAACAATAAAATCAGTTTACTACCTCCATTTGAAAATTACAGACTTACAATTAAAACTAACGTCTCAAACATTATGTACATACTCTTCATCAGGGACTGCAGCGATAAGACAAGGGGTAATGGGTTTAAACTGAAAAAGGGGAAGTTCAGGTTAGATATAAGGAAGTTCTTTACTGTGAGGGTGAGGCACTAGCACAGGTTGCCCAAAGAAGTGGGAAACGGTCTAGGGATGAGGCGTCCCTCCCCATGGCAGGAGGCATTGGAACTAGATGATCTTAAGGTCCTTTCCAACCCTAACTTTCTATGATTCTATGATTATCTACCCTGAGGCATTCAGAAGTGAAGTACTAGCTTTTGAAGTTGGTTTTGCCATTACCAGAAGATTTCAGACAGAGAGATGCACTGAACAGACTTTTAAAGACCTCGAGCAACTCCATCTTCCGCTCACAAGTCAAGAGGCAATGAGAAGGAAGAAAATTTTGAGACAGAAATGGTTCCATAAATCTGATAGTAGATGATACCAACACCATTCTTAAATGGGGATTAACTTTTTTTGATGACAGGGATTCTAAAGGACAGAAGAAGGCAGGTTATAACCATGAGGCTTTAAATACCACCCTTTTAAGATAACAAGCTGCTTAATGCTACTGAAGGCTCTATGGTGACCTGACTGCTAAGTGCAAAGACAGAGGATTTTATAAGGAAGCTAGAAAGCCTTTGAGAAAATGCTGGGAAGGAGCTGGTGACTTCAACTCCACACCCACTCCCAGAAACAATGCAGAACATAGCAGAAAAGAACTCCTTGGAGTACAACTTAAATTGCTTTATAAAAGATTATAATGACCCATATTTTGCTCCCAGTGACACGTATTAAACCAAGCAGAGAGGTAACTGTGAAGCTTAATTGGAAGATACTAAATTGGTAGCATGAAATTCTTGAGAAGCGAATTCTTATATGCATAAAAGTTACAGCAAAACTCTTTAAAAGCACAACAGAACTGAAAGACTTGACAGAGATTCTGCAGGGCCAAATGAAGTTTCAGTTTTAACAGCACAACTTAAATACAGGACCACAGCAGGAAAGCTAAATTAAGTACATACATTAGCAGTTCCTAGAAAGGAACTGAAATTGATCCCTACATTGAAATCTTTCTCCACAAAGATTACCGAAGAATTCTTGAAGCTTAAAATGACAGTAAAACGACCAATAACAAATCATGAGGAATAAACTGTGAAAACTTCGTCCACATACCTATCCTAATAGAACTCAAGTAACACAAAACCAGTAAGAGCTTCACAGTATCTTATCACTTAAGATTCCATAACAAGGAAAAAGAATACGACCATCAGTTTTTCAAAACTGCTCTAAGACCTGAGAAATAACAGATCAGTAAATACAACTGCTGCATCAGGTTAATAATAGGAAACTACAATACACATCAGAAGTAACACGCACACGGATAAACACCAGGTACTGGGAAATAATCAGCACTGGTTTTGTGAGGGAATTCATGACTCAGAAAGTTACTAAATTTTATGAACAATTAAATTAGCATGAAATTAAGGAAGACCTAGTTGATGTCACATATTTGGATTTTTAGAAGGCACTATTACATTGCGAAACTCACTGTCATTAAAATGTGTTTTTTTGTTGTTTGGGTTTTTTAATGGGTATGTTAAAAAATAGGCTTAAATATTCTTGCTAGAAAAAACACACCCATGGACATTATATTTTCCCTGTCTTAGAAGGACCCAGGTTCTGGAAGCTCAGAAGCTTGCTTCCACTCCTTCCACAGATAACTGCTACTGGCATTTCAGAAGGACAGGAAAGATTTTCAGACAAAACCTGAGATTAAATTTCTTTTACAACTGACTTTCTGTTTAGATCTTACATAGCCATGGTCATTGCTGAAAAATCTATCTAGATAACTGAAAAACAAAAGTGAAGGAAATTGCAGCAAAAATACAGTAAATCAACACTGCCACAGAATTTAGCCCATTTTGATGCAGTTTTGGTACAATTCTTAAGAGTCTTCAAGATAGCAAATATAATGATCATGAACTTCTGAAGCACCAAAGTTAGGAATTGTTGTAACAATTTCTTTCAAATTATTCACAGTATCACAGTATCACAGTATGCTAGAGATTGGAAGGGACCTCAAAAGATCATCTAGTCCAATCCCCCTGCTGGAGCAGGAACACCTAGATGAGGTTAGATTGAGTGTTTCTTTTTCACGAAAGCAGCAGCAAAGCATAGAAAGAAAGAAGCCAGAATGCAGCTCTGTAAAAACAGATAAAGATGAGGGGACATCCTACAGCCTAAGCATTTCTACAGAAGAAACATTATGAAAGTTGTTTGGATGGTAAAATAAAACACAAAACATAACTTACCTGTAGTTATAAAATGGCATATTTGTAATAGGTTGTTCCCTGTAAGCCCTGATACTTACAAGAAACATTTTGTCTGACAATTTTGCTCTAATTAGAGATTCATCATAGCAAATTGATTGAAAAATCTCAATGATTCATTTTGCAAATATTATGTAATTACTATGCTCTTCTATGAAATAATAGGGCATTACTGGGACAAACACACTTAAGGGCTCCAAAATGCAGGCTATTCAGGAAACAAAATCAAAGAAAATTTGTAATTGTTTGTTTCCAAAAAAAATTGTAACATTTGAAACACAGAAACAATCTGAAAACATTAAGTACTACAGAAAATACACTGAGTGCTTGAAATATCACTACTCCTTCCTAAACAGTTCCTATGGTCAGCTTCAAAATGTCCTTTCTGTAGGCATGCAGTCCCTTGCAGATACATCAAACACTTCCGTTCGTCACAATAAAATCAGCATACATTCAAATTGATGTCATGTTTGAGCAGGAAGGATGGGTTAGTTGGCCTCTTGACTTACAAAAGCTAAACTTATTTTTATGTGATTTTTATATCCTAATGAGACCTGTGCATGTGAGCACTATGTGTTCATGTTTTAATTTACAAATCACACCATTTCATGTGTACATTTCCTATTCTGAAATAGTAAAGCCTGCATAGGCAGACTGCACTTTTCAAAATGGTATAATAAATAAAACTGTGCTCACAGGCTGTCACATGCTGCTACTGGTATCATTCAGTCCTTCTGTATTCAAAGGATTTATTGTGCCTGCTTTGTACCCCTAACTTAGATCCCTATCCTGCAACTGGCATTCACAGAAGCATCCCCACATAACTGAAGTGTCAGCTTCAATTACTATACAAGTATTCTCAGAAACTAACAAAGCAGAATCCCTGACTACCTATGAAATGTGATTTCACACATTTTAACTGGTCTGAGTTATTTCTTATCTTTTCAGAATGATATTCAGTCACCAATTTGCAGATCTATTCATATTTCCTTTTCTATTTAAATGCTTTTGTGTAAGTGATGTCAATAAATAAACTATTTATGAAATTCACTTACCAGGGGCAGGAACCACAGATTACGAACACCACATTCTCAGTGCAATAGTGCCTGATTTTTGTAATCATGTTATATAGAGTAAAAGATTGAGATTGCCAAAACATCAAAACCCACAGGCTTCATTCAAAATTTAAGTAATCATAAAGCATTATATTTCGAGTCTGTCAGGGGAGAAAAAATAGATTAAGACACTAAAACTTGTTTTCAGAGTTCAGGGAACACTATATGCTTTAGATTCTAAAAATTCTTAATGTCTGCTGTTCACATATCCCAGAAGTGCAGTACATAAAGAAATAGAAACTGTTCAGTAGACAAATAATGCTGATGAAGTGGTAACTGATTTTCTCCCCACTCTTCGTGCATCTCTGCAATTTTAACAGTACTACCAACATAATAAGCACTGGGATCCTTTCTAAAGATTGAAATTTTCAGATATATCAGTTCTCCAACAGCTTTTGCCCTCTGCAGATACAGAATTTATAAAGACTGAATCAAACAGCCAATAAAATTCTAACTGAATGGTATTTTATGACCCTGTTGTTCTCAATCTCCTAATGTTGTAAACATCAACTTGTAAAGACATCAGAATCAAAATATCTAAGCATTTTGTTACAGTATTTCAGATGCAATTCCAGCTCTGCCTCTTCTGCTCATAGCTTATTCAAACTTGAATAAACTTGGACCACATACATCTCCTGTTTTCATAAAGGCATCAACTTGAAAAGAAATGGAATACTAATTTGAATAATTTGTTCCACTAAAAACAGTTTTATAGTTTCTTATGCCACCTTTCCAGGTGTAAATTAATACCACATAAATGACTTTAAAACTGTTAGTAGCTGCCATTGCATTTATTTGGAATAGAATCTTAGCCTTTCCCTTTATCTACTCTAAACACACTGTATGGAAAAAAGGACACTCACACTGAATTTCTTTCAATGTCACTATTTCTCGGCTTCTTCTTTTTAAACCAGAAAAGTTTCTCTAGGAAAAATGCTCTATGCAGTAATTGATGGAAGAGAAATTACATACACTGAGTTTACCTCACTGTGATTTGCATAGATGCCTTCAGAGAGAAATGAAAGATTTCAGATTCAGTTCTTATAAATCCAGAAAACCCTGAGTTTGGGGATCTTTATTTCAGTCATACACAAGAATCTGTATTTTAAATATATATTAAGTTTACCATGCTTTTTATAGTGGTGATGGTAGACAAAATTTAAAATAGCATTTAGTGATCAAAAATTCAACTCCAGTAATTTTCAAAAACCCACTGCCCTGATTTGCTTTTAATGGATCTGTTAACATTTGCCAAACTGAAAAGGGATTCCTGATGACAGTAAAAACAACGGTGCACTGACACCCAGATTTACAAATAGGAAGTTTTCATTTGTTTCAGATTACTAAATAATGATGAATTTTTAAAGAAACTCAGTTATGCACAAGTATAAAAACATTTATGTTATCAAAAGCCAGAATAGGCTCTAAAAAATATTATTAGAATATTTGTATTATAATACATAAAAAGACATTATATGTGCAATAAACAGCAACAACAAAAATTGTGCATTACAGTTCTTTTATTTAAGCAATGCATATTAAGATCATAACCAAGAAAATGGAAACATTCAAGGCCATTCTTTTGAGTTATGCCTTTAATGTAGTGAGTTGAATTTATCTCTGTCTAAAAAACTCACCACAAAATCTTAAGTTTTCCATGAACCAGAAATGAACCTAAAGCAGCATTTTGATGTATGTTAAACCTAAACCAGAGCAAATGGAACTAAATTGAAAATTTGCTTGTTGCTATTTAAATGCATATAAAACAGAATCTGTCAAATATAGAACTGAGGAGGAAGGGAGAAGGTGTACGTAAAAACTTCTCTACTACCAAATTCAGTTTTATATTTATGGACTGTAAAATAATATTTTTAGTCTTTTCACACAGAATTCAAAAAGGCTTGTACTGAGTTACACAAATCTGTATCTTCATTAAACATTACTGGCACAGGTCATTTCATACAATGACCACAGGAAGATCATAGGAAGACCTCATCCCAAATCTCAACCTGTATCATGTCTAACTTTCTTAACTCCAAATCTATGTTAGAGAAGTGCACAAAAAAATTACGCTTTAAATGTAACCATTATGTCAAAATTATTTAGAACCAAATATAACACTAAAGTTTCCTATAGAGATTCTATTCAGCAGAGCACAAGACTCTGCTTTCCAGATAATTTATTCTTTGATGAACTACATGAGCCAACACAGGCCCTTGAGCAGGAAAAACGAATCCTTGCACTAAGCTGTTTCTATTATGAAAAATAACCACATATTCCTGTTTTCCTATTCCTTTATGGAGTTACAAATTGACATAAAAGACTGTTTCTCTTTTCCCAGCAGACTTGCATTTTTCTAAAAATGATTGTCTAAGAGCTTTGCCCAAACCAGGCAATTCAATTATAGTTTATTGATCAGGTAATGTCTACACTGGCTCTTCTTCAATATCCCATACTTAAACACATATCCAATAACTCTTTTTTTTTAGTTTCTCCAGATTTCCTTGGTACAGAAGTTAAATTACAGATGTTTTTCCTCAAAGACCAACTTTGAAATTCTTTTAAAATAAGGTTCTATTGAATAAATCACCTTCTATTTTTCTGGACAGAAAGCAATATAAGCAATAGTAACACAACAAAGTCAGTTCTCTTCATACATACAAACAGGATTTGGTCCTATTACAGAACTATAGCCAACTAAGATAAAGCTATATCCTATGAAAGAAGCACATTAGCAGGGAGCAGGGTAGGCCATCATTTCACAGTTCTGTTGAGAAAGTTTTCCCACATGCAATAGAGGCTTTTGGAACAGTTTAGCAGAAGCTTCTTTCAATTTCATTTGGCTTTGGTTCTGTTGAGGATTTTTGTCAGTTTGCTTCTTTGTTAGCTTGTTGGTTTGGAGCATTTTACTGTTTTAAATCTTACGCTTTCTCTCTTCTCCTGCCCCATTCTCCCAGGTTTTCTCTGCTTGACAAAAAAGTATATTATAGATCAAACCCACTAAACATTAGGAGGTAAATAAAAAGGCATGAAACCCAAGAAATCATTACAATCACAAACTATCAAAACATTCTTTCCATATTCACAGTTCTGATGATTCTAGAAATGAAGATCATTTAGAAATGTTCAGGAGACCATTATCAGTAATAAAATGAAGCACTGGGGATCAACTTTTTCTGACAATAAAGAAAGAAAAACTAGGTTCCCCCAAACACTTCACACTGCAACCAGTTCTATCAAAAATGATTCCAAAAAATAATTCTCATATTTGATACCAAAAAATAAGATAAAATAAAATTATACCAATGACCTGGTTCTTAGCTCATTACAAAATAACTTTTCTTCCCTGCTTGCTTAGGACAAATGTATGTTTTATTCATTATAAAAGAATATATACGGAATTTCATTCCTTAATCTTGTGTAACTAAATGACAGGTAGGGAAAGATTAAAAACAAAACAAACCACATGCAACAGAAAAGCCTAAAACTCTTTCTACGCTTTGACTGCGTGAACTGGTCCAGAGGAATAGAGGGAACAAAATGGCAAAACTCTTCTTGCCTTGAAGAACTCTGAACAAGCACTCACACTGAGCAACTTAGCTGCTGGAGAAAGATAATTCATAAACACAACAATCTTTCTACATGAAAGAAACACTTGATTACTCACCACAACAGGCCAGGAATTAGATTAAATTCAAAGGAAGTTACAGCATTAAGCAGAATAAAAGAATAAATTGCATTTCAGAAAAAAAAAAAAAGCAAAACAAAAAAACCCAAAAAACAACCCACAACTGTAGGTGTGTAGAAAAAAGAAAACAGGAAAAGGTGTTTGTAAATATCCCTGCTGAACAAATATAGATTAAAAATGTAAGGAAAAAAACCACACACCTTTCCTGCATGCATATGGACGTACTACATGCTTTTAAGGTCACTAAAGAAATGGCCAGATTAAAATCCTGTTGAAATACAAAACACTGACAGAAGTATCTGGCAATGACTTAGTGTGTACAGCGAAAGGAGACTTGGAAGAAGCACACGTGCATGGAAGTACTAAATTGCAACAAAGCTCTGATTATTTTTGTATCAATTACCACTTAGCTTCTTTACAGCCTGTTTTGAATCTCAGTACATGCAGAGCTGGAGAAAACCCATATATTTCAGGAAATCACATAGATCCTACTGATTATATTTGGCATACATTAGGAAAGGCCTCATGCTCTCTGCCATCAGCTCCATCTCTGGATGATATCTTTACAACCATTACTAAATGATGAAGAAGCTGATGCAAAGGTATAGAATCATAGGATCATATAATAGTTTGGGTTGGAAGGACATTAAGATCATCTAGTTCCAAACCCCTGCCATGAGCAGGGACACTTCACACTAGACCACGCTGCCCAAGGCTCTGTCCAACCTGGCCTTGAACACTGCCAGGGATGGAGCACTTACCACTTCTTTGGGCAACCTGTTCCAGCGCCTCACCACCCTCACAGTAAAGAACTTCCTCCTTATATCTAACCTGAACCTAACCTGAATAAATTAAATGCAGGCAATAAGCAATCCTTCAATATAAGGCAAAGAGGGGAAACCCTCAAGAACTCCCATATTTGGGGGATTTACAGAATTCTGGCCTGAAAGATCATTCCTCAAAAAAGGCATGTTTGAGAAATAAAAGCAGAGAGAGGGGTGGAAAGTGTATGTTATTAAGCTACTGTCTGAAGCCATTAGAATGTGTGAACTGCATCCCACTAAATTGCTGAGCAGAGCTGGATTTTAACCTTCTCTTGACCTTGCCTTGTGTTATACTCCCTGCATAAGGCATCAAAATAATAATCCACTCTAATACAGCTTGTTGTAAAATGCTCCCAAACTCAGAGATTATTTTACATCAGTCATTCTAACAACATGCCCTGGAATAATGCTATAATACTCAACAGCAGAGACTAAATATAAGCCACTAGTTGAAAAATGCAGGGATGAGTTTAATTTTCCCAACTTAGTAATTCTGTAGTATGCTCAGAGCACATGCAATGACACCGGTTTTTTATGTAAACGGTAGGCTTCAGAACAGAAGCAGTTTTCAGAAATGCACCACTTCAAATATATTGTGAAGCACTGATGTAGAACGAATTTTCAGGTTTTGCAAAATAACTGCAGAAGTATCAGCATTAATTAACTTTTACCCTCCAACAGAGCTTAGTAATTCAGGTTCATCACAGAAATTGTTAGGATACGAAATTATTTGTAAGAATTATGTATTAGTTAATAGCAACAATTATGAATTTAAAAACAGAAATTCCAGGTATATGCAAATTAGTTTTCTGGGATATTCCAGGAAAAACAGGAAGCCACATTATAAATGGTAAGAAAACATGGAGAACAGCAGGCTGAAAACAACTAGATGAATTGTTTGAACGGAACCAGTGAGACAAAATTAGTGTTACCATCTTTAATCTGGATGTTAACGCAAACCTAAATGATTTAGTAACAGAGAAATTCAAACATCTTAAAATATTTAGAGCAAAATAACTTAAGAACCTATTCTAATAATATTGCTACACTAGAAAAAAGGTTTTCTTGCAGAAATCATCAGTTTTCACGCTGCTGCAAATAATGGCACATCAGAGCACACACACAATTGTTTTCTAAATATTCTGGCTGCTGTTCAGAAAGTCTTGTAACCACAGAAAGGTGCACAACACTGTTGACATTCCAGAGCATTCTTTATCACTGCCTAAGATATGATTAATGTATTGCCTTACAATGCTCTGTGGGATGCTAATCACAGCATTCAAGGAGTTACGGAAAGTCAGGAGTCCACTTCCCACAACTCAACTTGTGGCTTTTTAGCATCTCCTTTTTCAAATACCTGTGGCTCACCACATCAGTGTTCATTCTGTCATTCTCCAGAAGAAACATTACTTCCTCCCAGATGAGCTATGCACATACAACAACAGCATACATAATTCTTCCATATTTGTTTAACTTCTTTAGTTTGGATAAGAGGAGACTGAGGGGTGACCTCATTAATGTTTATAAATATATAAAGGGTGAGTGTCACGAGGATGGAGCCAGGCTCTTCTCGGTGACAACCAATGGTAAGACAAGGGGTAATGGGCTCAAACTGGAACACAAGAGGTTCCACTTAAATCTGAGAAGAAACTTCTCAGTGAGCGTGACGGAACACTGGAACAGGCTGCCCAGGGGGGTTGTGGAGTCTCCTTCTCTGGAGACATTCAAAACTCACCTGGACGCCTTCCTGTGTAACCTCATCTAGGTGTTCCTGCTCCGGTGGGGGGATTGGACTAGATGATCTTTTGAGGTCCCTTCCAATTCCTAATGTTCTGTGATTCTGTGACTCTGTGTAATTAGCAAATCACACTGAAATGAAGACAAAACAATCGAGAAGAAGAGCTACACAATACAGATGGTGCACAAAAATCACCAACTGCTGCAAGCATTCATTGACCAGCTGCAGAGTGCTGAGTGGTACTTTTGGGTCTGTGGAAAAAAAAAGCACCGAGTTATAAGATCATTCACTTACAGTTACAGGACAATCAGCAATCTCCTCACACCCTTCAGATTACATTCATGCCAAGCAACTATCACGTAACACCACCGACAACAAAATCAAAGTGATTTGACAATGGCACAAAACGGAATGATTGCTCTCTGGAAGTTTGCAATCCCAGACTACTATCAGTCACCACATCATCGACTTGAAGGGAAATCGAGTAAATAGCTATCATTACATATAAAGAGCCACTAAAAACATGACCTTCCACACAACACTGCAACTGTAACATACAGGAAAGAAGAACACTTTAAGACAATGGCATTTCTAAAATGTGTTCAATCAAGAGCAAAGGAACATATAGCAGTTCTGCCTTCCTAAGCCAAACTTAAACACAGAAGTGGAAGGAGTACTTTTCTATGGTTAAATAAGAGAATACCATCATTATTAACATGATTCGGCAGAAAGGTGCAAAAAGCAGTCTTTAAATATAGGACTTTGTGAAAACATTAGCATTTTTTCTTGGAAAGGCACATATTCCTTGGAAAAGTCTCACGAGAGCAGAGGAGAGGGGCAGGATCACCCCCTTCGACCTGCTGGTCACACTCCTCTTGATGCAGCCCAGGATAAGGTTGGCTTTCTGGGCTGCGAGTGCACACTGAAGCCGGCTCATGTTCATTTTCTCATCGACCAACACCCCCAAGTCCTTCTCCCCAGGGCTGCTCTGAATCTCTTCTTTGCCCAACCTATAGCCATGCCTGGGATTGCTCTGACCCAGACGTAGGACCTTGCACTTGGCATGGTTAAACTTCATAAGTTGGCATCAGCCCACCTCACAAGCGTGTCGAGGTTCCTCTGGATGGCATCCCTTCCCTCTGGCAGTCAACCGAACCATACAGCTTGGTGTCATCGGCAAACTTGCTGAGGGCGCACTCAATCCCACTGTCCATGTCACCAACAAAGATGTTGAACAAGACCGGTCCCAACACCGATCCCTGAGGGACACCACTCATCACGTCTCCAGCTGGACATGGAGCCATTGACCACAACTCTTTGCGTGCGGCCATCCAGCCAGTTCTTTATCCACCAAGTGATCCATCCATCAAATTAATGTCTCTTCAATTTAGAGACAAGGATGTCATGCAGGACAGTGTCGAACGCTTTGCACAAACCCAGGTAGATGACGTCAACTGCTCATCTTCAACTTCTTCAAGTAAGGTCCACTTGCCAAGCAATTTAACAGTTACTGATCTCTCTTTATCATTAAAATTACTGGATCTTAAAAACTGCAACTTTTAGAGGTTTATTAGGAGTGATATATTCTCCTCCAGAGTCAGCAAAGACAATGACCAAGAACCCGCTGCCATGCAGCCTTAAAAGAACTTTCCTTAGGGTTTGAAAGTTCCCTGTCTAGTGACAGTTTTTTGGATTCATTAACCAATTTTAATACAGTTAACATGAGTTACAACAAATCTCCTTAGGAAAAAATCAATCTGATTAAAAGACAGTATCATTAGGATCAAGTTCAAGTGAATCACCCTATAATTAACCTGTGTCTGATAGGTTTTTTTCTATATACTGGCAAAGCATCTCATTATTCTCACTCCCTTTAGACTAGGGTTATTTCAACGTTTGTCTAGAAACAAAAGAGGTCACCAAAAAATCCCTTAGACCGAAGTGCAAAAACAATTAAATGAAGATTTTCCTTCCAGAACAGGTTCTGCCAAATTCTGAAGTGGTTTTAGACATCAGTAAACATAGTCCAAACACAGACACAACAAAGTACCTAAGTATCAGTGTAATATGATTACATAATCTAAAAAAAGCAAAGTCAAAACAACTGTGGAATATTTCTGTATTGTAGATGTAGCCTTGGCGTTGAGCCACATCCTGTTCTTCTCCATGACAGCTACAATTTCTTCTAATAAACAAGAAATAGTGGGCAAGACTTACACCTTCAGACAATCATTTTATCTAAAATGATACCATTAGATAAAAAAAATATAACTCACAGATACTCTCATCAGAATTGGCTATACCAACTCTCTATATTTCATATTAAAAAAACCTGTGACATAGTTCATTGCGTATTTAACTACAGAAGCTTGTGAGGCAGGAAAAATATTCCAGACAAAATAAACACCTTGTCTGGCTATTTCCTCTGATATTGTCTCCTTAAATAATTTGTCAACACTTAGGTTTAGTTTAGTCTAAAAGTCTAATCTCAGACATTAAAAATAGATTATCAATGACATCTGAAATTTGATTTTCCAGGGATTATAAAAATATTACTAATTTATATCCAAATCATATCCAAGTAGGTTACCATCTTTAATTCTGCCAAATTTACAGCCACTGTTTCAGATTTAGAATCATAGAATAGTTAGGGTTGGAAAGGATCTTAAGATCATCTAGTTCCAAACCCCTGGGCAGGGACACCTTGTACTAAACCATGTCACCCAACACTCCATCCAACCTGGCCTTGAACACTGCCAGGGATGGAGCATTCACAACTTCCTTGGGCAACCTGAGCCACTGCTGCACCACCCTCACAGTAAAGAACTTCCTCCTTATATCTAACCTGAACTTCCCCTGTTTCAGTTTTAACCCATTACCCCTTGTCCTATCACTTCAGTTCCTAATGAAAAGTCACTCCCCAGCATCCTTATAGCTGCCCTTCAGATATTGGAAGGGTGGCATGAGGTCTCCACTCAGTCTTCTCTTACATTTGGACTACTTAAGCTTAAAATTCGGTGCATTCAACATCAACAGTAATTTGGTCAACTGGAAAAAATATTTCAGCTAAAAACTTGTAAAAATAATAAACTTACTGTAATATGCAGAAAGAGATTCTATGCTGTTTCTGAGCATCATTTGCAAAAAGCTGTTCCCTTCATGCTCCACTCACAAGAGAGAGCCAATGCGGAGTGGAGGAGGAAGGAAAAAACCCAACTACAAACTAGACATTAAATCATAAAATGTAATAAGGTTATCAGAAGTTTATTAGACCACACCTCTCTCCTAAGATGAGATCACACATACTTCTGTGTCTTACGACATTTTTGGAACTTCCAGAGACGTATGCTCTTCCCAGTCTATTGCAGAGTTTCACTAGCCACAGTACATCCATCTCCACTGGTAAAAACATGAGCTTATTAGGTTTGTGGTGTTCCAAAAGACCTTGAGCAGCAGCACATGCTCTCTTTATTAAATTAGTCTTGATCTTTTCAACCTCTCCTCATAGGTCTTGGATCCAGTGTCCTGATCATCAGTACTACTGTCTTCTGAAGTCTCCAACTTGGTAAAGTAACTTAGATTTCTGCTCATGTATTAAGTGCATGGCTCCAAACCTGACACAATGAGCTTGTTGACTTCATTTCTACGCTAAGTTGAGCAGAGGGATTTACACAGTGTTTTATGACAGTGCTTCCATTTATTTATCCTGCTGTGATGTTATGTTTTTAGAACGTTTTTCTGTGTATGATGCTGTTGTCTTAAGGTCAGCTCTTAACTTTCAATCTTTAACTTCAGAACTCCCAGCCATTCCTTATTCTGTATTTGCCTTTTTTCTTTAATTTAGAAGCAGTATTTTAAGCTTGCCCTTAATGACTTGTATCCCATTTTTCATAGATCATTCTAATTTGTTGGTTCATGTTAAATTCTAATCCAATCTTCCAATGTCCCTGCAGTCTCGTAGCTGCTACCATTTTTCACTGCAATAAACACGCAAGTCAATGGATACATTAGTAATCTCTTTTCTTAAGAAGGAAAAAGACATGACTGTTGTTTGTGCTGTTGCATCAGAACTTATATAGAACACACTTTTAAAAAAGAATACATTTCAGAAAGCCAGCCTAGCAGTAAGACAGCTTCTAAACAAGAATCCAAGCTAAATGACTACCAGAATAAAATAGTGAACTGAAGCTGAACATTAGAGCAAGAAACAGATTTTGTTGATCCTCAGATGTGGGGGAAAGTAGTAAGCAAGAAACACAGTAGGTACTCCAGAAACACAGAAAGATGGTTAATGGATAATGATAAAAAGGACAGGACTAAATCAGCAACATACCCTTCTGAAAAGATATTTTCCTTTTCCATCAGGAATCATATGTTTATCTATTTAGATATGTAGAAATACATAAAATCTATCCAAGATCTCAGGTGCCCCTACAATAAACCTTAAAACTCACAATATAAAGGCTTTTTGAAGAGATAAGTTTATCGTCAAAAGCCTATCTCAGACAAATGTAACTTGCAGTATATTCAAGAAAGGATAAGAAAGTAGTTTATAATGTAGTTGTTGATCTTCCTTTTTAATAAATTACAAAACTGCAGTCCATAGATGGAATGTATTAGATCAAGTGTGAAATATGATTAAGAAGAAAAAAAAAAGAAGGTATAGACTACCATGGGAATGTTTTTACATGTGAGAAGTATCAAGAAAAATATTAAATAGGTAAATGGAATAAATAGAGGTTTTCCCAGCCAGACTACGATAGCAGAAAATAGTTCTGAACAGACTTTGTTATGCAATCTGACAGGAAGCAGGAATCCAACGCAATCTATAGACTGCATAACAAGGTAATATGGAAAAGGTATCACCTCCTCTCTATTATTTAGTTACTTCCCTCAACCTATGAGTACTACCTAGATCTTACCTAGATAGTAAGCTCCAATCAGCTTACCTCCACTGCTCAATCTCCTTTAGGAGTTGAGCAATGCATACAAAACCACTGGCCTAAGTACTGCTCCAGACACTGCAGTTTATCCTCTGCACAAATCCTCTTTAATGATCCTTCTGCACAAATTGAACAGAAAAGGCAAAAAGAGGTTTCACGCAGTTCTTAACCATCACGATCTGCTCTTGCTAAAGGAAGGACTGCATCTCTCTACAACAGATGCAACCATCACCACAGCTTACAGACAAATCAAGGTAGTGTGCACACAGTACAAAATGAAGTATAAACACTTAGTATAAACAAGCCTATATGCATGCATCCAGGCTCACAGTTCAACCAGCCAATTCTGAGAAGAAGTGAGGTTTAGACAAGTCATGCAAGTTCTTCATACATACTTATCTTTCATTCCCAGGGCCTGAAGCACACAGGTATTTCACATGGGGCTTGGCAGAGGGTGGATAGGAAGATTATTACAGATTTTCTAGTTATCTGCTAAAATTTCTTCCCTCTGAATCACTGTTTATATTCTGTAGCAACAGGTCGCTCCTACTAACAGCAAGGGCTGGGAGGGCTGTGGCAAGATTAGCCAGTTCTAGTGTATACCTCTCACAGAAACCAAATCTGTTCTTCTCCAAAGCCAAATCATCTATTTCCAGTCTAACACTGTGGTAACACAAGTGTTAACCACAAACTGATGGACTGATCCACTCTCTGGCTGCTGCCTGGCTGCTGTTCCTCCACTCTTTGCTCCTGCCTTCAGATTCTCATTTCTTCCTTTGCACCACTTTAACACTTTTCTGCACGCTTATCTTAGCTGATCCAACCCACAAACCAAGAAACAAAACTACCTACCTCTTTGCTGGGTTTGTGAGATAAAACAGTTAACTGGTTTCAGCAGGAGTCAGATACGGGAGAGAACAGGGTTCAGGAAATGGAAACAACCGCTTTCAGTAACAGTAAGCAGTTACAACAGCCAACCTAGTTTCAAGAAAACTAAGTAGAAACTGGATGTTTGGAAAGCTACCACCTTATTCTTTGTTTTGTCCTGGCCATGAAGTCCTCAGCAAATCATTTCAAATCCCACTTTTTTTTATATTAAACTATTCATTAAATTCTTAAGCTGAAAAAGTACTTCAAGAGTTGTAACTGTATAAATAAGTCATAATAATTGAGAGTATTTTAGATGTCTACAACTTGACAACCATTACTGCAGTTGTTTGAACAGTAAAACCATCTCATCTGCAACAAATTTGCTTGAGTTGTTAGTCTAATTCAAGAAGCTTTCACAACCTTATCTTTACCACAACTAATAATACTGATCCTAACAGTCTTTTCTACAGTTGCATCTAATAAGAATAATTTCGTAACATGCTTGGTTTCCATGTTCACATCTGAATTCACGTTTCAGTGAAGTTCACTTCAACTCTTCAATCAACTTCTCAAAAAGAAGAGAATTACTATTCTTCTAAGATTTTTTATGATACATTTATTTATTTAAATGAGTATTATGGTACTTGCTTAGACCTTCAAAAACATAAGAATCTGCAGTATTAAGGTTTTAATACTCATCACCATTTGAGAAAACCTAGCACTGGACCTAGAATATCCCAGAACACACAATAGTTTACAGCCACAACAGCTTAGTTACTTATAACTCTTAGATAAACTTCATAGAATAGGGCCTGTGCTCAACTTCTGCAGTACTCGTGATCGCTAAGAAATACACGTAGTATCTGCCATAGAGATGAAAGGGCCCAAAATACTACCAAAGAATACGGGCTTTGTATGTAAGACAGAGGATACATAATGAATCTATCAAAGAATTTCTCTTTTTAGAGGTGAGAAGTAAAGAGGAGAAGGGAGAGAAATGGGCATGAGGAGAAAAGAAAGATGAAATAGGTGTCTGACCCAATTTTATCAGTTATCTGGCATAAAAGCAAAAGACCTGACCTCTCTTTTGCAAAGTTTGCTTCTTCCAGCAGACAAGGATTTGTCAACAGAAGGGCAGTTTTCAGTTGCTGTTTAAGTAGCACAGGTCTTCATCTGGTTTGTGCATATCTAGTTTTTGTCTGAGTGGAGGCAACATCACAGAGTAAAAGAAGTAGTTACTTACCAGCAATAGTTATTGTTCAAATTAATGCTTTGGGGGACTCTTCTTCCTCACTTTCATTTTGAAGCCTAGGTAATTCTCTGAAAGTAGAAGAGGAAAAGAGGATCATTAATTTTTATCCTTTTTTACTTTAATCTGTGTTTTCATCCTTTGACAATTACATGCAGCTTTCAAGAGATGCATGCAAACACTCATAAAAAGAGAAGAATTTTATCATTTATGATTAGATGACTTGTAGCAAAACTCTTATGAAAGCAGAAATTTATACATATAAATAACCTCTATTTATACTGAGGCCCAAAAAAACCAGAAATTGTTTGCTCCATTGCCAAAAAAAGCCCAACAAAGGTTAAGTATAGACCCCCAAGGCATCTGTGAAACAAATTAAGAAAGCGAGAGGGGAAAAAAGCAGTGGATTCATTCTCAGGATATATATAGCCAGTCTTTAGGACGAAAAAAACACTGAGAAAAATAAGATCCTAAAACCAGATGCCCAAAATTAAAACAGCAAACTCCTCAAACTGAAATAGTTGCCACGTGGAAAAGAATAGGCTCTGCCTTTAAAACAGATGTAAGCAAATGTTGTTTTGTACCACTTGTTTATGTTTACACATAACAAACTTAGTAGACCATAACACAGTAGGTTGTTTTAAACAAAATCTTACTTTTGGGTTATCAAGGCATGGAGCTCCTACATCATTTTATAACAGTGGTCTCACTAATTCAAAATGGCTGCATGCCACTGAACTAAGTGCTCATTCTTGGCCATATAACAGAAAAGCAATCAAAGCTGCACCTATCAGACTCTGCAACAGCAATAAATTGGATGTTGAAAAAGCTAATTTGTGAACCTGACTTCAAGGAAAGGGATAAAACTGGCGAAGGAAAATAAATATGAAACGAATTAAAGCAACAATAGTACCAGGAATGGGAGTGAAGAGAAAATGATAAATGCGTCAGATAATTGTCTTTTACTACAGTAAGAATTCTGCCAAAAGAGAAGCTTCAGCAGCTGCACTGGGAAATGAACAAGGCGAACTGGCAACTCTAAAAATCTCAAAAGCAGCAGAAGAGACAAAAATAAATAAATAAAAAAGGCTGAATTTTTTATTTTCTTTTTCATGTAATAAATTATTCAAAGTAATCAGCAGCTACAAGGTCAGAGCCCCTGAACTTCCAAAAATGGGATGCCTGGAGGAAAGAGTGAGATAGCCTGTTTTCAATTCCATTTGAGATTGATAGCGTGGTTATACATCAGCTAAGGCGGCACTCAATAAAAAGGATATAGCCTTTCCTGTGATAAAGGATTTCAGAAATCCAAACAAAAAAGAAAAAATACAGCACTGTTACCCCATGTATAAAAAGTATCAACAAAGTTTTAGCTGTTCAAAAACTCTAAACCAGTTATTTTATTGTACCTTTCATCAAATCCATTACATTACCCATTTTACAGAAATGGGGAGATGAAAGTACCAGCTGAAGGTGAGTCAGGAAGCCAAGCAAAACTGAATATGGAGTCCACCTTTTCCAAGAGATAGGCCTACAGTGAACCTATTAAAGCACAGTGTAGAATGATGCGTACTTTCAATTTTATATGAAACATTATGCTCTATCATCTTACGTGTTCATATTTGCAACCCCAATCACAGGTAGAAAAGAGCGTCTTATGCGAGGCATACGTATGGAAAAATAGTTTCAGAGAGGCTGGCTCACAGTAAACAGGAAGTGGACATGTTTATATTTCACGTAATGAAAAGAACAAATACTAAATTTACAAGTTGATTTAGCTTGAGGCAACAGCATTACAGGCAGTACCAAAAGGCCAGAGTCCTACCAGGCTGGACAATTCACCCTGCCCTATAAAAAGCTCCCAAAAATGTCACACTTGGTTAACCTAAAATATATAAAACCACACAGAACAATAGAAAGAAAACATGATAATTTGGGTCTTTTTTCCCCACACTAACGTACCATCAGAGTGAAGCATCTACTTATAGTCACTGACAAAGTAGAGGGGGAAATAAACAAAGCTGCAATGTAGTTTCCACCTCTGCTCCAGGAAAATTTGTCCACAACACAAATGATTAACAAAAATAACAATAATTACAAAACAATGAAGTATATTGAGTTAGTTTAACATAAAGCAGTCCAGCCAAGCCTGGCTAAGTCATCTGAAGTTCCACTTAACAGATGCTACCTGTATGACAATGAAATATTAATCTGAGTTCCAGTTGGTTGTTTTGCAACCAACTATGCACTGGTTTTAGAATGTTTTCCATAGTCTGTTCAGAGTAACTCACACAGAAGGTACAAATTCTGTATGGAAATCAAGATGCAGGCAACCAGTAATTTTTCTTTTCCATCCCTACACCTATTACTAAGAGGAAAAAAATAAAGCCCTTTGTTTTAAGATCACAACTAATGTAAAGTGACCATCTATAAAATCAACCTACTCCAAGTCATTCAACTGCCAAAAAGCTTACAATTCTCCAGCATAATATTGTTAATATACCCCTGAAAATGGAATTCTATTTAAACACACAACTATTTAAAAAAATCTTTGCATTTGTTTTTCAGTCACCTCAGCAGTATTTACAAATATCACTAACTAGACAATGGTGCCTTACAGGTAAGTCTGCCCCTATTGCAGTGATCTTTTTGGAGATGAAGGTCATGAAGTAACTTTGCAGATAGGAAATTTTAGTTATATGCCAAATCCTGACATTGAAACGCTACGTGTACATGGGACTAGTCATTACCTTTTATTTTTAGAAAAATGAATCTATTTATTAAAAATATATCCTTATAAAGGGTTCAATATCACCTGGAGTGTTTAATCCAGTCTCCTCCATTACAAGAATCCATTCAAAATGAAGTCCAAATACATTTTATCAACACTTTCAATGTAATTTGAGTTTTAGAAAATGCAAAACTTGACTGTACAACAGCAAGAGAGCAGAATTCAAGGGTGCCAGCCACACTGTCAGTGCCTGCAACTACAGAAGAGTAAGATGAATACGCCTACATAACCTCAGGAATACGGCTGGAGGATACAACACACTTCCCCATTTCACTGGAGCAAACTGATTTCACTTTGTGCAGACGCTAAACCTATACGGCAGCACAGGATTACCTTCCCAATGCCACAGGAAGAACCAGACACCTCGCTCAAAATCCCACCTTTAGTAAATGGCAAATCGCCTCTGCTTCCGAAGATAAACTAAGCACCAATAAGCTAAAATAAGTAAATAAAGATTCCCTTCTGATCTCTACATAGTACAAGTGATAGTCATGAAGAACAGAATTTGCAAAATTGGAAACTTTATGAAAACAACAATCAAATGTTTTCTTGGCTGCTTTATCCCCTTCCTCAGAGATTTCTGTCATTCCATCACTGAGAAATCTCATATGCTTTATCTTTATATGTCTCATTTTTAATTTTTGATTCCACAATCAACCTTATAATCTTACATAGTCTTTTTCCATAAATATATAAAAAGTTATCTTGAACCACCAAGTTTCTCTCTCCATTACTGATTTTGTAAAACTAGACCTCACCCTCTGATTTTCAAACAAGATTTGTTACTAAGTTTACTCCTCGGATGTATTTATTTTCAGCTGTTTCTCTCCCATATATGCACTCACACCCAATAAAGACTATTCTTATTTCTTCCTAGCCTTATACTTGTGGAGTTCTGTCATTCTCCTTTAAAAAGGGAAGTTCAGCTTCAGCATAATCACAGTAACGGTCCTTTCATTTTCAAATGGCTCCACCTTTTCTGAGTGTAACTGCAATCAGAGCTATGTACCATCCTAAATGTAAATCAACCAATGCTTTATTGGCTGGTCCTATCAATCTTTTTTAAAAGCTAGAAACCACCTGGTGCGCCTTAGAATCATGTTACTCTCCCAAACCCATATCATCCTTCAAGAAAACAGATCAGAATCATGCAACAGTCGACCTCTGATATAACTGTTTTATACCAGCCTAGTTATACCAGGATTTCTTGTCAGCACTCATGTATGTGAATTGTCAATTATTATTTTGTTAATGAAACTTAAATAATTTCCTAATATTCCAAACACCTAAGTCATCTTCTAAGTACAATAATCCTGCCTCCTCTAGTACCAGCAATTTCAGAAGCACATAGACCAGCTCTTCAGCAAAGTCACTTGCTTATTTCAGCCCTGGCTCTAACGTTTCCCCTAGCTGGCAGAGAAGTGACTGAACCTATGTTAAGGCAAATATTATGAGAAAGTAATTTAAACAACAAAATCACTTCAAACAAACAACAAATTCGGCTACAGTGTTACACTGAATGCTTTTTCACGTCTGGCAAAGAAAAACAAATGAAAAATCACCCCTTCTGTAAGCCAAGTGAAGCTCAGACCACGTGTTTTCTGCTTTTAAGACAAGAGAGAATGTGGTTTTCTAATGAAGAAACAGCTTAAAAATTGAACTTCATCTCCATTATACCCATCAGTTCATACATCTAGCATCATGGCTAGTTGCTGATACTAAGCAAGTTTCCTTAAAATACGGAAAGAAACAAACATCCCAGGGAAAGGTAACCCTTTTAATAAATATATTTTAAAAGAAATATATACGATTATCTGTATATACTATATTTATAACCATAAATATATATAAAAGATCTTATATAAAGATATATATAAAGATCATCTTCTTTAGTTGAAGATCCCTTACTGCTAAGAGTTAAAGAAAAGCTTGCTTATACTCAATCCATAATATGCAAGGATCAAAGCCAAATCATCTAACTTCTACTGCACACAGAAGAAAGGCTCTCAGGAATTAGCTGTTTTGCAGTGAAATGCACAGGATTCTTTCTGCAGTTCAACTTTGTAGAGAAGGTTCCTCTTCGAACAAGCTTTGACTACCACAGATTTGAGAAGAACATACAATTGTTCAATGAAATTCTACTTTAATCGAACAAGATACAGATTTGGAAGCATTATTCCTCAAAATTCCTCAAAACAAGCCCAAGAGAGATTTCCTTATGCTTGTTTTTCTTTATCAGGTAGGACTTTGCATTTTGACCTCATTCTAAGAGTACACCAGTTTTAATAGCACAAATAACAATTAGAAGCAAAACTCAGTATCATTAACCTTACCAGAACAAAAACATAAACCGGTTACTACTATAAGGTGTAAAGTCCCTTCATGATACGGAAATTCTCACACATAATGGGCATATTAAAGGGCCAGACTAAGAATTAAATTATTAAATAATATCTAAACACATTTTTAACCTATTCACTTGATAGGAGGTAGGTCACCCAGAATGTAATAAACCAACATGACACTCTGAAGTTCTCAAGTTCTTCCCTACTCCCCTCCTTCAAGACACATTGGCCCAACCAGACGACTCATTTTTCCCTTTTGCTTAAAAAACACATGACCCTAGCTGACACCTCCCAGTATTTCCAGAAGACAGGTCACCATTGTTCAGTGCCCCCAGCCCCATATTTTTCACTTTACAAAGTTTCACATACGCTGCAGGGACACTGCTAATACAGTACACACTTGGATGTGTAGAGCAAACTTAGGGGAAATTTGGGAGAACACTGCAAGCACTGCACCTCTCTTAGCTCTCTTAAATCCAGGAAAACATGTTATGCTTCTTTTCCCCAGAGTTCCACTACTTCTCAGCCATGTGAAGTGCCATCTGTGCTTCCCAGTCTGGCAAGCTAAAAATCTGCTGTCATTCATACCGCCAGTGAGCAAATTAAAGGCAAAGACTGTCCTCTTTAACAAAATAACAAGACTTACAAATGGCAATCCAGATCACAGCTCCAAAGTGATGAATGGCAAGCGTGGTTAGTCAAAGGGTCACAGAAGAAAAAGGTGGCAAACAGTAGACTGTCTTCGGAGCTTGCTTAATCTCTGTAAACTAACAGAGATCAACATAAAAACTATGGGGAATAAAACAAAAGTAGCTGGAAAACTCAGAAAGCAAACAAAAATATGACTTAACTGACACAACATATTTAGTGTTATTTACTCAGATACTACATAAGGTTAGAGGGTATACTTGGCTCAGGAAGGACAGGTATAGACAGTAGAGCAGGAAATCTTGAGTATCTAAGGTTTGTATACTTGTTCTGAGATCCACAATGCAACAGAAGCCAAACACTCCACGTAACATTAAAATGAGAAAGTTACAGTGCAAAGGAAAGTGTAGATACCCTACAAATTACCAACAAGGAAATTCAAGTGGATGAAGGTCTGGAGGGACTGATGAGAGAGGCTGGTTGTTTATTTTCGTTTCTTTGGTTTGGGTTATGAGTTGTGGGGTTTTTCGTACACAGCCAGCAGAATCATTCAAAGCACAAGACTTAATATGCTTTGATGCATATTAATGATGCACAGGATAGGCCTTTCAGGAAGCAGTTCACAGA
Source organism: Psittacula echo (assembly GCF_963264785.1). Classification (NCBI taxonomy): domain Eukaryota; kingdom Metazoa; phylum Chordata; class Aves; order Psittaciformes; family Psittacidae; genus Psittacula; species Psittacula echo. The sequence continues at coordinate 84,966,953 of NC_137739.1, read as the reverse complement.
TATAAATGAGTTAACCTCCAGTTAGTAACTGGCTTGACTATCGGCTTTACGAAAGTTAACTTAGAACACCATATGCATCAAAATACTAATGCCTGAAACTCCCAGACACTGAAATGCAATCATCATGTTAGAATAAGCTCTAAACTACTTTTGATAAAGGCCAACTGCACTCTTCCAGCCTCTGAGAACAGTCTGAAGGTTATCACATAAGCCTGGAAAACTTTGGAATGTTACTGTGCATGCAGCTACCTCTGTTGAAGGCTGAGTGATTAACCAGAAAGGAACACGTCATCTGCCCTCAATACCAGACAATGGTCCACTTTATTAGCATTGATGCAGCCAAAAGGGATTTGAACTCAAACCATCTTAAGGGAACAAAAACTAAGTGCAGATAAAGTCTGGCAAAGTATACAAAACTAAGAAAAGGGGAAAGTAGTAACCACCTTTAGAAATTTAACCAAAAGAATGAGGAAATTCAGAGACAAGGAGATCACACAGACAGAAAACTCTCTTTAAAGAGAGACAGGCTACTGAAAGAAAAGACTGAAAAAAGCTGTCAGGAAAGCCCAGTCAGGAATGTTGTTAAGTGAGAATATAGACAACATGAAGGAGAAATAAAGGCTGAAATGCTGGCAAAACTTATTCTCTTGAAATAACGTCAAGAAACTCAGCAGGAAACAAACCTGTTTGAATTTGAGGAAGGAAATAGTTTGTGCTGTACATCTTCGTGATTATTTGTTATGGGTTACAGTAATTAGTTCAAAAGAGAAAGCCTATCCTATCCAAAGACAAGGCTGTGAATACAATGTCTGACAGTCCCAGTGAAAGAAGATCTAAATCCGCAAGCTTCACAGAAGAGAGACAGTACCATGCGTGTCTCTGAAAAACAGTTGTGATGTGGAAAACACAACAAAAAGGAACATGGCTGTAAGCCAAAACAAAAAGTACTTTGTTTCTAGTTCAAATTTACATTAAAAAGCTAGAAGGCCTTCCTAGAAACCATGAGGGATTATTTTAAACTGTGGGATTTAATTCAGCCTATCAAACTTCAGGTACAAAAGAGATGAAGAATTTTAAACTATACACCTTAATACCCACTACACGTACTGCTAACCCTACAAATACAATTATCAGTCCTTTAAAGTCAGCAAAATTAATATTGAAAGAAAAGTGAACATACAAGAGAAATAGCAACACCAACAGAATTACTAAGAACCCTGTATGTATTAATTGAAACAATTCATGTAGTAGCAGATTAAAAGAAAGAAACAGCATCTTCTATTGTGCCTTTGATGCCTACCCTGCTCCTTCCTCTTTCTGTTTTCCCTTCTTTCTTGAAAAGGTAAGTTCTCCAAACCTGCCCACAGTGAGCACACAGTTTGATATTGCTATGGAAATTATACTAGGAATTCATACATAATTTCGTCTTTCATTTTAAGCTTTTCCAAACAAGAACCAGTAAAATTCATAGCACTTTATTGCAAAGTCTATCCTCAAAAGTGCTTGAGTGACTCTGCTTTTATTAACTGATTGGTCAAATAGCAGTAAGGTGACACTAATAAGACTGTGGTCAACTTCACTGCTGTGATTCAGAAGCAGACCAGCAGCTGTGAAGATTTCAAAGATGGTATCAATTTCATACTGCTGCCATTGCTGCTCCGTGGGAAGGCTGTGAACAGATGCAAGCAGCATTCAGCATCCAGGAAGCTGAAAAAGAAGGAAAACACAACACTGCTTCCCTGAGGCAAGACAGCACTGCAGCTTCATGCTTATCAGACACACGCTAATTAAAGGTAGATCTTCAAACAAAGGCCAAGAAGACTATCGAAGATGAGATTCCAGAAATTAAGATCAAAGAAGTGGTCAGAGATTTTCAACGAGGAAAATCTGAAAGACCTTTATGAAATTTGTCTTTTAGGCAGATGATGATGCCTGATAATGAAGGAAGCTGAAAATGTGTATTGAATATAATTCCATTAGCATTAATATTACACAAAAAACATGCAATTTATATATTTCAGTAGACCACAAAATGCCTTCAAAACTACTCCTCAGTACTACACACTAAGCTTTACAGAGCCTAAATGTCAGGGGAAAACCACATGCAAATAGTACGGTACATTTCAATTCAAGCAGATTTCAGGTCTTTTAAGTTGCTCACACACGTTTTTGACACATTTTCCTTGAGCGTGCTTCACCACAGAAAGACTAAAATAGCATGATATTAAGAAGAGACTATCTCTTAATGTATACATGAAGGTTCCTCCTGAAGTGGTTCTGTTATTTTCCTATCTCCCTCTTTTACTATCCATTAGGCAATCGTGCATCTCTCTCTTATTCCTCTGATGCTTAATTTATGAAGGACATTAGGAAATTTTTAGAAAATTATACATATGTTCTTCCCTACTCACAGATGAAAAGCAAATATCCTTTTTAAAAGTTACATGTTGAGTTTAATCAAGCTGAATTTACTCTTTTCATCTCTTTCCATCATAAAGTATGAAATAAAGCATGAGATAAAGCAAACAGACTCACTGCAATGCGTCTGCTGTGGGTTAAAGGCTCCACAACTGAGAGTTCTTCATTGATTCCCAACATACGTACATATTGGTAGTAATTCAGGTTTCCCTACACTTGAATTATGGTACAAGCTACCTTACGTGACCAGTATTAAATATAATCTAGTATAATTATATAGTTTTGTATATATGCATATCTATGTATGTATAACATGGATAAGCATAACCTAGTTTTCATACAGCAAAGAACTTCATAAATTATACCAAGCATCACTTCCATTTTCCTTCGTAACAGCTTCACTTAGCCATAGATCACCCTTGCCCACACCAGTAAAGAGGTGCTGACAGACAACACGCAAAGATGACAAGGCAGTGCTCAAACACCAAGGGATACAGAATTGTGAAATTGAGTTTTCTGCTAAATCCTGATCCCAGTAAGAGTACAGTAGGAAGGAGAAAGGCGGTATATGGAAGAACTCCAGGAAGCATGAAAGATACTGAGATAACGTCAAAAAACATTGAGATGTAACCTTAAGCCTGTTGGAAAAGCACGTTTTGCAGTAGCTTTCACAATATACATAGTTTTACTGAGATACAGTTTGACATCAGCTCTGGCCATCACTGAACTCATTAAAGAGCCTACTAGATAAGGAAGAAAAAACTTGCCACTACACTTCATACATCTCTATCAGGAAGTAGAGAGTCTAAAGATGAAAACAAGCAAGATAAAAGGTAGACGAGAGACAAAATGTTTCATTGAGGCTCAAACTGCACCCTCAAGAACTCATGACTCTTCCTTCCAAATACATTTGCTCCACACGCTACACATTCTTCCTGAGTAACTGTCACCAAATACACATATGTAATAAGTGCAGCTTAGGGAAGACAGGCCCCTGCAATAGTATAAATGCCATTAGAAATCACAGCTTGGCAATATTCCATTTGATATACCATATTCCAGCAGAAACATGTCACGCTAATATATAGGCTACCAATACACCCCAGAAAGTATTTACACTTACTATTCTTAAATACTGTCACATTGTATTTGGGGGATGGAAGGTTGAGTGTGTTGTAATGTTAGTACATACTAACTATACACACCTGGGACTATTCACCTTCAAAATAACAGTAAATCTTCACACAGCACATCCAAACACAGCTGAAGAATTCTCAGATGGGAATCCAGAGTTCCCAGCACTTGTTTCTCTATAAACACATTTGTTACAATATATAAATAAAATTTAAACAAATCCATAATCCAAGTGCTCTGCGCTCTAGATAGCAGGTGATGCAACACTTTCAAGCAATAGCCACTAAAAGAACTGTCCAAACGAGCATTCTCTATGCTTCCATTCCAAAGCACTTATGATGTCAAAAAGCGCCATTAGAGCCATCACCTCTTTTGATAAGATATGCTGAAGCCAGATAAAGAAATGATCAATCTCCTTGTGGTTGCTGCCAGAGAAGGTAAGGCATTTCAGACAATACTACACATTTGTAAGAGGCTTCAGGAGAAAAGCCACTAAAAAAGGTTATCAATCTAAAGATTCCCTGTTTGGTTATGACTTCGAGGAGTACTTGAATAACACGAATGACAGAGGGAAACATTAAGTAGAAATGCAGTTCTTTGCTGTCCTAGAAGTCAGATCAATGGAAACCTCCTCAATAAACAAAAAAATGTACTGTTTGACTGCAGGTGCCACTGAATTACACCCACTATTTACTAACTTCTCAGCAGGAACCAATAATCTTCAGGAACTCCCAGGCTGCTCCTCCGCTGTCTAACACAGCATAAGCATATTGCAACATTTCACATCAGTGCCATGTGAAATGTATTTCAATAAATAATTAAAGATTATGAAAGCCGTTTCTGTGTTTACATTAGTTATATACACTTTAAGAGAGACAGGAGGGCTGTTCAGAATCTGTACGCACTTTGGAGATAGAACTCTAAAATTAACAAGGTACAATTCTGCTTACTTCTTTTCACACTGATTTTCAAAAAGAGCCTTGTCATTGGTGCCTCGGTTAACATTTCTGATGGGACACTAAACCATAGCTCCATAGAGAAGCTCCGATTTTTAGAAACATAAAAATTTAGTCATAAACCCATAAAAACAAAAAGCCATCAAGATGAATCATTTTATTTTCCTAAACAGTCTCTAGCAAAACACATTCAAATATCAAATGGATGCCTTAACCAACATGGCATGACTTGACAATACCTGAAAGTCTTTACTGCATCGTATCATAGCCAATTTTATGCTTGTCTTCTAAAATACATAATTCTTCCATTAACCTCTGCTTGAAGGAAAGGGCTCTCTGCCTCAAAAAGATGTTATTTAACCAAGAGCAAACTTGGACTCTGCCATATGGAAGTACTACAGAAGGGATCCCCAAAGTTAGGAAAAACAGTAAAATTTACTTCATATTGAAGGACCAAGCAAAGATCAGTTGGAGGGGGAATACACATCACATCAACAAAAACTGCAAGTAAAATGGATTTATATTTAATCTTTTCCAAAAAGTTGGATAAAAATGTATCTTAGTGACAGATGAAACTCAAAATACTGACTTGCCTACATTACAGTAAAGGGAATATTATTATTAAGGACTGAGCGCAAGTTAATTGCAGGAATTCAGCATAAACCCACATGCACTTAACCTGAGAATTCAGTTAAAACTCCCTCAAAAACTAAACAACTTTTCCAAGTAAATATACAGAAAACTGTGCAATTATGTCTCTAGGTAAACTAATGAAACATCTTCATTTAAAAATTTAATTTCAATCATTCTACTTACTTGAACAAGATTCTGTATCATTGCTGTAGAAATGCTGTAATGCTACCTACCAGTTCCCTACTTTTTGCAAAGCTGTCACTAGCTCTCACACAATTCACTTGGGTATAGCAAATAGGTCTAACCTAACATAAAAATTCCTTTACAGCTATTACAGCTGATGACAAAAGCATAGGAAAATCACATCCTATTACATGTTAATGTATTTATCAAGCATTATTTCAACAAGAGCTAGCCATAATTGCAAAAATTGCCAACCAATAATCAGAATTCTGTTACACATTCAGACCTTCAACAATTACATGCCTCAGGCATTCAGACTAATAGTTCTGTGCTCCCTCTGCCTTTATAACTCATTTAACCCTTTGTCAGGTCTACCATTTTGCATCCTGCACCTGACATAGGTGAAGAACATTATACATCCTTTCTTTCTGTAAATTAAAAAAAGAATAAAAGCACAAAGCTATGACAGAGACAGGACAATGGAAAGAAGTTGTTAAGTATCAGAAGACCATTCAATTAAATACAGAGTAAGTCCTAGTGCTTATGCTATAAATAACAAAAACGCTTGTAGAAAGCTTAAATGAGACGAAGGAAGTCATTCTGCAATTAAGAGCCATATGCAGCTTGAACTCTAGCGACCTGCACACTCATGAGATGAGTAAGTAGTCTCAATATTGGTTTTGGCACAACACTATCTTTTTTGAATCCAGTCTCAACTACAAGGAAAAGTGCTCAATGCCAACAGAAGAGCACCCTCCTCTGAGAAAACAAACATCAAACCACAACGCTGCAATGAATCACAGAATGGGTGAGGTTAGAAGGGATCTCTGGAGGTCATCTTGCCCAACTCCTGCTCAAGCAGAGCCACCTAAAGTCAGTTTACCAGGAACATGTCCAGTTAGAGGAGTGTCTCCAAAGATGGTGACTCTACCACCTGTCAGGACAACCTATGCTAGAAGGGTATCAAAGTTGGTCAAGCATCACTCCTCCTTGGTGGACCTATGCTGACCACTCCTGATTACTTTCTTGTCCTTCATGTGCCTAGAAGTGGCTTCCAGGATTAGTTCTATCACCTTCCTGGGATGAAGGTGAGGCTGACTGGCTTGTAGCTCCCTATGTCCTCCTTCTTGCCCTTCTTGAAGATAGGAGTGACATTTGCTTTCCTCCAGTCCTTAGATACTTCTTTCAATGCTATGATCATTCAAAGATTATTGACAGCTGCCTTACAATGACTTACCCTCCATGTATTGTCTAGACATAGCCAAGAAAATAACTTACACAAGGAAAGAAAGAGAGCAAGTTGCCAAAATACAAAAAATGCCTCTATAAAGGGCAGTAGACTCAGGTATGCCCACAATATGAAGCATTTTCTGAGGAAAACAGCATGAGTATGCCCAGCTTAAATATCAGAACTGTAGAGTGAGAGAGAACTCTGCAGAGAAAATCTTGCCTTATAGCAAAAAACCTAGACCAACACCGGAGACATGCATCTGGCTAACTAATGCACTTAGGTAGGCATACAGATCTGACAGTTTCCCTTCTATACACATGATGAATGAGCAAGCCCACCCTAAATAGCCACAACATTCAAACAAGGAACATGAGATTGATACAGTTGGAATAGTGGATGTACTCACAACCTACATAAGAAAATGTGCCATGAAAGGCAGAGTCCTGCAAGTCCTGACTGAAAGTATAGTTGGTCACAAAACTGCCTCTGCAAAGCAAAGGCAGCAGGATCCTACTTACTTCAGAAAACAATGGACTTGGAAGTAAGCAAAAATCAATATTTTGTAAAATGTTATCTCAAACTTATTCTGTGGATAGTCTAGGATCAGAATATCTCTGGCTGATGGATACCAGCATATCCTGTTAAGCTCAAGACATGGGTTTATGATCTTACTGTCAGATTTCAGTACCTGGGATATTACCTATTCTTGGCCAAATTCCTTGATGTGACTAAGGGTATACCAGAAACATGTGTTCAGCATGCCTGAGAATAAGCAGCAAGCGATTATGTGCGCACACACACACACACACACACAGAGATCTGAGGAGCAATCAGCTCAATAGAGACAATGTTCTCTCAGCACTTCTTTAGGCACAGAATCTGCAGAATTACCATCTATCATTACTATGCATGACACTGCAATATATTGTACAGGAAAAATCAAACAAGCATTTTAAATTATGCTGAACTCTGTATCTGGTATGTCTGTCTAGCTCCTCAAGAGACCAACATTTCTCTGCTCTAGGTTATACTGAATCCCTCACCCTGTAAGAGCACTATCCATTGTAATCGAGTGGAGAAGAGTAAAAGGGCTTTCTCATATTCATCCCAAAGTTCTTGCTGCTACTGAAGGAAAATTACATCAGAAGAAACTATCAACAACTTGCTAAGTGACAGCATCCCCTGCTTCCTAGGAAATACACAAAGCACACTCAGATCTGCAGTTTGAAGATGCTGTCATAGGGTGTAATGTAAGCTGTCATATTACCCAAATTACCTAGAAAGTATTGCTACCTAGTGCAGCATCATCTCACTGAAGTTAAGACAACAAAAATTGCAGAGAGAATGTCTAGCACTTCAAGCCAAAATCCAGAGTGCTGAATAGGCATCTGCAATGAAGAACAACTCAAGGAGAACATCTTCCAATGCCATTGTGTCCTATACAGTGGGTCATGTGAGGGAAGAGGTGTAATTCGTACCGTCCTAATTGTTGTAACTTAAAAACACCCTGAGCAACGGAGATACCAAAAAGTAACATGTTGTACTGTTAAAAAAAATCCCAACAGAACTGTGAAACAGGCTTATTTAATGAAAAGAAATGCAAAGACATGTATCAGAAGATTGTAAACTGTGGGTAAGTCTTTCCAAACCTTTTAAAAAGCTAAAAAATACAGGCAATGGAAAAAGGAAGCGCAAAGACTACCGAAGCATACCAAGACATGGCACACCACAAGCTGTCTCACTGAAACAAAAGCATAAGTAGGGGAAACAATTAATTTATTTTTTTAAACATATTTTTCTTCCATGAATTCAGACCTTGCCCTAAACAAGGAACAAATGCTTGCCTAGGCACCTGGGATAAACTAAAGACATAATGTGCACTGTCATGAATGGTCTTATACAACTTGGGGTGAGAGAAAAATGGGATAGAGAGAGAAAAGAGACCATCAACACACTACATACATTGCAACAGCAAAAACTGTTCAGTCTCAAGTATATAATTATCTAATGTGTGAATATCCACACTGAGCATCAGAGGAAGCTGCTTGGCAAACACCCAAAAAGAGACAAGATCACAGAATCACAGAATCCCAAGGGTTCGAAGGGACCTCAAAAGATCATCTAGTCCAACCCCCCTGCAAGAGCAGGGTAACCTAGAGTACATCACACAGGAACTTGTCCAGCCGGGCCTTGAATATCTTCAACGTAGGAGACTCCACAACACCTCTGGGCAACCTGTTCCAGTGCTCTGTCACTCTTACAGTAAAGAAGTTTTCCCTGATGTTCACATGGAACCTCCTATGCTCCAGTTTACACCCATTAGCCCTTGTCCTATCACTGGACATCACTGGAAAAAACCTAGCTCCATCATCCTGACACTCACCCTTTACATATTTGTAAACATTGATGAGGTCACCCCTCAGTCTCCTCTTCTCCAAGCTAAAGAGACCCAGCTCCCTCAGCCTCTCCTCATAAGGGAGATGTAGCTAAGTACGACATAATCAGAAACCTGTATACATGCTTCAGGTATGTTACGCATTTTATGATCTTAAATAACAGGCACAGAGCTAAAAACTAAAGTTCCAGGCAATCTGAAAGCTCACATTTTGAAACAGGTCACTTGGTGAACAGAAATCTCCTTACAGGCTAAGAGATTAAAGAAGAAATTTTTGTAATTAGATGCACTAATACTTTAAAAATTGGTTTTAAAAAAAGAATCTTTATGAACTGTTCAATGAACAGCATGTCAGATAAATGCTTACATTAATATTTATCACATACATGCCCATAAACACCTCCAAAAAACTAAACAAAACCTTCAAAGAGCTTGACAGACGTATTTCTACCCATACAAATCAGACGTACCGTAAAAAGTTATGATGCTGTGCAAGTTCTAAGCAAATTCTAGTGAAGTTCAATAAGTAATCTAATAAACTAAAGATGAACATCAGGAAGTTGTTGGAACAGGATTCTTACTGCTCCTTTATAAAACCTTTAGGAAGAGTGGTGCTTTGAAGAAAGAGTTTAACACACAGCAAGTAAGAATTAACTTCCGTAAGACATTCACAGCACTGTTCCACAGGTTTCTAATAACAGTCTTTACCTTGCAGAATTAATAATGTCGTGGTGATATTCATTGCTATTAACTGTCTCACAAAAGAAATTCTAATATTACAGAAAATAACTCACCTTACCACTATAATGTTATGAAGCAAACATATAATGAAAGCGGACTCCTAAAAAGCATTTACATTCAGAATATTGCTACCATAAAGCAACTGTTGCAGCACAAACTTCATAAAATCCTAGAATGACCAATACCTGAAGTGTTTCACTGTATTTTGAATGCATTATACCTGAAGATAAATGATGTAAATTATACTTTAGTAATATCTAATATTTGAAGAAACCAAATAAAATGATTGATTCACTGGAAGCTACGCTTTGCTACAGAAATCACCGCTTGTCTTAGGGAAGATCCCTAAAGGCTACAGGTTAGCAAATACAAATAAAGGGGAAAATCCTCAGAAAAGGGTTACTCAAAGATTTCCTCAGGTAGCATCTCATGCTTCAATAACAAAAATTAATATATATTTATATTCCCAGCCTGTCATTTAACAGTAGCTCTTTGCTGCGAGCAACTCTTCTGATTTGAAGGAGATGACTAGTGACAGTCAACATGGCTTCACTAAGGACAAATCGTGCCTAACAAATTCGGTGGCCTTCTACAACAGGGAGACAGCACTGGTGAATAAGGGAAGAGCAACTGACATCATCTACCTGGACTTGTGCAAAGCATTCGACACTGTCCTGCATTACATCCTTGTTTCTAAACTGGAGAGACATGAATTGATGTCTCCATCACTTAGTGGATAAGGAATCACCGAGTAATGTCTCCATCCCTCACTGGATAAGGAATAGGCTGGATGGTCACACTCAAAGTGTTGCAGTCAACGGCTGGATGTCCAAGTGGAGACCAGTGATGAGTGGTGTTCCTCAGGGGTCGGTATTGGGACTGGTGCTCTTCAATATCTTTGTCAGCAACATGGACAGTGGGATCAAGTGCATCCTCAGCAAGTTTGCTGACAACACCATGTGTGGTGTGGCCAACACACTGGAGGGAAGGGATGACATCCAGAGGGACAGGCTTGAGAGGTGGCCAACACAAACCTCATGAAGTTCAACAAGGCCAAGTATGAGGTCTTGCACCTGGGTTGGGACAAACCCAAGCACAAATACAGGCTGGGCAGAGACTGGATTGACAGCAGCCCTGAGGAGGACGTGGGGGCGTTCGCCGATGAGAAGCTCGACATGACCTAACAGTGTGCTCTTGAGGCCCAGAAAGCCAACCATGTCCTGAGCTTCATTAAAAGGAGTGTGACCAGCAGATCAAGGGAGGTGATTCTTCCCCTCTACCCCACTCTCAAGAGACCCCACCTGAAGTACTGTATCCAGCTCTGGGGCCCTCAACAGAAGGATGCGGGCCTGTTGGAGCAAGTCTAGAGGAGAGCCATGAAGATAATCAGAGGGCTGGAGCATCTCTCCTATGAAGACAGGCTGGGAGAGTTGGGCTTGTTCAGTCTGTAGAAAGTGCTAAGGAGACCTTAGAGGAGCTTCCAGTACCTAAAGGGGGCCCACAAGAAATCTAGTGAGGGACTTTTTACAGAGGCATGTAACAATAGGGCAAGGAGTAATGGCTTTAAACAGAAAGACAATAGATTTACGTTAGGTGTCAAGAAGTTGTTTGCTGCGAGGGTGGTGAGGCGCTGGCACAGGCTGCCCAGAGAAGCTGTGGATGCCCCATCCCTGGCAATGTTCAAGGCCAGGCTGGATGGGGTTTGAGCAACCTGATCTAGAGGACGGTGTCCCTGCCCATGGCAGGGGGTTGGAACTGGATGATCTTTAACGTCCCTTCCTACCCAAACCATTTTACAAAGAAGGTAGCCAAAAATCTGCCAAAACAGTTACTGGGCTTCTTGTATCTTAGGACTGCTTCTCCGTCTTTATTTGTTACCCACCTCCACTCTGAAAATGTGGCAAGGAGGTAGACAAATAAGAAAAAAAACAGTAAGAAACAATCATGTGAGGGAGCTATCATGTATTTGGGGGCAGCGGGATAGAATCAGAATTGATTGCAACTCATTTAACAGATAGTCAGAAAATCACCACCTTGAAATGATGCATTATGAGCTACATAATATGAATTTACACACATATCCTGACAAATGATCCAGAAAGATCACCTATTTTTAAGGCTGACAGATACTTCCTTGTAGAAGATTCATTCTTCAGTTTCTTTTAATGTGCCAAAGACTTTACAAGATGACCCACTCTGTGCCAGGCATCCATGTCAAAGCTGAGCTACCTCAACATTTTCAATGTATGCAAACCATTTTCCCCCTTTCCAAGGAAAATTACAGAAAAATACACTTTTACCCCATTACAAAAGACTATTTTTTCTTGACAGAGTTTAAGCACTTGCATGCTTTTAGCTTCACATGCATCTTCCTAAGGGACAGCAAAATGCGTATCTTGACACACAAATGATGCCTTTGTCAAGCTCACTGTAACGTTATTGTTATTGATTTTGTTCTGATATGTTATAGCTGAGTCACCTACACATTCTGTCTGTACTGACTGCATTCCAGGCTTCTGGGAATGACCTGTTCCAGTTCATTCCCACAATTCCAGGCTTCTGGGAGCTAAGCATCCATAGCTCTAGACTCATAGGATAACACAGGTTGGAAGGGACCACTGGATGTTTCTCGTCTTACCTCCTCCCTCGAAGTCAGCCATGAGATCAGACCAGGTTGCTCAGCTTTATACATTTGGGTCTTGAAACCTCTAAGACAGAGATCACACAGCTTCTCTGGGCAACCTCCTCCACAGCTTGACTACACTTACAGGAAGTTTTTCTTTATATCCAATCTGAACCTTCTTTGTTTCAATTTATGACCATTGCCTCATGTCCTCCCACCACACTTCTCAGTAAAGAGCCTGACTCCGTCTTCTCAGCCATCTCCTCAAAGATACCAGCAGGTTATTGTTAGATCCCCCTGAAGCCACCTCTTCTCCAGCTAACAAATGCAACTCCTTCAGCCTCTCTTCATACGGCAAGTGCTCCTGCTCTCTAACCATGCTGACAGCCCTTCACTGAATTAATTTCTGTTTATCAATGACCTTCCTGTATTGAGGGTCCCAAAACTGGGTGCAGTACTCTAAATGCAGTCTAATAAGCACTAAGTAAAGAAGGATAATCACTTCCCTCCATCTACTAGCTACGTTCCTGTAAATAGAGCCCAAGATGTTATTGCAGAGGCATGCTGCTGCTGGCTGGTAGCCAGATGGCCATAGTTAGTTCACCAAGACTCCATATTTCTCCAGCAGAGCTGCTTCCAACATAGTCCCCAGCCTGTTCCACTGCAGTGGTACACTGCATAGACCATTTGTCCTTGAATTTCATAAGGCTCCGGATGGGTCTTGTGTTCCCTGCACCAGTCACTCTGAATGTCAGCCCCATTCTCACACATATCAGCTATTAACCCCAATTTGGTATCATCTGCAAGCATAAGAGCACATTCTATCACCTTCTCAAGATGAACCCCTGCAGCACCCCACTTGTTACCAACCTCCCTATATGACACATTAACAACTACTTTCTGAGTCCAGCCATCCAGCCAGTCTTTTGTTCATCTAGTTCTCCATCCACACAGACTAATAACCAAATCTGGATACAAGAGTATTGTTGGAGACAGAGCTGACAGCCTTACAAGGTAAATGAAACCCACTTGCTCTTCCCTCATCTGAAACTTCAGCCATCTTACGTGGAAGGCAATCAGGCTTGTCACGCATGATTTCCCTTTGATAAATCCATGCCGATTGTTCCCAATCATTTCCTTCTTCTTGTGCCCAGAAATGCGTTCCAAGAACACCAATGACCTATTTTCCCAGGGACAACAAGGAAGCTAGCCAGCTCTGTAGCAACTTGGACTGTGTTTTGGCCTTTTTTGAAGGGTGCAATGTATGCTTTTCTCCAATCATCAGGAAGCTCTCCTGATATCGAGTATGTTTCAAAGATGATGGGGAAGGACCTCACTGTTACTCTGGCCAGCTCTTCCAATATCTCAGCCCATTTCGCCCCATCGTCTTATATGATTTGAGTTCTCTTGATCATAGAATCATAGAATTATAGAATAGTTAGGGTTGGAAAGGACCTTAAGATCATCCAGTTCCAACCCCCCGGCCATAGGCAGGGACACCTCACACTAAACCATGTCACCCAAGGCCTCATCCAACCTGGCCTTGAACAACACCAAGGATGGAGCATTCACAACCTCCCTGGGCAACCCATTCCAGTGTCTCACCACCCTCTCAGTAAACCCCTGACTTAAACATTCCTACATGAAGGGATGCAAGAATTGTTTCTTCTAATACTTTAGTAGTAAAAATGTGCTCCTGCCCATGCCAGGGGGGCAGGCTCTAGATGATCTTTAAGGTCCCTTTCAACCCACACCATTCTATCATTCTGTGATGGTTCAATGAATCTCCCTGCACAGCAGTGCTGGATCTCAGATAAGAAGCCCTTTAGCAAGAAATTAAGTGTTTACAGTAGTGATAAAAATTTGTGATAAAAAATTCAGAATAGGGCAAAACAGATAGGGACAAGAAGATATTTAAGTAGATATCACAGAAGGAATAAGCAGAAAAAAAATCAGATTTCACCAGAACATGCTTATCCCCAGAGCCTGGAACAGAACCCAAGATTCCGGAGTTTCATCACTATTTTGAAACGTTTAAAAATCACAGAAAACCATCCACAGGCCATATCATTTGGACCACACATTAATTAAAAATTACTAGTATCACATTCTCTGCTAGCTCAAGTGGCAGAAGTCTCACGGCAAAAGACACAGATTTCAGCCTTTCTGAAGACTTACATGCTATAATGCAACCCCACATGATGGAAGGTTTCCTCCTGTCCATCAGAGTTGCTGCCATTTTTAATCTAGCATCTTGAACATTATGTGCAATGAATTTTATTTTCAACAGATAAGTACCAAAAACCTCTCAGTTTTAAAAAAAACATATTATAGTCACATCACAACAATCACAGGTTATTTGATCCTGTTCTCTGTGCCCTTGTGCAGAAGGCATTCTTGCTGTATTATCGAACAAGATGTAAAAAAAACACTAAATAAAACTATCTTACAAAAGGAACTTGCCAGATGTACTGCAAATGTCAGTCAATGTACTCTTAATAATATAGGTATTATTGCAGGAAAAGAGAGGGAATTAATATTGTTCTGAAGAAACCGATTTTCCTCTTGTTCCTTGCAAGCAAATTATCTTAAAAGAAGTATAAAAAAGAACCAATTTTCAATGGGAAATCCACTACTCTTCATCAACATTTTGGACTAGTACCTTGGAGTTAACACTGCAGCAGATCTAAGTATTTATACTTGCAGTCTAAATCAACAGCCACCATACAACAAATCAAGCAGTGAAGTCTTTTCTAGCATATGCATTCAAGGATCCCTGTTAAGGGATCTATTAAAAACAATGAAGAAAAGCCAGGTTATTGTTAGTTAATCACATAGGGAGAGAGATCTTTGTGAGAAAACATTCTAGAACATGCAAATAATTAACACACTGATAGATTATTTTGACAAATCATATAATAAAGGCATTAAATGGGATATTCAACATGAAGGGACACATAACACATCTCCAGAGACCTCTGTGAAAGTACTACCAGTGAAACACGCAGGCACTAGAGACTGAAAGCAATGAAACAGCAGAAGAGGAAATTAAGGAGGTACAGTATGAACAGCACATAACAAATAGTAATGCTCCATGTTATCTGATACCAAGAAAAAAGATACAGTATTGCTCACTGGACACAATCCGTGCCGTCCTACGCTACATACTGAAAGCAATATTTTAGGAAAAAGTGTAACATTTAGCCATATGTTTACAGGCCAAGTGACAGTTCTTACAAGAATCCCTAATCCTGGCATTTCATGATTTAGGAGAGCTTGATCTTCCAACATCAAAGCTCTTTGAAGGTAGTTTTTGTTGCATAATAGCAAAACATACAAGCAATTTCCCTAAAAAACACACTTCACTTGCAGATTATGCTCATCACATAAGAGATGCATATTAATGCAATCATACATAGCATGCATCATATACATTTGCTTTCCTTATTGTATTAGAAGCATATTCCATGACCAAACAGCAAGCTTTCAAATGAGTCTAGATAAAAATCCAGCCTCATTTTGCCTTGACACTAGCTCCCCCTCTAGACCAGCCTAAGATTATAGTAATTACCTTTTTATTTTAAATTCTGACTCTGCAACAAGATTTAAATACTCGAGTCCAAATCTCATTCCTCTTTATCCCCTTAAATGTCAATGAACAGACTGATCACATAATTTATGTATAAAATAGTCATTTATTATTTTTTTCCTGTACATAAATACCCAGACTTGGGAAAATCATTTGGTTTAGAACAGATCTGACAGATAAAGCAGCAATTCTGTACAGCTACAGAGAGACAGGAAAGCACCAAAACTACAATTTTTCATATTAACCCTCTGAATGCTTTGCAACATTTGTAATACATAAACATTCCATTATACAATCAAGTCTCTGTTTGCAGTCCCAATAAAGTGATCATAAATGACAGATGCCAAAACAAAACGAAGACCCTATGTGGTTTAGTACTACCTTTACTAATTCCCTTAAGGTGAATTGGCTCCATTCCTACTTCAGCAAGTACAGCTCACATTTTTCTGGAACAAAGATCTTTTCAGTTGCTCAAGTAATGAAACTGACCAGATTTTAAACAAAGACACAAGAGCGAAAGAGCAAGAAAGCTACAAGCTCCAATCTGACCCTCTGCATTTCCCAGCTGTCAAACACCCTGGCAGTTACATCACTCAATGAGTGAATTTGCATGATTTAACACTTCAGGTTGATTTCTACCCTTCTCTCATTATTAAACTGCTTGCTTAGAAACTATGAATAATTAATTATACTTCCAACACTGAAGAAAAATTGTCTCATTATGTGTTGTTGGGAAAATACGTAAACTTTGAAATACACTGATCTATCAGTATAAGGTACATACACATATGAATGACTAACAAGTACCAATAAGTATTTGGCAGTAAGCATACCTGTAATAACCAGCAAAACAGACATTACTGGAACTACATCAAAGCATAGTCACCAAATCCTAATAACTAGCTTTCTTTAATAACGAAAGGAATTGTAACAGAGCCTTTTGTAAAACCACCCCAAGCAGAAGCAGCACAGGCAGTTGGTCGGTTCTCTGCTTTAGCAGTTCAGACTTTTCTCAAGTTTTAGACCATTGACAGTGGAGAATGATTAGAAAAAAAAGATTAATACTATAAAATAAAAAACTCGTTCATGCTTAAACACTCTTTCTGTAGTACTTACTCCATTCGCTTTCACTTAATGCCCAGACATTAACATACTAGCACATTTTAGCATAAAGGGAGTAGATATATAAACATACACGTGCATAGTGAAACATAGACGTTCCATCTGATGTGTAAGTTTCAGTACACACACAAAAAGGCCCTAAGTGCTAATACAAGATCACAAAGTGAAGAATGCTCTGAACACATGGTTGTTTCCCACATCCAGTGGCTCACAGTGTATCATGCGTGCGTTGAGGACGCAAGGACAGCCGGTACTGCCCCCAGCAACTTGCAGTCTTTCAAGAAGCAATTTTCCAGCTGATGCCTATGCCCATAGGCTTCTTAGTACAACCTGCACCACGGCATTAGAGTCTCTACCTATTCTTGCACCCTCAATCACAAGCTTCTGAAAGCAGAGGGAGCAGCCAAGTCTTTGGAGAGCGCCTAGAACACAGCAGGGACACGCTCGCACACACGTGTGAAAGACCTGACCATGCATTAAGCACAAACTTGACTGCAGGAAAAATCGCCGGAGCCTTACCAGTGACAAGATAAGTAACAAGAATCCACGATCAAAGCAACTAAATTTGCCGATATACGGTAAAGGTGGCCGTGGGAAAAGCCCCAGGCAGCACCCGATGGCTCTGCACCCTTGCAAGACAAGCACTTCCTCAAGCTCCCAGGCGGCCCGAGGGCGTTAAGGTCCGTCCATCAAGCCCACGTTTCCCGTGTGCCTCTCCCTGCCAAACCCAGGCGTCCCCTCGGGCGGCCGCAGTTCCCGGGACAAGGAAAGTTGGAGGCCGCCCCCCGCGGCCGCGCTCTCAGTCGCAGGACCCCCGCTGCCCGCGCCGCTCCCGGGACAACGCCGCTGCCCGGGGCTCTCTCGCACGCACCAACCTCCTGGGCCCGGCCCAGCCCCGCTGCCGACTGTGATGCCCCAGCCGCCCTCCGAGTCCCGGCCTCCCGCTCCCCCCGCCGGGCGCAGAGCCCCCGCCGCGCTCCCCGGCCCCACCAGCGCCCCTCCGCCGTGAGTAGCTCACGGGGACCCCGGCACACAGCGGGGGACCGGCGCCTTCCCCGCCACCATCACCCCGGCGGCGGCAGCGGTTGCTGAGCAGCGACGGAGTCGCAACAGCGGCGGCGCCAGGCCCGGGAGAAGGGATGGGGAGTGCCGGCTTGGAGCAGCCCGGTCTCGGCTTGGTACCCGCTCCCCCGCCGCCGCGGCTCTCGCTCAGCCGCCCGCATCACCCCCTTACCCGAGTGCCGCTGGCGGGGCCCGCGCTGCCTTCGCCGAGGGTGCGGGGAGAGGCCGTGGCGGGGTGCGGCGGGGGGGAGGGTGTAGGAAGGATCGCGGGGAGCACCCCGCGGTGAGGAGACGGAAACGGGAACCGGCCGCTGCGTAACGGAGCCGACGCCGGACTGTGAAGAGACGGGGCGCGAGACGCGGTACAGCGCGAGGAGACGCGAGCGCGCGAGGCGAGGGCGGGGAGCGCAGCGCGCGAGCGGCGCTGACAGCGAGCAAACCGACGGCGCTCGCGCTCGCGCGCTCGCTCCTGCGCGCGTCCCCGCCGCCCGGGGCGCACTCGGAAGAGCGGCGCCTGCCCGGGAGCGCGCCTGCCGGGGTAAACCGGCCTATGGGAGAGCCCGGTGCTGCCGGCGGCGTGCTCGCGTCACAGAGGGATGGGGCGCGCGCGGCGCGCAGGCGCGGCGGGGATGTTCCCACCCTCTACACATACGCACACCGGGGTTGAGGGATTGGTTGGGGTTTCGCCTGTTTGCTTGCCGTGGCCGTCACCCCACGACCGGCCTCTCTGCTGTGTGGGGACCGGGAAGGTGAGGTACCGGGAGCGGGCTGCAGGGCAGTCCTTAACCGCCGCTCAGGCCCGCAGGGGAGACATCTCCCTCAGCAGGGCCGGGGGGAGATCCCGGTACCGGTCAGCAGCCGGTTAGCGCACGGCGAGAGCCGTGGAAGCTCGGAGGTTGTGCAGGAGCTCCCGCCGGGGCTGCTGTCTGTAACAGGCACTTCTTGATTTCTGCCTGCAGTGCTGTGGCATCTTGCCCAAGGATGAAGCTCAACGTAGTTTGATTATTGGTTTTGACATAATGATCCCCACAAAGGGCAGGAATCTGACAAGATTTTGTGTTAAGAGAGTAGGAGTGCTCCGTGTGTGCTGGGTTAGGGCAGGACACGGGGAAGGCCTGTTCTGCCTTACTGACTGTGGCTTTAGCGTGTTTTGCTTCTGTGGGGTATCAAAACGCATCCCTAATGTACACATAAACACATGTGAGCTCAGGGAGATGCAGGATTTCAGAGCGTTTAAGGGAACTGTGACTTCCTAAGGATTCACATGGGAAAGCTGAACACGTCTTCAAAGTTTATAACATGCCCAGGGAGTATTTTGGTGTTCTTGGGAGATTCAGTGGCCACGATGGGAAGGCAGCAAATGCAGTGGGAATCACAGTAGGAGTAAGCTGTGATTTGTGTAAAAGGCAGAGCTGGTAAGGATAGATTTTTTTGTAACCATCACATCGTTTTCACACCCTCTCCCAGTGTTAGAAGAGATAGGCTGTCCTGCATATCAGTGCTCTGCCATGTACTTGTTCACGCTTATCTTCTCCAGCTTGTTCCACAAACCCTCTTTTTTTCTCTCTCTCTTTTTTCTTTTTTCCTTTCCAGAACTAGTAAACATTTACAAAAGTGCTTATAAGGTCTATGAAAGTGTCTCTTGGTTTTCCTTTTTTGACATCATACATTATGGGTCAGCTGCCTGCTAACACGGAGCTTAGGGCACTGCTGCTGCAAAGCACTGTCTGGGGGACACAGTTATAATATTCTGTGCTCATAGCAACCTTCTAGAGAGATCTGGAAATGCAAACATAATTAATATATGTTTTCCCTAAGGTTTTAATTTCCAACTGACAACACTAGAGATTAGTTTGCAAATTGAAATCGTAAGCATGTTGCCAATGGCTGCCAGGTATTGAGTTGCTGATGCTAGCCCCTATTACTGTGGTAGTTATAAGTACTACTAATAATTATATTATGATCATGCCTACAAACTTAGCCAAGGATCTGGTTTCTAAAGCACATTGGGTTAGGTACAATGCTGACACTGGTAAAAGAACAAAATGAGTGTTTCAGAAGAGCTTAGATACATTTTCCATTTGTGATGGAGATCCCCGAGGGAAATATTGCTGAGGCATACATAAGAAAAACTAAACTATCATTAATAATCTTACACTTGGTATCCTACTGTCTCTTCATAAAAAAAAATCCCAAAACAAACCGCAAAACCAGTGCTACAAATCCAAACATTTGAAAAGTCTAAATATATTCAAAAAAGGCCAAAAGTGCATGAAGTGCAGATAAGAGAAGGAAACTTCTGTCCATGGAAACATTCAAGGTTGGATGGGACTCTGAGCAACCTGATCTAGTGCAGTTTTTCCCTGCTCATTGCAGGGTGTTGGACTTGACTTTTAAATGTCTCTTCCAACCCAAACTAATGATTCTAAGCTGCTTCAAGATAATCCAGAAACTAAGGCACAGTTTTCCAAATGACAAGGGCAACTGCAGTTGCCTTTGCTTGGAGGATCTCATGTAAAGAAAGATTCCAAAAGACAATAAAATTGTCCAGGGAGCTTCTCCTGATAGGTCTTCCCCATCTAGTGAGAAAATAAAGTTTTATAGACATAAATCTAGCTACTGACCCACAAAATATTAGGGTACTTCCAATACAAACAGTTCTGAGATACAGTGTCCACGAACTGAACAAAAAGCAGGGCTTAAATAAATGCGCTGTTTCATTAATATGCATGTGGTGATTTCAGTTGTACTTACTATGGTGTGAAATTAAATTCATTTCAAGTGATTGCTTAATGCAGTGAGCATACTACTGCTGGCTTATTTGCTTTCAAGTCCATGACATTCTGTGCTTTAGGCATATTATCTTAAATCAAGGAAAACAATGTAGTACTAGGGCTGACCCAGTATCCACTGGAGATACCAATGGATGAAATGTGATCAATCTGCACATAACTTGTACAGTTATGGATTATTTTTATTTGTATTCTAGTTCTAACTGTGCTATAGCGGTACCTGCTATCAGCCTCATTTTTATTTTGAGGAACTGGTGACCTGAGCAGTGCTAAACCATGACATAATGGGAGGAAGAAAATTCAATGACTAGTGAGAGAGATGAAAAGCTACTGAGGGGAGTGCTCTTACAGAGTGCTAACTTTTTCCGCATGCTAAATGCAGCAGGTGTGTACCTTTAGAAGTACATTTCACAAACCAAAGTAAAAGGCCAGTAGCTAATTATTTCTTTTTCCACCTCAAAAAGCTCATTTTTAAGTGTAGAACCTCACTTGCGACTCCAACAACTCCTTCATCAGGTGACCAAAGGTCAGAGCCTTAGTTTGTGGATGCTCTAAGACCATTGGGAAGGGAAATTTGCACTAGAACATGTGACACTTACTCCTGTGATTAGGAAACAACTTATGTTAAAGAATTCTGCAGTTTTAGGGTGGAGGCTTCTAGTTCTAGTTGCCCAGTGTACATTTTCTCATGCTTAATCTCACAACCCTAATGAATCGCTTTTAACTGATGCAGATCAGTCTGTTGAAGTCAGGTAATCCTTTCCATTTGGCAAGAAGGTGGTAGCACTTTTACATAGCAGGTGGAATCTCAGCAGGGCAACTCTGGTTGCACTTTAATGAGACATCCTGCCACCTGTCTCTGAAGTTACTCTAAGTAGCAACATGAGTTAAAATGAAAAGTAAAGGTATCTTAACTCTGCCCCCAAATACGTGAGCACATACTGGAGTCCACATTTAACCCTCACAGGAAACAAAACTGTGCTTTTGTGACCTTTTTCTTTCTCTATGCAATGGTAGCTGTCTCCTGTTCTTCACTAGCTCCAAACTCAGTGTCATGAAGCAGCCTTAATGGATACCACCAACTCCTATAAAAATACTTGACTTCTTCAATCCAGTCAGGAAAGCTGTATGCTTTTATCTGCATAAATGCAACCAGAACATAAGAATTAAAACTTGTCATGAGGGGTAAAGGGAAATGAAGCCACAATCAGAAGGGAGATTACAGAAACTGCCAATGTTAAATACAACTTTTTTACATATGCCTAAAAATTTTACCAATCACTTAATATAAAACCAAATTTCTCAAATTCTAAAGGATATTTTAAGGGATCCATCAAATATTTCTTTTCCGGCCCTCAGATTTTTTTCTGCTTTTTTTCCACTGGTTAAAAATCTGATCTTGCATTTGTTAAGTCTCAGTTTCAGGTAAAACATAATTTCAAATAATTGAAATAAAAACCCAAATATAAGCTCGTAATGTTATAAGAAACTTTTTAGGATGTTTTGAGCAAGTCTTAAGTCTGTGTCCACTAAAGAATATCACCAAAACCTGTATTTTCCATTTTCCAGGAAATGCTAGTGGGTACAGGCAGTCATTGTAAGTGCAGTACAAGGTAATGGTTTCCTCTCTGCAGATAAAAGAAAAGTAAAAAACCTGAATTACGGAGAGGTATTGCTTTTACAAGATGTAAGGTAGCACTTCAGCGTAACACACAGAAGTACTTGCAGCTGCAAAGCAGCCCAACACACTTTTCTGTCCTGTTTATCAAAACACTTTCAGTTTCCAGTTTAAAGCAGGTGAAACCATAACAAACATTGCACAAGAACTGTTTATCTGTATCCAAAGCATTTGAATAAAATGTTTATATAAATCAGTGTAAAACTATTCTTCCTTGACACTTCCACTTTTACAACGCTTCACTTTGAAATCTGACTGGGTTTGATGGGGCATACCATTTTGATTCTGTCCACACACTGGTTTTATAGCAAGCAAAGACTTAAAGGTCAAAAGGAGTGAAGTGCAAACACTATTAAAATGAACTGGGCAGGTCATGTAATCAAAAAATCTCGTTGTGGATGTTCAATAAAAGACAGAGGTGCCTGTGGTTATGTGGAAAATACTGCTGCACAGTGGTATCTGTTCTGGGTGACTGAAGCAGGGACAGCCTCACCATCACAGCAGCAGCCTATGCATCTCAGCAGAACAGAGGTGCTGCATTCCTAATATTGGAAAGGCAGCGCTGCAAATGCAAAGACAAAAGGGTCCTTTCCATGCATATATTTTAAACTCGAGCCACAAGTAGCACAGCTATGTAAACACAATCACTTGTCCCTGCAGATTGGTAAGTAAAATACAAATTATCCTAAAAGTATGTTTGGCATCATCCAAATCTATGCACAGTAAAAACTGCCTCAGGATTACTATCTGACAATGCAACTTGCACTACAAGCTGGGCTAGCTGCAGTTACGGACCCTGCCACCTGAAGTTGGCCAAGCACTTCCCACATTAAGATCCCATTTCAGTAGCTCCTATTGGAAATACTCGATTTAGAATCATAGAATCATAGAATAGTTCAGGTTGGAAGGGACCTTCAAAGGTCATCCAGTCCAACCCACCTCCAATGAGCAGGGGCATCTTCATCTAGATCAGGTTGCCCAGAACCACATCCAGACTGGCCTGAAATGTCTCCAGGGATGTCACACCCACCACCTCTCCGAGCAACCTGTGCCAGGATTTTACCACCCTCATTGTAAAGATTTTTTTCCTCACATCCAGCCTGAATCTTTCCTCTTTTAGTTTAAAAGCATCACCTCTCGTCACAACAAGCCCTGCTAATCTCTCCCCAACTTCATCAGCATTTTCAAGGCTCCATCCCCTTTCTTTCACATGCCTCAATTTTTGGAGTAAGAGTTTCAAATCTGGCAGATTTACACTGGTGATAAGAATGTTCCTTTAGCTTTTCCTATCAAAATCTACTCATATTTAGCCAGGCTATTTGTATAAGGAGCAGGGGGAGTCTATGACCTTAAAAAACAGATTTTTCACACCGTCAGAACTGTCACATAAACAAATCAAGTTTTGCAACTAGGTTTTCCAAATGAATTTCCCAAAGATGCCAAATGTATTGCATAGGATCTACTATTTCAGTAGGACCTAATCTGAAACTGAATTTATGGTCTAGATGTACATGAAGAATAAAAGAAGGAAGTCTCATGTTTCAGATCATCTCCATGCATCTCTTACTCCTGGGAAAGCTAGCGCATCCTTACAGACAGAGAAACTCATCATTTTCCCACTGTAAAAGAGTAGGAGAGGCAGGATTTCTAGAGCTGATTAGTGATTGCGAACATTTAATGTGTTAATGTGGTATTACTAAGGTGTTAATTGCTACAGTATTGCTATAATATTGCTCTTCTGAACGCCATTTCCCTCTATGAAGGAGATGCGCTTATTCATTCTCACCACATTTTTACATGAAAATTCCTTAGCTTTACTCACCTCCTATTTCTACCACAAGAGGGAAAGGGAAAGTGGTGATTGTTATTGAATGCTTGACTTCGTAACAATGTTTCTTCAGAGTGTTTGTTGGTTTATATACACCCACAGGCAAATAAACAAAGCTGTGGGATTCTCAGTATATTTGTACACCAGGTCAATATTTGCCTTTAAGAACTTGGCCCTTGGATTTGGGATTCTTGCAGACTACCAGTGATTTATTCCAGATTGGCAATTTATCTTTGCATTGGACTGGGCATTGTAATTCTTGCATGCTGATTTGTTCGGACATTGTAATTCCAACACGCTAATTTGCTTCCTTGCTCAGATCAAGTTCCCCACCTCAATAAATCTGTGTAAATAAATTTATCATGTCTTGTAGGATTTTCAATATTGAAACTTCAACAATAGCATTATCAGATAATTCTAGGTATTCATGTCCCCTGGAGAACAAGAACTTATCAGAGAGCCACATCTGTGCATGAAAAGGGGTGTGGTGTCTCCATTAGCTTTCCAAACAATGGATTTCCTGTGAAGGTAAACTTATACTCAAGAACAGCCCGGTCTGGTTTACAGCCTGAAATAGAAACATGGAACACTTTATCTGTAGGCTTATAGGGAAAATGCTATCATCTTTTCAAATAATGACCCCAGCTGTCTTCTTTCTCAGCATTGTCTTTGCAAAAGGTTTATGCATACACTTTCAAAGGATGATCAGCTCATAGAAGACCTGCCAGAGAAAGAGTCTGTAGCAGCAGCCGAGCATATCACATGAAACTCTACTGAGTTCTGGGCATAAATACTTCTGTAAACCAAAACCAGACAAAACCAAACACATTTTATTCAATGAAGCTTTCATTAAGCTTAATTATTTCATTATGCTGTTGACTAATTTCTTTGAATTTGTTATTACATCAGTAGCTACAACTGAAATAGTTCTTAAATGTCCCGAGGGCATTTCATTGTTATTGCGTCTACCAGTATTTGGCGCAAATGGAAAAACAGCTAATGAGCAAGTAAAATCAATTTATCGGTACCATTTACTTATCAGCCTATTCTCAAATCACATGTGACTTGAATGACCAGTTTTTCCTTTCATTAGCAAGTACATTGAGAGAAAGGATCTACCCCCCAGCAAGTGCCAGATAAACCAGATACTGTATCCTACCTGGAAATTAGAAAGTTATATGCAGGGCCTTCAGTTGAATTTCATTCCTGTTTCTAGCAGCATCAGCACAAAGCAAAGACAACAAACAAGTATAAAGCATGACTTTGTATCTCATAAAATAAAATAACCTCCCTGCAGTCATAAAATATCTATCAGAAATGAAATACAGCCTTCACTTCCACCAGCAAGAACTAGAACTAGCCTTTCTCCTACAACTGAGATAAAACACCTACTTGCAGCTGTGGAAATGGGTCTTGCTACAGTAATAGATGTACTCAGGCCGTTATTCTTACTTATCAAACTCCATTATCCATGGAAAAAACTCCAGCTGGTTCAAAACATACCAGACACTTTGCTGGGAACACAGGGCCATTGGGAACCAAGGGCTGTTGTGAGCAGGCTGCCTGCCTGTGTTGGTTCTCCGCCAAATGCCAAGGTTGTTCAAGGTTTTGCTGCTAACATCCAGCATTCCCACTTGGTGGCAGCTCCCTTGGTGTCCCACTGTAACCAGGAAACTGTCAGCTGGTTGGGACAAAAAAGGCTTTTGTCAGTAACGCTTGGAGTCGCTTCACTGTCACCGGGTTTTGGAACTGGCTGTCTTCTTTCTTAATTTTCTCTGGATTCTTTGGTAATCAATTACTCTAACCTTAAAGAAGGAAAACAAGACTCAATACAGGTAGAAAAGCCAAATTATTCAGACTTCTCTAGCGATCTTGAAAAATGTTATGTCATGTGAGATGAAAAATTGAAACAGACTTTCATCACTAACCAGTCACCTCCCTTGAATTGATATTCAAGTGATGGCTTCGCAGCATCTCTGACAATCAGCCAGATTTTTTTTGACTTTGGTAATGTACAGTTATTGTGTTTGAGGTTAAATACTTTCTAGATGAAATATTTAACCATTGTTTAAAGTGGCTTTCCCTTCTGCCAGTTGTGCCAGATTAAGCTGTCTTGCTGCTATGCCTTTTACCAACACAAAAAGCAGCAGAGCACTGTCCAGTTTAGGGCCTGGTTGCTACAGAAACAGTTACTGAGTTGATCACTGATGAAAGAGAGCTAAAAGACCCACTTCTGCTTTCAAAGCAAATCTGTGTTTGACTACTGTAGTAGTGTTTTATTTCTACAGCTAACAAAATGCCTACTATATGCAAGCTTTTTTCAGTTCTGAAATTAAAGTTGGCTATGAAGCTGGTGCATGTGTGAGATTAAAATTCATCCTATCTAAAATGATAGCACAAAATTTTAACTTGCACAAGGGATCTAGGGAGAAGTGCTTTATTAATATGAGAGTTATGCCCAAAAGCGTGTAGTATGTAAGTGTGGATTCCTATCTCATAAGGACTCAAAATGAGTGAGCCTCTTTTTGTGCTCTTTACTTCCCGTGTACACTGCAAGTGGCAGATAGGCTGAACTAGAAATGTATTTAATCTATATGGAATCATCAAATTGCCTGGGTTGGAAGTGAGCCTCAAAGGTCATCTAGTCCAATGCCAATATAGTTTTATATTATCAAAGGTAAACCAGAATTCTTTACTAATTCCACCTGACTGAATTCACCTTTGCAGAGTGGCTACAGAACAGCTGATGGATGGCAATGTATTTTACACTACTCTCTCACAGTTAGTGCAGCAAAGCTATCTTACACAGTCTACATGGTATTTATTTATATCATGTTCAAATGAGACTTGCTATTTGTTTGAACTCTGAGAGTTGCCCCCAGGGAAGGGTTGAAGATAACTTAGCTCCTGTGTCATTGGAGACATCAAGGGTGAAAGTTTACATAAGTTTGCAAACGTATTTTAAAACAAATTGTTGTTTCCTTTTGGTGTTTCTATTTCCTGTTGATCCTATAGCGAAGTTCATATGTGATAACAGAAACAGGAGTGCCATGAGAGAGCACTGGTGAAAACTGATGTATGTAGGTACAGCTTAACCACTGCGAAGTCAAAAGCATGTTAATGGCAACACAGAGCCGGATTTATACAGCAGGTTTTAGTCATTCGAGAGTACCTCTATAGCCACTCCATAAAGGACAGCCACTATCCAGGATGGCTTCCAAACTGTGAAAATTATTATAAGCTTTATTTCTTTTAATTCTCTCTTTCATACTTATGTAACACAAAACAACACAGGTAAAATAATGCGATTAGAGAATTAAACAGTAAATTGAATTGTCATGAAGTACATATACATTTATTTCTACACATTGCAAACATATCAATCAGACGAAACCTGGAAAATATTTGGAGGCATAAGCAACTAAGGAGTGTTTTCTAGAGGCAGAGTCCTAGAAGGTGATCACCATCACATCTTGCAAACAAATGTGTTTGCCCATTGGACTGACATTGTGTTCTGCAGGTCCAGGAAGAGGCAGGGAGCTTCTGTCCCCACCTAAACAAACAATGCAGGTCATGTCTCATCTCAATGATTTCTCTGAGCTCTGTGTGGCAGCCAGCCATACCTCACTCTCCAACATCAATACAGCTATAAAAATGTATACAAAACCTTTGACCATTTCACCTCTAGAAATGGTAGGGCTGTTGCCACAAACAGACAGCTTTCTCAGTTTTCTTAATCAGAACATGCACATGTAGAAAAACCTTTTAAACCTCTACTGCAATAGTTTTAAGCGTTTCAGAATGTTCACTGACATGAACTAAATAGCTGCTATTGCTAAAAATTATTATTGGTGGCTAGTGGAGGGAAACCTTCATGCTATTTTGTTACTTTACATGTCAGTAGTGTCCTTCCTACAAGAAATATGTGAAGTGGCTGAAAGATAAACGTGTGAAGTGGCTTTTGCTCGTTTGGTGGGATAATCATGCAATCTGTCTTTCAGTAAGACCAGCAGCTCCCTTTGACTGGAGTGCCTGCCTGATCTGCATCTCCTGGCCTGATCCTTTTTGTCAATCCACCCTTCTCCAACTTATTCTGGCCAGATTTTGAATTCATTTTTTGGCTCCTGTTGAAATTTCTTTTCCCCTCTTACTGAGACTCACCCTATGGAGGGTGCGACTTCAGATGTTATTGAATGGGTGGAATATTTACTCAGCTGTAAGATTCAGATGTTACTTATTTAATAAGCCTCATACAGAGCTCAGTAAATGACATTTGTATATTATTTTGGAAAACGATCTGGGATCCTGCAGGGTGAACAGCTGAAAATATTGGCTGTTACACAGACGGCATTGCCTCATAGGCCTCAGGTACTACTGAATCAGTTTAGAAGTTGAAAGGGAATACAAGGCTACGCTTACCCAAATGCTGCTGTGAACACACCAAGGTAAAACTCCCTGGCTACCAGTTTTCTTAAGGAAAATTGCAGAAATGCGGATGCAAAACAAGGCAGCTGTAATCCCAAGTGTTCATTCAGTGTGAATGGCACTGAGCTTCATGTAGCTCTTTCCACCCGGCACACCATGCGTGGTCTAATATAAGGTCTCACAAATGAAAGGATCATAAGGCAGGAGGCTACCCAGCTTACTTTCAGCTAGTGGTATGCTATTGGTAGCAGCTCTGTAAAGAACTGGTCCTAGTCCTTGATATCAAGAGGAAAATACGGCCCAGAATCCACACTGAGGGGTGTGAGTGACAGTTTAGAGAAGTTTGGCACCCTGTAACCATGCAGAATTGAGGGAAACTGGTGGAAAATAATGTTATTTGGTAAATCAGCTGACTGTTTAAATAACTACTGGACAGCAGCATGGGCACCAATGTCCAAAGCTGGCACTGTGAATTAGCACATAAGTGGTGCAGCTATTCTTGAGGCGTGTTATCTAGCACCCAGTGATTGCTGTGGCCCCTCAACATTCCTTGTGTCTGCTGAAAACAGTGCTGAAAACCCTGCTCTGTGATTCCCTATATGCTGAGACTAATAAAGCGATTGCAAAGAAACATACTTGTTCAGCTCTATATATTTCATATTTCTAAGGAGCACAGGAATTGTACAGTATGCACTTTATAGAAAAGCCTCAGAAGTTTCTGCAACCTGCAGTTACCAAATAAACTGCCTCCCACAGCATCTCCATTCTATTTTCAGTAATCAAAGGCGTTTAATCAGTGAAGGATGAGAGTCCATATCCCTGATCAACCTTTTAATTTCATTGCTTTAACGAAATCAGCTGGTTGAAACTGTATCTCTGGATCTCCAAAGGAGAGGAAACTTCAGTACGTCAGCAAATTCCTCAGGCTGCCACCTTCTGCCCAAAGTTTACTAGGCCAAAAAAGAAGCTAAAATCCACTCTCAGAAAGGCACAAAATTTGACTCAAGAGGCAACCAGGAATGACAGAGTTGTTTAATATCTTAAATGGGAAATAGAGTTTGTTTTCTGGCAGGTTTGACTGTAAAAGTCAGCTATGTGACTTGCTTCCTGTTAAATGCTATCTTGCTTGGACTTTGTAAACATTCTTTATTGCATGATTGCCTCCAATGACTCATCAAACTATTCAAAAAGTGCACATATGTAGATCACAGTTAATATTTATAGTCTGAACACAAGCAATACGAGTGTGACCACCTTTACAAAGCAAAGTAAGCCCAGTTACGTGCTCCATGCCTTGGTTCGTTAGCTGGTGCTTGGATTGCAGCAATGTTTTGCAATGCTATTATCCCCTGAAGCTCCTGCTGGGAGTTTTAAGGCATGATGTAACAAGTCTTGTGTGGGTGGAATGCTGCCCAGCTCTGAGGTAGTTTGCTTGGTTTGGTTTTGACTTCTGCATAAACAATTTTCATGTTGATTTTTAGCACGGCTTAGTTGAAAAGGCAGGCTGCGCCTACACCTTTTCCTGTTTCTCCTACAGACTCTTTGTAAAAAGCATTTAGTTAGCTTCTCTCTTCTTATTTTACAATCTTTCTTTGTTTCAGTTCATAAAAGTTCACATTTACTTTGAATGCTACTGAATGTTCCTCCTAAATGTGCACTACTTAAAAGACTTCTCATTTGTAGAGGTTACTTGTCCACCCTAGCCGCTGCTGTCATTCTCATACTGAAGCATTCACTACTGAAGCATTCCATGTTCTCATACTATCCATGGAATAAGCTATATAAGGCACTTTTAGGACATATACTGTTATCATAATCCCAATTCTCACCAAAGCAGTAGTATCAGACCTAATTCAATTGGGAAGTAGGCCTAAATTCAAAAGGGAAAAACACAGTTCAACTTTGCTTTACAAACTTCTCTTTATCATTTAATTCTGTGGAGAGACTATTCTGAACATCTAAATAATTGATTATTTTTAAGGTAGGCTACAAAGGTTGTAAAAATCTTCAAACAGCTGCTGAATTTGAATCACTGGCAATAAACAGAAGGACAGATCCTGGATCACAGCTTCTTTTGGTCTAAACAGGTAGAGCTTCTTTGAAATCAGGAAACTTACAGATTTGTACCAGTTCAGAGTGTGACAGGTATACAGGAATATACAGAAATGAAATGTTCCCATGCAACAGAAATCATAGGAATAACTGTTCAAAAGGCTACTACATAATTTATAATATCAAAGGGCAAAACGGTCTAATACAGCAGGAATGTTGAAAGGTAAAAGGAAAGATTTCCATTCATAGAATGATATAATTTAGGTAGGACTCTCAGGTCTGGAGAAGAGAAGAAACCGGCAGCAGCCAGGTTCAAAGCAAACAAGGTGGTTTTTCATGTAACAGATGGTGGACCTGTATAACTTCTTGCCACAGAGACCTTGTAGATAATAAGCCTCACGCAAGGTCAAGGTCTTTAATTGTTACTAATCACCTCAAAACCACATCCAGCCCGAGGAGTGCCAGAGTTGAAAACAGCTGGAGAGCATCAATGTGTTAGGGGGAAGTATCATTCCTGCCTGTCCTGTGCTTATTCTTCCCTAGGCATCTCTGTATGGCCAGCACTGGACATGGAGCACTGAGCTAGCTGGGCCTTTCATCTGACCCAGTATACGCAATATAGGTTCTTAGGTGAAAGAAAAACATCAGTGATGCATCTCAGAGTAAATGAAGTCTTACCGCTTCCACTTCATGTAATATTAAGCTTAACTACCTCTTCCTTGCCTATTCTACAGCATCTTGATACCAGATAAACCTGCTTTTCAGTTTTTGACTGTATCCGCTCTCACAATCACAACACGGCAAAATTTGGAAATGCTAATTTTTTAATCAAATGAATTACCTTTAATTGCCAATTTGAAGTACCAGCAAATACCTAGCCAGTAGTCTTCCACCTTTACAGTCTGGCTAATTGATTTCTGTGTAACCCCAAAGAGTTAATCATACTTTATATGATACACAGGATACATTAAAGTTCAGTAATGAAAGGTGTCATCACCTTGAGTTCATCTTGCTTACATTATTTTGTGACCAAGTTATGCAATGATACAAACATTGACAAAACCTTACATGGTGGTGTGGTATAAAATCATCTTCATGTGCTGCCAGGAGATAAGAGGAGGGATAAGTAATTCTAGGAAAGCTTTGGGTTGGGCTGGTTTTTTAAGTGCCCTGAGACTGATTTTTCAAAGTGCTTCACTTATGCAGTGAAGTGAATTCATCAGCACATCAGCACAGTGCTCTGGAGCAACCATACACACACTAAGGGAGACTAATGGGCTTGTCCACAAGGGGTAATCAGTGCAAAATAAGGCAGGAGATAAATTCAAAGCGTGCTAGCCAGCTTACAATAACTATTATGGTCTATTTCCACATGCAGAAAAAAACTAATGTCACAGTATCTTGTGCTGACAATGACTTTTCCTAAGTTTTAAGTAAATCACAGACATCATAATTTCTCCTTTCCAACTGCTAAAGACCTTGTCTCTGCTGCCTAAAAATCACCTTTCGTCGCATAAAGTCTTTCCATCTTCACACAGGGAGAAGGCTGTAGTTGCCTATATGACGTACTGGGCAAAGATAATTTTAAGAAGAAATTCTGCATATAAAGAAGCATTTCTTCGTTGAAATACATATGCAACTACTAATTTTAAAGTTGTGGGGGCTGTGCTGTGTTTAAGTGGAAGAATGCACACATCTTTAAAAGTCATCAAGCTTGTCTTCCATAGACCATCCTTCCACAAGAAGCATATCCATGCACACAGTGTTTCCTTGGTTAGTATAGAATCATAGAATCATAGAATAGTTAGGGTTGGAAAGAACCTTAAGATCATCAAGTTCCAACCCCCCTGCCATGGGCAGGGACACCCCACACTAAACCATGTCACCCAAGGCCTCATCCAACCTGGCCTTGAACACCTCCAAGGATGGAGCATTCACAACCTCCCTGGGCAGCCCATTCCAGTGCCTCACCACCCTCTCAGTAAAGAATTTCTTCCTTATATCCAATCTAAACTTCCCCTGTTTAAGTTTGAACCCGTTACCCCTTGTCCTGTCACTACAGTCCCTAATGAAGAGTCCCTCCCCAGCATCCTTGTAGTCCCCCTTCAGATACTGGAAGCTGCTCTGAGGTCTCCACGCAGCCTTCTCTTCTCCAGGCTGAACAATCCCAACTTTCTCAGCCTATCTTCGTAGTAATCTGAGGAAGGAGAATAACAAGAATATCTAGCAGCAGCACCACACTGAATTTATGTCACTAGGAACAGGTATAAAGGCCAGACCCATGAAGTCAGTCTTTGTGGGTGAACTTGCCTCTGCAACTCTAGGTGAGTCTTCAGGGAAGCTGCAGACTCTGGATTTGTCTTCCACCAGTTTTATGAGATGGACAATTTCCATTCAGCGTCCATGCTCAGACAAGTGTGCTCTGAATAAATGGATCTCCCACAGAATCTACAGTGTCTCTTGCGGGTATCATCAACATCAACTCATCAGCTCAAAGTGGAGCTTACACAAAGAGATGTTACTCACACAAAGTGGTGATAATGAAGCAGATTCAGTGGTCTGCTTGATCTCCACACAATCATATGTTCCTGAACAGTCCAGACACAAGCAAGAACAAAACAAACTGTGATTTAAAATCTTTGTCCTTCTTCTGGTACAACCCGATATGGACCATAATCTTATTTATAATTATAAGAAAAAACCCCAACGAAAGTAATTTCAGTCATTTTACCTTCCAGTCAGTGTCCATTTGCAGGTTAGCTGTCAAATAACATCAGTTTTACACAGCAGATTCTGTTAAAAGACTGTGCAAACTAGCACTATATCGGAACTGTTTAAATGGGCTTGGGTAACCCTTGTTTTTGCTTGGAGCGTCCGGTAAAACAGGAACTGACAAGAGATGTAGTGCTATAAAACTTTTTATTTTATATATCCTCTTACCAATTTTTAGTCCTAAATTATGTATAGACACTTTGTCTTATAGCCCTTTGTAGGATTATGACCCAGAGAGCCCTTGTGAAAAAGTACATGGCATGCAAAGGGCAAAAACTGTGGCTTAGATACTGTGAAGTGCCATTGAATTCACCACATTTGGCAACATGGGTTGCACAGTAGTCTGTAGCAATAGTTATTAGACAGAGATTACATTTCCTACAGTGTCTTAATGTATTATATTATATTAATATATTAATATGCATGAAGACAAAGGGGGGGTTCATTGCCAAAAAGGATAGAAGTAGTAAGCAAGAGTATAACATGATCATAAACTGCTGGGTCACAAATAGAGATGAAATACACACAAGGCAGAACTCCACTGGAAGAAACAGAGCTGCATGTAACAGAAAAGCCTACTGCAGGGAATAATTTAAACTCAGACACCCAGACAGTGTTAGTTTGTGCAGTTGGAAGCTCTGGAAGAGAGTCAGTATATCAAGTTTTCTTACATGCACCCTAAAATAAACCATAAGCGATTTTGTATAAATAATTCCTGGCTTCCTCTAACATGCACATTAATTACTGCAACTGTTTTTAATTAATCAATCATTCTGAGTTTTAAATCTGGAAAGCATGCTTTATGCAATAATAATGGAGTGCTACGGAAGCTTAAGTTTTCAACTGCTTTAAGTTCAACAGAAAAAGGTTGTGTTCCATTTTAATTTACTGTTCAGGGTTTTGCTATAATTTTGTGCAAACAGGCAATGAGGGACCACTAAAATGCAACTAGTCCACTGGCACAACTCTGCAATGAATTTAACATAAAGTTCCTCTAATGCTAATTTAGTGAGGTTATAAGCTGACAGCAGAAACAGATTTTAATGAGATAATGGCAGAGGTTTACACTGCTTTATTTTCTGCTACTGAAGATCTGAGGGGGGGATATTCCACCTAAGTGGTTGCATTTCACTTGATTTCCAAGAGATCTTTTATTGAATAAAATCCCACCTACTTAAAAAGAAATGTTAGCAAATTGGAATCAACAATAGACAGACAACTGGAGAAAAGCAAAATAGGTCAAGTGAGGGAAGGTTTGGCATTTAACCCAGGGCAAAGAAGGTCTTGGGGAGACCTAAGAATTTAAGGTAATAAGGCAAGTGTGCTTCTAAAGTGTTTTCACTGGAGTAATCTGGAGAAAAATATGAACATGTGATAACTCAGGTGCAAAATCAATGCTATTGAGATGATATGAGGCAATTTACACTTTCTTCCCGGTAGCTGATTTGGGCTGTCTGCAATTTCTGATGGTTTTTGCTTGTAATGTTCATATTTGGAAGATTCTCACTGACACAATAGGTAGACCTTTTTGACCTGCTTGGTTTGTGTTGTTGTGGGGTTTTTAAAACTGTGTTTAGATGTAGCCATAATTGCTTTTCCTTTCTCCTATATGTTTCATACAATTAATGTTTCTTATATCTGAAATAGGCACTTTTTAGCTACTTGTCTGTAGAGTCTCTAGAAAAACAGTGACCTGAGGAAGGTTTCTAGACTTCATTGCAATTATATAACTATTGATATTATCCCCAACTGCAATCCACTGCCATAAGCTATTCTGTCATAGACTGAGAATCTCATAGTTCCCTTCAAGCAGTGCATAAGAAGTAGATTGCAACTTAACAGCAAACAACTATTCGACCAAAACACTAAAGTTTGATGGCAATTACATGAACTACAAGGCCGACATGTATTACAAATTTAAAGCTATCTGCACAATAGGCTTTGACACATACATTAAATGACATGTTTTGAGAAGCTTTCTTGTTCTAGCCTGTTTATGACATGAAGACTAAAATCCAGGTAACAAAAATAGTATTTCAGGTCTCTCCACCTGTTGGTCTTAATTGGGGTTACTGCCTGTCAAGTATGATGTGCCCGTTTATCTCATGTTAGTGGAAGAGTCATGATCTGATCTGATAGTACACAGGTAAGCTGCAATTTCCTTACTCCTATTTGCTTGATTTCTTTTTGCTCGATTAAGGTCTGAAACGGAGCTGGACCTGCTGTCACTCAAGAGCTGTTACTGGCTGTGGAAATGAAGCTGTCTGTTGCAGTATTGCTATACCTGCAATATTTCACAGGCTGAAAATTACTAACAGCATTTTCTGCAGAAATTGCTTAGGGCAAAATCAAATTCTCACTTAGTACAGGATCTTAATTTTAATCCTATGCAGGCAGTTGTGTGTGGTCTTTGGGATTTATGAAATACAGTGACTAAAAACTGCTGGAGAGATGGCTCTGTGTGCTCCTGGATTGAAAATAAGGAGCATCCCTCATAATCAGGCCCACTAGAGAACACTTTTCTTCTCTGCTGCCTCTCATCTGTCACTCAGTTATAAAAGACTTCTATCTTGAATTTCTTCCATCGGTTGTGTTTTTATTTAGGGATGTAAGAAATTCTCTCTGCAAGTGTTTTAGGATCTTACTTCGGAAATGCTGACTTGAATTCATTGTTGGTATTTCTGAAACAATTTTGACTGAAAGTCTAGGGTGAAAGAACAGTGTATCCTGCTTTTTTTTTTAACTTCTATTCTCGTTTTTTACTAGAAGTATTTCCATGCCAAGTGTTGATATTCTTTTATGCAGAAGGTCCCAACATCATTGCCCACTATTCTTTTTGTATTAGCTGCTAATGAAACATCATTGAGAATAAAACAAGCAAAATCAGATTTATATGACTTGTAAGGCATACAGCCTTTTCATTGCACAAACTCTGGTGCAGAATAACTTTACATGGCTTAAAAATAAATTTGCATCTCAACCTGTATCAAGAGAAAGATTTCTTGTACCTGTGACAGAAAGGTGAACATTTACATGAAAATTTATCGAGGGTGATAAAAGGGCAGCTGAATTTTCACTGTGGCTATGAATTAGTTTTAGGAAGTATCAGAAACATGCTCTATCCTTCCCTTCCCTTCTGAAAAAATCAGGAGTGCTTAGGGATGATGGCATCACCAGCAGCTGCAAATCTAAAGAACTGGTGTTCGTGAGAAGAGTGATCAGGTAGAAAACAAGAGAAAAGGAAGAAGCATTAAGGGAGGAGGCACTGTATAAATGAGAACTTGGAGACACGAAGATTGATACGTTGGAGAAGATGAAGTCAAGATGCAGAAAGAATGGGTTCACAAATGGAGGTCAAACCAGAAACCTGAGTGACTGAAAATTGGTATGAGACATTTTGATTAAGGAAGTCAACCAAGATAAAAGTAAATTTGAAATGAAAAGGAAAGACAGACCTCAAAGTTAAATAACGGAACACTGAGTATAATGTCACAAGAAAGAGTAAAAAAACGCATTCAGCCCTGTTCTGAGAGCAACAGAGTTCCTGATATCTGATTTCTTATGAATCTGTGTCTGTGATTTCATTTTTTTTGTTGTCCAAGAAAATGTGACTTCTGAGTGAAGATTTTCCAGGTGTTGGGCATTAATAATAATTCATAATTGTGCAGTCACTGGATGGAGCGAATGCTGCAGCCTTTCCAGCAGTAAAGGCAGGTGCAGATCTTCTTCACCCAGTCATCAATCTTCATGAAAACTGTAGGCAGTTGGTATTTTTAAGGCCTTCACTCTGTTATCACTAAGGTTTCAGCTTACCAATGGCTTCAAAAATGGGTCATTAGATTTAGATGCTCACATAAACATACACATAGCTGAATCAAATAAGCCTTAAAAAATAAGACAAATTGAGTGGAACAAATCCCAGAGGAAGACGAGCTGTGGTTATTGAGTGGAAATGAGGCAAGACAAAGAGAAAGCTGACTTCATTATGGCTTCAGGACAAGTGGTGAAAGAAGAGGTAAGATAGATTGAGACAGCATCTAATAGAGAGTTGGGAAGAAGGCAGAAGAAAGCGATTTATTGAAAAACAGGAGAGTAAGGGATAGGATGTGCAAAGGCTGTAGCTGGCAGGTTCTGAAGAAGGAAGGGGAAAAGGAAGCTGTTGCTTCCCAGTGACAGGCAATACAGAAAAGAGGCTTGAAGGCAGGAGAGAGCTCAGTAAACTGAAGAAGGAAGTTAAGAGATGGGAAGAAAAGTGAGCATATGCAGCAGTGGGAAAAACAGCAGTGCCATCTGACTGAAGGGACAGAAGGCAGCAGGCACAGGCAGCCAAGGACAGAGATGTGGATATGGGGAAAGGATAAACTGACATAAGGATGAACTGTGTGAAGAAAATTGAGTAATGGGTATTAGATCACTTTTGCCCTGCAACTGTGTGCCAGAGCTTGAACAGGAAGGCTAGAAGGGGCTGGCAAGCCTACTCAGCTATTCTGTGTTGTGGATACTGCCAAAGGGGCAGGTGGAGCTTAACTGGTAAATGCTTTGTTCATGAGAGAAATACTGAATTATGTCTGGCAATTATACAGCAAGGGAACTAGAGATAATGATGTGTCTGTGCATCAGTGTCTCTGGGATTATCGATTAATCATCAGTCAAAGCTGGTTGTGAACTCTCCAAGACATGGCTTCTTCAGATCAGGTTGGTACCAGCACCAGGATCAGCATCTTTGATGAACCATGGAGTGGGATTCCAGGGGACTGCCAGGCACTGAGCCACTGCAAACAAGGCAGCCAGCTGGCTCAGAGGCCCAGAAACTCTGGAACCACAGGGCAATCCAGAAGGCAGACCCATCCCAGCAATCGAGACCTGGGAAGAGAGCAGACACTGTGCAAAGTGAAGGTCACAGCTGTTTGTTCAGGATGTGGGCAGTGCTGGGCCCAATAAGACCCATACCAATTTCAGCCAGCAGCTGCCAAGGATCATACTTCATTTCAGAAGTCCCATGTGTTGATATTTGCAGACCCATCTTTTCAACATGACTTCCAGCTTAAAGGAATCATCAGAAAATGGTGCCTTTCAGAGTCTGAGTAAAATGTATATGTATTTCTAAGATTTGGCCACCTTGGCTTGCCACATGAATTTGCTACTTGCAGGATCATAGGTTTCCTAATCATCTTGAATTGTTAAAAGGTTTTTGCGCTTGGCAATTTGTGCATCATCCTCCCATACACTTCACTGATTTGATAATGGACATAAAATCTTTCTACCATGACTTGAGTCTTCTGAAATGAAGTTCATGTGAAGGGGAAAAGACCTTCTGCCTGACTCTGGGCCATATCAGCAAAAGTGCAGAGCAGACACAGCTACAAACTGAGTCAATAAGCTGCAAATGTTCATCACTGTTGCCTAGTGAGTGAATATTTGTTCCTCAATTCAAGGGAAGTTTTGAAAGTTTTAACCTACACCTTACTGCACTTCCGTTTCATCATCTGTAAATGAGGAACAAGCTCTGAGAGACAATGCCAATTATTTTAATGTATGCATAGGCCAGAAAATGCCTTTTCTTGGAAACAGCATGGAGGAGAAAAATAATGCTTCATTGTTTGGACACAGCTTCACTAAAACCCAAACTTTCTGAATGTGCAAAATTCAACACAAAATGAAAAAGAGTTACTTTTCTTCCAGAAGCTTTCTTCAGTTAATTTGTCCTCCCTTTCCCTATTTATAGTATCCCATTGCTTGACTTGCTCTGTCACGTTTCTCTGTCCTGAGGTTACTGAAATGTCCTGTCCTTGACACCATCTGAGGTTAGCCACAGTGACGTTACAGCAGCCTGCACAAGGATGATAAAAGCCAGATTCAGTTCTCTGTCAGGCACCACTGAAACACAGATGCTGAAAGCTGTTTAAGATCATAGGGTTTGTTTCTTGTAGTGACAAACTGGCAGGAGCTGCCCTTGTGTTACTTTTCAGAAAGAAGTTAGCTGATATAACACAGTGTCTCTTAATTGTTCTTCCAGTATCTGTCTCACATAGACCACATCTACAATGTCGTCTTATCGTATCGCATGTTGTAGTTTAGAAAGAAATATTTCTATTACAAGAAAAAAGGAAAAAAAGGGCCTTCTTTAGCTTTTTTTAGGATATAAGCACAAAATGGAAAATACAGAAAAGATATTCAGTCCTTAACTGTGAGTACTGTGGAACTGTAAGCTTATCTTTACTACTACCATCTAGTGCCTACCATTATTATCGCACATTTCAGGTGTGATATGATATAATCATTCTTCTAGATAAAAACATTTTCCCTATATTATTTATGTGTATAGTGTTATATATTGAGCTTTTTGACAAGGGTTTTATAGCAAGATTCTGGTCTATGAGAAAACAGAAATAAAGGATCAAGTATACAGTGCTTGCTCAGAGCTATCTGAAAGAGATCCGTTTGCTGAAATAACCACATGTGCTTTGTCTCATGGGTCTCACACTCAATTCTAGTAATGAATCTGCAGCTCTAGATTTCATATATATAGGAGACAGGTGTTTAACACAGAAAAAACCCCAGTATTTACCAGCAGTTAGATAGCTCAGTAAAACACACAGTGCTGGATGCAATCTTGACATCTTGTTCAGTACATGGCCTTGGATGGGGTAACTTACCAAGGAAGCTATACTGGCACATCAGTCCGGAATACTCTAAGAGAAAGAAAGATGTGATGGGTATAACTGGACTAATGACAAAGACTTTTCAACTGTAATTGGACAAAAGTGTTCCACCCGCCAGTGACTCTGCTGTTTTTCTTCCTGTTCCCAAACAGGGTGAATCTTGTAATCAATAAACAGATAGGACTGTACAGATCTTTGATCTTCAAGAAGCACGTACAACTGTGCAGGAAATGGAGGTGGAACAATATAAAACCCCACCTAAACACAGTTAGAACTATGGATATTTGGATAAACTGAATTAAGCTCCCTGAAGGGAGTCTCAAGTAACTATTAAAAAGTCCACAAAATTAAACAGGGAATAGACAACCACAAGCCAATAGCAAAAAAGTGAGTAATTGTGTGCAACCATGACATTTAATAAACAGCATGCTAAAAGAGAACGCAATTGCTAAGTATAATATATTAGTGTCACACCTGCTACTGTCTATATTGCTTTTCTCCTTGTTTTCAAGATGGCATTAACTGTATTATCTATAAATAGATTAAACTGTGGAAGTCCTTTACCTACAAATAGTACACACACGATTCTGCAAAAAGCACCTTGTTCGTGCTGATCTGAACAAAAGAGAAGATGATTGTGAAATGGTGGAGAGGATGTTGGTGACAGTTGGTGGTTGCTGAGACTGAAACTTCCACGTAACCAGAGACCTGTGACAGCAGTGGTACAAGCTTGTCTCCAGACTTTGCTATTCTTGTTCTTTTATGTTGATGTGCATGAGATAACTCTGCAGGTGACAGATATACCTATAAACCTTGCCATCTTCTTTCCTTGGTTACCAAATGTGATCTTGATACTACTTCTAGTTTCTAGCCACTAGAAAATGCGTTGCCTAATCATATACCAGACAAATATATGCCCTCAAGTAATCTGACCTTGAGAGAAAAATGAAGCAGTTGAGAGCTTACTGAAATATATTCCAGCAGGGACAGGGAGCCATTCCCAGCAATTGGCAAAAATCACTCAGAAAAAAAACAATGTTTACTTTCATCTCTCACATATCATCTCTATCTGCACTTTCTGTGATTATTCTGCTTAATTGGGTCTCAGATTCAGCTCCACACAAGAAACCCTAATCATTCTCTGATAGCCATCATTGTCAGAATGCACGAACCTCTTTAAAGCTAAGTTTCTCCTTAGCAACATTATTCTCTTTCCCAGTATCACATAAGAGGCTTGGTTTACATTTCAGCTAGCTGATGCCTCAGGATTGACTTTCTCCTTCATCAAAACAATAACATTTGCCTCTTACCCCAGTTTGAAGCAGTTCAGAAATCCATCCTCTCTTTCTCCTTCCTACCCTGTTTAACTCTCTTGTTCTCTTGCCAGTATTGCAGCAGGTTGCATTCAGAGTCCTGTAGCACAGGGCAAGCAAGTCTTGACCTGCTGCACTCTGCAGCAGCCTTTGAAGAAAGTCTTTTTTACCCAACAGAGTGGTAAAAAGGGCCAAGTTGTGCTCATTCATAAACAGAAACAACATCCACCACTCCACAGCCCTGCCATGGGGCTGAGGAGAGCTGGGCAGTACCATTTGGGTCAGGCATGTAGCACACTGTCTCTCACAACAGCAGGCAGGTTGTCAGTCCAAGATGCTGGGGCTTTGGTTACATGCATCTGATCAGGAAAAGATACCAATGTTTAATCTCCCTGCTATCTGCCTCCTGCAGGAATGCTGAGATGAGCTGCAAATGCAGCATTTGTACTGGTGTAGAATTCTTCTTAACCTTTGTCTCATTGACATTAGGCTGTGCTAGAAAGAATGTTGTATTTATTTTACAGTTTAATTCTAAAGGAAGTCAGGAAAAGTTTCCTGGAGAAGCACAGATACTCCTTCCTTTTAAAAACCTGTAAGAACAGTGCATTGTTACTCGTTGCAACAAGTACTTTCTATAGATCAAAGTGTTGTCTGTTTTTATTACTACTTTCATTGTGATGCACACAGAAGATAACGCTGATCTAGAAAGCAGATAAAATACTTCAGCCATTACAATGTAGCAACCTCAATTCATTACTTTTGAAATGAATACAGCTCTTTTATCAGATCACAGCACACAGCAGTAGTAACAGAAGATGTTCATTAGTAGTCAAATTCCTCAATTAACTTATTCAAAACTAGTTTTTATTGTATTCAGTTTTCCTGAGGAGTATTTACTGAAACCTGTAAGTTCACAAAAAATGTTCTTTCGAAGCATGTTTCTGGCAAGCTGTTTTGATTACACTTTCTGGCCAATTCTATACTTCTGCCGGCTTCTCTGGTATGTTACTTCACAGATATGTATGTGAAGAAATCCTCATTTAGGTTTCTATTGTAATGAAATCAGCTGTCCCAAACTTACAGGTGAGGCAGTTCATTAGAAGCTCAACAGCATTTTTGCCCCTTAAAGGCAAATCATCAGTAGCAGCTCTTGTCTCATGCCAGGTTCAAATCCAAGTACTGGGAAGCACCTACTGTCTACAGACACTTCTCTGAAGATGGTGAAGATCCCAGCCCTTGGTCCTGTAGCAGCTCTGCTCTGTACCATGTGAAATATGCCTCCACACTCCCATTAGTACTCATCTTAGAGGTAGGCAACCTGTACTGTAGGCATGAAGTAGTTATCCTTCTGAGGTGGTAAACAATATCCTGAAATTCCAGAAGTTTAACAATATTGATGTTCTCTTTGGATGAAGATTTCCAAATTTGCTATCCCTCACAGCTGGAATAGAGATGCAATCTTCGTATCTTCTCCAAAAAGTGCACAAAAACTGTAAACAAGAGCCTAAATATCAGGATGTGACAGACAAGGTGGGATTCAAGAGACCTACTCCTGCCTACTCGTATCTATGTTCTTGCGCCTTAATACCTGGTCAATATGAACGAAACAAGCCCCGGACATATGTGAGGTCTAAACACTGTCTCCAGCGTGGGACAACTCGGGCTCCTAACACTAGCAGTCTGACTGACTGTCCCTTCAGCAGGGCAGCTTTTTCTTTACAAAACAACATTTAAGTTGAAAAATTACCATTCATAGATCCCCAAATAGTTGATTGTAAACATTTTAGGCTCTACAATTAATGTTTGGACTCTTGGAGGTCTTCAAGTGGCCTCAATGCTCCCGGATTCACAGGTATGGAAGCAGCAAACTGGCATAGCTTGAGGCCACAGGTCAAGGTCTTAGGTCTCACAGCAGCCTCACAAGGCAGACGAGAGATAGACCAAGAGTCTGCAGGGTGGGTATCTGAAGAGCCACATGAACAAGAAGGGAAGCCTGGTGTTTTTAAGGCTATTTTCAGGGAAGACAGCCACAGTCTCAGCAGCCTTAGCAGTTGCTGAGTAGAACTGACATCCTTGTCCCTTACAGAGAAGTTTATCACTATGAAGGTTTTCAGAGGCCCTGCTTCCTTGACTGAGATATGTCTCTGAATTTTTGTACCTTTTGAGTAACTACCACT
The DNA here is from genome assembly GCF_963264785.1 of Psittacula echo. Classification (NCBI taxonomy): domain Eukaryota; kingdom Metazoa; phylum Chordata; class Aves; order Psittaciformes; family Psittacidae; genus Psittacula; species Psittacula echo. Next base: position 84,923,167 of record NC_137739.1, on the reverse strand, counting down.
TGGTTTAAAACCAAGTCTCACTCCAAGGCAAAATTATACTGAAGTATCCCAAGAGGTCAAAGAACTCATTCACTGGATGACAGTTACCAAAGCCTGTGTGTGTGGCTGCTCTTTTCCCATTTTTAGGCAGGTTCCCTTGCCTTTGTAAAGATCACTGCAGCTTCTATTCAATGTAGTGACCTTTACAGAAACAATGGTGGAATTGCATAAGGGCACAGAGACATTTTTGCTTTTAACCATTTTGGGAGAGTCTTGTAATAGACAAACTCACCAATCTGGAAATTAAAGAGTAAGATGATGCAAAGTAATATTAGCATATTACAATATATAATATAATATATAAAATACATAATATATAAAATACATAACATGTAATATATAATATATATAGTATAATACGTAATATTAGCATTCTGTGTCCTCAGAACTATGTTAATATGCTAAGTAACATTTTTGCCAGCTCATGGTGGGCTAGCGAAAACTTTATCCTCACTATGAGAAGAGGAATATACAGTCACAAACAGAGCTGAAGGGAACTTTTCCACAGGAAGTCTGTGATAAAAAAATGACTGGATGTTCTGGTTGCCCTGAGGTTTTATTCTCAGTGCACTACTAGTCTGCAACTTTACATTTAAAATAGCTTTGTGTAGTGTTCCACTATGAGGTCATTTAATGACATCGGTCAGGATTTGTGAGAGGCTCTGTATAAACACAGCAACATCAGGCCAGCAACTCAAACATCTCTCTCAGACCTATGAAATTTTCTTTTTGCTAATTTCTCGTTCACCGAGTAATTGTTTTCCATGCCATTTGATGTAGGAGAACAGGAAGAAACAAGCCACAATTTTAAGACAGTCAATTATTCTTTATATATCTCATAATAATGGTACACATATTAAGAATCTATTACACTGTTTCTGTACCAACATAATTTATCATTCCCTTATTTGGGTTAAGAACTGACTTTCAGTTCATAACATCACTATTAAATTTACCAGTGTATGAAGATGGAAATGTTACTAAAACCTAGATGGACTGCCAGTTCCTGACGTTTTGAGTCTTCGCTGTGGTAGGAACAGCCCTAATACAACCACAGAGTCACCCTGTTGGTATTCCAGTTTACTGCAGTAAAAATACGAGTCAGACTTCCTTCAGTCAACAGTGCCCTTGGTCATCCACAGGGTTTTGCCCTCACGAGAGTGAGAGGTTGCTTTGTAACCTTATTTTCTGCTGGGAGAGAATATCATCTTATGAACCAAAAGCCTACTGGAGAATGCCCTCCTTGTTTGCCCCAGCCCTGGCCCTGGTCAGATCCCAGGCACTGCAGCACTGGTCTTGTTCTTATGCCCTGAAAGGCAAGGGGTTGACGTAATTCATGCTACAACCACTTCGCTCCTGGGTGAGGTTTAACTGTTTTTGCCTGGTTCTACAGCTTATGTTGACAGAAGCTGACTTAACCAAGGCTTAAATATAGTTGTGCCTCAGTATGACTATTCACACATGCAAGGAAGGTGATGAAAAAGAAATGAAGAGTGCATTATAGTTATTTTACTTTGTAATATATTTAAAAGCTGTCTCCCACTACTGTTCCCATTTTCCAAATTTGACTGGAAGCTGGGACCTAATTCTCCACTGCTTTGCATTTCACAAGGAAAAAAAAGCTACTATCATGATAAGGTGGGATTCTGCAACTCCCAGTTTTTAAATATGTAAATACAAGGGCATCATGAGAATCAGACCTAGACACCAAGATTTTTTACTAAGTCAAATGAGCTCTTGTGATTTACCCAAACTGATTACCTAGATTTGGTCTTTACTAGAAGCTTAATGTGCTTTGTGTTTGAACTTCCCAAAGAAATCTGACAGTAACTGACTGACAAGCCCAGAGCTGTGTAACAAAGCAGCTTGCACGTTCTATTTGAAATCATATTTAGTTAAGAAAAGCAAATTCTTCATTCATATGAGCTATCCTAAAGAGATATAGAAAAGCTAATATAAAGAAAATCATGGATAGCTTTTGCCACATAACCATTCAACTGTCACTTGAAGACAGAATCATGTCTAATTATCCCTACAGTGACTAATGATTAGTGTTAAATATTTTCATTTCAGCCTTCTAGATCATTTTGATGGTTTTTGTCAATTGTGACAATTGACTGTGACAATTGTCAATATTAACCAGATATTTGTTCCAAGATACCAGATACTAATGAAGTCAAGTGTTTCCCATTCATAAATACTTTTCCTTGTCAGTGCTCACAAATTCAACTTAAACAAAGCTTAGCCACAGCATCATATATAATGCTTCAGAAAAAGAATTTCATTGTCTGTGTATAAGATCAGTAATTTCTCAGGTAAGCAGTAGGGCTTAATTTTAACATCACATATAGTTGCATTTTGTATTGCTTTTTTTTGATCTTATCCCATTTACCTGCCCATGGCAGAAGGGTTTGAACTGGATGATCTTTAAGGTTCCTTCCAACCCAAACCAGTTTGTGATGCTATGATTTTGTTTCTCTAGCTAGGGTAGAGTGCTTCTGAGGACCTCCTAGTCCTCAGACTATAGCAAGGATATTCACAACTCTAGGTTAATTTAGGAAATAAAATGAACAAGCAAATCAAGGTTTGTTATGCTGCAAGAGGTATGAAGCAGACTTCAGAATGCCCTGGTTCTAGTATAATTAAAGAGACATTAGGTGAACCTCAGCAAGACAATGAAGTTGGTAAAAACAAAAGAGAGGAGGCTCTTGAACAGATGAATATGTTGGTAAATGCTATAAAATGTTTGAAATACAATCAGCTCCCTGGTTGTAAGAACAATTCACTGGTGACAGAAGGTTTGCTGATCGTCAGCTTGTCACAAAGATGCTATTTTTAAACTTAAACCAAACATGGACTTTTTTAAATCCAGAGTCTTACAGACCTCCTCCTTCAATGTAAATGAGATAGTCTAAAATGCTGTGATTGAGAATTGTACATAATAATACTTACATGGGTGAAACAGCACCTGAAAGGCTTTATCAAAGAAGCTCTTTGATTAGTATAAAAGAGGATTTCTCCATATGGAATGGCACACCTAGATGATGAAGAAGAAAACATTAACTGTTTAGCTATCAGTGCTAGGTGCTTTATATTTTGGAGAAATTATTTGGGAAGACATTTTCAAATGAGGATCAAAATTAGCTATAAAAACCTTATCCTGGAGGGAAGAAAAGCTGAAAAACTGAATAAAAATCATTGTGCAGGAGAACAAGTTAAAAATGATCCTTATTATCTCCATGGTTTAATTTAGTTACCCCACCATTACCATTAAAACTCAGAGATACTGAATAAAATTATGAAATAAGCACAATAAGCACAGAAATTGTTCTTAAAAGGTTGTAAGTAATAGTTGAGAAAAAAAACCCTCATCAGATGTATATTACAGTGCTCTAATGTTGGGTCCATGAAACACTTGAAAAAAGGTTGAACACTTGCTGAATATAGTCAATAAGAAACCAAAATATTTTAGCAGCAGTTCACTGTTTATAGTCAAGAACAACTTAAATGAAATATTAAGCCATTCATTAGAACCATGTGCAGAAGCTCAAGTGGGTGGAATTACCTGCTGAAATCCAGAGACTTTAAAATGAACTTCTTGTCCCTCTCTGGTCAAAGCAAACAAACTGAGCCGAAAAGGAAAAGAAATGGTTCAGAAATATTCCAATGGCCAAGAATAAACCACTATAACCTAGAGCTCATAAAAGCAGGGAGGATAGGATGGAAAACCCAGTGATAGCAGATTTCAAATGATACATTAGGGTTCTGAGTATCAGATCTCTGTGGGATGAGGCATTAAGAGGCAGTTATGACTGGATCATAAAATAGCAAACTGATTCTCATTAGAGCAATTACAAGGCTTTTCCTCCAAAATTCTGGCACTCATGAAATATCACCTGGTAATTAAAACTGTATGTACTAATTGGTTACAGAAGAGACAAGCTATTGAGTAAATATATATATATAAAAATAGTTTTATATATTGACTGAAAGGAACTGTATCAAACAGATGGTTTCGTATCAGGAGGGAAGGGAAAGGCGAGGGAAAGAGAAAGGGGGGCATTCAATATAAATGTATACTGTTTGCTTACGTTATTTATAATATTTCCAGACAAGAAACAAACCAGGCTAGCTTCATTAGAAAGTATAATGCAAGGGCTGAGGCTTCCATGATCAGGATTATGTCTAGAACATATGATTCATAGCTGGTTTTAAAAGACAAACTGCATAAAAACTATTAAGTTATTTAGTCTAGACTGTAAATATGAAATAACAGCAAAAGACTGAGATGAGATCATGCAGATGATAAATACTTGCTTCCAAACTAACCGTCACACAGGATTCAGCACTATCTAGTTTACAGAATGTGCATGTCTCCATCGTTATTCCACAAAATACATAATATTGCCCCAGATGTCTATATGAAATGCAAAACAGTCTGGTTTTCCTTCTTACATACAATATGGGAATACTAGCTGATAAAAATATTTTGAAAATCCATCTTGAAAGCAATATAAAATTGCTCGAAACAGAATCTGAACAGGACTTATAGACGTGTGTATTGGGATTCAGCCTATTCAGGAGATTTAAGATGGGCATGATGAAGCTACTCTTTTTGTTGCTCTTTGTAGGAAAAAACAAAAAAGCAATCTTAAAACCATGGACCCAGGCAACAGCTCCCACTATATATTGCTGGAAAAAATATTAGGACAGCATCTAATAGGGGAAGACTTGACATATTCTGTGAGAACAGTGCCAAGCAAACTCTCCAAAATGGACAAAAATGGTAGTATAACTTGCAAAGAAAAGACAACACAGCAGAAACACTAAACTTGTGGAAAAGCTTTGATAGAGGTTGTATCAAACAAAAAGAAGCAAGAACATTCCAAGGGAAAAATAACTGAATTGGGTAGCCCTTCTTTAATCATCTATACTGCCTCTCTTCCAAAGCGTTTTCACCTCCTCCATACTAGCAAATGGTCAGTTCCATAATAAAGGTCTCAGAAAGCTTCAAGAAAAGGTTAAATACTCATACCAAGTTACGGTAGTATTCATCTAATTTGAAACAGAGGACAGCTATATTCAATATACAATTGTGTAGTCTTAATCATGTAGAAAGTTGTCTCGCAGGCCCTTGTTCTCATGGGGGACTTCAACCACCCTGACATCTGTTGGAGTGAAGGTACAGTCCGGCACAAGCAATCCAGGAGGTTCCTTGATAGTGTGGAAGACAACTTCCTTCTGCAAGTAATAGAGGAGCTGACAAGGAGAGGTGCCATGCTTGACCTGCTACAAGCTCAGGAGTGTTGCATCCCAACTAGAAGGAAGTGCAGCAGGAGGGCCAGGAGACCTCCTTGGATGGATAAGGAGCTGCTCAGGAAAATTCAAAGGAAAAAAGGGGCTTATAGAAGGTGGAAGCAGGGATAGGTGGCCTGGGAAGAATACAGGGATGTTGTCCGGGAAGCTAGGGACCAGGTGAGGAAAGCTAAGGCCCAGTTAGAATTAAACTTGGCTAGGGATGTTAAGGATAACAGGAAGGGATTCTGTAGGTATGTAGTGAATAAAAGGCAGACTGGAAGGGGTTGCCCAGGGAGGTTGTGAACGCTCCATCCTTGGCAGTGTCCAAGGCCAGGTTGGATGAGACCTTGGGTGGCATGGTTTAGTGTGGGGTGTCCCTGCCCATGGCAGGGGGGTTGGAACTAGATGATCTTAAGGTCCTTTCCAACCCTAACTGTTCTATGATTCTATGATTCTATTAATACCTATCGTAGTAACTACAGAAATGTTTTATTGCAAATGACTAAAAAGATATACTTTTATTTTGAAAACATTTTCTTTTCATTTCTCAACTAAAGCATTTTTTACTTGGAATCTCTGTCTCTTTTTCCTGCTCAAGTGCCTCAATTTGCAGTTAAAATGCAAAGAGATGTGAAGAAAAATGAGCTTAGTGGGGCAGATCAAAACTAACTCCCTTCATTACTCTGGCTACTCAGATTAATTTAGGACTGTGTTATCACATGGGTGAAACTGTTCAGAGGCATGACATCCTTATTTATTCTGAGGTTTGCAGGTGTGAATTGCAGTTGTATATATGCTTTCAAAATAGCTACTACAAGTCAAGTCATAGAATCATAGAATGGTTTGGGTTGAAAAGGACCTTAAGATCATCCAGTTCCAACCCCCCTGCCATGGGCAGGGACACCTCACACTAAACCATGGCACCCAAGGCCTCATCCAACCTGGCCTTGAACACCGCCAGGAATGGAGTGTTTACCGGTTCTTTGGGCAACCTGTTCCAGTGCTTCAGCACCCTCACAGTAAAGAACTTCCTCCTTATATCTAACCTAAGTCTCACTGTTGAAGTTTAAATCCATTGCCCTTTGTCTTATCACTACAGTCCCTGACGAGGAGTCCCTCTCCAGCATCCTTGTAGGCCCCCTTCAGATACTGGAAGGCTGCTCTGAGGTCTCCACGCAGCCTTCTCTTCTCCAGGCTGAACAGCCCCAACTTTCTCAGCCTGTCTTCTTACAGGAGGTGCTCCAGTCCCTGATCATCCTCATGGCTTCCTCTGGACTTATTCCAACAGCTCCATGTCCTTCTTACATTGAGGACACCAGAACTGCACACAGGGCTCCAAGTCAGTTTAAATTCTGTAATTATTTAAGAAATTGAGATGTTAGATGAAAATGAAGAATCAAACATAGTCTAGGCCAAAAAGCTAGAGACATGCCAGGAGAAAAAGGGTTCTAAGTTCTGTCATTTGAAAGCACATTATACAAAAACTTTTGCTAACTTTTATTGAAATTCTCACTTTAGAGCTGACCTTCCCCACCAGTGATTTTGTCTTGTTTGAATCAAGAGAGGCAGAAGTCCAGACCTGGGTTGGAATGAAAGTAGAGATGAGTGGAAGCCCATTGTACCACGTTCAGCCTCTCTACCTGTGAATTTGCTTCGCAGAGGCATGAAGAGGTCTTAAAACAGGTGAGGCACCTCTGATCTGCAGCCCTGGTCCATGCAGGCTAAAGGCCATGCTACTAGGATGGCTGCAAAATCTTGTCACTAGTGAAACAAGGAATTGGTATCCTCTGCACATTTGGGGTTTAGTTTTCTATACAAGAATGAACTGCACATAACAATCCCACACAGTATTGATGTAACCTTCCAAATGCCTCCTGCTTTTACAGTCTACAAATCAAGCTTCGAAACCAGCTTTTAAATGTCTCTTTTCACACTGAAAGAAACTGAGAAGAAGAAAAAAATAGCAATACAGTGTGGGGCTAGCCAACAAAATATTTATCAATTTCAGAAAGTCTTGAAGTATTTTGTTTCAAAGCATTGCTGAAAGAGCGGTATTAATGGCAAGACAAAAAATGCAATTCTGGCCAATAATCAGTTCAGAATTAAATTGTTTGTGTTATAGTTTATGTTAGATTTTTGTTCTATTTTGTTATATTTTTGTTATGTTATAACTGCTTATGTTATAGTTTATGTTATATTTTCTGCAGTTTCTTTCTGCTCAGACAAGGCCAAATGACCTTGACATTAAGACTCCAAACCGTATTTGTGAGATCAGGTTTCCATTCCCAGCCTCTGCTGAAGAACTGCTGTATCATCTTGAGCAAGTCGCTTTCCCGTTTTGTGGCCTCAATTTCCATCTGTACACAAGAGGTAATATGACAGTCATACCCAACTTCATACGATTTATTACTGTTTAAATTGTAAAGCAGAGACTGAGTCTTGCTGCTTATTCATGTAGGCACAAAACCAGTCCTATTTTTGTCTTGCTGCTACTCTGCTTGTGCCTCCGTGTTTGTGCTTAGAGCCTGAACTCCAATACACTGAGATGAAAGCTAATCTCTCAGCATTGCCAGCCTGTCTAGAACTAGATGATACCTAGAATCATATTAGAAACTCTGTTCTTCTCTTTCCTTCTCTCCCTTTCACACGCTTGCACAGTAAGGCACCTGTCTGCACCAGTCTGACAGCCAAAGGAAGTTCCAAAAAAACTTACAAATGCTTCTGGGATTATCTGAACCATATTTTGCGAAAGCTTGGTTTCAATAGTTTTATTACAAGCACAAGGATTTATGAGTGCATAAAATGCCAAGTTGCCTGCTACACAGCCTATCAAAAGTAAAAAAGGAATCAAAAAGGTTTACGAGATCACCATCCTGCAAGCATAGCGCATTCGCACCTAAGCACAGAACTGATCTGTTCAAGCCAAGAGACGTGCTCTGACATCATGGAAATTGCATGTCTCCCACACAAGGCATCTGAACATGTGAAAAGGCTGAGGAAAAATTGCTGCAAACGGCAAACCAGTGTTTTCACATGTTATATTGCATGGTGTAACACTGCAAACTATGCTTTGGAAAACAACCCTGCACCACCAGCTGGAGTATGCCAGCATCTTTCATGCCCAGCTCTACTATTTTAATGACCAGTTAGGGAATCTAACGCTATTATCACTCTTCCACTGTGTCATCCTCAACTCTTGGACTAAAGCCCATCCATCAGCATCGTTCAAGAAAAGTACCAGTAATCCTGTTCTACACATGTTCTTGATATACAGAGCTAAACCAAATACATACACATTTTAGCAATATCTAGACTAATCCCTAATATAATTAATTCAGCACAAACCTCCCAGCTATACTCCCATGCAAGTTAACAGTAGAAGACCTTTTCTCAGGATTGCTTTGAGACAATTGTTTGGCAAGAGGCTGTATATAGGACTGCTATAGACCTAATATTAAGGTGATTAATATGAAAGGACAGAAATCCCTTCTATTCAATAAACAGTCAAAAATGAAACAAAAAACCATTTCTATTCTTTTTCCTGTGGCTTTTTTCTGTTCAGAAAAGGCTAACTGACCTTGACAACAAGGCTCCAGACCATACTTGTGAGATCGGGTTTCCATTCCCAGCCTCTGCTGAGGAATTGTAAGGCTTGAGAAGCCCCTGCTGTTGCACAAAGATTGAATTTCATTAACATGAAACAAACAACCCAGGGTTCAGAATGCTGTAAAGTAGATCAAAAGGTTAATTCTTCCTTTGATGGAACAAGAAAGAGCTTTTAATACTTTGGCATACCCACAATGCTGACAGTAATACGTGGTTGTCAGTTTGTCGGTCACAGACTGAAAGGTGATAGCACTAGAGGAGAGCTGGGCCTGAGTCCTGCCGGGTGACAAACATGGGATGAAGCAGTTTTGCTGACAAACAGCAGAATGCATAAACCACATGAAGATTTCATTGGCAGAGCACAACACTCCCAAACAGAAATAATAGCTCTCTGAAAGAAGCTTTGTCCTGAGAAAAACAGCTCCACTGGGTTTGGGTTACTATGCTGGCGCTCCATTGGTGTCTACAAGATTTCGTCCCAAGCAAAGCCAACAAAACCTGATTACAGACCTTCTTTTCCTTTTTCCTTTCATCTTTTCTATTCTTTTATATTTTTTTTGGGGGGAAGAGGGGGAATGAAAAGTTTACAGACTTTTTTCTAAGACCTGCCTATTAGTTCTAGAGGATTCCCCACAGTGCTTTTGTCCAAGTTGCAGAAACACTTTCTGAAGGCTGTAAATCCTTTAGCTCATCACTTCCTTGAACACAGCTAACATAACACTCTCCTACTGGAATAAAGGCTGGACAGAATATTGTTCCCTCTTTGGATAATTTTGTACAAACATACTGGGGGTTTGGGGTTTTTTTCATGGAGAACTGGGTCTTTCAGAATTGCCAGACTGAGAGCATTCCTGCTTCTTTCCCTTTAGAGATGAGAATATGAAGCATTTCAGTGTTCCCAAAGTGAAGTCTGAGATTCAAAAACATGAAGCTGAAGCAGAGCATTTTGCTTTGTCTTAGCACAATACCAGACCACAAGTCCCCAGACCAGCAGATGCTTCATTCTCCCATTCTCCCCTGGAGGCTGAGCTCTCCATCAGCCTACACCTTCTTTGAGACACGGTGACCTCCCTTCTCGCCCTTTTCCACAGTGCAGGTACCATCAAATTTGACAGACAAATCCATGGACCAAAAATAACTTCCTAAATCCATTTTATTGCTTGAAAAACATTCAGCCATTTGCTTTTCTCCCCTCAATGAAAACTGTCTGCAAAAAAAAACTCTTAGCAAATAAATTTGGCTGAAAAAGTCTTTCTCCATCAGGTGTTTCATTTAGACTTCCTATTGGAGTCCTAGATTTATTTTGTTATTTCAAGCAAAATAAATTTTGCTATTTCTAGCTTATGTTATATAAAACCTATTTAGATATGGGCCTTAACTGCTAAGCTGTCAGAACAGCTGGGGGACAGGACAGGACAGAGAGGAATTCTGCTTTACGAATACATCAAGCTATCGCCACACAGAATATTTAGACCTCACATACTAGTTTGGAAACGAACATGCAAGCTTCCATTGGGGTTATTGAAAACATGCTTTTGTACTTAATGTGTGGTGCACGTGGCTGCTCCTGCTCGGTTATACTCTAAGGATCCTCCACTTCAACATGTATGTGATGCCACTTACAGGGAACTCTTGTTCTTGCAAACTGCGCTTCATAAACACAGTGGATCTTGCCATCTGCTTTATTTGTTAAAAGCACTAATTCTTGCAAAGTAAAATATTAGTGTATATGCTGTCTGCCAGTCTGTGAAAAGGTAGAGAAGAGGGAAGTTCTCAGACAACAGCTTCCCACACCATCATCTTTTTCGAGTCTTTAAATGGCTGGTACTATCATGCAAAGAGTGATTGTATCTGCATTCATCTTCATGTATGTCTGAATGATCTCCACCTGTAAAGTGAATTCAAGATTTACATGTTCATTTAAACTCCCTGATAGCAATGTAACAGATACACTGTTTCTGAACATACTGTTCTCTTCAGGATGCTATTCTCATTCACTGCTGAATCTACACTGTAGAAGACACTAGCGAACATTTTGAGTTTTAGCATAACTTAGTCAGAAGCCTTCATCTCAGTTCTCAGTCCAGATACAAAGAAAAGAAAAACAAAATAGGAATTATCTCACTGAAGAAACAATATACAAAAAAAGAATACTCTGGCTCCTATTAGAAAGAAAGCTCCGAAGAAGAGGTTTGTGGGTTTGTTTCATTGGTAGCAGATGTCAGTTGTTATTAAACCTGATGTTTTTAAAGCATGTAAACCAACGAGCTATCGCCTGTCAAAATCAGTTTTTAAACAATCACTTCCACCCACTAGGCCCTTCAAGTGCCGTAATAGGAAAATACCATTTAGGAAATAACCTGGTTCTAGTTGATGATACATTTATAGCCGAGTACAGGCAATGAGTCTCTGCCACTTTAACCGAACTATTGACTCTGCAGGTGCTGTTCTGTGCAAAATAGGAACTGGTTCTGAAATTAAAGGCTCCGGCTGAGTGCATCAGCTTTCATTTGGCAGGGGAATCAAAGGCAGATGACTCCTTTTCTAGCTTTTAACCCTGGAGTGGGCAGGGGTCAGCTCCTGTTCAAAAAGCTTCAGGGCACTCCATCCACAGATTCCTTTCAAATCTTTTTCTGACCTCAGGCTGCTAGACTGCAGTTTGTCCTAGCTCCCCTCACTACTATCTTCAATGCATTCCTCAAGCCAAAGGCAGAAATCAGAAATTAAGTCTATTGTGCTTATTCAAGCAATGATGGCACAGGAACCGCAGCTGGCTGGTGTGAAGCTGGTGTGGAGAGCACTTCCATGTCACTGCTCTTGTTCAAAGGGATTTTGCTAGGGACTGAAAATCTGGTCCTTCATTTTCAGGTGTAATTCACATTTGAAATACAGTATTTCCCAGTGGAAAGATTTCTTACCTAGATCAACCTTCACATTGCTGTGATCAAACAAACAGGGATCAGAAGAAGAGCTTCTTACCATAAGAAGGGCTTAGCTCAAGCACAGTATCTGATCATGCTCCAGACTGTGCTGGGCATCTTACAGTACTGACCCTGTGCACCAGAGGTTTCAGCTGTACACCACATCAGATATAGCAAAGAGGCAGGAATCAGTGGGGAGGAAATAAGACAGGAAACAACAAGAATACAACAGCAACGTATCAGACGGGATGTAGGCAGGCTCGTTGTTCCTAATGAACCATAACAGAGCTCTTGTTGCCTCCTGTTTGTGGCAGATTCTGTTCTCATGGAGAGATTTGAGCACGACAAGCGACAGCATGAAGGTGTTCTTGCCACACTGATACAGCTATACCACTGACTAATGTTTAGCACAGAGATACATCCAGGTTTAAAATTAGCTATGCTGGGTACAGCATGCAATATTGATCTCACAGAGCGGTCAGAATGGGAGAGAAACTCAGCTAAGGAGCTGAAGAAAATGAGCTTATACTAGGCTCTGTGCTGCATTGGAGCAATGGCAAAATGAGGTGGTTTAAACCTAGCTAGGATGCATCTATGAACATGCCACTAGTTTGAGGGCAGTGTAGATGTATCCTGGCTGAGGTACAAAAAGACTTCACTTCTTCCCCTTCGCACAATCAGATGCATATGTGATTTGAGAAATTTCCATCTTCCTTCCGCATGTGGCTCCTCCTGGGTCACTCCACACCGCTTACCCCACTAGACAGAGCTCTAGCCCAGGTATGTCTGGAACATTAGGTTTTCCTCATATGTTTGCAGAGAGATATCTCTGAGACAGGGGAGCCTCACAGGTTGTTTTTACCTTAGCAGGTTTGATTAGGTAGGGCACGGAGCTATACCACTTCCAGTTCCAAGGTTAGTACAGTCATTGTTATGAACCCTGGCAGTGTTCAAGGCCAGGTTGGACAGGGCTTGGAGCAACCTGATCTAGTGGAAGGTGTCCCTTCACGTGACAGGGGGTTGGAAATGGATGAGCTTTAAGGTCTCTTCCAACCTAAATCGTTCTATGATTCTATGAACTGGGGATCTCTGCACCACAGTCTTTTGAGTACGCACATATCCTTAGAAGCTTATTAAACAAGACCTCACACAGTATATGGGATACTAATATCCCTTGTGGGTTGTATATTTGTTCAGAGAGATTCATCTTTGAGCACCCAATGTCCTTGAGCTATCTACGCCAGCATAGCAAGTTATTTCTTCAGCCCTAAATCTGCCCAAATGGCAATTATTCAAGTAATGTCATCATTAATCTGAGTGGATTGTAGGGAAAAAATTATTTTTGCCAATAACAACAAAATCTTGGTACCTAGTGGTGGTCTTTAAATCTATGTGAAAGGCTTCTATATAAAAGTAGCAAGATTTCCATGCAGCAGACTTCTCAAAATATGAATGTAGGTTGCTTAATGTTAGTTTCTGACTTGAAAAATACTGACCTCAGATTGAAAACTCAGAGGCAGAATCAAAATGAAGAGTGCAGTATTCACGTCTGATGAAGTATTCATGTCTGGACATTTCCTCCTGGCTACTGTATAGAAGTATTCTCTAGGCTCGCAAGCAATAGCACTACAGGCTTTTCACTGATTAATCCTGCAGGGGTTTGAAGGACACTGTCAAATAGTCATAAAATTTACAATACCTATTAATTAACATCCCGCCTATATGTCTGCCAAAGCAGGGATTATTTTCTTCATTCCTTTTTCTGGAGTTTGACTCATCCAGTTTTAAAATGGATGAGGAGATCCCATTTTATTGCAAAGGAGCTCTAATTAATGTTCATTTACAGCTCTGGAGAGTTAATTCCAATTCTAAGCTGCATCTGCAGCATTGCAGCCATAAACTCAAGTCCAGCAAAGGACATTTGATCTCATGAGCTGCTGTGCCTATCTTCATGATATTCCCCTGCTTTTCTCATTGTCCTTCTTCATGTTTGATACCATTTATAAGAAAACAGAATCTGTTTAGCACTTTGTCTGCTCCTGCTGCATAATCCTTTGCAACACACTGCTGGCAGTTACAGGGATAGTTATGTGACCAGGAAGGTTCTGGCAGCGGGTACTGCCCAGTGGCAGGAATGAGAATAGTAGTTTATTTCCATACAGAGTCCTTCTAGAAAGACAGAGGATGCTGAGAAATCAGCAGGAGGGAAATTCTTTCCAGCAAAACAACAGAATTTGCAGGCAGTATCCCAAATCTGTCTACCCAGCATTGTCACAGCGCTTTGACCAAGCCATTTAACTTTGCCATATCTCAGGCTTCTGGGTGGCAAAAGAGGGACAAAGTACTCCTGACAAGGGTGGTCTGTTTCTATGTCAAGACAGGGCTTATAAGCTGAGCACTGCTAAAGCATTTTCAGGCTCTCAGAATTAGGTTTAAACGTTATTAAATACAGAAGACAGCTGAGTCTTCTCAGCACACAATGTGCTTTCAGCAGGGCTCAGTGTTTTCTTAAAGGGTCTTTGTATGGTAATGTGACATTTTACAGCCTATGTGTAGGCAATTATCTTTGAAAGAAAATGACCACTTTTTTTTTTTTGTGAGAAGAGGCTTTGATTAAAACACATTTCTGGGGGAGCAGATATGCAAGGGTGGAATGTGGATACAAAGCTGATCCAAGAGCTGGAGCTGCTATTAAAGGCACTAGAATAAAGTCGCTTGAGGAAGCCTTAGAGAAATTCAGACAGCATCAGACTCTGACACCGACTGGAGCCAGTGTAGTCTGTTGTGTCTGTAAAGTATTCAGTATCTCCTAGAAGGTCTTCCGTAACTAGACAGCTGCACTCCCACATGATTCTAAGTGGATGACAGGAAAGAATAATTAAAAGGCTTGTTGTTGCTGCTTAGCATCTCAAAATTGTTTGGACTACTGTGTATACAAGACATGCAGCATTAAACATTAATAATATCTGGTTATATTGGTTTGAGTGCAAATTTACTACTAATTCTTGTCCCCAGAAAGAAGCTGTTATTCCTTGCTCCTGCAGCAATGAAGTCAGTGGAGTTTTTGCCGCAACTGCACTGGGAGCAGGAACAGGTCTTAACAGAGGCTTTGAAGCTGCAGTGCAAAACAGGCATATCACCTCCATCCACATAGTACCTCCGCTGTGTGTGAGCAGAAATACTTCTTTTGCTTTAACTCACAACCAGCGCCATAAAGTTGTCATGCACAAAGCATTTCCATGCACTCTGTGTGTTATGTCAGTGCCTACTCTGGGTACAGGTAATCAGGTGCGTTCCCACATCATTTGGTCCCTGACCAAACAAGACTTCAGCATGCTTGGCAATCTCCGAGCCGGGAACATACAGCCTGTATTCACAACTATTCCTACCAAACCCATTTGCTTTTCCACCTACATTCTTTAGGCTATAATTTGACATTCATCTACCAAAGAATAAATTTAGGTCCCTTCAAATACTTCCTTTCACGACTCCTTCCTTCCATACTCTCAAACGTAACAGTCATGCATTTATGAGTTTATGGTTGAGAGTGTTTGCCACAGGGATATAAGGAGGCAGGAAGACAGGTTGGGCAGCAAACTGGAAAAGCACAAATGGGAATGTCTTCAGGATTCAACATTCCAGTGTCTGTACTGGATATCAGTGCTTTTGAAGTAATGTTTTCTCCATCTGTTTCTCTTGGTGTAAAGTCCAGTAGATTTGAAAAATAACAGAGGCTTCATTTAAAAGCACTAAAAATGACAATGAGCTTCTGCAGTTTAGGCTAGGACCATGTGAACATGAATTGTAACCAGGCATTTGTAAATTAAAGGGCAGTAAGAGAAAACAAACCCAGAAGTGATTTTTTAAAGGAGTTATTTTTCACTCACAGTAAAAATGCAGCCAGCTTCTGGGCAGCTTATAGAATCATAGAAGAGTCTGAAGGGACCATCAAAGGTCATCTAGTCCAACCCCCCTGCAATGAGCAGGGACATCTTCAACTAGATCAGGTTGCCCAGAACCACATCCAGCAAGAATGTCTCCAGGGATGGTGCATCCACCATCTTTCTGGGCAACCTGTGCCAGTGTTTTACCACCTTCATTGTAAAGAATTTCTTCCTCACATCCAGCCTGAATCTCCCTCTTTTAGTTTAAAACCATCACCCCTTGTCCTATCACAATAAGTCCAGCTAAAAAGTCTCTCCCCATCTTTCTTATAGGCCCTTTTAAGAACTGAAATGCTGCAATAAGGTCTCCTGGGAATCTTCTCCCAGCTGAACAATCCCAACTCTTTCAGCCTTAAGGCTTCATTCATGAGCCTTTGCTTATAAGTAGTAACTTGAGTCAAGTACTTGTCAATTCCTTCTCCTCCCACCTTGTATTTTCTGGATTTTGTGTTTCTTAGCCCTGAAGATGAATCATGAGCCAAAGAACAACCAGTACCACACTTCCTCTGTCAAGAAGGTAAGCTACCCAGCTTTGTTATGGAATCATTTGCTTCTTCCTGTGCATCTGAAGAGCAAACAAGGTTGTCAGAACAAGAGCTCCAGTGGGGAGCAGTAGGTTGCTTACACAATTTCCCATTACTTGCAAGTCTATCAGCAGTGAAGTGTTTATTCTACTAGAAAGCAAATTGGGTCTGATGATGCTTAAGCCTTCCAGCTGAATCACCTCTAACATAAGAAATCTATTCCCACAACAGCTCTGGGGTTTTGGCCTGGTTTTCAAAGGAAATGAGTCAAAGTCTTCATACCCATCTCTTCCAAAAACCTGTTACCCAGTTCGAACCAAATTCATCAGAGGGTACAGAGCATTGTGAAACCAGGCAGCCAAGTAGAGAAATGCAGGGATGCCCCTACTGGGGGATAGGCAGCGAGTAGCCTCTTTTCAGACATCAAAGGGTCTACAGGAGAGTCCTACCCCAAGACAAAAACCTCTGGGAAACCAGGTTTCATTGATTTCACTGCTGCTGGAAACACTTATTTGATGTTTTAATGTCAGGTGAGAGATAAAGATGTTCTTAATGGTCCGTGTTATTGCAATAGCCATATAATACAGCCTTCCTCCAAACTGATCAGAGTTTATTGTAAAACCATTTGTTTTTCTCATCCCACAAGTCCATTTGAAAGGCTGCAGCAAAATGTCACTGCTCTAATTGTCAGAAGTTTGGAAATTAGAAGGAAGTTCAGTTTTCCTTGGCAAGTTTGTATTATCAGCTCTAAAGACAACAATAACCCTTTAATTGGAAGACCCCTTCTCTCACATCTGCTTTCCCCATATTCCACTGTGGGTTTCCAGAGAGACTGTCCTCTTGTCTTTGGCTTACTGAGGCTAAACCACACTCTGTTAATCCTCTTTGTATTATAAACTCTCCATTCTCCTCATCATGTTCTGCTTTAATTCTTGTCTCCTGAACATGCTTGTTCAGTGGTCAACAAAGTCATGCCTTGTACCCTACTGCTAATACTTAATTTCTTCTTTCACTTGCTTGAGACAAGTTCTAAGATTGCACTTGCTTTTTTTATGGTTTTATTACACTGATAACTCACAGATATCCTCCATCCTTCTCCCTCTTTATTACTTCCAACACATGAGCTCCAAGGGTGTCCCAGAATTTCTGGTTCTTAATTCTATACATAATCTTAATACTTTGTAATAAAGTAAAAATTAACCTGTTCCTCAGGCACAGATACTTAAAGTCATTTGATTCTTTCTGTACCATATCATAGTTTGTCACCTGATGGCATCTCCCTACTTAAGGCTACCAATAATTTTATCAGCATAATTTTGGGTTTGTGTCAGTATCTTAAGGAAAATTTTAAATCAGATAGATCCCAGAACTGAACCTTCAGAAGCTCTGTCACTAACTTCCTTTTAAGCTGATTCTTCTGTCACAATAACTTTTAATCTTAATTTTATTGGATAAACAGCCCAGTTAACCAGTCTTCCCCTCTTGCAAATTTTGGCACCCCTAGAATGGGGTGTCACCCACAGAATACTGGGACTTCAACTCTCACCACCTTTCCTGATGTCCCTATACACATACTGATAGAGAAACAAAGCTTTCAGGCTACATGTACAAAAAGAGAGAAAATTTGTATTGATTATAAGTTTAAAGCTCAAATCAGTATAGTGTTGCTACTGTAGCTCTGATCCTATGGAGTCTGAGAAAGAATGGGCAGGGAACTGAACAGGGGCAATGTAGACAACTATCCAAAATGAAAGGTGAAAGCGAACATAGGTAAAGGACATGGATAACGAACCAACTAAATAAAAGCATCATTACTTTCAACATTCTTCAGTATCATGCAATTTTAAGAGCCCTATAAATGCCTACTAAGGATTGTTGATTCAGCCTCATAAAAACAGTAGTAATTTTTGAGGTTATCATGCCTGCCACCCATAAGATCCATTACCTTGCTGAGAAGAAGAATAAATAGTTGCTCTTCTCAAAATTCACAAGATAGGGGGAAGACAAAAGGTTGGTCAGACTTCTTTAGATAGCATTATCTTCTAGCTAAACATACACAAGCATTTATCGCACAGTAGATGTTCTTGGGAATTCACACAAAAAGTAAATTCAAGAAGAGGATCTATCATTAATGCTTTTGGACAAAACCAGACCACTCAGAGGCTGGAATTACAAGGCACTTTTTTCCAATACTGAATATTCACTGATTACTCAGAAAATGCTCTTAGCCTCCAACCTCTATTTCAAACCACAGAAGCTGACTATCATCTTTCTATAAAATGGGAGCTACACATGCATTTAGGAATTAAAGGGGGACATTCCAGTAAACTACCGTTGGTGCAGGTTTTCAATGATCAATTCATTTGGGATCGCAATGAAAACAGTCGGGCTTTTTTTTCTCTAATAGGAAAACACATTAAAAGATGCCCAACTCCTCTACCAAACATAGTTCTCCAAAGAAGAAAGAACTTTTTAAAGCGATTTATGATCACCAGCTTCCTCCAAGATCATTGGCCTTGTCTTTTGTCGGAAGTAGCACTTACTTGTGACCACTGTTGAAGACAGGATGTTGACCTATGTGGACTTTTGGTCTGAGCAAGTATGGCTGGCTTTATGTTCTTACATTAGACTCAACATTTTATATTCAGGCACAGCAGGATGCATCCCAGTGAAGCAGGACCAACATTAATGCTGGAATGCTGTAATACACTACATCAGCAAAAAGCCTCTTTGAGAGGAAACACAGCAGACTCACAAACCGGGTTTGGTCATGTTGACAGTTATACTGATTGTGTGAGAAATTAATACACTTTCAACTCAAATAAAACCCTGTAACTTATGTTCTGGAGGAAGTCTGATTAATATTTTATGGTTTATTACCATTTTTTTTTGGTAAATTATTCAAAAGCATAGCTCGGCAAAGCACACAGGAAGTCCAGAGTGTCAGGTCAATTACTTGTTTAAGCATTATGTAGAATTTCAAGTATTTGTTTCTAATTATGGAGTATAAATGTTACGATTGGGGAACAAAAAGTAAGGTGGGTTAGACATGTTCAGTTTTTAAGAGTCCATTTAAATATCTGGGGACTAGTACCCCAAGTGTTAGACTTCTCCCTGTCACTACAATTCTTGTAGCAGCAGTAGTTCTGAAGCAAAAACCTATGCTGCTGTGTGCTAGCTGGGAGAAATTAAGACATGTAACCAAGGATGTAATTTCTGCATGCCTTTATCATGATTAGATGAGCAAACTGACTAGCTACAGGAGCAACTGCTCTATTAGGGATCATTTAACAGTCTCTCCCAAAATTTGTGAGCAGCTTGTAATTTCAGAGAGTGAGAAAACAGTCATTTGCTGACGCTTTCCAGCTCCCTGCTATTGTGAGACTGTTCTCTATTGTATGTTTCCAATTGATCCCTCCAGACCACTGAAGCTTTTTAAGTCCTATATATAATGAACAATGGCTCCATTCGAAGGCTGCTTTCAACACAGCAGAGCTCATCAGGAAAGACACCCAGCCCAAGTATTACTCTTCTTAATTGAGTCTAGCTTCTCCTTTATGTGTCTGCTGCTCTGGAAATAGTTCTAGTCTTCTGAGCTGTATATACATATCATTCTGATATGTAAACACCCTCAACATGCTTAGCTCTTTATTACTCCATCGGTTTCACTATAACCCTGTGTGCTCCAGGTTAGGGGCATGAAATGTTTCAGCGTTTCATGGGCAAGAAGATCTGCAATTGTTCACAGTTTGCCTTAATGGCTGTTCTGATAGTCCCCTCATTTTTTCTCAGTCCTTGGCCACTTCTTTAACAACATGTGAACACCTACCTACAACCCACACTGCAATGAAGATTTAATAAATGATCCCAAAGCAGTAAAAGGGAATAAGAAGGTTCAGATCCTCAGTGTCATCCTTCAAAGCTACAATTATGCTCCAAACAATTCTAAGTGTTACTTAATGTTTTCCTATGTAACATGTGTCTTTGTCATTGCCTTGTCCTGGAACGAGGCAACTTTGCTTTTCAAGCTGGAAATCCGTTAATTTGAATCTGAAAATCCTGGAAATCTGGAAATTCAATATGGAAATCTGAAGAAGCCTGTTAATGCATGTTGGATACATTGAATTATCACATTTTAAAATAGCTGCTCACCCTCACACCATCACAATCATCCCAGCTGAGTCTAGGGACCCTCCTTTCAGGCTTGTCTTTGCAGTTTAACAAAAGTCAGGGGTAAATCAATATGAACATTCAGCAGCATCCTGGAAACTCCTCGATCTTCCAGGATTCTTGATTCCTGTCCCCAGTGACAGCCTTTCCTACAGCTTTCTGCTTCTTCTACAGAGATCAGGGATGGAAAGCATCAGTCCTATAATGATTCTCTCTGCGATTACACAGTCACATTAATGTAATCTAAATCCATGCCAGTGCTTAATGGAATGGTCTTTCCTACCTCCATATCACTAAACACTCCTACTATGTTCCTTGTCTTGTTGTAAGAGCCCAAGCAAGTACACAGTGAGCTAGATCAAGTACCTGGTGCAGCAGAAAAAGTCATGGCAAGGCAAAACAAGTGAAAAGAAAGGAGACAGAAGAGAGGGGAGAGTGGGAAAGGGTGGAAAGGGGGAAGACTTTAACAAGATGACTTTCCTGATTTAGTTTATGTGGCCACACAGTGCTAGTGCCTTGTCGAGGGGGACAGAGAAACACTTTCAGAAGCAGAGGAGATAGCGGGACTACCACTCTCTGTGACAAGCATGGACCTGTGCTAGCTTGAACTGACTATGTAACCACAGCTTATATATCACCAAAGTCCAGGCTTTCTGACCAAGTCAGGAAACCCATTACACAGGAGCATCCTGACTTCATAGCTGAGATACCTCACCTTTACCTCAGTGTCAGAAATGAGCAGGCAAATTGCATTTCAAGTAAGGAGCAGGGAATGCATGTAAGACAATGCTTATTATAGGAAAACCTGATGAAAAAGAGGAAGAAGCACCAAAAATGAATGCTTTAAGATACATTAGCATAAAAGCAAGCTGACAATACCATTCATCAACTAACTAAATAATTTCCAGACATATTTTGAGCAACAGAAGCTTGCAGATCTCCCACTGTTCCCCATTTCCATTTAACAGAGACATTATATCTTGTTCTCTAAAGCATTAGGCAGAGACCACAGCTGAAGACCAAATTGGCAGGGCAATGGTGTGATAAAGTTATTCATCTAAGTATTTCTAATACCTGGCATTTCTTCAGTTATTCCAAGAGACTATCAATGTTCTGCACACGAAGAATGAGTTACAGCTCACCACAAGCTGATAAAGTACAAAACAACCGTATTGCACAGCTGGAAAACAGAGGCACAGAGCATTAGTGTCTGTAACCACATTATAAAGTAGTAGCATCATGTGGGTTACCCGTCTATATCCAAATGCAAAATCTTTAATGTCAGATTTAGCACCAGTGGCAGTCATTGTGGCAGTTGCCACCACTGGCTGTTGCAGGTTTTGGATGGACAGACTTCATGCCACTCTGAAATGGCTCATCCTGTCTGCCACCTTTCAGTCTTAACATTTCAAATACGGGCAGGAAAGCATTATCTGTGAGGCATGCAAAGTAACTTCATGATCCAATCTTGATGCTTTCCCCAAAGGCAGGCCCTGAAGAGATACTTGGTTAGCTACAGAAATGTCACTGAAATACAGAGCCTTTCAGGCAACCCCTGATTAGCTCAGAGAACAAGAAAAGAGAGACAACAAATGTTCTTATGAGAACCTGTATATTTTTCCTTCACTACTTTCAGAGCAGTACAACAAGCCATGCGTCACTTGACAGGCTGCTTTCTGCTCTGCACCAGGGTGAAATACGTACATTAGTATCCGCTCCTAAGGTGTCAGCATTTCAAATTGTGGAAATGTCTTGATGAGATTACTGAAGCTCAGCTCCATTCTTCTCTTTCCACCCACAAGCTGCAGGCAAATTTATACATTAAGAGATAGTGGAAAAAGTCAAATTCCAATCTCTTCTGAGGACCCCTGCAGAAACTGATACACCTGGTGGTTCTGATCAGGTGAGTTCTGGGTTTCTGCTTTTCCATTGCCTGGGACTGCAGCAAATATAAGTCCTTTCAAATCAAATAATAATGCTGTTGAGTACTTCAGAGGATTGTCTGTTCTTTTTGGAATGTACAAGAGAATCAACCTTCCCAATATGCCAGTTCAGCAGCTTGGCTGCTATTGGATAACTATCCTTTACATTTTCTGTCTTACTGCCTTTCAGTGTATGTGGCAGCTGGTTTAAGTGGAACTGTTCCTAAACCGCAATGAAAAGTGAAGCATCCCGCTTGAATGCAGCAGGGCAGAGAACCAATGTGTGCAAAACCAAGCCTTTGCCTTGCTACAAAACGCAGCTACCGCAATGTGTACCACTGTGGCTGGATTAGACCAAGCTGGAGCGTGTTACATCACTACAGAAACCACCGTGTGCCAGAAATGCAGCATGCAACACTGCAGCAGATCATTTTACCTATCCCAAAATTTCCTCTAACTTCCCCAAAAGAAGGACACAACTTCCGTGATTTACTTTTTCACATTAACATTTTCAGTTCATTTTAATTTCTGTACCCTATGCAAAAAGACCTCAAGTTTTTGAGAGACCTGCACACAGTTTTTCTTGACAATGACTCACTGCAGCTCCACAGGGATGCACATCTTTCCCCACGGAGTCAGGGCATACTTCACACATAGTTTAAAAGGAAGAGATCTTGAGAGTGTAAACAAGGTAAGCAAAAGGAGATTTACATTCTGGAAAAAGAAATTTGTTGGTTTGATCTTAGGTTTTCTAATTCTGGATGCTTAGCGTTGCAATTCTAAAGTTATTATTTATGGAAAATGGACCTGAAAACAGAGATTGCATACTCACAGACATGCTCATGAAACTGCGGTAAAGCGTGATGGCAGAGGGAAAATGTAAATTAAAGGGTCCAAAACCAAACTGTAGTTTTAAAATAGTCTACCAGAAATATTGAGGGCAAAGTTGCTCAGCTCCAAGTTTTCACGTGGTTTTCATTTCGCAAAAAATAAAACCAATTACAGTTCTGCAAAAAACAAACCCACAATATCCTTTCTAACACAAAGTGTTTGAAGTGTTTCTTAAAGCCCTTAAAGGGAGGTGGTCACCCTGAACAGTCAACTTCATGTCGCAAGACCAGATACATTACAGCTACTTCACTGGTTCCTCAGTATTTTTGTCTGCCTTCTGGCTTTATGGTCATTCTTCTCAGTACTTTGAAGAGGCTCACATAAATGTGACCTTTTCAAGTCACGAATGACTGTGTGGACCAAACAGTAAGGTTAATTGTATTTCAAGTGTTACCAAACTGGACAAGGAAAGGATTAGTGAGAGGAAGTATATTTTAGTAATAATCTCCCATTCAGTTTGTGCATTACTTTTAGCACCAGGTGGAAGTGTTCAGGTAGAATTGTATAGCCAGATGTTCTTGCAGTGGGAAACCCCAGATCACTGTGCTCCCACACACCAGAAAAAAACCCTATGAGTAGTCAGCAGATCTTCCAGTTTCAGACCAGAGCTGTATGTAGGGAAATGATGATATATAGATAACCTCTTCGTAGTCTCCCTGCCAGTATCCCCCGTCAGGATTGGCATCAGCAGCATGTCACTGGCAAAGCACTGCACAGATTCTTGTGGTCAAGGTTCTTATTCTATAAATTCCTCCTGGAGCACTTGCCAGCATGTTCTCTGTGCTACCAGAACATTACCCACAGCTTTGAAACATCTGTTAAGGACTTTCTGTGACAGGTATCCTAAGCATTTTGGTTTTTACCTTCAGGTTGCTGCTAGTCGTCCTTCCAAGTTCAGGGGCTGTGAGCATCTGTTATTATGCCTTATCATGTATATGTCACTTTAAGCATATGTGAAAGTTTAGAAAAACATAAATGCAATCCTTTCTCAAGAGTTACAAAGCACACATGTGAAGTTCTTGTTCAGGTATAACTTCATGTATCACAAATGAAGTGAAGGGAGTAGTGAAGCCTTCACCTTTGGGGAAATATGTCAATTTTAAGGAATAATTGAAAGAGAGATTATATTTTATATGTGCATATGATAATACATAAATGTATAAAATATAACCATATGTAATATATATACGTACATATATAACATAGATGTTGGGAACCCTGGGGTGGGGAGAAATCCCAGCACAAAAAGTCTTGTGTGGGAGAGACACAAAAGGAGCAGCTGAAAGACAAGTTTGGCAAAAACAGCATGTGGGCTTGTGGGCAGAAAGATGTGTGGGCAGAGTTGTTTACAGCCTTGAAGGCGAGGGCAAGGAATATGAATTCCATGTGGATTTTCAGTCAAACATATTGAGACTTTTACAATTATTTGGCTAGCATTTCTAGACTGTTCTATCCTCTGATGCCTTCTAGACTGCTTAGCATCTTGAGTCCTTGAAAAATTCAGGGCACAAGGGGCTGATACAAGGGAAGCAATACTGCAGTGGGAAGCCAAAATGCCTGACACGTACATGGAGAGCTCCATCGGCAGAGATTTCCCAAGTAATATGTGTCAGTCCAGCTGAGCTCTGATTTGCGCAACGTATTATTTTCTACCCCAAATATCTGGATGCATTTTTTTTTATCGCCCAACAGGCAGGTATCAGAAGGGTGAATGACAGTGTTATTCACCCTGAAGAAACACATTTGATAAAGCTCTGGAAATAGTGATTCAGGTTTGTGTCAGAATGGGTGAAGGACAGGCTGCTGACACACAGAGACGAGAATTAGTCAGGCAAAGAACAACGATCACACTTCCGTTGCCACACTCACCTTATAGAAAGTAAATACTGCAAAAGGACGCCGTGTCTCCAATGCATTAAATCACCACGCCAGCAAGGTGCCACAAGCCATCTACTAGCTGTACGTGCTGCTTCCCTGGCTACCAGGTACCAGGGTCAGAGGCCTGAGTGCCACCCTAAGGTGGGCATGACCAGGTAAATGTGTGCTTGTGTCTTATTTCAGCTAAGCATGGAGGGGGTCTCTTTGTACAAATAGGTAAGCAATCATAGATGCCTGAAAATAAAAAAAGCAGAAGAAAGATCCCTTTCAGCTGATAGACATTCCATTACACTGGTGTCAGCTTTTCAAGTGTTATAGGAAAAGTCTTTGACACATGGAGCAGGATCAAAATCTCACAGACGGATTTTGCCTTAACTCAAAACAAAGTCAGAAAACTAATCCATGTCTCTCAGATATCATGGTAAGATGAGGAGATCGCACTGCTTCTCTAAACTTTTCCATGCTGAGACTTGGAATGGGTGGAAAGTATTACTCTTCAAGCTGTGGGACCTGCTGACAGCTGCAGCTCGTCTTTCGTGGGACCACAATGATGGGTGGAAAAAAAAGCCACAAAAATGCTTTCTGCATTAAAAGCCCCTATAACCAGTGTAAGCCTGGCCTGCTTAATCTTCACCAGCTCCCTTGACCTAAGTTGGGAGGCAGAATGTGGCCAAGGTTAGAGAAGAGAGCATTACAGCAATTGCCTCTTCCTTCAGGCCTCCAGGAAGCTTCGTGTGGGTGACAGCAGCCTCAAAGAAGTGCTTATTTATATCTATGGAGGTATCATGGTTTAACCCCAATCAGCAGCTAAGCACCACACAACCACTCACACATTCCTCCACAGTGGGATGGGGGAGAGAACCAGAAGAGTAAAAGTGAGGAAACTTGTGGGTTTAATAAGTAAAGTAAAGGCTGTGTATTGAAGCAAAGCAAAACAGAGAATTCATTCATCACTTCCCATCAGCAGGCAAGTAAGTGTTCAAGACATTTCCAGGAAAGCAGAGCTCCATCATGTGTAATGATTATTTTGGAAGACAAAACGCCATAGCTCCGAACATCTCACCTTTCCTTCTTCTTCCCCCAGCTTCATATGCTGCACATGATGCCATGTGGTGTGAAATATCCCTTTGGTCAGTTGGGGTGAGTGATCCTGGCTGTGTTCCCTCACAACTTCTTGCGAACCCCCAGCCTAGTCCCTGGTGGGGAGAGGAGCAGAAAAGGCCTTGACTCTGTAAGCACAGCTCAGCAGTAACAAAACATCCCTGTCTTACCAACATTGCTTGCAGCACAAATCCAAAACAGAGCCCCATACCAGCTACTGTGATGAAAATTAACTCTATCCCAGCCAAAACCTGCACAGAGAATAAAGGCAACTGAAGTCTTCCTGCCTGCGCACAGATCACCCTCATTGCTATCAACAACACAGGAATAAAATAATTGAGATTGCAGGTTTCTAGACAAAGCAGGAACTACAGGAGTCTTAAGTTTGCCCCCCATTGAGAAGCCCACCTCTCATTTGACATAACTAGCCTCAAAGGCAATAAAGCCATCCACTCTCCACGGTGCCTCAAAGACTTTTCTTGAGATAATTCTAAACATTGGACTAAATTATCAGACATGTAAGACATGAATGTCTATCAACTGAAGCTCAAAGGAGGTCACAATCTACTCGTTCTTGTTCTTCGGAGACACATGTTGTGCCTAAGCAGCGCAATAGCTGAGACACACTAGTTTTTACAGCCAGCAGCACAGAAGGGACCATTTTAGCTACCAGCTTGCCCAATCAACTTTAATTTCTCCTTCTCCCCCACAAATAATTAACTACATGCCTGCAGCTGGGCTGGCGAGAGAGCTGAAACCCAAAGATAAATGTAGACCCCCACTCTACATCCAGACACAAGAAGCTGTAACTGTATCAGGTCTTTTTGCTAAAACAGTGAAATTACTAGCATCTACCAATGGAAATCAATATAAAGCTCTCCCACCGTTGGCTAGAAGCCAGTCTTCCTACAGTATGGACATCTCCAGCCCACTGAACACAGTCCAGACATACCCCATTCACATGACTAACATTTATGTCCACGTCCTTATGTGGTTTTGACAAGTGGGTACACACCTCCACAGCATGATGTGGGGCACATGCCCATATCCAAGGGGTCGTCAGGAAGGAAATGTTAGGGATGGGGTTGCAAGCCAAGTAAATTGTGCTGAAAGGCTGAATCTGGATTATAAATCATCAATTGTGTGGTTTTGCCAACACAGTGCTGAGCATGTTTTTGCTTGTCAGTGCCAATCAACTGCACAAAGCTTGCAATCAAACCTTCAACTCAGTCTAGAAACGTTTTTGCTTTGTACCATAACACTGCCATGTTTTCCTCTCTGTAGGAAAGCAGCAGAAAACAGATGACAACTATTTTTTTATAGAAACTCATTTAATAGGAAGCAGCTACCTCTTCTCATCTCACATTATTTGAAACTACTCTTTTGCTAGGGTTTTATGCACAGATTTGCAATAACTTAACTAAGTCCATCTCAAAATATCTATCCACTCTTGGCCATTCAAAGCGTGTCCTTCTTAGCAGGAATTATTATAGTACACTTTCTGTAGTGTCTCTCTAATTGTACTCCTATTCTCCTCGTAGCTGGAGAAGGGACGCCTGCCACGCCAAATCAATGGAGCTCATTTAATCCCTGCCCAGTGCACTCAGCAGCAGCCAGGGGAGGTTGACCTGTTTCAGTCAGACACTGCTAGCCTGCTACAAGGGCAGCAGAAGCAGTGGTGCTATTTTGGCTGCATCATTATGGGGTTAGCAATGAAAAGACATGTCCTCAGGATTTGTGAAGTGAATATCCTAGTGCCCAGAAGTAATGTGCAAGCCGCTCGGAAAGGCAGGAGGGTGGCCAGGCACATTTTGTTTCAGATTTTCCTTAGAGAAACCTGCTCCAGGAGCATTGCAAAGAGAGGAGGAACAGTAATGAAACTTCAGCTGTCGTTTTATTGTGGTTTAAACCCAGCCAGCAAATAAGCATTACATCTGTTCCCATCCTTCTCTGTGATTTTTGCAAAGGGAAAAGGTGATTTCAGATCCACTGGGAAGGGGTCAGGAGGTGCAGAGGAGCTGGATGGAAGGCCCAGGAGATGCTCTCTCCCCTTCCACCACTCCCCCCACTTGAGGGAAGGGGCACATAGTGCATACACCCACTTTGTTGGATCTCCCCATAAACTAGACAGTGATCTTATTATTTCCACCCCTCTCCATCCCTGCCCTGCCTCCCTATTCCCCTTAATGGTGCCCATGAGGTGGATGAGCTTTTCCACCCACTAGTGAGGGAAAGGGAGCAGAAACTTCCCCATTGCTTCAGGGGACCGCTCCATTCTCAATCCCCTTGTAAAAAGTGGTTGGCTCTTTTCTTCCTATCACTGCCTCTTCATCCTCTCTTCCTCCCCACGCACTGCCACATGACTGAGAGAAGAGGGAGCATCTGCTCTCCCCTCCCTCCCTATTTCTCTCCTGCTCCAGCCACACCACGGACACTGAAGCAGATGATGGGGAGGAGAGGCAAAAATGTGCTTTGGCTTGGCAGCACATCATGAGTGGCCGTGCTGAGTGAACCGTGGGATGTGGGAATAGCACAACATAATTTGGAGAGCTGGGAGGAGTATGAAAGGTCTGCTGTGAGGCAGTGGCATGGCTTGCTCTCAGATGGGCTCATGGCAGAGGCTGACACTACATTAGTTGCTGTGTTTTTCCTGAGAGTAGCACCCTGCCACTCTTATCCCTCACCAGTGTGCTCCAAATTGCACTGTTCCAGTGGAAAAGTTCCCTCCCGGGTCTCACTTTTGTGTTCCTTTGTGGACTGGCTTCCCTAATTTAGGTGCCTAAGGGTTTTGCACTGAACTGATCATGAGAGTAGGAAGGTGATGTTTGCAGAAGAGGACCCCTGTCCTGTATTTCACCAAGGAGACATGAGTTAAACTCCATAGAGATGTAGCTCACCCTCAGGCCAAGTCACACCCTGTGGCTTGTTTCAGTGCTCGTGTGTGGAGACTTTTTGGAACTCTCTGTTGCACAAAAGCCCACACAATAGCAACTCTTTATCACCAGTTGAGATCTACTGTTGTGGGGTTTTTGCTATGCAGTTATTTCCCATGGGTGGGGAAATCCCATTGTCAGGTTCTGAGCAACAAGGTGGCCTTCATTTCCAAGGGGAGTCTCTCCCCAGCCAGCCCCAGCCGTGCCATGTCAGCCTGGCATCCTTCTGTGCAGACTCAGGATGCTCCAAATGACTTTTAGGTTTGTTATACAGGGCACATGGGTACCCTGCTCTAACTGCTGATATTATAGATTTGAACATCTCATGACAATTCTCCTATAGATTTACTGTTCTTCATAAAAGAGGAAAATGAAAAGTATCCCCTGCACTACTCAATCAGTTTTCAATGCAGTTTGTGTTCACTATATATAATGTAAGGTAGGCTGTTTCCTATCCCATGGTGGCTGTCATCTTTACTTCTCTCTGGCAATGACATGCAATGATTTACTAACACCTGTACAATTGCAGTGTCAAATTCCAGCTCTTGAAAGGCTTAGCTCTGTGATATACAACAAGATATCTGAAAGTACATTTATCACCTCTACAAGAGCTGCCACAGACCAGTCCTTTATCAACTTAGGTATCAAGGCCCTTCATTAATACAAACTACTAATGGCTGAAGTTTTAAATAGGGTTTGCTCTCCATTGTATAATGTTAACCAGTTGTGAACTTCCTTTATTTTCATTGGTGACTCATCTGGCAAATCCTGAATCTTTTTGGAGAATTCAGGAGCAATAGAAAAGACTTCTTCAGTTATCTAAAGTAAGAAACTGAATCAGCTGTAAAAAACTCAGAAGTACTGACCCGTGGGCTGTAGAATGGTAATTTATTAATGTGATATTTGACATCCAGAAAACTCATGTAAATTCTAGCAATCCTTGGTATAACTGGAAGGTAAGCAACATAAAATCTTCTTAGTACAAGTTCTTGGTCAGTCAAGCAATGTTGTGAAAGGGGGATAGAAGGATACATCCCACTACAAAATTCCTTAAATTGCTGTGGGAGTACCAGCCAAGGCATTAACTGATTCTCTTGAACTCTTTCCTTTCTACTCTGCCTGTTCCTCTGAGCAGTGGCTGTGGGGACTTAGCATTCATAGTCAGCATTTTTCAGTAATGTCCTTGGAGTGAAAAATGATCTTTGGCAAGAATGCGAAAAGACAAACACAAACCATTGGCACTTATTATGGCTTTTCATATTGTTATGCAGTTTTATAGTAAGCATTTTCACTGCTGTTCCTACAATCTGTTCCAAGAATCTCAGGAATTCGCAAAGTAGGCTGTTGGGTTTTTTCCTACAGCCAGGAACCTGAGGAATCAATTCTTATTCCCCATGTACCTAATAATCCTTGACGTTCCCAATTAACAACACGAGCAATAGCTGATATTACAATATTTATGATGATCAAAGATTTTTTCCAACTTCTTCCTTAAGCTGTTTGTTTGTCTTTCATTATATAAGTTGGGACTTAGGTTTGGTGTCATCTAAATTTCAAAGACTGGTAGAAGTATCAAGGGTAATTATATTTCTGCATGTCCTGTGCTAGGCAGGAGAAACCCAAGGGAGAGGCAGGAAGAACTGAACTGTTACACATTCTGTTTGTCAGCAGATTGCTCAAAGCCATCCACTCTTGACAAGACACAAAGCTAGGGCTATTGCTGGGAGGAAACGGTAGTACCTAGAAGTATAAAGTGTATAGATTCATGAGAAATCAGATTTGTTCTACTTTTTCTACTTATTCTGTAGCTCTTGGAAAAACTGGTTCTACTATTGTGTTTTGCTAAAAGGTTCGTTGTATCTGCCAGATAGACTTGCAGGACTTCTTTTTCTACCATTTTTGTGTACACATCTAGTATTTGGAGGTCTCCTGCAAAATAAAATCCATATTCATCTTGCAGATCTACACAATCAGGAAATCTGAATTTGTATTTGGAGTCATGCAGACTCTGATTTTATCTCAGAAATCAGGACTCAATAGTTCTAACAGCATGCAATATTTCTACCAGCTTTATGATTTTAGAATATAATTCAATTAGCCATAAATGCATTTTTCTGTCATCCTCAAAATAAGCCCCCCTCCAGATTTTGCTCTGATTTGTGCAGGTATTCATTACTATAGATCAGTTCTTTGTTTATTCTTTTCAGAAGCAATTATGTGTATCATATTGAATTGCCTTGTATCTTACCTGGTTGCTCCTTCCAATTGGAATGAAAAACTACTTCTCATTTAATTACATATTTCTTTTCCTAGATGGCTAGTTTATACCTCAGCAGTTACTTCTTTTCTCTGTGCTGTAGGATAATCTCTCATTCTTCTTTTAGTAATATGCCCACTTAATTATTTCTTCCTTTAGGTGCTGACATCATTCCAGTTTGTGCTCTAAATCTCTGCTTTCTTTTGACCATCCTTGTAAAATTTCTCTTTATGCTACATAAAATCTCCCTATGTAAGTTCCAGTGTGAAATTCTGTTAATCTTGAAATTATAAAAGAAGCATGCTTCACTACATAAATTTCATACCCATCAATATCTCTTTCATGTAGTATTGATCTGTTTATCACCCTAGTCAAGAAATCCATATTTCCTCCCTTATTTATATTCTACAGAAAAAACATTCCTCTGTAGCTTCAGCATCATCCATACAACTATAGCTGGTGGTAAACAAAAAAGTTTCTTCAGTGTGAGCAAATCTGGAATTCTTGTAGGCTTGGTTGGTACCTTCCAAACCAGCAAACAGGAACCAGTTCTTACTAATTCCTTTTCAAACTTGAAATAGTTCCTTTCACAGCAAAAGACATCTTGGGGAATATACTCTGAGTGAGAACACTCAGCTCTGCATTTCTGGAAGATGCCTTTGCTGAAAGTATACCTGGCAGGGGCAGGTCCTTTGCCTTTGCTGTTTGCTAAGGGGTTATGCAAATCCTCCATCTGTCTTCCCAATATCAACAAAGCTCCAAATACGGTATGTGATGCCTCCATTCTATTCAAGGATATGAAGAATTACTTTATTAAATGTGCTTAATATAAGCACATGATATGAATCAGATAAGTGAAGCTTACCCTTCCAGTAGCCTATATGGCAGGGTAAATATATGTTCTTGTCAGCACTTCTATCACTGGCTTACAGGCCATGTGAAATTGTTACTCTTGCTAAGATTGAAGACTGCTCCTGCACAGAAAAATGTGCTTCAGTATTACTTTTGTATTATTTTTACTTTCACAAGTAAAAGTGTTCGAACACCAGGGGGGTTTGGGTGCTGCTCAACTACACAGAAGCTTCTCAAGGTACTTTGGCTCCTTGGATTCGATGGACAGGGTGACTGTCACTGAATGGAGATGATTCAAAATAGTTTCTCTGGTGCTGTCCTTGTGATGAGAACCAACACAGTTACAAAGACATCAAGGCAAGCTGCAGGACAGGCAGGGAAGAAAGCGAGGAGATATGCTAAACAAACAAATCAGAGGACAAGATTTCAAGAGCAATCGCTCCCTCTTATCTACAGCTCTTTATTATTTTCCCTTCACAGCGTGTAGGGAGCAACCAGCAGACCTAAGAGATGCTGCTCCAGAAAGCCCCTGACGTGGTTTTAGATCAAACCTTACCTCCAACATCAGCCTATGTCCCATCTTTTTCTTAAGATCAGAAATGCATTTCAACACAGAGATTTAGTAAGCCAGTTGTAATAACCTGAACTGTGCAGGTGTTTTTACCATGTTGGTTTACTTTGAATAAGCCCCTACTGCACAGCTGCTATCCAAAGTTTAGCAATTGCAAGAAAGACTGAAGATATAATTAATACCAAGCTGTATGGAGGCAGAGGTTATCCTGAATGAGATACAAGCTTGTACTCAGTAGAATCCAAAGGAAGTGGAACTTCTCATGTAGACACTCAATGTTAGACACACACAAGAAGTCAGAGATAATGTTAAAATATATTTCACTTTACCTTTGTTTTCTTTCCTCTGGTGCAATGAAACACAATAGCTACAGGCAGCTGGCCACACCTTCTGGATGATGATATAAAGCTCAGTGTTCTGGTAGAATGCCAAGACTTTGGTTCCGTAAAACCTGAAACACATAGAACAGTGTGTGGGAACTTACTCTTACTCTGTAATTCCATGGAAAATCTAATGCGGATATAATTTTCCGCTGTGTTTGCAGCCTGTCCTAAGTGGCCTTGTCCTAATGCAAAAGAATAAAAAAGTGAAGTCTTAAGGAGAAGTGAAACTCAGTGGTCTATTTTCAGCATGCACACTCGAAGATGAGCAAAAAAAGAAACGCTGCTAATGATGAGAAGTAAATAATTGTTGTTCTTTTAGTGCTAGCTGGTAACTTTAACATTTTAGTGTGATTTTTATAGTGATGGCATCCTCTTAAAATAAAATAATAGCTTAATTAAGAAAGTTAATGTGTCCATAAATATATGCATAAAAATTAAATGGCCGCATATTTCTGCATAAGTAGGAAGCAAGGAGGAAAAAGTGTACATCAAAAGGTTGAGTTGTACCATTTTGGTAAGTTGCTACAAGGGGAGGAAGAGGAAAGAGGACAGCATCTATCATAGCACAACATTTCGTCAAACTCATTGGATAAAAAAATGCTAGGGAAAGAGTTTGTTGAAGAAGATCCTCAAATAGATGGGGCCTTCATCTTTAATGGAAATAGAATCATAGAAACATAGAACAGTTAGGGTTGCAAAGGACCTTAAGATCATCTAGTTCCAACCCCCCTGCCATGGGCAGGGACACCCCACATTAAACCATGAATAAACTTATCTGACATATCTGAGTGTTTGATGAGGGTGGAAAGCATGCAAGGGCTTTTTGAGTAATCAGGGTGTAAGCTTACAGGAAACAAATGTGAACTTGCTAGAGGTCACTTCACCTCCATATGACAGGCATTCATTTCGGAGGAGTCACAGTCTATGTTGGGGGTAGTGAATGTTGTGAACGAATGGAGGGTTCCTTCCATTAACCAGAACCCCAAGAATAATCTACATGATAATGCATAGCTTTGTATCAGCAAACAAACAGAGGTGGTTTGCATATAAACAGGCATCTAAAGGGCTTGGAAATGGAAATAACACATAAAAAGAATATAAATGAAAGTAAACCTGCACCATGCATTTATCATAACAGAACTGGAGATGAGCTCTGAAAAGGTCTTCTAGCAGCAATGAATTTAGCTATAGAAATTATCTACTTGTTAGGGAGAATAGAAAGAAAGGCTTACAGAAGAAGAAATCCTGGGAAGCAAAAATGATGGGGCAGTTTTAGAGGTGGAGGGAAGACAACCTGACAACACAGGGAACAAAGCTTTCAAGCACTAGCTAAGTAAGCTTCCATACACTCACAAAGAAACATAAAATTACTAGCAAAATAGAGACAGAAAACGTTATGAGCTCATGGATTCCAACTAGGCCAGAGTTGAGTGCACAATCAGGAGTTGCTGTCCGAACTCCTATCCAGAGATAATGCTTCTTATTGCTGTTAAACTTCTAAAAATAATTCCCAATGATTTCAAGGCTATACCATTTAGAAGTAAGTTAGTGTCAAAAAAGGTCACAGCTAGAAAGCCTTGAAGTTCTTTGCTTTTCAGGTATCTATACTGTAGATACAAGACAAGAAATGTCACAGCGTGCTTCCTTGTCTCAGAGACAGGAAACTACTCATGAGTTAGTCTTAGCTGTGGATACATTAAGTGCACAGACACAAAAAGTCCATTTACTGATCCAAAAACTCTCAGGTACACTGTGGCATGCCTTCATCCCAAAGACACCCATACCTCTGATCTCTGGTGTGCTTTGCTGCCTTTGTACAGCTATGACAGCTAGTTGCAGAGCAGTACCATCCTGCAAGCTGTTCACACTCTGCTGTTTTCCTATGTTTCTCCACCACAGACATGGACAGAAGTGTTCCAAGACTTTGAAAAGAATAGGGAATGGCATCTCCAGGGTGCCCCACCAGGAAATCCCCAGGCTTTCCTTGCCACTGAATTAGAGAATAGGACTCTTGACCTGCTGCCTCCCTGTCATACTCCTGTGATGCAGGGAGGACTTCCCGTTTCCTCCAAAGGGCAGAGAAGCAACTGGGTGATTCTTTTCTCACAGGGTAAAGACAGCACCTATGACTCTTGTAAGAAGTACCAATGCTTTCTGGATCCTCCCTTCCACCTTGGCATTGGAAAGGGTTGTTAATGTCTTCTGAGTTCCAAGACAAGATAATGGCATAGAGAATATGGAAGCAAATGCCTCCCAGCCAGTTATTCTGGATGCTCCTCTGGGTGCTCCCAAAGGAGCTAGCTTGAATCTCAGCTTTCCCTCAGGTGAGTCTGCCCCTCAGGATGGTGGAGCACACATCCAGTCTTCTTCAGCCTTTGCACTGATCTGGAGAGATCACCTATAAAAGCATGAAACAATTTTGTTCTCCAGGGTCTATTAAACTTCTGGCCTGTGCCAAGAGCTGATATATGTCTAAATAACACCAACCTCGAACTTAGAAACTGGGCAGTGACCTGTCAGAGGTGTGAAAATGAAA
Source organism: Psittacula echo (assembly GCF_963264785.1). Classification (NCBI taxonomy): domain Eukaryota; kingdom Metazoa; phylum Chordata; class Aves; order Psittaciformes; family Psittacidae; genus Psittacula; species Psittacula echo. The sequence continues at coordinate 84,887,341 of NC_137739.1, read as the reverse complement.
CAGAAATTTACCAGTCCTTCCTCTCTGTAAATATGGTCCTCTCAGAGGAAGTGAGCCCATTTGCCACAGTCTATAATAACTACTAAAGGAAGAGCAGACAGCATTTTGGAACCTCAAAAAGTTAAGTGAGTCATTTAAAACACCAACAGATTCAGTTGTGCTCTGGCATAAGAGGCTGGAAACAGAAAAACTTTCTGTAATGTGCAGTCATTGTCCTCCTCTGATGGTGGTGTTAGATTGTGCACAATGGCAAGAAAAGCAAAGATCCCAAACCTGCCGACTGCTGTGATAAGAGAGAAAACTCTGAAGTGAACAGGGCTGCAGTGGGATTGTGACATTTTAATGTTAGTTTAGAGATACAAAAAAATCTGAAATAGAGATAGTCTTCTATTCATTCTTTTGCTCTATGGATAGCAGTCCTGGTGGAAGCATAAGGTGAAATTCATCCACTAGCCCTTCAGTTTTGTAGACATAGATTTAAGAAACTATTTTTAATCAGAAATAATTTTTATCTGAAAATAATGTAGTGAGTTTTACTTTTGCTTCTACAAATATCTGTCTATAACCAGTGATGCAAATACGTTGCACATGGCCCTGCTTTCTTCTGCAGTTTTTTCCCCCCCAAGTTCACACAATCTGAGCCAGACCTAATGACCCATTAACCCCCAAAATGATGTCTTCCTGAATTTGAAAGGTTTTCCAGTAGACCTTGTGATGTAAGGTTAGAAATGCTGTAAGTCTGACACAAAGCAGTTATAATAGGCTGCTCAAGACTAAATTGTAGCTATCTGCCTAAATCAGTAACTATTGTTTTGCAATTGAAATTGATGGAGTTATGTAGGTCAATCGAGGTGGAGAGACAAGGAGAGAATCTGAGTATAGGTGAGAAAGTTTCAGGCTGGAGAGAAAGATCACAACTAGACGAAGGAAGTAAGTTCTGTTAAAAATGTGATGTTTCGGTCAGTGCAGCCTCTAGGCTACCTTCAGGTCTCATTAAGAAACAGCTTTCCCCACTTCCATTAGACCTTTAGGAAGCTAAGCGTTCAGAAAAAGCTTGTCAAATATACGTCTTGTATCCAGGCGAACTGTAGTTTTGAGAAAGTAGTGGAAGAAGAAACCGTGAAGTAGAGGGTATTTCACAGAGTGCCAAAGGAAGAGAATTAAATATGTATGTAAGGGGTTTGGGGAAGGATTTGTAGCGTAAAGGTCTATTTGTGGAACATTTTGTTTGCCTCACACATGGTTGTACCACAAGACCGTTTGGTTTAGCTTGAGAAATAAAAGGTTTTGTAATATCTGGTTGTCTGATACAGTTGTATAAAAATAGTAAAACTGAGATAATGGTACCTGGTCTGCAAATATTAGGTGGAATGAAACAACTGGAACCATGTCTGCAAATAGGTTACATTCATCTGGTCAGGCCAAAATGGGATGACTTTCACCAATGAAAAGAAGAGGTAACTCTTTGAACCACACGTGTCCTGGCCCATGCTGAAGGGCATGCAAACAGCAGTGATATACAAGAAGCTGGAGGTCAGGATGAGATATTCACTTCATTTCCAGCCTTCTTCATTGTAGAATCAGAGAATGAGAGAATCATATTATGGTTTGGGTTGGAAGGGACCTTAAAGACCACGTAGTTCCAACCCTCCTGCCACCCTAAGGGTCTTGAACTGCACCATTTCATGGTCACTGCAGCCAAGGTTGTCCTTGAGGCTTGCATTCCCCAGCAGCCTTCTCCCTGTTGGTCACCAAACAGCTCTCAATCCATGCTATCTTAATCCTGCAAAATAAGAACCAAGACAGTAGCCTCCAAGCCAAAATAGCATCATATTTGCAGTACTGCATTCTGTAGACATATCTAACAGGTCTGATAAGGGCTTGAACTTTAGCTGTTAAAAGATGATGTTTTAGTTCTGAGACTTCGCAGTCTCTTGGTCTCACAGGTGCTCCCATCGTAGTGGCCTCAATTACATGTAGCAACAGATTAGGTGTAATTATGTGAGGTTTTGGGGAAGATGTGTCCCATATTTAGAGAGATTGTGAGGGAATTTGTGTGTATTTGCTTGATTTTAACAGACAAGCTTTAGAGTTTGAAAGGGCTATGGCCAGAGACCTGTACAACTTCATTGGAACAGAGGACCTGAGGAGCTGAGAGAAGTACATTTTCACCTGTATAACTCAGTGTAGCAGTAGTGCCTGATTTTACGGCTCAGTGTAGCAGGCAGTGGCCAGCAGCTTCCTGAGCTAACAAGTCATACAAACATTAATAGAAATTCAATAGTGTAATAAATGTGACTGTCACTGATTACACCTCCCAGGAGAAATACCATCCCTATGTATCCGAAGCTTTTGAGGTCTGCCCTCAGCTCTGCTCCATTGTATCATGTTAACAACTGTTCCTCAAATCATTCTCTCATCTTCCGAAACCTCCTGCATTCTCTTGCTAAAGCTAATAATGTGAATAATACACTGAAGCTCTAATAAATTTGTCATATAGGATTTAAACAAAATTCCTCTTCTCCCCACCCCCAAAAAGGTTAGAGGAGGAGTAATCACTGCTTTAAGCATTCGTCTTTTGTTCCTCTTTGCCTAGATGAAATATATTACAGCTTCTTTGTAGCATAAGAATGAGAACAGGTGCCTTCCTATGTGACAAAGAATATAAATGAAATATGTTTCTGCCTTCAGCAGCTGAACAACAAAATAACCAAAACAGTACTGGGATCCTGGTTGGAAAACAGTACCGTCCAGGATTATTCAGTTTATCATGGAGATTTATCAGACTCAGTCTAAGATGAGCACTTGTAGCAGCTTCTCAAGTGTTTTATTAACACTGACTTGCTGTGGTACACTGCTGAAAGTATGTAGTTACTAGGTACAAGTAACTACACTTTCTGTAATAGGGATTATAGCTGCATTTCACTGTCTCCCTAAAAAAAGACCCTTAGGAATTGGCTACAGTGACCTGGTGTGAGGGAGCAGCAGAAGAGAACTGCTCCACAAGGAAAGGTGAGCTGGGAGCTGAGGGTGACAGCAGGGCATTCAGGCAGTGCCCTCTACCCAAACAGGTCTGATGACAGTGAGAAGAATGAGCCAACAATCAAATGGTTGCTAAACAAGACTTCAGGGATGTAACAGATCAAAGGTAACCCAGGGATTCAGATCAGTGGATCTGGCTCAAGAAGGTACATGGCCAGACTACATAGCCACAACATAGCTCGGGCACGGACTGTAACCCAAGGTTACAGCTGCAAGTACCAAAGGCATGGGCACAGGCAGCCAAAGCCTTTGAGGGGGGCAAAGGCTGTCTTGGGAGCTGATAGAGTGGGCTTGCTTATCTACAAGGCTGCAAGGGTGTTTAACAGAAAGCATGTTTTAGAACTTTGTACTTCGAGGTGGAAACGGTTTCTTTTGAACTCTTAATTCACATTAAACTAAATTTATCGGTAAAGTTTACATTGGCAAATGCACAGTAACAGTCAATCCCCAGGTGATACACTCGATGGGAACTTCTGTTTATTCACAGGAAAAAAGGGGTGGTGATGGCTCTTGCTTTTAGCCAGATGTTTATGTGAGTCACACCTGAGATAATTGATAATCCAGACAGTGATAAGATGAAAATAATGGCATTACAGGACTTCCAGATTCAGTTAAAATAGCACAATTTTAATCCTTGCCTGGTTCCACATCTGCACATCTGCCTGTTCTCTCATAGTTAAAAGCACCACTGTTCAATTCCCCAAGCAACACAAATGGCAGTTTCACAGGCTACACAGGGGTTCTAAGCATCCTCACTCCCTTCTCCTATGGATATTCAGTCTTAAAGCCCCTGACCTCTGCAAGCACAAGCTGAGATGTTCAGCTGGTTGGGCAGACAGCTCACACTATCAAACACACACTTGTCTCCTGTCAGGAGGCAGAGATGAGCTGGGTGTATTGCACAGTCCATGGGCTGCCAGCTGAACTCAAAGAACTTCTTATAATCCTTGTTTGTGTTTCTCTGCTAGATCCCTTTGTGTTGCAAGATGTACGGGGCAACTAATTCTGAGAACGAATTGTTAGCCCTCTTCATAGTTACAAGTTTGCACACCACTTAAATAAGTCTTTTATTAGGAATCTGCATTACAGGAAATAAAACCTTTTATTAAACTGGGGCAGGTTAATCCTTTGCAACCGAGTATTTGGAGTTGTGCTTGCTATGGTTAGCTCTGATATGTTCTTTATTTCTCGTAATGCCTTAAGCATGTTTTTCTTCTGCTGTTTGTAGCGTGAGTGATGGAATCAAATGCAAATAACATGGAAGTAAATGTTTCACACGTCATAGAACCAAAACCTTAAGTGTAGTTTAAGTTAAGAAATCTATGAAACTTGTCTCATGAATCTCAGAACTCGTAAAAAAAAAAACCCTGAAGTATCAACACAATTTTGAAAGACTAATCTCTTAATAATACAAGTTGCATTAAAAAGAAATAAAACTTTACAGAAGAAATATAATGTGCATTAAGAATGCTCAAAAATGTAAAAAGGCAGTTGTAAAATTGTTTTAAATTAAATATGAGAATCTAACAAAGGTAAGCATGAGCAGCTTATTTCCTTCTATGTAAATTGTAGTGAAATTTTTTGATTGGCTCCTGCCATCTACCGCATGGTATAGGAAATGCAGCATAGAAACGTGAAAACCATGTGGAGTGCCTTTGCTGACAGCTCTGCATAACAGAAAAAGTCCATATTTTCTAACATTGCCAAAGTTCAAATACCCTACATGACATGCTTTCCCATCTCTGTGGATTCAGAAAATAGGTTGCCAGTGTCTCATCCATTCGGTGCATCAGGGTCACTCTGGTACCAAGTTGGACAGAGCCTTGGGTGACATGATCTAGTGTGAGGTGTCCCTGCCCATGGCAGGGGGTTGGAACTGGAAGATCTCAAGGTCCTTTCCAACCCAAACCATTCTATGATTCTACGTGAGGTGCAGCTCCGTGAAACCATGTAAAGGCTGAGGAATAAGAAACTGTCTACGCAAGTCCTGAGGAGAACAACAGTAATCTCAGATTATGCTCGTGGTTCAGACTGACTGCACCTGATCTGGTCCCACTCTGACTTACCAGTGTAGCCTGGATAAAGCTGTCTTGAAAGCAGAACATAGAGAGCCTTTGGTGTAGTGAGGCCGCTTAGAGCCACGTCTCTTTGTTTTGCCACTGGAGACAGAGCATGCATGGGAAGAAGGAGTCCGCTTCTTTTGTTCAGCAAGATGAAGCCAGCATGGCTTCACTAAGGGGAAATCCTGCCTGACCAATTTGGTGGCCTTCTATGATGGGGCTACGGAACTGATGGACAGGGGCAGAGCAGTTGACGTCATCTACCTGGAGTTGTGCAAAGCGTTCGACACTGTCCCACACGACATCCTTGTCTCTAAATTGGAGAGACATCAATTTGATGGGTGGACCACTCGATGGATAAAGAACTGGCTGAATGGCCGCATGCAAAGGATTGTGGTCAATGGCTCGATGTCCAGTTGGAGACCGGTAACGAGTGGTGTCCCTCAGGGATTGGTGTTGAGACAGGTCTTGTTCAACATCTTTGTCGGTGACATGGACAGTGGGATTGAGTGCGCCCTCAGCAAGTTTGCCGATGACACCAAGCTGTGTGGTTCGGTTGATACGCCGGAGGGAAGGGATGCCATCCAGAGGGACCTCGACACGCTTGTGAGGTGGGCTGATGCCAACCTTATGGAGTTTAACCATGACAAGTGCAAGGTCCTACACCTGGGTCGGAGCAATCTGAAGCAGAGCTATAGGTTGGGCAGAGAAGAGATTCAGAGCAGCCCTGCAGAGAAGGACTTGGGGGTGTTGGTCAATGAGAAAATGAACATGAGCCGGCTTCAGTGTGCGCTCACAGCCCAGAAAGCAACCGTATCCTGGGCTGCATCAAGAGGAGCGTGACCAGCAGGTCGAAGGAGGTGATCCTGCCCCTCTACTCTGCTCTCGTGAGACCTCACTTGGAGTATTGTGTGCAGTTCTGGTGTCCTCAACATCAAAAGGACATGGAATTGTTGGAACAAGTCCAGAGGAGGCCACGAGGATGATCAGGGGACTGGAGCACCTCCTGTATGAAGACAGGCTGAGAAAGTTGGGGCTGCTCAGCCTGGAGAAGAGAAGGCTGCGTGGAGACCTCATAGCAGCCTTCCAGTATCTGAAGGGGGCCTATAAGGATGCTGGGGATGGACTCTTCATTAGGAACTGTAGTGGTAGGACAAGGGGTAACGGGTTCAAACTGAAACAGGGGAAGTTTAGATTGGATCTAAGGAAGAAATTCTTTACTGAGAGGGTGGTGAGGCACTGGAATGGGTTGCCCAGGGAGGTTGTGAATGCTCCATCCCTGGTGTGGTGTTCAAGGCCAGGTTGGATGAGGCCTTGGGTGACATGGTTTAGTATGGGGTGTCCATGCCCATGGCAGGGGGATTGGAACTAGATGATCTCAAGGTCCTTTCCAACCCTAACTATTCTATGATTCTATGATGAAGTTTAATTCCAGAAATTAGGCTCTAAGCAAGCTCTCATGCTGCACATGATCTGCCTCAGAAATGCATCAACTATTAAGGGAAGCATCTATAAGATCAGTTAAATTTCCTTTGTTCAGGAAGCTATTGCCCTGGTGAATTCTGTTTTTAGGGAAGAAGGCAACACCTTTGTGCTGTTTAGGACTGCACTATCAAAACAAATGGTGTTTGCTTTAGGCGTCCAAGATTCATTTTAACAGTTTTTAGTAATCTCGATAATGGTGATCCAGCCTAATACCCTTCTTGTAAGCAGCCTTTCCATAATAGCCGTTACGTGACACCCGCTCACCTTCAACCAGCTTTAACTGATAGTGTCAAAGACAGAAGATAGTTCCCAAGGCTGGTAGACTGATAACCACACACACATGCAGAAGGATGCAATAAAACCTCTGTTGCCTGAATGCAAAGTGCTGATAAAAGGACACTTGTTTCCAGGGAAATACACTATATAACTCCTGCGTTGATGAGGTTAGTTTTGGGTTGGCAGGGCCAGTGCGCTATCAGACCCAGAGCTCTGCAGGTCTGGGTTTGCATTTAATCTCAAGCCTGGGCTTTCAGTCCTGGCCTGGGCTTCGTTATAGATGTGTCTCTTCCCAGTTTTGCCATAGGCATGCCCTGACCCAGCAGACAGACTTTCCAGCTCAGCTTTAGAAGCTCTCTTGTCGCTGTGAGCTTGCCCGGTGCTCTGGGCTCTCAGCCATCGCTCAAGATCTGACTCTGATCTGGGCTGTTTCCCCTGGCTCTGCCTTGCCTGCTTGGCTTGAGGGCTGTGGGGCTGGGCTCTGGCTGGTGAGGACTCTGCCCCATGGGTCTGTGCCTTGTCCCTGTCCCATGACTGCTCCACTGGGCCTGGGTCAGCCTTGCTGGGTTGCACAGGTCCTCGGAAACTGTTGTGCCAAGCTCCTCTGTCCATTTCTGCCAGGAAACAGTTACAGAGATGAGAGAAACAAGCATCTCCCTTTTAAAGTTCAAAGAAAGAAATGAACCTTGATTTCTTCAACTTGGAGCTCAGAGAATTCACACCTAACCTTTTGTTAAATTATGTTATGCATGATGGAAATGCTCAGTGATGATGTCCCCCGTTAACACCAACTGTTCTGCTGTAGGTACCTCCTCCAAGAATTCCCTCTCTTTGGATGAAATAGTGAAATATTTTGGCTGACTATATCCGCCAGACAACAGATTCAGTTAGGAAGGGCTGCAGTCTGGAAATAAGTATCATCGAGGTTCTCCTCAGGCAGAGATTAGACTCTGTTGAAGGCTCTGTGTTGTCCCCTGGCTCTGGCAGAATTAGACCCCTATGAACATAGAACAAAAAAGGACTTAATATCTCATCAAGTCTTTGCTATTGCACATAGTCTTGTCAGAAAAATCACATAAATAAACTAGGTCTCTCAAAACTAAAGAAGAGGGAGAGATTAGAATTTGACACCTCTTGATTTCCTCTGTATTTTGAATTCTTTTTTGCCATAAAATGGCATTGTAAACTAAATTTTAAGTAGTTGATTAACAGCTCACCTTTGCTAAGTAAGGGAGTTTCTAAATGAGAAATCTAATGCTGAACCTTTTCTAACTTCCAAACTTGCAGGCACCTCTCCAGGTTAAAAGTTATTAGTTGAAACAGTAGTAATTATAAGTTCCTTTTGTATACTGCTCTTAAAATGACAGCATTTCAAGTATTTAATCATACTATAAACTCTGTAAATTCTGTAACTGCTTAAAACCACCAGCAATTCAAGAAACATTGTTGTAGTTTGTCTTAAAACCTATTGATCAATTATATATAATTATTAAAAGTATATAAAAGTACATAAAATTATATAATTGTATATAATTGGGAACTGGTCACTACTAGGAAAATCAGTTTAAAACTCACCAGTATGATAGAAAATGCAGTTTAACACAGAAGCTAGCTACTGCTTTGATTCAGTGTATTAAATTCAAACAAGAACAACTGCAAGCAGTAAAAATGTGTTAGTGCTGCGGTAGCGCGTGTGTGTCTGTGCAAATCTCCTTGCATGAATGTATTGTGGTCCTCTAATGATGGGAGATCAAGTCTCATGCATTTTCAACCTATTTACCCAAAGAACTGGAGGACTGAAAGGAACAAAACACAAGTTGCAATGTCAAAGGGAGTTCACAGTAACTGTCCTCCAGTTCAAGAGGTAATCTGATTGATTGCTTTGGATTTTCTATATGTTTCTGGAGGTCAGTAAGGGCCATCCATTAAGCGCAGAACATTCTTTGCATTTCTACTCACTTCTCTACAACAAAGAACTCTAAAATGTGAGGGAAGCACCAAGAAGAGGCTTTGGCTTGCTATCTTTTCAGCAAATAAGTTGTTTCACCAGTAGTAGAAGTAATGGGGCCTGTGACCTACAGAACTCTGCCCCTGATTTTCCTCCTTTCTTCCACTCCCTTTACTTCTAGATAGATTGCTCCCCTGGTTTCTACTTGCTTAGCTGAACAAAGAGCAGTGTGGTTTGCTGGCTTAGTTCCAACCCCATGGCAGGGGGGTTGGAATTGGATGATCTTAAGGTCCTTTCCAACCCTAACTATTCTATGATTCTATGAAACCCCCATTTCTGTCCTTCAGAACACTCATCATGTGTGACTAGAGAAATGTTATTATACTGACTAGCATTTACATAAATAGGATTTCTCCCTCAAAGTCACCACAATTCTAAAAGACAAAGGAAAAGCACCTATCTATTGGCTTGATAATTCTCCTGGAAACCTTCCTTTTTTTTTAACATCACACTGTCATCTGGCCATGTAGTTTGACAAGAAATATTAAATGGAGCAGACAATATGTGGGAGGGATTGCAAGAATTTTATGTGGCTGCACAGGGTAGGAAGAAGGCACAAACTGTCAGAGTCTGTGAGAATCTTTGCCTTTCACTTCTAATACACTTTGAATATTAACACCTGACATGTTTCTCCAATTTCCTTATAAGTTTCATTACAAAAAGGTGGTCACAATGGAAGTTTCACCCCAGGATCCCTTCCTGGGAATCCTGAACAGGTCTTGCATCACGTGCTGTAAACCTAGGAGGGATTGGGGGATTTCTAATTTTCCCTGACAGCTCATCGTCCCGCAGCATTAATCCTGCTCATTGTGCAGGGGAGTTGGAAAGATGAATTCAAATGCAAAATGACCTCTCCTTCACCCTTCAGGAACCTGAATCCAATGCTCGTTTTAGATACCTGTCTTGAGGAGATGCTTCTTAGACTTTATTCCTAGGAAACAGCATGTGTGTAGTCACTGGAACAATAAGCCATTGTATATCAGCTGCTCAAGGGTAACTGAACTTTGAGAATAGATGTGAGAAACCTGGAGACAGGTTACCCCAAACTGATTCGTGTTAATATGTTTAGAGGGAGATTTGTAAATATGAAAGATATTACATATTTTTTCCTAACCTAATGCTGAAAATGAAGTTAGTAATTCAGAGGTGACCTGCTTGTGGGTGTATACCATAGTTTTCCTTTGAAAGAGCTCACATTTGAATATGCTTCCTGCTTACAATTTTGGAGATCTTTCTTTTTTTAGACCTTTCCAGTATTATGATTTTTTGTAACCTATCCCAGAGCTCACTCAATCTCTCATCTCAGTCGCTGAGTCACTCCATAGTTTCTCTCAGTCTACTACTGTACACCTACCTGTATTGTGATACCAAATTCCCTCACCAAAAGACGCACTTATATAGAGGCTCTTTCAAGGGACACTATGCATACATTTTGTATAGCTGCTCTCATTTCTGGTACCTGTTTGTGTGTTTGCTTGTTAAGGAGAAAATACATCTTCACTTTCAGAAAACTTACTGAGTTCCTCTTGATCCAGAAGGAGGGAGTAGCAACAAAAGGAGAAAGGAAATTACTGACCCCTTTTACACATTACTTTATGATTTAACCACAGGCTCTTCAAAGGTATGATGTAGCAACAAGAATTAAATTTGTATTGCCCAAGATAAGTTTATGTAAATGACTGAGTCATATTTTAAGAGGTTAAGAGCTTTGACTCCAATAGCTCTGTGTACCAGAAGCACTGCCTTCAGCTCTATTTTTAACTTGGTATTTTTATTCTCCCAAAGCAAAAGAGATTACACATCAATTGTACATCCTTTTTTTCATTTCTTTGTATGCTGACGGCAAGCATGAAAGTTTCTTTCTGCATCCGATAACTCATAAAGTTGTTTCTTTGACTGGTCGGACTTTGGCTTGAGATGCCCAAAGATCAAGCTAAACAATAACTTCCTGGGTTTACACCCAAGATTCTTTTTCTTCTTGTCTCTAACAAACTGGTATTTCAATTGTCACACACTGATTGAGTTCTCAATCAATCAATGGTTTTGATCTTCCACATGAGTGCATTATTGGCCCTTCTAGATGCCCATAATCATCCTATCTCTCCTCTTAAAAGAAAAATGAGAGGCATTCTGTTTTTACATTCTAAGGAGCTATGTCAGATGGACAAAGTGATCATCTGTATAATTCCAAAATCTAAAATATGCTCTGGTTCTAACTATAATCCTAAAACTCTTCCCTAATGGGTTTATCCCTTAGAAAGGGGAATAAAAAGAGGTGGCAAAAAAGAAATAGAAGTAGGCAAAATGTGAGTTCTGAGTTGCTCTTTATTAAACGTCATCTATGTTGAAACCAAACTCAAAATTGGCAAAGCTTTCAGGAAAATTTAGCAAAGAAACAGCTTGCAGTAATGTAGCAACCAGGGTTGCTATGGCAATAGCAGTACACTGTGAAATTTGGTAGATATGATTTTCCATGATTCACTGTATATTTTTAGCTATTTTTCCTTTTGTTCTCTCATGCTAATTGCCTTTCTGAAGAAAAAAGGAAGGACTGAATGGTTAGGTCACACCCTCAGAAAAGATAGAGAGGTGTCAGTTGGTGCTTAAGGGGAGCTTTTGTGTTCTAGCCTCAAAAGATCAACCATCCTAAGGAAATCTTAGGGTCCCAACTCCTACCCAGTTCATCTTTTCTTAAGCTTCTAAGAAGACCACTATTCCCTGCTTCTTGAAAACCTTCCATTCTCTGTCCACCTTAATTCCCTCCTCTAATGCTTCTCCCCACTTGCTCACAATCTGAACTGTTAGAATAATCATTCCCTTTCTTTCTTTTTCAGCTATTATCCAACACGATTATTATCCATAACATCACCTCTTTTCTTTGTGACGTGGTTTCAACTCAGCGAGTCAAAAATCTAGCTCCCTTCTCCTGACCCCAATCCCGTGCAGTCCTCTTTTTGGCCTCTCTGTGGCTTGCTCATAACCTGAGCTGATCAAGACTTAAATATCCTTTCACTGTCAATCACACTGATTCAGTCACTTTCCTAGCCATTCAGATACGCAGTCATGATTTTATATGGCTCCGACATTCAAGCTATCATGCTTTATTTACCTTGATAATATCTCTAAGATCTGCCCTCCTATTCTTTAACCAAATGTCAAAACCTGTCATACGAGTCCTTCTCTTTTTCCACTACAAATAGAATCTCTGCTCCTGGGCCACACATTCTCAGAGTCATTCAAAATGTTGACTTCATGATCTTCAGTTTGCTTCTTCAGCTGCTAATCTCCTGCTATTCTTCCTCTGCTATGCCAGGTTTTACTTCTGTTCTTCAGCTGTGTGAATTTTGAACTAAGTGCCCTTCTCTGTAATGATGCACTGATCATATACCATCACTGATCAACCCCTTCACTTTACCGTTGTCTCAAACTCTTGTTTTATTCCACAAACTGTACTGCTATCTCAATGCTTTGTACATTGATCTTGATATGTGATAGATGGGTCATGGAAAATGTAGAGTATCTCCTTTAGCTCCCTTTTTACAATTCACCTTTGCCACCTTATATGAAAAACTAGCATCTAAGTACATTAGGCAACTAGAAAACTACACAATCACAGGCTCAGAAAGTGCTCATGCTATTATTACTTGACCCTCCTTACTCTTCACTTCTAACCATTTGTTTGTTGAATACACCTCCGTATTGTCATTCTGTACAGTCAATAGTGCTCTAAGTGTTTAAAGGCTGAGACTCTCTGCCTGCTATATTGCCATCTATAAACAGCTCAAATGAAATGAGGCTCTGTGAAGCTTCTGTGAACTTCGGAAGGAAGGCATAAATGGAAAGAGTGGCAAAAATGCTGAGAAAGAGCAATTCTTTAAGTCAGTTGTGGCTGGGGAGGCTTACAAGGATCTTGGGGTGACATAATAGAGGACCAGAACTTAGGTGCCTCTCATTCTCAACTCCTCCAGATTTTAGTCTCAGCTGCTAATGTCAGCATACGTACATACAAATAAACACATAAAAAATAAGGAAGCATTCATAGAAATTAAAAGTTTAAAACATGCAGAAAAATACTTTTATTAAAGCACAATATATTTATGAAGTCAAGCTCCATGCTGCAAGATACAGAAAAAGGCTCTGTATTTGTTTACGTATATTCATGAGCATTGAAGACCACAGTGCTCCATCTCAAGACACAGCTGATCAGTAGCTGGGGCTGTGGTGCAGTGTTATATAATGCAAGTTTATGACTTTGTAAGACATCATTTTCCTTTCCAGCATGTATGGGTTTGCTTTTTTCTGTGTTTAGAAAGTAAAGTACTTCAAATAAATACTTTCTGGGGTTTTTATACAGTGTAGGACATACTAGATGCAGTTGCAGTATAAAATACAGTGATAATAATTGTTTTCTGACACAGATGACAGCAGGCTAAGATGTCCTCATCTGTTCTGTGGTAGCATCTAGCTACCTGAAATGACATTTTAACTCTCTCTGAGCCTCCATGAGCCGTAACTGTATGGGTATAAGGAAAAGTCAAAGGATAAGCATCTCTATTCTGAGCAACTCTCTATGCATGAGGGAGAAAATGCCCCATCCCTCAGAATTACCCAATTTTAGACACGTGATTAATGCAAATCCCAACGAATGAGAGTTCCTCTCACAAGAATCAGCAGCACTGAGGCTTCGATGGCTCCTCTGTAACGTCAGAAGTGCCTCATGCTGCAGCAGGCTCAGCTCGTGAAGGATCTGCTGTACCCAAGTGTGGTAACTTGTTCAGTCCATAGCATCACTGCCCCTCTCTGAGGCACAGAGCCTGCTGCTGAGAACAAAGCACTGACTCTGCAAACAATTACATCCATAAAACATTCACTGCTCTGTGTCTGTTACAGCTGTCCATGATTCTCAACATCTGTTCGGTTGTGGAGAGATTCAGAACAAACCTTGTAGAGTTCTGCTGATATTAGTTTGTAACGGGCTTTTCCACACACATGAAGTGCATCCCTCTTTCAATCTGCCAAATTAATGCCTGACATCCCTCACAGCCAAGACATTCGAGACTTCTATTTCCCACCATGCTTTATGTTTTCTGGCACAATCCAATTTCCCTTTTCCTCTTTAAGGTGACTTGGACTGCTGCTTTCTGACTCTGAATTGTTATTCTGGGTTTCTTTGTAAAGATGCTCAAATTGTTCTACAGCTGAAGTAATCAAGCCCCTTTTAGTAAGTGTTACCTTTGTAAATGCCAATACTGTAATTTCAGAATGTCTCCTGTTCCTAGTTACCACACAGCACTTTCTGCTCCATGAAGTTAGGGCTTTTTAGGCAGAAAATCCCTATTTCATCCTAATGTTTTACAGAGAAAAAGTCCCAGAAAGAAAAGCAAATGTGAGATGTTTAAAAAATAAGGAGTTTGAACTGTTCTGCCTATTCTGGATGGCTTGTCAAATACAGTAATGCTGTATATCGTATTTAGTATTGCAGCGTCCAAACTGTATTCCCTGGGCTATCCAGCAGATGATGCTAATGTATTACAAACTATTCTCTGTTCCTTTTAGAGGAAAGGCCAGCTGAAAGATGTAGTTTTGTCACATTCCAGACATTCTAAAAACTTCCAATTGCCCTCTTTAGTTCTTCTCTTTTCTAATATGTGTGATTCTGAGTCTCAGAACATGTTGTTCTTTCTGAAGCAGTTTTGTTACCAAGGGTTGAGCCTTTCAAGCATTTACCTACCAATCTTTCGTAAGCCTCTGACATTCCATTGAGTTTGACATGTAAGTTTGACCATTTCTAGAAGTCTGTTTTGATTTGCCATCTGTTCACTCATGCTTTGTGACACACAACATTAGGTTTTGTGCTGTGTCAAGCATTTATTCCTGTTTCCAGTCTGCAGTAAATATGTAAAGCCAAATTCTTGCACTAAAAGGACAAAAGCTAGAAGGGGAAATAGTATGTACCATTCACATTTGTAAAGAAAAAGGCAGAACTGAGTTTCCATGAAACTTCCAGCATCCTCAGCTTTTTAATCTCTTTCTCTAGTGTAATCATACCTTAATTATGGGCTATGAAAGGAAGCTTTATAATAATTTCTACTTTGGAATAGATTCTGATTTGCTTACTTTGGAAGGCTTACTCCTAATTCCACAAGAAGCCTCCACAGAGGCCTTTGGAATTACTTGCACAATGAGCATTCTACTAATCACATATATCAGAGTCCAAGATTTTTCCGTGGCAGTTCCTGCATGTCATTTATAAACAGCATTTATGTTTTGCTGAGGAAAGGAAAGCAGGATGTAAAGAACAGATTTTCCAAGGTGGATGTAGAAAAATCTTGACTTTCTCTGCTTGCCTCAGTCTTGACCTCATTCTTTATGATGTGATCATAGCCAGCCCTCTCCAGAAGCTCGGCAGCTGGTGACTATGTCTCCTGTGCTAACAGATAAGCACTTGCAGGCCTTCCAGCCATTGCATCCTGTTGTATCTGTTACCTGCTTGCTGCATTGCTGCATTGCTGCACTACTAGAAGGAGACGAGCCAAGAGAAACAATTCCCAGTTTCTGAAGAGAAAGGAAAAAGTACAAAAGAAGAAACTGATCTGCTTTTCTTTGTCCTCTTTTTTTTACCTCCGCTCCCTTGGGAAAAGTATGAGCCCCTGAGGAGATGGAGAAAGAGCCTTTTTGCTTCCTGCAGCAAGCAGGTCTGATGTCTGTCCTTTCCAGACTGTGAGGCTGAGGCTAATTAGACCATTTGGCTTTTCTTATACTTTTTTCCCCCAGGAGGGCTGAGTTCTATGAGCAAGTTGAAGCTTCTAGTGTCACTCCGCAGCAGGCTCAAGGACAGGCAAAACCCATTACTGATAATTATATTGCAAATGTTGGCAGCATAGAGCAGATCTAAGAATAGGCTGCCCTGCCAGCAGCTGGGACATTAACTAGACAGGGCATGCAGGATTTAAGGTATAGGCCCTAGGGCTTGTGTGCCTTAAGCTAACGGCTGAGGAAAAGGTTGCAGAACTTACAATTAAATCAGCACTAAACACTTCAACAGAAGCATATTTAGCCATGTAAGTCATACATAGTTGTGTGGTTAGCTGTTGTGTAGTCCTTAAAGCAAAGACAAACAAGAAATCAGTGGATTTGGCAAATGGTTTGAACAGAGAACAGACAGGAGTCATCCGACGCTTTTCTGTTTCCCTGGCATCAGTCACCAACAGACACACCTTCGTCACTGTGTGCACGGAGAAAGGGGATGGAGAGGGAGGATAAGAGGTAAAGAGAAAGCACGGCACTTCAGCCAACAATACACGTCCTTTCGCTTAAACAGAAACAACTTGCCTGGCCTGCCTCAAACCTGGTTTTGTGATGTGTAAATGCCTTTGGATGTGAACTTCATGCGAATGTATCAGAAAATGCTATATTCATGCTAGAGATAAATCATACAATTATAGAATGATTTGGGGTAGAAAGGACCTTAAAGATCAGCCAGTTCCAGCCCCTTGCCATGGGAAGGGACACCTTCCACTACAGCAGGTTGCTCAAAGCCCCATCCAACCTGGCCTTGAAGTACATAATAGGATGTATTGGTAAGTGTTGAACACCTATCTTTAACAATCCAAGTCAGGTCCTACCACACGAAATACGTGCTTTTCTCCAGTTATATAGAGAGCTGCAGGGCTTAACAGAAGTATCTGGGTTCCTCTGCTCAGCTGTTGCCTCTGTGAAGCAAGAAAGGGAAAAGCATTTTACAGAAGTCTTAAAGAAAGGGAAATTATTGAGAAAACACAGACCTTACAGGGACGTTGCCTTTGGCCATGGGACTGGAGAGACAAATATTGCAGAACTGATGTGTTTGGGTTTATTTTGAACTTTGATACACCCTGGAGAGGGACAGACTTTTTATGTAACTGACAGGAATTTTAACATAGCAGTACAGCTGGGTGATGAGAAAGAAGCTGCTGGTTGCTGCAGCTTAACTTGATAGAATTCATCAAGAATGACTTTGCTTCCTGTGAGGAGTAGGCACAGGAGACATTCGGTTGCTACTGTGCAGGCTATTTTTAATTCATTGGAGACATTTGGATTGGGAGGCTGAGCTTTATGGGCCATTGTATGTAAGTAATTTGGAACAATAGTTTCAAGCATTATAGGAGCAACTAGGTTTAGGATATTTTGATGATCAGAAAGAAACACTGAAATCAGCCTGCGTAAAACTTTGGTCGGTGTAGCATGCGCAGCTCTGCAGGTGTGCTTCATTGTACACATCAAGATGGGTGTTTTCTTGTTTAGTAGATTTGCCTTAAAATCATTTAGCTTTAGGGTATACAAACATGAATTTCTGGGCTCAATGCTTTGGTCTGGAGAAATCTTATGTATAATAAAGACACATCCAAAAAAGGTAGATAATAGGGATGAAGTTAATTTCCAAACAATTAACAGGAGTGCACATGTCCAGGAGATGTCATCTAGAATAGCCATAATGGGAAAGTAGTTTCTCTCCAGATATTAGTTGTTTCTTTGAGAGAAACTGATTTTTTACTGAGAAAAAGGGTTACAATAAACATCCAGTGCATTCAATATCAAGCACTTAGCATTCTGAAGGAATACTGTGTTCATTGTCATTTTAAGCAGTGCACAGTGAAAGTACACACACTTTAATTTCTATCACTTCTTTGTATGCAACCTCTGTATGTCTCAATTGCCTAGAAAATAGTATAGTTGACAATCTGAGGCTGTATGATTTACATGTGAGATTTCAGATGGATTGGAGAATACTGGGTAAGGCGTTAAACATTTGAATGTAAAGATCTGGGACCTTGAGAAGACCAGTAAATATTCTAAACAGCTTAATGCAAGGAAATACTATGTACAGAGTTAGAAGCTACGAAATACAAGAAATCTGATAAAGCTTCCTTTACCTGTGGAGAAGCAAATCAAAAACATTGTGGTCCTTCACAGGGGGCAGGGACAGAATTGCAAAGGAATCAGGGCATGATGATGGTTTCTGTCCAGTTACATAGGGTTTTTATAAGAAAATGGAATACAGTTTGTAATTCAATATTTTTGTTTCAATGAGTAACAAGAAAAGAAAGTTATTCATGAATTGTAATGAATGGAATGTGTGTTAAGTTCATCCTATGATTTCGATTAGAGATCTGAATATCAGGAAAATATTTTGATTCAGAAAGTGAAGCTCGTTGTTTGCACACAAAGGAGCTGGCACAGATGGAAAGTCAAAAGTACCTGCTTGTGCCTTTTGAGTTAAATAATAAGTTTTGTCAAAGCAATCCCAGGCACGGCTACAGGTTGGGCAGAGAAGAGATTCAGAGCAGCCCTGCGGAGAAGGACTTGGGGGTGTTGGTCGATGAGAAAACGAACATGAGCCGGCTTCAGTGTGCGCTCGCAGCCCAGAAAGCCAACCGTGTCCTGGGCTGCATCAAGAGGAGCGTGACCAGCAGGTCGAAGGAGGTGATCCTGCCCCTCTACTCTGCTCTCGTGAGACCTCACTTGGAGCATTGTGTGCAGTTCTGGTGTCCTCAACATAAAAAGGACATGGAACTGTTGGAACAAGCCCAGAGGAGGCCACGAGGATGATCAGGGACTGGAGCACCTCCTGTATGAAGACAGGCTGAGAAAGTTGGGGCTGTTCAGCCTGGAGAAGAGAAGGCTGCGTGGAGACCTCATAGCAGCCTTCCAGTATCTGAAGGGGGCCTATAAGGATGCTGGGGATGGACTCTTCATTAGGAACTGTAGTGATAGGACAAGGGGTAACGGGTTCAAACTGAAACAGGGGAAGTTTAGATTGGATATAAGGAGGTTCTTTACTGTGAGGGTGGTGAGGCACTGGAATGGGTTGCCCAGGGAAGTTGTGAATGCCCCATCCCTGGTGGTGTTCAAGGCCAGGTTGGACAGAGCCTTGGGTGGCATGGTTCAGTGTGAGGTGTCCCTGCCCATGGCAGGGGGTTTGGAACTGGATGATCTTAAGGTCCTTTCCAACCCTGACTATTCTATGAATCTATGATTCTGTCATTCTAAATACATATAACTTCCCACAGATAGGAGTTGTGCAGGAAAACTTTTGAAAGAAAACTCTCTTTTTTGAGTGATAAAACTGACTTCAGTATCACAGTATCACAGTATGTTAGAGATTGGAAGGGACCTCCAAAGATCATCTAGTCCAATCCCCCTGCCAGAGCAGGAACACCTAGATAAGGTTACACAGGAATGTGTCCAGGCGGGTTTTGAATGTCTCCAGAGAAGGAGACTCCACAACCCCCCTGGGCAGCCTGTTCCAGTGTTCTGTCACCCTCACTGAGAAGAAGTTTCTTCTCAAGTTTAAGTGGAACCTCTTGTGTTCCAGTTTATACCCATTACCCCTTGTCCTATCATTGTTTGCCACTGAGAAGAGCCTGGCTCCATCCTCGTGACACTCCCCTTTATATATTTATACACACTAATAAGGTCCCTCCGCAGTCTCCTCTTCTCCAAACTATAGAGACCCAGCTCCCTCAGCCTTTCCTCATAAGGGAGATGCTCCACTCCCTTAATCATCTTGGAGTCATCTTGCATAGCGCCAAAGTCTCAAGAATGACAGAGAATGTGGTTCCCATATGTAGATGTCTTCAAAAAATATGCTGTTCTTTTTCGATGAGTTGAGGATGATGATCTCTGATGATCCTCTGATCTCTGACTGTTCAGAAACGTACGTGTAGTGAATGCCTGGGACATTGTTATGAAGATCTGCAGTCCAATGAAAGTTAGCTTTAACAAAGAAGGGAAAGAGGAGTCTGCAATTTCACAGCACTGTTTGAAACCAAAAATAATGAAGAAATCATCACTCAAGAAATGAGGCCTTATGGCTGTGTTCTGTTGAGTGGGCAGGGTAGTGTAGAGGGCTGGTTTACTGCAGACACTTCTGTTGTGTCATTATTCACTCAAAATAATGTGATTATCACACATGCAGACTGGTAGCTTATTTCAACAGACACAGTTAAGTGCTAAATTGGGAACTGTGGAAGTGGAACAGGCTATCTTAAAGAGCTGGAGTGTTTATGCATGCTGATCACTGGCCTGTGATCAGATTTAGGTAAAGGAGAGTTTTGCAGCCATGTGAGACAGTTGAAGGAACTACCTAAGCACACCCAGAAGGATTGTATAAGCCTTACAATGACCTAAAAGTATATTTGCAGGGGGCTGTGCATGTGTTGGAGGATGCTGGTTGAGAACTGTTTCTTCTATTGGCAACACTGCCTCAGGCTGCCCTTGTTCATGCCTGATTTCTGACAGATGCCAGGACAACAGCTTGTGAAAATGCACAATGAAGAGGACCAGGGAACTCATCCAGGCGATGAATTGAATTCTTTTTCTTTTCTTGGACTATTTTCCAGGCAAATATGTTTCCTAATGTGAGTTGTCACATGACAGCCTAAATATTCATCCTGAAACACTTAAGAACACATGTGGGGGACAAGAAAACATTGCAAAAGATGAGAGTTTACTGCTCAGACCATCCCTGCTTACTTGTGTTCAGCTATATTTGCAGAGGCTCAGAAAGCCTTTTTTATCAGTAAAAGTAGCTTGGCAGGGTGTTCATTTTAGAATTTCAACCAGTAAGGAGAGATCTTGAATCCCAACAATGCCTAAAGGAGAGCTGGGAGCAATAAAAATTCATCCATTTACAGGATTGAAAAAACATGGAAAATGAAATCTTAACCCCACAGAGGTGTGAGGAATACGGTGGAGCTCTGATAATACGCAAATTGTCAAATTGAAATATTGAAGAACTTAGTTACTGAAAAGGTTGGTCTCTTAGAATCATAGAATAGTTAGGGTTGGAAAGAACCTTAAGATCATCCAGTTCCAACCCCCTTAGATCATCCAGTTCCAACCCCCCTGCCATGGGCAGGTACACCCCACACTAAACCATGCCACCCAAGGCCTCATCCAACCTGGCCTTGAACACTGCCAAGGATGGAGCATTCACAACTTCCCTGGGCAACCCATTCCAGTGCCTCACCACCCTCTCAGTAAAGAATTTCTTCCTTATATCCAATCTAAACTTCCCCTGTTTCAGTTTGAACCTGTTACCCCTTGTCCTGTCACTACAGTCCCTGATGAAGAGTCCCTCCCCAGCATCCTTGTAGGCCCCCTTCAGATACTGGAAGGCTGCTCTGAGGTCTCCACGCAGCCTTCTCTTCTCCAGGCTGAACAGCCCCAACTTTCTCAGCCTCTCTTCATACGAGAGGTGCTCCAGAACCTGATCATCCTCGTGGCCTCCTCTGGACTTGTTCAGCTTCTTTCACTCATGTTCCAGTTAGTCTCTCAGAGTGAGGATGAAGAGTTTAATATTCAGATCCTCAGGAAAGCAGCTCAGAGTTGAAAAGTAATTTTAGCTGTTGTGGGTAAATACACACATAATTCAGAATCTAATTTAATACAAGAGACTTGCAGAAAAACTAAAGGGACATATATATGTACGTTTAAATATAGGTACATATATATATAGGTATGCACTGAGGACAGGATAACTTCAATACGGTTTGATGGTATGACTAAAATACAGAATTATATCTTCATTTGGATATAGAAGATAGTTTTGTAGAAAGATCTATGAGTCCAGTTGATATTGAGACAATGCTGTAAAACATAAACCTTTAAGATTTAGTTATGATATTCACTTGTATCCTATTACTATGGAAAAGGATTAAATTATCCAGAACATTTGTAAGCAGAAGAGACAAAGACTGAAAGAGGAAGGGGAAAGCAAACACCCAGAAAGGTTTTGTTTTCTTCTTTGGAAGCTGGGTAAGAATTAGTTGTTAAGCAAACTGTTTTAAAGCAATTGCTGTTTGGTGTTTTGTTTTCTTGCTTGCTTGCTTATTTCTCCCAACTGAGTTAGATAGATTTGGTTTTTGTGTCAGTTTTTCTGTTGTTGAGTATATACGAGGCCTGTATATGTGTCTGCAGGTGTCCCAATGGAATTCAGAGCTGTACATCTTTCAGACATGTGTTAACTTCTTCAAATATAAGGGAAAATACTTGATTTCTTTCAGGAGAGGGTTTTTTTAACATTCTTTTCACATTTTCTCAAATTGAAATGCCTGACAGAATTTTAAATTTCATGGAATTATACCACACCCTGCTTCCTACACAGGTTATGTGAGCGCTCAACATTCCAGTCAGGAGAAGCGTTTTGACATTTTGGTGTTGTCAGTTATATCAAACTCCTTTTTATCATCAAAAATTGTCTTATTTTTTACCCTTGTTTCTCAGGCTCTAGCATTAGGAGATAAACAAGTGAAATATTTCTTCTCTTTTAATTCTTTGACACTTTTTTTGTGCCATACACTGAGTTCAAACAGTATTTTTTCTACCTATTTCTTCTGTTGTCAATTTTGTGTTTTCCTGGCTGCTTCTCTGGTGAGACAGACCAGCATTCATGTCTATCAAATACAGCAAAATTGCAGCATGCTGCCCTGTTATCTCTGTGCTGTTGGCTTCATCTGCCTTTTTTATCATGGAGTCACCAGCAGCTATTGCTCACCCCCTTGCAAGAGCTCCCATCTGATATCTCCAGCAATTTTCTCTTAGATTTTGCCAGACAAGTTCCTCCATAGGTAACTTGCTGAGGGTCAAACACCTTTTTGATAAGTTGAATGCTTTCCAGGTGTTTTTTCACCTCATGTGGTTAAGTTGCCCGTCAGCTACAGGGGTTTCTGCCTTTCTGTGCTTTCCTGCTGTTGACCATTTGGCTGTGACCCTGCTGGCGATTCCAAACCTGATCATTCAAGGAATATTAATTTGCTCCTACTGTCCCCAGGATTACATTTCAACACTTGTGCTGGATTTCTGCTGATTTGCATCACATGCATCCAAAATCTCTTTCAATTAGCAAAACAAGGAAAACGGGATATCCAGCACTGGTCACAACTGTCGTTCCCTCCTCAAGCATATGGCACAGAGCAACTCCTCTGCAGACATAATCATAGTTTCCCTCTGACCTGCCTTTCTTAGGTGGATCTACTCCAGATTTCAACAAACCCAGAATATCTTCCGCCTTGGCTTACTTCCATTACAACACACTCCAGGTACCTGATATGATCAATGACCCCAAAGCTCAAGCTTTGAATGCAGATCTCTTAAGCAGACTATACAGAATCACAGAACCCCAGACCGTGAGAAGATACAAACCAAACAAAAGCTCACCAAATCCCTTCATTTCCAAGAACAGGATTTGCAGGTGGGCTCCCAAAAAGTCCTTTTAGTTATTCACCCACAATAGTCATTGATGATGTCTTTTCTCTGCTGTTGACACTTCATTGAAAGTCAAGTGATGCCATCTGCCAACAGCTGATTATTCCATTTCCAAGTTAGTAACAAATACATAAACCAGCAGCAGCCTAATACAGAATTTTGAGGCATCTCACTGCTGTTACCACATCAACAATGGACCATAGATTTGTTTCCTTTAGCCTTATGCTGTCCCACTATGTTATCTGTTAGTGAGTCTTTACATATTCTTACTGTATTCTTTTTAATCCTGAGGTTTGTTTGAATCACTACTTGCTTTGACATTTCTCATGTTGATAAATACAAGTCAAGGATTAAAAATATGGCACATACTGATTACCAAGAGTACAATCAACGGCAATAAAACTGATAATAAGGAACATGCGTGCACCAAGACCAGAAGGTCTGCTCTCCAATAAGGCCACATCAGAGATGACTTAGCAGCAGAAAGCCTGCGGTCTGATAGCAGTAGGATGGGAACAAGGTTTAAATATGTCACACGGGCTATTTCTTTTCTCTGATTGGGAAGGCAGCAGTAAAGATACCCAGACTGAGAAAACAAAGCCAAAGTCAGTTTCATTTAAATACGAGCATTCACTTCCATGGAGTCTTGAACCACGGTTTGTAACACTGATTCTTACAATTCCAAGGCTACCATTCATTAATGTGTTATGCCATGAGAATTTTCATTATCCTAACACTAAAAGAAGCATTCCAGTATACTCATGGGGCTTCAAGGGATGTGTCCTGGTGAGGAAGATTTTCACCTGTAGTGAAGGCAACAGTATGAGATGGCACCAGGAGGTC
Organism: Psittacula echo; assembly: GCF_963264785.1. Lineage (NCBI taxonomy): Eukaryota > Metazoa > Chordata > Aves > Psittaciformes > Psittacidae > Psittacula > Psittacula echo. The sequence continues at coordinate 84,863,380 of NC_137739.1, read as the reverse complement.
CAGTGCATTTCCTTCTTCCTTCTTCATTTTTGGGAAATGTAGTCCTTTCCCCTCACAAAACCTCTTCTCCCGCCCCCATCCTAAGGACTCACAGGTAAGGCAGCTCTGCTCTGTTTCAACACTTTTCTAGGGAAAAGGAGTAAATCCATTGGCTGCTACTGGGTAGAGCCCTCTGCCTCCCCTCAGCTGAGGCAGAGAAGGTGTATGCAGAACTATAGCCCCAGCAACTGGCAGAGGCACATCTGATAGAGAAAGAACAGAGCACAGCTCATCCGGATTACACAGAACAATGCAAGACATATGGCTAGTTTGTAATCCTGTAGTATTTTAGTATTCAATCCAAACACATATGTTATCCCAGTGGCAACATAGATATTTAGAAGGGCAGTTGTATCATACTGTTGTTAAATTACTCATTGCAGTTAGATGACTAAAAGCAATGCATTTGTCTAGGCTATGCTCAGGATGATCATTCTCATCTCCTGGGAATCAGTGGTCCATTCATTCCTCCAGCAGCGGTACATTGGGTACTGAGTAATCTGTCCTTTGAAATGTGCAAAGAAGCTGTTAAGGGAGCACAAAATATGTTTAGCCAGCAGCACCAGCTGGATGTGAGCCCATCCGGGATACACTGTTCAGCTGACAGCTGTTGCTAGAACCACATGAGTGTTAGTCTCCAACTCTCTCATGTCTCATTCTGTTTATCATCCCTGCTCTGTAGGAGGGGAGAAGGAGGAAGATATAACATAGGGACAATGCAGCCATTGGCAGGTAGAAAGCTAGGCAGTATTTGCATGGTGGCAGGTATGTAATGTGATGTACACACCACATTACACAAGCTATTGGGGAAGAGTGGAAGCCATAAATTGCATCCCTGCGCTAAAAAGCAAATTACTTTCTGGCCATTTCATCTGTTGGACCTCTTCCTCTGAGAAAAGCTATTCCTTCTTCCTTTTGTTCGTTCTGTCCCTGTCTATTGTGGGGATTAGCCTAGCAGCTGGTACAGGAGTGCACCTGAGCTCTGACACCTCATGAGGAAGGGATGGGACTGGAAATGGGTTATGTGAAAACAGATTCACACACTGTCAGTATACAAGTACAGCACTTGCTGCAACAGTCCCCTGCAGGCCATGGTGCATCCTACGAGATGATAAATGGAGGTGGAGGTTGAAAAGCAGAACGTGCCAACACAGGGCAACAAAGGCTGGATCATCCTCTAGGAGAAGCCCCATGTCGAAGTGCCCCATCTATACTCAGAGGGGAGCACAGTGGCATCTAGATTCCTCCCATAGCAGGTGGGTATAGGAGAATGAAAGACCTTTGGTGTTGGACAGCTGGAACTTTTTTTAACATTCAGATCTCTACATCTTCTTCTTGAAAATCAACATAAGATTTTACAGGGCTAACAAAAACCATGCTTTACAAACCCTCAAATTTGCTCTTCAACATAGAATGGCAATGTGAAAAGCCTGCTATTTTGCCATCAGCAAAAATCAATGCCAACCTTCAAAGGAATAGCAGCGTTGTTGTTACCTGGTGATCAAGCCAAGCTTTCTAGAGAGAGATATGAGCTTTTATTGGACCAAATAACACAGCTGGTCTATAGACAGGCTTTTGGACTCACAAATTTCCACAGCAGGAGCAGGTCAGAGATGAACACGGTCTTGGGCAGACAAAAGCAAGACTAACTAACGCCCTTACCTCTCCCCATCAACCTGCCCGTGATCCGCCGGGCTGGGAGCGCTGCCCCGCGGGTCGCTTCGCCCATGACCCCACCGCGGCCGAGCCGGTCCCACACCCTCGTCCCTCCTTCACTCCCCGGTCCCCTGGTCAGTGCCTGCCGCGGGCGGGGAGCAGCGCAGGGCTCCCGTCCCGCCTCCCTCCGGCGCCGCTGGTGCATATCCCACCACGCCGGTTCCCAGCAAGGCAGCGGGAGCCGGGCCCGGTTGTCTCACGGCACCGGTCGCACTCCAGCGCCGCCGCCACCCATCACCGACCTGTGACAGGGGCTCCGAGCCCCCCCCTCCCCTTTCCCTCTCCCGCCCGCCTCCGGGCCCTCCTCCCGTCCCTGATTCGGCGCCGGAGCCCCGGGTGCCCGAACCCCCTCCCCAGCCCCGGCCCTCACCGCGGCTCCCGAGCTGTCAGTGCGCAGCCCCGCGCCGCCAACCGCCGCCAACCACCGCCGCGGAGCCGGCACCGCGGGGCGACCGCAGGTACCGTGCGCGGGGAGCGGGTGCTGCCGGGGCCGGGCTGCACCTGCGGGGCCGGGGGTGAGGATCGCGGTTCCCCGGCAGGACAAGGGGCGGTGAGAGCGGGGCCGCGGGCGGGCCTGTCCCTGGCGGTGCGGAGCGGAGCCCCGGCGGCCGCAGAAGGGTCGTCGGGGGCTCTCATGGCGGCGGCCGCGGGTCGTGGCGAAGGCGGGCGCTCGGGACGCGCTGCGGTGTCAGAGCCCGTGGCCCTCGGGGGCGGCGGGCAGGGATCCCGGGTGGGATGCGCTCCCGCTCCGTTCCCAGGAGAGGCTGGACAATAGAGGGATATGCCCCGTTTACCCCTCCCACCACCTCTTCGATTTGCAGCAGAGTTTATGTGGGAAAGGGTATGAGATTTTGGCCCCGCTTAGGATGGAGCCGAGGTTGGAGAACCTCCCGGGGCCGGCCGTGGGGAAGGGCATAGTGCAAAATCCCCACAGGGGCAGTTTCTCAGGTGAGAAACAGCATTAATCTTCAGTTTCCTGCGGGAACTGAGTCCTGAGGGTTTTCCCAAGAGTGGTGTAGGCGACTGACTCTGTAATGTGCGATTTTCTGTCAGATAATGCAGCTTAATCCTTCTCTGTGTACTTGGCATTCCCACAGTCATCTCCTCAACCCACTCCCTAAGAGCTCCCAGGGAAGCGGTTCAGCATCTTCAGATGATGTTTCTGTCAGACTCTCTTGAGTTTCTGCACTGCTGGCTGAGTAGAAGGCAGCATTGTGACCCTTTGGTTTATGCACACACTGAATGAGCCGTGCTTGAATTATTCATTCAGATGCTATTGCAACCTTCTGCAGTTTCTCTTCTCCAGGGACATGATGTGTAACAAGACTTTGAAATGCTTTGCCAATGAGGCTGCAGTCCTATCTAGGCATATGGCAGCTGTTTGCTTTCTAATTGTTCTTAAGGGTTAATTTATAGCAGTAAAAGGCATGTTAAGAATGAGGATCCCCAGTAGGGCAGCATTATCCTCTACCTTCCTTCTGTTTCTCTCTAAAAAGCTATAATTCAGAGTACTGAATGGTTAGTGGACTAGGCTCTACAATTGAGTTTTGTATTTTCCATCTGGAAAAAGCAATGCCTTCAAAGTACATTTGGTCTCCATGTACAAAATGCTTCCTAAGTACGTGTGTCGAACCTATGGCTTTGACATGGAATTGATTTAAATTTGATTATTTGTCAATGTCATAGATGTTTCTTATTTTGTAGGTAAAGAAACAGATACAGAAATGAAATACATTGGATCAAGAGATTTGACAGCAACACTTGGAATCCCATTTGTTGTTATTTATGTTTTACAAGAGTGATCATCTGTCCGTTGTGCTGTACTCTCCAAAGAGTGCTCATTGATACACTCAGGACCATTGATATTTCCCATAGGAGGTTGGGTGGATGCACAATGGCAGCAGCTACACTTATGAAAATACAGGATAACTGTACTGTGACCTGTAGTCAAGTAGGTGCATGATAGCTTTTATAGTCTCCATTTTAATAATAGACATATTTCCAAAGAGCAGCCAAGCTTACTGGTTTTGGAACACTCACTCTTGTATCAAATATTAATCTGGATGAACACAGGCACATAGAGGCATGCTGTATACCTAGGGTGTAAAGAGCCAAGATAGTTTGAACCTTCTGAGCTTAGCACCCAGTACTATGAAGACCAAAATACAACAAGATAAGTGCTAGTGGAAAAAGAACATCAGTCAGCCTCCAAGTGATGACTGTCATTCTGCTAGAATTTCCACATTCTTATGGTTAGTTATAGGCAGAAAGCATTGAAATGAACTAATCTGATAGATTTCCAAGGTGGAGAGTATCTCTGAGAATATAATATTAACAGCCGAGAAATGTCTCCCTCCAAGAGATACTTATAAGCAAAAAATAGGGCTTAAAATTGCTAGAGTCTTTAAAATGCTGAAGTCTAGGTCTTCATTACCAGCATCTACCATCAGACGTTATGATCTGGTGGGTTTTACTCCTGAACTCTTCCATTCACCCATCCTTTTAAATGCTCAAAGTATGAAGTGTATGTTCCTTTCCACGGTACACAGTTAAGGGAATTGATGTTCCACTTGCCTTAGAATTGCAGCCTACTGACTAGTCTGTATGGGTAAGGATCTTTGTACAGCCTTCAAAGACACGTTAAGGCTTGGCAGTTTGATAGTTTGTCATACAATATTTGAATGACTGGCTCTGATTTTCACCCAGTAGAGATTAAAAGCTTCTTTTACTTCTTGAATGACACCCAGAAATTTAGTATACATCCCGTGGCCCAGCAGATTCAAGCTGAAGTCAGGACTTTATTTTTCCTCTGAGTTTTCCTTTACCTTTTCCTTTGCCCCTATCCCAGGAAGGGAAATCTGCCTGATGTTCAATGATATAAGCCAGCAATACACAACTGCTGTGTTGGTGGCTGTTTTGTCAATCCCTTGTCTCCCCCTGCATGCTTTCTTGTCCTTGTAAAGCCTCTCTCTAGTTGCATATTTCCTCCATACAGGTTAGAGAACAAAGGAGGAATTCCTGCTGCATCTAATCAAAGGTCTGAGGTTTCCGGCAGAGGTAACACTGCCAGAATCAGGAGATGATCACAGAGCAAGCAGTAAGTGGCTACTCCAGAGGCTAATAATTGATTACTAGGGTCCCACCGGGAAACAGTATGAATTCACAAAGTCCTATTTCTCCCTCTTCAGCCTCCAGCTGCTTAATTCGTCCCATGCATGTTTTCTACTGTGCTACAGCCTCAGCCACAGTGCCAGGGAAACCATCCATATTGGGTTAAGGAATCTGGGAAAACTAGAGTAGTGGTTACTGGAATGAGAGCCGGAGGCAGATGAGACAGTGAAGCCACTGTTGTCAGGAGGAACACCACATCATCTTTATTCTTACGTACACAAAGGCTTTCTATCGCTTATGTGCCTGCTTGTGACCACTGCAGCTGGCATTTGAGCTCAGAGGAAAGGAACCTGGAGTCCTTTAGTCAAGGGCAAATGCAAAGAAGATATTTAGTCCTCTTAACCAAATAACTGATTGGGTGCATCCCTTCCAGTGCGTGCTGCTGGTGTAACTGCAGTGAATGTAATAAATTATGGTGTTCCTAATGTCGCCCTAAGTCTATGAAGAAAGCTGGTCACATCTTTCCCTTTCTTTATTTCAGTATTCCAGCAGGTTCTAACAATTGTTCATTCTACCTATTAAAAGATATTTGAGTAAGAGATTTAATTTGGGTTTCTTTGGGGTTTTTTTAAGTAAAAGTTAAGATTCTTGACTGTGGTTGCACATTAGTTTAAATATTTGCTTTGGTGAGGCACAAGGCATAGCAGTGAAGGAGACTATAAACTGGGTAAACATGATTTTATGAACAGAAAGATCTTCTTTAAATAATATCAGAAGGTTCAGAGCTCATAATCCATGTGCCAGCCCCTCAGAGAAACCTCAAGCTGCTTAAAACTGATATGATAGCTGTGTCAGTGTGACTTGGATCTGCTTTTCTTCAGTGTTCTCTTGGGTGACCTGGATGGTAAATATAAAGAGTGGGTGTATCACATTTGCCAGGGACATCAAACTGTGAGATTTGAAATATGCTGGAGGAAAGACGAGAATTCAAAATTATTCCAACAAATTGGAAGAATTGCTAGGAAAAGAACTGGGTGAAATTCAGTAGGGATTAATGTGAGGTACTACAATAAGGCAGGAATAATCAACTGGATAAGCACAAGAGAGAAGTAAATTACGAGCTTGCAACTCTGCAGAAAAGGATCTGAGTGTTATGATAGATCACAAGCTGAACATGAGTCAATGTCATGCTGTTGAAATGAAGGCAAACATCTTGCTAGGACGTATAAAAGACATATAGCCTGGAAGACATGTGAAGCAATCCTCCTGCTCTGTTCAGCATTGCTAAAGCCTCAGCTTGGAAGTTGCGTGAGGTTTTGGTTGGTACACTTTGAGATAGGTGTGATTCATCGCAGAGTCCAGAAAAGGGCATCACAGGTCAGAAAAACATGACCTGCGAGATGATTTGAAATAACTGAAAGCATTTAGCCCAAAGACCAGAAAGCTGCAGAGGAATATTTCAGTCTTCAGACACAAAATAGAGGAGGGAAGGATCTTTTCCTTGGGCTTATGGTAGATGGAGCAGAAAGCAAGAAGGAGCAGAAAGAAAGATTATTTTAGAATGCAGGAATAAGATAAGATAATAGATATAAGATAATAAAAAGACATAAGATAAAAACTGTTGAATATTTGGTCTGGGGAGGTTATAAAGAGTCCATTATTATAAGAATAAGTTAGACAATTATCTGTGAAGAATGAAATTGAGCTAGATCTGTCATGGGAATGCACCTTGAACTATCTGACATCTGAAGTTCTCTTCTAGACGATTCTTTTATCATTTCATGAAGGCAACATCCTCATCTCATGTAAATGAAATAAAAGCTGTCTGCTGGCCCTGTGTTGGTGTTTTCCTGTTATCCAAGGGTAGCACAGCACCAAGAACATAGTGCAGCTCTTTCTAAAAAGAGCCTGAATGAAAAGCAAAAGCTTAGTAGAAGATGGTTAAAAACAGTCTCTCTTTTTGGAGAAGACATAGAGAACAAGACATTCTGCTTGGCTGAGTCTATAAATGCTGAAAACAATTACATGGAAGAAGAAAAATTAATGAGGATTAGCAGTTAGGAAAATGATCTGAGCTGAAAATGCAAAATCTTCTAGTATTTTACTCCTTGAATGACTGTAGTCCAAAAATACTTTTTTTAGAGATAAAGTGAAATAAAATACTGAAATCAAAATAGGAGTGAAATAAAGCATAGTCTACGATTGATGTTTTTAGGCATTTCTCCATGAAGAGAAAATCTAGATCCTGTAGTATTCATGGTATAAATGAAATAAATAAAATATAAATATAATATAAATAAATAATAATATAAAATATACCATATAAAATGGCATATATTGTTTAATATAAATGGAACAGACAGAGTCCCCTGTGCATAGTGAAAAAGTGATGGATCTCTGTGAGGAGACAGGTAGAAAGAAATGAAAACGGTGATCATTTCTTTTGGATGCTGCAGTGGAAAGCTACACATAAGATCCTGAACAGAACATATTTTGAGTCCAACCAAAGGAATTTTTAATCCTTTAAGGGGAGAAGGATTTTCCTCTCTCCCCAGGCTTTAGATCTATCCATGCAGGCAAAAAGAAAAGCTCTTGGAGAAGTTAAATGCATACTGGGAGGAGTGGAAGTGGTTTTTCTACCAATCAATAACAGGGGATTTTTTCTGTGGAAACAGGTACTCTCTGGGATTGCAAAGCTGCAAAGCAACTGTTAGAAAGAATCTGTGTTGAATGAACAATACAAAGAGAAAATGAAGAATTAGGCTGTGCTTTTCAGAAGGCTGTTTTCATGGAGCTATTGCTCAGTGATGTGTTGTGTATTAACATTATAATCTGGCATCATTTAAACACACTTACACTTGAATTATCCATAAATAGATGGAAATCCTCATACTTTGATTTACTCTGGGACATGTGAGCACAAAGTGTGCCACTATATAAGCTCTGATCGATTTTTTTCCCTGCCCCCATCTTCCATTGCTGCTTGAACGCTTTAGGGAAAGAAACAATTCGCTTGGAAAGCCGGTGCCCCAGATACTTTAAAGTAAATTCACATCCCTTCCACCCAAGGGCTGACCAGTGCTTCACATTAGCTTGTATTTCTTTGCCTGAGTTTATTTGATTGCTCCTTCTCCTGTCCTTCTCTTTGCTTTCTTTACCTCTCATAGGAGTATATGAAATCCAGGCTTTACTTGGGAGACAGGGTATCCAAACAAAGGCTTACTGTGACCCAGTGCTAAAGGAGGTTCAGATTAGGAACAAGGTGGTTCTGGAAGGAGATAATGTGAAAAAAGATCTCCCTTTTACTGGTAGGAGGAAGCAATGAGACGGAGGGTTGTTCTCTAGGAAACTTGGGAGGAAATCTGAGGCAGCCTAAGCAGAAAGCTACTGAAGATGATGGAGGGGATTCTGTAGATATTAATCTCCTTTTGGAAGCTGTTGATAATTGTCTTGAAAAGGAAAGGTGTTAGGCAGAAGCAGCCAGAAGGAAGGTATTTGAGTAGAGGGAGCACTGGTTTGAAATATGAACTGAATGTGAACATTTGGGTTTAGGGTGCCTGGCTGAAATTTCTCAGTGTGGCTGCGAGGAAATTGTGTAGGCTACTGCAAATGGCACTTCTGTCAGTATGAGCTGCATATTTAATGCAATGTAATGATATCCAAGCCTGCTTTAAAAAAGCATCTGCATGACAGTGTTCAGAGCAGCTGTATCCTTCATTTCTTCTTTTCTCTTCATTTATATTATGTCCAGCTAGAGTCTAAAAGTCCCATAAAGCCTGCCAGTGGGTTCCTGCACTCGTCATTTCGGTGCGTTGGAAAAATTCTTTTCCTATAAGCAAAAATCAGAGGCAGCAGCTTCAAGCTGTCAAAGGCAATTTTGCCTAGGAGGAAACTGGCTGGTCACGCAGATGAGCTTGGAATCTATGAACACTTGACAGGCTCTGAGCAGTTTCTCACTGTGAATGAGGAACTGATGAGTGAAGAGCAGTGTCCAGCAGCGCTTTTTGATGGTAATGCCAGAGCCTTTTACCAGCAGCTTCCCAGTGCAGATGGAGTTTTACAGAAATAGTCACACAAGGATTTCTACTGCCATTGTGAGGGGACAGGTGGTTTTTTCAGCATTGGAAACAATATAGAGCCAGAAAGCAGATATGGGAAAACTTTGTAAAACTGTGTGTGTATGGAGGAGAAGCAAATGCTTCTTTCTCTCCCCCCAGCCAGGGCAGTAGATTCTGCACTAGGGACAGCAGCACCTCTCTGTCAGACTGTCACAGAAAAATCCAAGCTCAAAAGCACAACTGTGAAACCTTGATTCGTACAGGGCTTAAAGGAGGCTAAAAAATGGCACGAGCCCAGGTTCCAACTGCTATAGGCATTCCTCAGAAAGGTCTCATTACAAGGGATTTGTCAGGAAAGACCACTGCACATTGGTGATTGTGAAGGGTCAGACTTAACAAACATGAGTGTTAGATTAGATGGTCTCCAGAGGTCCCTTTCAACCCTACCAATTCTGTGATCCTTTGACAATGAATAACTTTGCTAACTTACTTTTCTATCTTTAACAGAGTATCTGTAGACATAAAAGAAAGAATGCTACTGGGATGAGAATTTGCTATATCTGATTCATGACAAGCAATCAATATTGAAGAGCACTATTTCCATTGCAGAATTTCATTGTTAATTGAGAACTTATATATCACCCAGAGGAAGTCTGGGTCTCAAGATACTGGTGACAAATATTGGGGTGGTCACATACAATGAGTATTCTTTGTATGATTGTTTCTTGATCTGCCTACCAACTCGTATTGTCATATTGGACAATTAAAGAACAGGACCAGAAAAAAGAGTCATTAGTTTATGTGGAGTTTGACACCTCTCTTTCCCCAGATAGAGTTCGCCAGAGTTTTCATTCTGGAATAATACTGGCCTCTGCTTTGGTGCTGAGTGCGTGATGCTCGTTTCTCCCCAGTTCTCCAGCTCCAGGCCTGTGTCCTGACCCAGAAAGAGGAGGAAGATGTCAAAGCAGAGATAGAAGATGCACAGATCTTCATGCCTTTAATCACCTTCTTCACTAAAGCAGAGCTCAGTGAATTTCCAAATTGAGATGTTGCAGCATGTTGGCAGTGAAGAGCAGCACTGCAGTGCAATTCACAGTGTTCTCTGAATATCTTCACAGTAATAAAACAGCAGGACATGAACAGAAATTAATGTGATTTTTTGGCTGAGTGTGGTGGCAGATGTTAAAAGACAGCATGCTTTCCTGCCTTACCTGTCAAGACAAAAACAAAACTCCCAAGGAAAGCAGCATTCCTGTAGGGAAATGCCCCAGTACCGATAGAGGCTTTATTCCGATGGATTCACAAAGCCTGCTGTCAGGAAATACCAGTCAATAGCAAGTGACATTTTCCGAGTATGTTATAGTGCAGCCTTTGATGGACAAAAAGACCAAAGCAATTATGTCTCCATTGATAAAACATAATGTTACGACTTGATCTGTTGAGCAAAGAGGACTGAATCTCACCCTTTCTGCAGGTTTTCTGTTAACTGCAGATAATCAAGAGGGGGACCAGAAATACCCAACTTGTGAACATCTTTGGTTGCATTGCTCAATCAATTCTTAGTGAGCTCAGACATGACTCACAAACGAAAATGTTTGTAATCCCAGCTGGCATTCAACTATCCATTAATTCCCTTAGGGGGTGACTACTGGACTCCACAGGCTCATCCTAGCTTGTGATTTGATGATCAACAAGCAAGAACCAGCATATCCCCTGTATCTTTTACCCAGGTTGGTAATGCAGCAGGTCTTACAGTAATGACTGGAGGGCAGCATTCCAGAGAGTGGAGGAATGGGTTGGAAGCAACAACTGCAGGCACAGATTTGCAGGGAAAGTGAGAATTATGTGACCACTCAAGTGAGAGAGGGGAAGAGTAGGTGTGGATATGCCGCTAGAGAAGAAAACAGACATGAAAGATATAAACTTTGATCCTTTTTCTTTATTAGGACCTGAGGTAACAGTTAAATAAAAATCACACATTGGCTCATAAAAAGTGCAGAAGCGCAGATACAGAGAAAGGAAATTGAGGACATAAAACTATTACAGAGAAGACAATGGGCACACCTTCAGAGTACACCACAGGTTCCATTATCTCTTATAACATCTCCATAGTCTTGCGTTCAACAGTCTTCAACAGGACCAAAGCGGCAATTCCTGTAATGTATAGACAGTCAAAATGACTTTCCTATTTAGTGCACCTTCACGGGTGTGAGGTTCCACAGGTTCCTATGAATTCCTTGACAAATAAACCTACTATTAAACTGCTGTTTTCATTCTTAATGAGGGGATGGAAGGAGAACATGAAAGGATCACTGCAGGATATTTCCCAACTGATTGTGCTGTGCCTGACAGATCTGCTGAACAACTGGACATGTGAATGGAAGTGGCAGTATGGAACAGGGATGAAAGGCAGTACAGCCTGTGTTTAACTGGAACACTTAGTCTCATCCTGGTGAAATTTCCTTCAATGTCTATAAGTATTCATTACAACTAAGGATCAAAAGAAAATTGACAAATAGGGCATCAACTCTGAGAACAGCATAGGAACCTCCTTTTCTAGTCTGCGTGGTTGGAGGATGGAAGTATTCATTCAGCTGCATTGAAGGAAACTGCTGCCTAGATACATAAAGTATGGTTTAAAAAAACCCCAAACAACCAAGAGCTACCTATACTGTAGATACCTACCTAGAGTAAATACTGTAAATAACTACCAGTAGTCTCTGAAGTGTTGCTAGACTTTCATTTTTTTAGCAGAAGGATTAGGGAATATCCTGAGATCTAAACTTCCTTTCACTGGAAAGGAATGGGGTAGAAAACATGAGCCACAGTATTTAACAATGAAACAGAAAGAATAAAGGGGTTAGAACCTGAGATGATTTCAGAGGACTGATTCTAGTGTCATTCTGCCAACCTGGTGTTTCCACTTTGTCACTCACAGCTCAGTTTACACTATTGACTATAAGGCAGAGATGTTTTTGGGAAAAAACCCACGTCCCTAAGGATGTGAGCTACACCATCACTTCAGGAAAACCTAAGAGCAAGCTTGTGTTCAGTGAGGCTATCTAGACGGCCTTTTCATTCTTTGCCAGCCCTTTAAAGTCCCCATGCTTCACTTGTTCTTGGGAAAAATCTTTATCTTTTTCCTGTCCAAACTCTTACTGAAAGAGAAAAATTACGGAAGTAGCCTGTGATGCTGAACCCATCTGCATCTTCCTTAGGCTCCCAGGTTTTGTGTCCAACCCCATTTACATCTTCTGCAAACACTTCTAAACTTTCTCCCTCATTGACTCCTGAAAGAGTCTCTCATGGTCTGTATAGCCATTACCATCCTCTTCACATTCTCATTTTGTGCTACTGTGGTACTCGTGGTGCTGTGGTACTTTGTGTACCGTGATACAGCTGGGTCTCAGTTGTTGATTCCAGCTGGTCAGAAATGACCTATACCACAATGAAATGGTACCATTTTATTTGCTGACTCTTTCATTTTAGCACCTTTAGTCCTACAGGGTTTGTTGGGTTTTCTTTTTCCCCAGACTTTATAATAGGATAGTAAAAGTAAGAAATCTTACGCTACATGTGCTTGTTATTACCCATGACCTTGTCTGATGTCTGCTAGGCTGTAAGCATCTTTTGAAAGCTCCTCTAAAAAGCCCAGCAATGTGCAGTTCAGCAGCCTACCAGCTTCTTTGCAGACTGCCATAGTTTAAATATCTTAAGGCAGGTGAAAATTTAAAACTTAATTCATCCCTGTAATTAATTCTTATTAATTTTAAACCATTAATTTCTCGTTTGCCTTTAGAATAGCCTGGATTGCGCTGCTTGTGCTCAGCATCCTTCCTTGTAAGGCGTCTGTCACTCCAGTAGGTCTGTTGCTGGGGCTGTCTGTCTGGCAGTGTCCTGCACTTCCTATGGGTTTACCTGCACAGCCAAAACAAAAATACCCCAGGACTTCTGTGAATAAGTCCTCCTGCTACATGGCTTCCAGCCCAGCCACTTGGAACAATGAAAGTGCCCTCTGCTCCATTCTCTGTGCCTTTCTCTCTAGAGCTAGCTTTTGCACTGGCCAGCCTGCCTTTTGGGCCTCTGTCTCTGTCTTAACTGAGATCCTTACGGCATATGCTGCCAAAGTGTCAGTTACTTTCTTTTACCTATCAAAATACCTCCTGGTATTCCAGGCTGGACTGTCTCTGTTAATCCTTTATGCCAGTGTAATTTGCCTTCTGGTGCAGCAATACGGCTCCTCCGGAGAGATGGGGTGCTTCAACAAAGCCTTGTTCCACGGGCTCAGCATCTCTTGTGCACAGCAGGAGAAAGAAATGCACATATAAACCAGGCTAAAAAAGGAAATTAGGTTGGGGGTGGGAAAAGAGATGGTTTAACTTTGACATTACTGTAACTGGATCCATGCAAAAAATCTTGCTTTTGAAATGGTCTCAGTGTTTTATGTCCAAAGGTGACTGTGTTAAACACTGCACAGCAACAGACTTCTGGCTTTCTGAAGCTGTGGTGTACAGTCTTCTCTGGCCTCTGCTTTCACAAAACACATTTATCACTGAACTCATTCCCAGCAATGGCTAGTGCTTTTCACTACTTATTTCAGGTGTGATTTCACTGACAGCTTATGAACAGTTTGTTAACTGCATGTGAAGAACACCTTTCTAGCATTAAACACATTTTATGAGCCACAGTTTAAACTCAAAATTTCTAACAACGTTTCCTGTTCTCGATCAGTATTAGAGTATGCTTCTTTGCTTTGCAGTCTTTTTTTCTTGAGGAGTTCGTATGTGGTGGAGAGTTGGACATGTGCAATTTGTTCATTTAGAAAAGGATGCAAAAAAATTGTGTTACATCTTAAAGCATTAGTCTGTTAGAATAACTCTTTTCTCCCATCTAGGGTTTACTCATCCGTCTTCCCTACCAAAACACCACTTTGACTAAATCAATGTATTTTTAAATACACACAGTAGCCAAAACAGAAGACACGGTGTGTCAGCTTGGCACTTCAACTGTGCGTAACAGATTGCCTTGAATGATGCTGCAGGAAGAAAAATCTTAATGTCAGAACCATTGTGTTTCCATTTTGATCAGTGAATATACATCCTGTCATGTGTCATCATTTTAGCTTAAACAGAGTTGTTAGAGCTGCGGTTGAAATACAGCAGGTTTAATTAATATTCTGAAGTGAAGGCTAACATTAGAGGTTTGTGCCAGAATTAAGCGTCTCCATTTCCTTTGCCTGATTATGGCTGGAGTTGAAGCACTTCAAAAGATTTTTTATCTCTCCACAGATCTTTGAGTACACAGAAGCTGGTTTGTTATGTTAAAGGACTGCCTTGGCTTGAGAAAACATTTAAAATTAAGTACTTTCTATATTAATAGCATACAGTTCTGTCATTCAAAGTATGGCTTAGTTTCCAAAAAGCACTCTGAACACTTCAGACAATGTTTTACCTCTCAGGATTGTTCCAGAGTTCAAAAACCCCACATTCATCAAAAGCAGAGAACAGCCAAATCCGCACATTTTGTCACACAGTCTCTTTATACCGATTGTGCTTTTGAGGATCTGCTACAATTAATTTCTGCTTGATGTTGGAAGAAGTGGTGCATTTGCATCATTATCTGATGCTTTTAATCTGTATCGGATGAGTGGAACAGGCAGTATGTGGTACCTGGGGAAAAAATTCTTGCTAACTATAGTCCAAGAAAGCTGTTCATTACACAGGCTTTCACTGATTCGAATAATAGAAACATCTGCAGCTGTCCTTAAATGTTAGAGTTAGAGCTAGGAAGAGCAGGGCTTTGCTCTGGCAGCTTACAGGATCCTAAGAACTTTTACTAACAGTTCATCCAACTGCACTGCTTCACTTTTGTTTCATATTTCATTCTTGTGGGTAAAGCTCCCACTGAAATTAAAGGACTCTTGCCTAAGGTAGGACTAGGGCATCTAGCTCATTAATATTTCGGAACAAAAAGAAAACCCTTGTGAGTTTTGCAGGAAGATCTGGCCTACAAGTCCAGAAATGGGGTGACCTTTCTGTTATTGAAAGGCCTTTTGTAAACCCATGGATTTCAGTAGAAGAGTAAAGGTCTTTCCACTGGTGGATTGACTGTGTTCCAGGATAGAAAAATCACCTCCAGCAAGCACAAAGCTATTAAAGTTTCCTGGGTCACGCAAATGGTGAATTCTTCCTCTTTCTTTTCGAAATAGATTTGCAACTCCTGTTCTGCTATGTCAGTCACTGCCATTTTAGCCCCTTCTTTTCAGGTCATTAATTTAATATCAGTGCATTTGAGAGCTATTTAGCCCTCTATTCCAAAATTAGTTCCTTGACTTCTTCCCTATGGGCTGCTGTCCCTGTTGGTACTGCCTAGTATAAAGGCAGTAACATACCTTGTTTATCCCTTGGGTCTGCTTAGCTTCATCGCATCCTTCTGCGGTGTTAGGACAGTAAGATATGATAAGGTAGAGGTCAAAGGGCCCTGATTCATACATAAATGTAGTAAGAATAACACAGTTGTTGTGTTATTATGTATGGCCCATGCTGCGGAACCACTTTTCACCTCTAACCTGCATCTTTCACCTCACTCTGAAGTTTCAACACTTATGCCCTAGCATGAACTGAATGCTGACCCCAAAGTGTCCATGGCCAGCCTCACATCCCTAGTGCTCTCTCTTCCCTGCTGGAAGAAAGTTATTTCAGTAAAAGACTTGAGCATCAGAAGCATTTGCAGGTGCAGCAGCAGAGCATTTTGAAAGTTTTATCTTTCAGACTTAATGCACTAATACCCAAGTCCAAGAGCTGTCATGAGCTGCCTCTGTTTATGGCAGCCCTGTGCTAGCTGAGTCTTCTTAATGACTGGCAAATTATTCTTAGGCTGGTGTGAGAGGCAGTTCTTAGATACTTTCTAAACTATTTTAAATAGATAAAGAACTTAAATAGTCCTGAAAGTGGTGAGTGGGAGCTGTCAAGGAAACAACTTGCTAATGGAAGAGCATTATACTGCCTTATTTAAATGACTTGCCAGTAAGTTACTGGGAAGAATTGATAAATAAGAGAATGCAGCAGCAGAGAGTCTTATAACTGAGTGACCCAACCTTTAATAAATGGCCTTATTACAGGGAAACCAGCTTTGGTACAGAAACAAGGATAGTGGTCATTGAAGAAACGTAAGGTCAGATTCACTACAGAGTTTATTAAACTCTTATTTGGTTTTAAACTCTTTTTGTGTTTTTGTGGCCGGCAGTGATGTGCTTGCAGTATATCCACTGATTCCTGGATACACCAAGAGCTGTGGAGCACAGGCAGTGCTTTAGAACCAGGCTTGATATTGTGGCTAAAAATGCAAACGCCAAATCCTTTCTTGTCTTTTCTTGCCTCAAGAGCGTGCAGCCATGTCACAGTCATCCTGGTTCTCCATGCAGCCGCACCACCGTGATCATTGGAATAGCAATGGATGAGTATGAATCAGAAACGTCTAATAGCCCTTATAAGTTTGCCTTTAGGGCTTGGTTTTCTGTGCTGGAAGCTCAAATGAGCCTGTCGTGCTAAATGTAGCACTCTGCGCTCTGCAAAAACAATACTGCTGAACCAGAGGCTGAGCTCACAGTGTGACAGTTTGGGGTTTAGTTCTTGGTGAGATGTTAGGGCCTTTTAGTATTGTTTAAAAGGCAGCAATAAATAGCCAAGTGCTTTACTGACATGGGAAGAGAGGGAGTCTTTGCCCTGAGGAGCACACAAGCTAAATGGCCAAGGGAGGAAAAATAAAGACAGCATGGAAGCAGATGCATGGCAATTAGCTGTGGCTTAATAGTTCTATTAAAAATGCTCTCTCAAATTAATTTCTGGGTGAAAGATAGTATGTCAGACCTGTTGGTAGCTGGTTTGTCCCATGTAAATGTTATGACTAGGGTTAGTAGCAAGTGAATTTTCAGCTGTGAGAAGGCAGTAGCTATAGGAATCAGTTATAGAATCAGGAATCGTGACTTAGGAGGTCTCTATTCTGACCTGCTGAAAGCAGGGCCAACTCCAAATGCAGACCACATTGCTCAAAGCTTAATAAAGCTTGGAAAGTCTTGAAAACTTCCAAGCATGGAGATTTCACAACCTCTCTGGGCAGAGTGTTCCATTATTAATTGCCCTCAGCATGAAATTATTTTGCTGTTTCTGGTGTGAACCAGAACCCTTTGTATTTTATGACCATTCTCTGTTACTCTCTCACCATGCACATCAGTGACAGACCTAGCTCTGTCATCTCAAGAACCTCTTCGTAGGTACTGGAAGGCTACTACTAGATCCACCCGAAGCTTTCCTTTCTCCAGGCTAAACAAGGCCAGTTCCTTCGGCCTTTCCTCATAGGGCAGGTGCTCCAGACCTCAGTCATCTTGGATACTCTCTTCTGGAGTTTGCACTCTTCAAGTTTGCACTCTTCAAGTGCAAACTAAAGTGCAATAATCTCTGCCTGTGGTTACTGGCTACATTCTGTTGATACAACCCAGTGTGCTGTTAGCCTTCATTACTTGTAGGGCACAGCCCTAAGTCAGGTACAAATTATTGTTCTCTAGGACTTCCACATCCTTTTCAGTAACGTTGCTTCCCAGTGTTAAGCACCAGCCTGTACCAACACACATGGTTAATCCACCCCAGGTACAGGGATTTGCATTCATCCATGCTGAATTTCCATTCAGCCCATTTTTACAGCCTGTCTAGATCCCTCTAAACAGCAGCTGTGCCTTCAAGTGTGTTGACAGATACTCTATTTTAGGGGTGTCTTCAACTTGGATGAGTGGGCACTCTATCTCCTCCAGGTCATTGCCAAAAAATACTGAAGAGGACTAAACACTAGCCCTTGAGCCTGGCAACCCAGCCAGTTTTTCACCCATTTAGCAGTCCAGTTATCTAGATTGTAACATCACAACTTGGATACAGGAATGCTCTGGGAGACTGTAGCAAAAGCTTTGCTAGAAGGTGGGTGACATCCGCTGGTCTATTCTCACAAGAAGGCAACCAGTTTTATTAGACACGATCTATCCTCAGTTGATTGATGCACACTAAATGTCACGTCCTTTGCCTAGAAATATGTTCCAAGGAATATGCTCCATGAGTTCCCCAGGGAACAAGGTGAGTGGCTAACTGGCCAACTGGCCTGTATTTCCGCAAGTCATCTCACTTGTCCTCTCTGAAGATGAGTGCAACATTTGCCTTTCTCCAGTCACCAGGGACCTCCTTTGATCTCCATGACCTTTCAAAGATGGAGAGTGGCCTCAATATGACAGGAGTCAACCGTCTCAGCACCCTTCAGTGCAGCCCAAGGGATGCATCCCATGGATGTTCAGGAGAACCAGGCTAAGTCAGGAAAAAATATCAGGGGCATGGAGGAAAATACTGAGATGTTTGTGAGTGAAGTAATCTAATGCAAAATTGGCACATGGATGAATAGTTCTTTTTGTCTTTGCTAGTGTGTCCCTTTCATGTTAATTAAGTGAGAATCTAATTAATTCTTGAGTTCATATCTATTGGAGCTGCATTTCGATTTTATTCCCAAGCATGAAAGAGCAGGGACTTTAGGTCAAGCTGGATTCATGTTGGCTTGATGAGTGATTCTAGGCATCGCATCTTGTCAAAAGAAGACACCATTACCACCTCGCAATCTATGTGTATTCCATCTGCTTTACTTTATTCCTAGGCCGTCCCAGTTGATTCAAGCATTTATCCCTTTACCCTTTTCAATTCAGGATTTGCCTTCACCCCCTCCTCCCGATGAGTAGCACGGTTTGCTCCTGTTCTGCTGGTCTGTGGATTCATTGTTTGCAGGCTGGCAAGCCCCCAGTTCTGGGGTGACAGATGGAGCAGACTGCAAACCAGGCAGTTGCCTCCCAGCCTGAATGATATTTTAATAAGCACAGAGAGGTGACAGGGAGAGGAGCTTCTCGCTGGAATGACTGGCAGGTTTGTTTGCAGCCTGAAAGCACTAATAGAGGATTTTGGCCTCAGTCCAGAAACAAAAAAATCACAGAAACTGGAAGCAGAAAATCCCATTAGCTTCTTATTTATCCCTCTGTTTAAGGGGTCAAAGTTTCTTCTTTCTGGTCTGTCATCCAGATACAGATAGCTCCCCTGTTTTGGGGATTTTAGCTCTCTCAGGGATTCTATACTTCGAGAGACCTGCCATTTATTTATCTTTATTTATCTTTTCCTTCTTTTCTTTTTTCCATTTCATTCATTTTCTCCATTGTCTTCTTTCCTTCCTTCCCTAAACACTCTCTTTTCTTCTGGTTTCTTTACACTCTTCACAGTGTAAATCTTTGCAGATTCATGGTAAAGTCTGCCTGAATAATGGGGTCTACCAATTTACTTGGCTTCCAGCTTCCACATCCTATGAAAACAGCCAGTGCAGTGCTAGGCAATGGCATCTGCATGGGAATCTCTAGAGCATATGTCCTCTCCTCCTGCCCTTCAGCTGTATCTCAGTTGTATAATAGAGGGTCTGTGTAGGGCTTTGTTTCATCCTCGGTCTTATGAATAAAAGCACTACAAAAAAGGAGTTCTGGCAAAGCCCCAGCACACCCTGAGATCCCTCTGCATTGTGAGCAACACAGTGTTTTGCAGACTAGCTGTAGGATAGCCAGGCTTTCAAATGAGAAGATTGTTTTTCTTCCTACAAGTACAGGGAATAAAGGTCCAGCTCTTGCTAGGAAAATATCGGAATGGTGCTTGGATCTGAACTGAGGGATGGTCCTGCACACTGATCAGAGAACGCACAGGAAACTTCCTCAGTATCTGGACGTAGACCTTCATGTTGTTTATCAAACTTTAGGTCTGGGTTTCAGTTGGAGAATGAGCTTTAAATTAATGGGATTCCTGCTAAAATATGCTTCTTTTTCCTTTCAGATACAATGATGGCACTGAAGGTTCAGATTCTCTTTGGTTTCCTTTGCTGCATGATTTTTCTGCCTACAGATGGCTTCCCAGCAGACGCCAGTACGGAATTTCGCTCTGCTTTCTCCGTGGCCAGAACCAGCAGCATGGAAGGGAGCTCCGAGATGGTCATTACCTTCGATAAAGTGTATGTGAACATTGGCAATGACTTTGATCCCAAGTCCGGATTGTTCCGCTGTCGGATCCCTGGAGCCTACTACTTCTCCTTCACTGTTGGGAAATACCCAAAGAAGAATTTGTCGGTCATGCTGATGAGAAACAAGAATGAGGTGCAAGTGATTGTGTATGATGAACATCACCGCAAGGAACGGAAGGTAGCAAGTCAGAGCGCTATGCTGCAGCTTGACTACGGTGACACTGTTTGGCTACGTTTACATGGAGATCCCAAGTATGCTCTTTACAGCAATGTGGGCCCCTATACAACTTTCAATGGCTACCTAATCTACCCAGACACTTCTGCCTTCTTCCAGAATGCTCTTAGCTCTCAAGAAGTGGGGCCACACCATCACACTATTCAGCAACTTCCCAGGGAGCAGAATGAAGCTTCACAGCCACACATGTTATCTGATCAACCAAGCAGGGAACAAGACCCCCGCTCTGCCTTCTCTGTTGCCCGCTCACAGAGTCTCCTGGGGACAGATGACAAGCAAACCCAGCATGAGCCCATCACATTTGACACAGAGTTTGTGAACATTGGGAAAGATTTCAATTCCTCCACTGGCATCTTCTCATGCCGTATACCTGGTGCATACTATTTCTCCTTCACCATCGGCAAAATGCCCTTTAAGACTATGTCAGTGAAACTTATGAAGAACCACAATGAGGTGCAGGCCATGATCTATGATGACAACCACTCCAAGAGGCGCGAGATGCAGAGCCAGAGTATCATGCTGCCACTTCAATATGGGGACACTGTTTGGCTCTACAGCCACCAGCATGACGGCTATGGTGCCTACAGCAACCATGGCAAGTACATTACCTTCACAGGCTTCCTGATCTATTCAGAGGCTCAATCAAAGCAGCTTCAAGGCGTCAGCTCAAATAATTAAGGGTTAAATAATTAATTACAGATGTGAAAGGAGCACAAGAAAAGCCAAGGTGCCATGAACTTGGGTGTAGCTCCTCTTCAATTATCATCCTCTACTTTGAGCATGCTATCGTGTGTCCAGTGCTTCCCTTATGCTGCACGCTTGTGCCCTCTCTGCAGGGTCACTGCTGTGTCTGCGATTCATCCACAGAGAGGTCTTTATAGTTTGTATGTGTGTGTCCCGTGTTAGTGTTTGATTTAAGCATAAAGCATGAGGTAGTTTTCTGGGTCAGGGGTGGGCCAGTGTAGTGAAATGCCAAGGATCAAAGAACCACTGCGGTAATGTTCCTGCAGATCCCCAGCATCCAGAAAGCGAAGGATACGGTGACTTTCCTTGCGTATCTGGGGAGGGAATAAATGTAATGAAAATGAATGTAATAAAAATACAAAATATGTAAAATTTTCTCAGATTGGAATTTGTTGTTACTTGTGTGCTTGTCACCAGCTGCAGTACCAGCTCAGGAGAGAAAGCAGCATGGTGATTGTACCAGCTGCAGTATGTGCTACTGAGCCAGTTTGCGTACACTCTTTTTTATCATCTGTGTGTGTGAAGTGTTGGTACCTCTTATGATATTAACGCAAATGTCACAATATTTGGTGCTTTTCTTAATCTGACATCAATGAAGTCAAGAAGCTGTTTGAGAATCTCAGCTTTCATTTAATGAAATAATACATTTCAAAACAAACCAAGAAGTGGGCTTCTAGCTCTTGTAGTAAAGGATGAGGGCTCAAATCTATGAATGGAGCATCCTCTGAAAGCTCAGAAACAAGGTGAGTAAGAAGAATAAAAGCTGTATCTCTAAATCCCTTCATATTTGGGTCAGAAGCAGACTCATAATGATAAGTGTGAGTAGTATCATGCGAAGCAATGGCAGTGTTGACTGCAGGGGCATTATATTCCCCAGAAACAAGCTCCTTGAACACAAGAACACACGGATATGGCTGATTTGCCTTATGCTGCGTTGGTAACATAGTGCAAACCAGATCACAGGCACCGTTAGGTGATACTTTCAGCATCTGTGTTCAGAGGTTTCTTACACAACTGTTTTTGCCAAACCATAGTGCTGGTGTACAGGGACTGTGGCTGTGAAGAGCCCTGGCACGTTCCCACAGGGCAGTAAGGACTGACAGCAGGATCCAGGGGGGCAGTAGGAAAGCAGGAGGCTGGAGGCTTCATCACAGTGTGACTGATGCTGTTTCCATTGAGCCAAACCCTGGTTTGTCTCCCCAGATACATAAACTGCAAAGTGCCAGGTTGGACAAGGCTTGGAGCAACCTGATCTAATGGAAGGTGTCTCTGCCCATAGCAGGGAGGTTGGAACTAGATAACCCTTAAGGTGCCTTCCAACCCAAACCATTCTATGATTCTGTGATCTTGAGCATGCACAAAACTTTGTGACGTGACTCGAGTTTAGTTTATAATCTGCTCAACACATAGCAATGCTCTTAGACTGATCCTAACAATATCCTGAATTCAAAACAGCGTGTTTGCATCTAGGTCACCAAGCCAACCCCCTCAGCTTTTATCCACACATTCACATAGCTCAGAGTGTATATTCTCCAACCAGACAATATTCCTTTATTCCAGTAGCATCCCTGCTCAGCTTTTTGATGATACTCTCTGCTCAAACTGGACTTGTCTGCAGCCACTCCCTGCCTTCATCACTACATACGTACCCTAGATATTCAAGACTGGGGGCATATGTGGGAAAAGGGTGAAGGGTAGAGATTGGAGGTATGTAAAAACCAGCATAAGAATAGAAGAACTTTAGGTGGGACACTGGTTTACTGGAAGTTGTACTTCAAATAAAATGCTACATCCTTTGGGAAAAAAAAACCCAACAACAAAACAACGACCAACCTGCTTTATGAAATCTGCATATCTGCCTCCTCCTGTCATAGCCCTAACCTGACCTCTAAAACTATTCTCTGTGACATCTTGCTTCCAGGCTTCTTATCCCTGCCTCACCAGTTCTCCTCTCCATCTGTTGGGCAACAACGGCTTGGAAAAAGATTAATGAAGGCAAAAGCCAGCAATTCCCACTTTGAATTTTGCACGTGCCTCCTTTGCTGAGCATGGAAAATTAAGAGTATATTGACAGAAAGAGAATTATGGATGCCATCATCTAAGCACATGCAATGAATGTGCAAAATTAATGTACCTACAATGGCAGCAGGAAACCTAGTGAAAACAAACAAAAAAATCAAAACCCTAATTACATTTATTTAATTCCACATTGTAGTGTGTAAGACAGAGAAAAGTTAATGACCTGTTTCTATAAAATAATTGTATTTCTCGTTTTGAGGATAGAGATCATATATTTATTATGTTTGGCTTGTAAAATGCCTTAGCTGTACAAAATAAACTTCATAGAAGAGGTAAAATCTGCTCCAGAAATAACTAGGTCACAATCTGTAGGAATTTAAATGAGCCCTAAGGAAGTATACTCCAGATATATTCCTGATAACTGACACAAAGCAGAGTACATGTGTAAATATGATATGCAAATGATAGAATGCTTCATGGAATACATATCTTCTCAGGTTTCTTTTTAAATTAAAGTGAATACTTGAGATGGGAAATTATTATGGACGTATAAAATGTGATGCCACATGAGCAGAAAGCTGAAATTAAGTATGTGACCTATATCATGAAGCACAGCAAAATCTGCTTAGCTGGTTAAAAGAAAGGAGAAAAGATACTGTATTTGGCTGAGACCACAGGAGGAATATAAACAGGCTGAACTGACTGGTCTGAAATGAAGTCAGCTAGGACAGCAGTGTGACTTCCTGGGAAAACACTGCCAGGGCATCTCTCCACTAAGCATCAGAGATGAAGACAGCTAACACATCTGAATAGCACCGCCCCCTTCAGCACAGCCCACTTAAACCCAAAACACAAGCAGAACAAAACCAAAAAGGAGAGAGTGAATTGCACTTTATAAGGAGAGAATGAAATGCACTTTATGGTTTTGCCCTATTTAACTTAAGAATAAAAGCTTGTGCAGAAATCCTTATAGAGTTGGCAGTGCATCGCAGAGAGCAGGACAAAAAGGTGTGGTGTATCTGCACAAAGTCCTGAAAAATGTGGAAACCAACATAACCAAGGATGCAGCAGAAGTCAGGTGTGTCCTTTCCTATGGTGGTTTCCCTTATTAAGTGTCTCTCTTGGTCCTGGCCAGATTAGAGTGATAGAAATGTTTCAGGGATGCTAAATGTGAAGGCTTCTCCTTCCAGGGCCAGGAAGCCAGGAGCAGGGTGGTATTCGCAGGGCAGAGCCCCTTGCACAGGTCACGAAAGATTTCATCCACCAGCTGAGAGAAAAAACGAATCCAGAGATTTTTATCCAGCCCCTGCGTGGAACGAACCTGGTAGGCACAGTAAACACTGGTGAAAAGCAGGCGGTCAAACCCCACTGGAGGCAAGGGGGTATCAGTCAGTGAATAGTAGCTCAGGTGCCGCTCAATCTCTGCTGGTGTTTTGGGAACTTCCTCCTGTAAAACGTGCATGAACCACCGTGCTGGGCGCAGGGAGGCCAGCTCTTCATCCCGCAGCCGGACTGTCCCATTGGCCTGAACATCCAGCCCTCCCCACAGCATCTGGAAGAGAAGAGCAGCACGTGAAGCCCAGCACAAACCCTCCGCCAGTTATAACCCAGCTGTAAAGCCATCTGCAATGCTGCCAAACCTCAGGCCACACCGACAGGCGGCTGCTCCCTGACTCGCTGCTGACGGCCCGCCTAATCCCACTCCATGTCCTTCTTTGCCAGCCCCACACCCCTTTTCTGACCGCCCCACACTTCAGTATCCCTATGGGACCCATCCAGCTCTCTCCTCCCACCCTGCCACATCTGACTCATTCCCACCCACAGCGGCTCCCCAGTGCAGCTGCCTTGGCAGGGGGGCTTGGCCACTTGGTGGGGAAGTCACCCATCACATCGGGATGGTCCCTTGTCCCACCCCAGGGGTTCGAGGTGCCATGGAGGGGATAAGAGCCCCTTTCAGCTGTACCCCACAATGGGAGGGAGCACAAACGCATTAAGGTTCTCCAGGCATTCCCGAAATCCAGGAGGGTTGAGAACAAGCAGGACGTGTGAGTTTTCACATGCAGGAAGGTGGGACCATGGACACTAACAGTGCCTTGGCCCCAACACCCAGGAGACCTCTAACACGATGTCAGCATCCTCTGGGCCGCGATGGGGAGTGTTGGCGCCGGCACCGTCCCTGCTGTAAGGATGTTCATCTGGAAGACATCAGGCAGAGTTTGGTAGCGCACGACCAGGGCCCTTCCTGTTTATGTTTGTCATTTGGTTCTCAATAACATCTTCAATGTTTCTGAGCTGTCACTCATAGCTTGCCAAACATGACAGATGCTGACCACAGGATTTTGATAAGCAAAACAAGCTTTTTAAGAGAAAAAAACACTTCTTTTAGGACAAGCTGTGTTTAAGGGAGGCAAGTGTAACTTTTGGATATGACAGCCTTTAATCCTGCCAACAGAGCTAAAGCAATGGCATCAAAGGCATTTGCTTTGACACGCAGGAAGGAAGCTTTTCACACTGAGAATGGGTGGGTTTTGAACTGATAGGGTTTGGTTGCTTGGCAGCTTTTGCTGGAGAAAGCAACACTTCCCAATGGAAGGAGGTGCTGGGAGGCTCCTCGACCTGCTGGTGGAGACATACCCTGATGCTTGTCCTGGTTTTATACTTCCCTGAGCATCTGCTGTCAGCAGGGGCAAAGTGTGAGGGGCAAAGAAACCTGGTCGGATGCATTATGGCTCTTATGTCCAGCTAATTCCTTGCTGGGCCACCCCACAGCATTTAAAAGGGGACAAAATTATACAAGGCAGGAGGAATGGGAGTTTACTAATATGAAAGTTACATTAATCCTAAGAATTCTTAAAGTTCCATTACATAACACTTCTAGTGCTTTAACTTTTTTGTATATATTTTGGCTTTATTATTTCCTTCTTGGTGAAAAAGGAGACACGAGCAGCCTCAGTCCAGGACTGTGACAGGGAGGCTGCATCCCCCCCCTTTCCCGTGTTGTTCAGCATAGTCATGTAGCCAAGACCCTCTCCTGCTTCTTACAGACTCATCCTTAAGGTCAAGAAACACGAAATGGAAAAGGCTTGTATAAAATATAAGCTTTCAGAGAGCTTTTTAAAAATTATTTTTATATGGATTAAAGCTTTTTTATATAAAAAAGAGGGAGAATTTATATTGAAGACTGCAGAGTTAAGGTCAGCAGGTGCTTATAGAGAGCAGAAAAATCACTGAACACTGTGTGTGCGTGATGACCACTAACAAACTGCACTTCCAACTTTCCATCCTTGATTAAGGCTTACCAAGGAGATGCACAAGCTGCCTGAAGAAGTGCACTGCCACCCCCAGAGCTGCAGAGATTTGTTTCTCTGCACAGCTGCAGGCTCCCTGATCCAAGCCAGCCGTGGCTTTGGAATGCGAGCGGGGATGTAGCTGCTCTTTCCTACTCCTCCATGGATGAGCCAGGAAGGCTTTTAGCTCAGGTAAAAATACTGCATCATCTGAATCTGTCTTTGCAGGGCTTCTGTCTGCTAACTGATCCTTTAAGTTCACAGATCTCTCTATTGAATGATTCCTCTACATGCGATTGGATTCAAAGTCAGTGTATTTGGTGACTAGCTGCCAAAATGCTGTCATTAGTAACTGTCTCATAAGTATGTGCCCTGTTAGATTCCGAGTAGAGCAAAACAAACATCAAACAAGTCATAACAAATAATGTATTGAAATAATAACATAGATATCCTCTAAAGATGGGAAAAAAATGTCCCTTGCTTACTTGAACATCCGACAATTGCTTGTTTGTTTTTCCCAAAAAGCATCTAGAAAATCCACAAAAATTCTTGCAGAAGCAGATTTTCTTCAGTGCAGACCCAAGAAAACCCTCCCCCTGCCACTGAACATCGCAGCAGGTCTTTATCCTACAAGTAGGTACAAGTGCCTGCCCCGGTGATCTGGGACTCCAGATCTCTTCCATGTCAGCACAGCCAGCCAGAGCATTTGACCATATTTAGAATCATGGAATCCCAGACTGGTTTGGTTTGGAAGGGACCTTAAAGCTCATCCAGTTCCAGCCCCCTGCCACAGGCAGGGACACCTTCCACTAGAGCAGGTTGCTCCAAGCCCCTGTGTCCAACCTGGCCTTGAACACTGCCAGGGATGGGGCAGCCACAGCTTCTCTGGGCACCCTGTGCCAGCACCTCAGCACCCTCACAGGGAAGAATTTCTCCCTAATGTCTAATCTCAGTCTCCCCTCTGTCAGTTTAAAGCCATTCCCATTTGTCCTGTCCCTACCTGCCCTTGCCAGAAAGCCTGAAGATGCTGGCAGTCTCACACCACTGGCATTGCAAGAACATTTCCCAAGCCAAGAAGCCACATCCCGAGCAGGTGCATTTCCTACCTGTGAGCCTCTGGGATCCAGCAAACACGCACAGGATCAGCCAGGCACTGACCTGCTCTGGGGCCATAGCAGCCCTGCTCCCACCCATGCACGGACAATGCCGTGCGTGGAGTGAAGGCTGTTTGCAGCGGTGTCCTCCCTTGCTGCTTCTGGTCCCAGCAGCCTCCGTTGGAACAGATCCCTCTTTCTGTGTTTCTGGTTACAGTCCTGGGAAGGGCTTGCAGTTCAACTTGCTGACCCCAAAGGATATTTTCCATCGTATTTTGGAAACTTGGAAGACTTTGTTGTGAAGTTTTTGGCAGAATCATTTAAGCTTCTTTTCCAACGACTGGCTTCCCACTGCAGTGTACTGTAGGAAGCTATCATTTGCACTACACAAATGACTCTGAAGGAGGGAGGTCCCTTCCACGTCTGCACTGCACCTCTGTCACATCTCCGTGACACTTCTGCTCGGCTCTTTGGCTTCGTTTTCAGTTTTCCTTTTTCCTGAATTTGAGAATCTGCAATCAGCCCTGAACTGTCACAAACAGATAAGGCCAGCAGGACTTATCCATGATTCATGGAAGCAGATTCATGGAAGAGCAATAGTAGCCAAAACATACAAACAGGCAGAAGACACGTCATTTGCTCAGCTCTGTATCAAACCTCCCAGAGGGAGAACTTGGTATAGCAAACAGCAAGGATCAGCGCCAGGCAGGCTTTAGCACTTCGTCGTCCTTTCCTGTGACAAGACTTGGGGGTTATGATAAGCGCAGTTTTCCTTAGATGTTGTGAATTACATAGCTGAAACTGCATCTGATTCCCTTCACAGCAGATCTATGTTCTCTACACATCTTTGCACTTTTCTTAGGGCCCAATCCCCAGTCAAGCTGTTCTATATTTCTATTTGGCATGGCACAGTATGGTCCTGGCTTCTCCAACAGTTTCTGGGATGCCAGCGTTATACAAACAGATATGTATGAATAAGTAACAGTAGCATCTCCCTGAGGTTAAAGAGGAAAAGAAGTCATCCCAGAAAAGAGAGGAGGTGGAGCTGATACTCACACCTTTCTCAACAAGTTACAGGGTGTGAGTTTGTAGTGACTACTGTCACCACATATTTTACTGAGGGTAGAGATGATGTTCCAGTTGGTAAGCTGGCAGCATGCAAGGTAGCATGTCTTCTGAACCTTCCAGGGTCTGTAGCTGTACCTGGCAATATATGGACCCACATCAGCTGTGAAGAAAAGCAGCACATAACGGAAGAGTCCCAGATTTGACTCTTATATACCCAGAGCCCTCAATACCCAGAGCCATTCTTACCCTCAGTTTGGATGAAAACAAGACCCGTGTTTCTGTCATAACCTTGCCTATCTTCAGATCAGGCTACACTTCTTTCAGTTTTCATTGTTTTCTCCTGCCTACTCTTTGGTTGCAACCCTTTCTTCTGGGATGAGATGTCTTTTATTAAGCTGTGAATCACGTGCTACTCAAGAGGCAGATAGTGGTGACCCATCTGTGCAGCGAAATGGATGTGCCTTCTGTTTTGTGCCAGAATCCCTTACGATCCCCAGCGTACACATGCCTTTGTCTAGAAGCCACTGTGCAAAAAGCCCCTGCACCTCATGGACTGTGAAATAGCTTCCCTTTAGCATGCACGAGGAGGACTCCAGGATTTTGACCAACCTCTGCAAAGGCCATATATGATTTTGACTGCAGGATCATTTCCTAGGAACAGCTTGCAGCTGAATTGCCTAGAGGATGCCCATGATGGTGGGAGAGATTAGAGAGGAGGTTCAGAGGCTGTGCTTAGCAGACTGATACAGAGGCAGGCAGGGGACAAGAAGCAGTGGTAGATGCTGCCTTGAGCTAGGGGAATTTTGCAGAATTTCCTCACTATCCCATGTAGAAAAGCACTTGCAGAGTGTAAAGATATGCCTTAGTTGTTTGCAAGCAGCAGAATTCACATGGTACACAGAAACAAGTGGGGTTTCTGACAGCTGCGCATGGTCCCTGCATGTACTATCGCAATGGCAGTGAGCCTGCTCCTCCTGATGGATTTTGTCCTTGCCAGGTATTCACAGCTGAGTGTGCACAACCCTGCCCCTCTGCACCCCACCTGGCCATGCCATCTGTTGTAGAAGCAGTTTCAACACATCACATCAAGCTAGGTTTCTGCAGGGGCACCTTGACTGGTTTCATTCTTTCCACCATAACTAAGGAGATGGGAAAGGGGAACAAGATACGAAGGATTGTAAACTGCAGCAGCTGTCTGGATGCTGGTTGAGACACGAGGTGTGGTTAATACGGTACCTAAAAAGCCTCTTTGAGAAGAAGGTTTCTTTGAGATTGGACTGCAGGGAGATGGGCAGCATCTTCACAAAAGGGAAATTATAGAATGGGAAAAATCTCTTGCTTTGAACCTCTTGCCCAGAACGTAGGGAAGATCATGGCCCCCAGCCTGGGTCTGTCTGGCAGGTGCTCAGGGGAGGAAGATGAGATGGTTGAGGAAAGAAGGGAAGGAAGAAGGACATACATGACTAGCAGAGAAGGTGAGGTTTGAGTCACTGGCAGGGAAAAGGGAAGAAAACCTTGAGGTAAGTAGGAGTGAAGCACTGACGGTAAACAGACATGACCTCCGCTGTCATTTTCCAGGTATGGTGCTGCTGGTTCTTATGCAAATGCTTTCCCTGACTTTCAGTTTGTGAGTGGCATCCGCTGCTTTAAGGAGTAATGGGCTGTGTGACAGAGAAGGCCCCATCGCACTGCACCTACTGCACAAAAGGAGCTCCCCAGAGGCCTCACACAACTTGGAAAGATCACGGGATATAGCGGGATGGGTGGTATGCAGCATGCTGTCACCCAGCCTGTCCCTCAGTAGCTCCATAAGCTCTGTTCTGCAGGATTGCAAGGCCCAGCTGAAATCCCCATCTGGGTTTTGACTTGTGATCAATTAAAAGGGCCCATACAGACTTTGTGGCTGTGATGCTGTGATGTAGGGAGATACCCTGACACCATCAATAGACACATCCTCAGGAAGGAGAGGCTGCTTGCCTGGCTGGAGGGAGAAATGCCAGAGCTCTGGAAAACACCAGCAAAACCTACTCACTCAGCTGGGGAAGCTCAACATGGTGACTGTGAGTCATCTCCTGAAGTCTATTTGTCCCCACAGTACCAGAAAATCTCTCTTCTGAATAGTGTGTCTGTAAATGCGCTACATCTGACTTACATCTCATCCACCATCCTCCTACAGCTGGGAAATCCAACCCAGGCAAACAAGCCTCATGGAGGCTGGCCGTGTGGATAAAGGGTTTGGAAGACAGTTCTGTGCTTGACCAAGGTGACCACAGCCTTGCCTACCATGAAGCAAGTGCCCACCAGCCACAAGTAACCTAGAGCAAGCAGGATGTATAGGCAAGAATGCCTTATAACACTGGAGCAGTGGAGGAGGTAGTGTGCCAACATTGGCAGTACTTTGCAAGGCTGTGCAACCTCTTGTGCCCTGGGATAATGCATCTGGGTGAGTAAATTGCACTCTTCATAATCTCCTAGGCTTCTCTAATGAGAAGAGATTTGGGTCCATTAGCAACTATGCCACATATTAAAGACCTGCTGGAGCCATGCCTGTCCCCACAGGGCTAGCTAGCTCTCCAGTACACACATCCTTCAGCAAAGCTTACATGTTGTTTAACTTGACAGGGCATTGTGTCTAACATTTCTTGACGTCAATCAAATTCTCCTTCTGCACAAACATCATGTTTAAATGTCAGTTTTCCTTCTGTTCCTGCCACCATCAGTCTTCTGACTTAACATACTGGGAAACACGTATTTTTTACATGATACAGACCATGAGTCTTGGCACGGTGCCTCAAACAACCTGGGATGAGGGAGGGAGAACATGGGGGGAAATGTGCTTTAAAAAGAATTTTCACAGCAATGGAAGTGGTGCCAGGAACTTTTCTGTCTTGTGCAATAGGCATCAGCATGCAAAAAGAGCCACCGCAACAGAAAACGGAGCCAGCTGTGGAACATGTCACAGCAAGGACTAAAAGTACATTTGCTATTTAATCAGCTCAATTGATGGCAGATCCAAAGTGAAGCTGAGAATTGTATAAAACCCCAAACTTCTGCTGATCTGTGTTCCTCTTTCTTTCCTGTAGAGCATTAACTTTGAAGGTATAATAGCAAGTGCTATTAATTTTAACTAGAGACCACTGTTGTGAGTCACATCCCAAATGCTGCCTGCCACAGCAGCCTGAAGCAAATTAAAGAAACAACAAAAATGGAATTAAAGGAACCCATGCTTACAAGGCTGGGGTGGAAAGAGACAAACATGAGACCTGATTCTTACCACACAGTTCAGCTCTTTGTTCTTGAAAACAGATCACATTCTAGTTACGATGAGTACTTGTCCCTTCTTTTTCCTTAATTGAAGTGACTATTGCCCTATCCCCTGCTCCATCCCATACTCTAACCTCCCCAAAACCCCTTTTTTAATTAGTGCTTTTAGAATTTAAAAGCTGAAGTAGTGATTCAGGGAATCTCTACAAACAGCTTGTGAATGATTTTATGAAATCTCTTATACAATAATTTTGAGATCTTAATGAGGTCAGTCAGCTTCCTAACACAGAACCGAGTTATGTATTTTCTGGACTAAGGACAAGGGACATTACTAATTGATGACTGCTGTAATGTTATCCCGTTCAAACAGGTGGTGGGTGGACTGAGACAGTGTTTTTCCAGCTTTTTTTGGAGAGAGCTGAGATTTTCCACAAGAACAGAGATAGTGGTAATGCTATTATAGCATACAGCTCAAAATAATTGGAGTAGTGACAAAAAAGGCATAGACTCTCATCTATGGCACAAGGGAAGAGGTTTTTTTGACTGCAGAAAAAAGCACAATCTGAAGATGCTGGAGAAGGCCTCCTGATTGTGAAGAAAAAGCCAGGATGAGAGTGGCATGTGAGAAATTACCTGCAACTCTTCCTTCTGCCAGAACAAGCACTGACTTTATGCCCATGGAAACAATGCAGAGATTTCCACAATTCTTTTGCTCTGTATCCAGGTACATCTTGTGTTATCCTAATAACTGTATTAGAATCATTTACAAAAGCTTTGCCTGTTTGGTATGTTATTAGCTTCTTCCCAACACCCATCTTGGAGCTCAGATACTGCTGTCCCATTGCTTAAGCTAAACAGCTGCTTTCAGTACAGCTCTCAGGTTATCATTTATGCCTGCAGGGATAGTTAGCAGAAGCAGTGCACATAAAGCATTTTAGCCGCAGGGAATTCCTGGACTCCACTCAGTTTGCAAACCGAAGAGACAAATCCAGTGTCTCACAACTTTGAAACAGCAGATAAACATCTTCCAGCTGGATTATCAGGATTGTAAATTAGCATCCCTCACCCTGTGCTTTTCATTGAAAACAACATTATTCATGTGACCACAACGGCAGGACTCTCATATCAATTTTTATTATTATAAATACTATGTAAGAACAGAAAGGATGGTGCCGTGCATCTGCTCCATTCTGCTGCTATTTTGCATCTTCTTTCTTGGCTCCTGCTTCTATTTTCAGGGTCTCTGGAGCTGGACGATAGGCAGGAAACGCCTCCCAAGGACTATTCAGATCAAATTTGCGAAACTCCTGAGTTAGCTCCACAGGCTCTGCCACTACCCGTTTCACTTCATCGTCATACCGCACCTAGAATAGTGCAAAGGACACAGGCCAGTCATTTTCATGCAGTCCCCACAGCATCTCTGCTATTGGCTGTACACAGTAATGATCCACACCACCCTCCAGTAAAGGGAATCCTACTTCTTATGCCATGGATAGGTCACAGGCTTCTGCCACAAACCTCTGGGCTCTCCACAGGAAAAGCCTCCTTTTTGCTACCACATAGGTCAGGTGTCCTGACTAATGACCCTGAGTACCCAACCTACAGTCCTTAATGAAGTCCACATAGAATAACACATTTAGTTCATCATATGACAAAGCAATTTCTTCTGAGTCACTGAAATAAGGTGGCCCATCCACCTGGCATACCTGGGGACTACTCTCATGAATCTTTATAATAGAGCTGTTGGGTTTCAGTTGTGCTTCTTATTGTAACACTCAGAACATGGGACAAAAGGACAAACAGGGTGAAATGCAGGTGAGTACCAGACACTAATGACTGGCTTGCTTTAACAGTGAGGATACCTCAACTAGTTTTATAATCTGGACCTACAAAAACTCAACAAAGTGGAGCTCAAAACTGTATTAAGATCAGGTCAGTCCTTTATTCCTGTGGGAACCTCCAGTTCTGCAGTGGAAAGTTCAATCTTTCAGAAGACATGCTAAAAGCAGAAGCACTTCCCCTGCCTGACAATTGTCTTTGGTACACATCACAGGAAATCTGCTCAATGTCTCTGGCTTCAGGCTGAGACAGATGATAGAGATTATTACAGACGATACTTTATGATGACTTCAAATTTCCATGCAAGACATCTATACAACTTTTATGGAATACACACAAGTGAAACATCCCTAGTACTTTTCGGAAAAGGATTCTATATTACTATGGTCAGTAATAGAGGGCATAGTACTGGAGATATTTGATAAATTTAGACATGAGCATTTCTCCTACCTCCACGTAACCAGAGAGTGGAAAGTCCTTCCGGAAAGGATGGCCCTCAAACCCATAGTCTGTGAGGATTCGCCTTAGATCAGGGTGGTTGGCAAAGAAAACACCAAACATGTCCCACACCTAAATGAAAGAGAGCCAAGTAAGTTGAATTAGATTAGAGAAAAAACACACCCAAAACATCATGTATTACATCTATAAAACTTCAGTTACATGCCTGGCTTCATGCAGTGCCAGCAAAACTGATGCAGGAACTCATTCCAAAGCAAATGAAACACCCTTTTATCTCCTACTCTGAAAACACAGCCAGTGAAACACTTCCCTCTTTCTTCATCAGGGCCCTGGCAATCAGTTTAATCAGGAAAACGCAGCCCCTCTCCACAAAGACTCTGCTCCCAAGCACAGTGGCACTCACCTCTCTTTCATACCAGTTTGCTGCCTTGTGCACAGACACTGCTGAGTCAATGGGTGTCAGCTCATCAGTGTATGTCTTCACCCGGATCCGACTGTTGAACCGCAGAGACAGGAGATTGTACACAATCTGAAGCAGAGTGAGAGAAGGCATTGGCCTTGTATGGCATTTATGGCTCTCTTTGCAGCACAGCATTGGCTAAGAAAAGGCACCAAAGACTATTTCAAATATTCTTTATCAGCAGAAACACATTCAGTGCTGGGCACTAAAAGACAGTATTACAACTGAGGTTCCAATAGGTTACGCTTTGGTTCTTACAAGCACAACAAAAATCACGAGAGACTTAGTAAACATGACTGATGAAGAGCTGAAGAGGGACACTAAATCTTAAAGAGAATACTGAAGGGAGGGAGACACTTGACAAAGAAAACAGCCGAAAATTACTCTCAGCATCCAGTGGGAGAAAGCTAAGAAATACCCTTAATTTTCAGTAGATAAGTTGGATACAAAGGAAAATTTCTACCTCTTCTGGCGATGAAGTACTAATAAGAAGGCTGCTTAGGAAGATTACTAGAACCCCCAAGGTAAGGGGAGCAGGAATACTTACTACAAGCAGACTGAAAAAAAAAAACCCAAACCTTTGTAAGAAGTTGTATAGCCCCACTTGATACTGCCTCTGTGTTAAAGAAACTCTACAACTCTCAAGATTTTTGCCTAATCACAAGATATGTTACCAAAAGTCAAAGCTGTTATGAGCAAAGCAAGAAGGAGCTACATCTGAAAACAAAAGCCATCTGATTAGCTAATATAGCTAAGGCAAACCTGTCACCCCTCACTTTCTGAGCAGCTGTAAATGATTTAATCCCACAAGATAAACCAAAGGAGGGAAACAAATCAGCTACTTTTCATTACCCTTGTTATTTTCTGTAAACTAAAAATCTATCAATTTACTTCTCTTGCCCAAAAGACAGTCTGCCCAGATCAGACACAGTAAGTCAGACCATCTCTTCGTCCATACGGCTACCTAAACCATAGCCAGCCTCTACAGCACGAGTCCCAGGTGTTTTGTGCCACTGCTTTTTAAAGATCTTCCTAAGTTAAACTACAGTAACGTGAACAAAGCTTTCTAATAGTGTGAAGACAATATGCTAAGTCAGAAGAATCTGCAGCTGCAATTCTTTTGTAGCTTAAAAGCTGTAAGTTGAGATATTCAAAAGCATTTGGGGGAACCAAATCTCCCAACATTCCTTGAAAGTCAGTGAACTGAAAGTTCAGTGCCCAAAGTCTCCTGATAGGTTCCTGAAAATCTGCCTCATGTCCTATCTGGTACTGACTTTCAGGGAATGTTTTTTCAAACAACTAAATAGTTTTTTGGTTTGTTTTAAAGATTAAAACAATAACAGCAGCTGATAAGCCTAACTGGAAGAAGGAAGAGCACCAGTTCATATCTGGCCAGAAAGAAGTCTGTAGACAATCTGATAAAACTGAAACAGAAGATAGAACAAACTCAACAAATCAAAAAACAAACAAAACAAACCAAAGCAAGAGAGAGACTTTCAGCAGAGCACAAAAGGAAAATCAGACTAAGAACCCAGGCAGTTATCAGTTCCGCTACTGCTTCCACAATCCACAGATCAAACAAAACCCAGCATTTCAGAGTGGACTTTTTTCTTCATTGCCAGAAAGCAAAAAATGCAATCAGAGTTGCAAGAGCACCCACAGCCATCAGCATTTGTGAAACTCTCCAAATCCTGTACCTATGAGCAATCCTTACCTCAAAGCGGTACTGCCGAGATGGGACATCAACTGCAGTCAAGTCAGCCAAGGACTTGAACTGGGCATTAGTGTGGTCTCGAAGGAAGGTCAGAACTGGAATGATCCCATCTGGATGGATCAAAAGTTCCAGCTCATTGAAACAGGTCACCTGATGAAAGAGTGGAAAGGACATGAGTACAAACACCAATAGGACTGGGCATTATGCTGAATCCAGAAAAACACTCAAAGAAAGAGAGTATATGGTACAGCAGACACACAATGACAGCAGATAAAGGGGCTTAATAATGGCAGTAACTTTATGCAATTCTGATAGGTCTTCCCCAGAACACCTTGTGAAAACAGCTAACAAAAAAGTAGCATGTTCACCAAGATCTGTCTCCCCTACAAAAAGAACTTCTCGAACAGCACCTACCTGTACTTGCTGGATATACTTGGGCATAATCTCAGCCACATACTCCCCAAAAGCACACAGCTGCTTCTGTTCTACTTCATTTTTTGGTCTGACAGTAGCTAAGGAGAAAAATAAAGTTCCCAAGATTATGGCAGGGAACACAGAAAGTGACAGAAAGAAGAGCAGCAACTCCTATCCCTGACTTACAAATCCCTTGTAGCAGTCTAGCTGTCTGTCAGTAGTTCTGGCAGAAACCAGGCAGCTTCAGGTTTAGGTACCCTGCAATGTTTGTTTATGGTAAATCTGAAGTTAAAGACAACATACAGTAGAATATACAGGATGTTGCAACAGAGTCAAGACTATAGCTACACATATGTGTTGTGGTACACAGAGCATGGAACTAGAGACTTTAAGGAAGGAAGCTTGTATTAGTGCTAAACAATTTTGCCTTGGCCACTTTACAGCAGAAAGAACAGTGCACAAGATGATGGATTTATGGCAATTGCAAAATAAGTTTTCAGAGCGAAGACCTACTAAAATCAAAACCTTTCAAGAGGATAAGAGAAGATACCACAGTACCTAAGGGGAAGATTGTGGTCTTTTAGTAATTTAAAAGTGCAGCTTTTAGCAAGCGTTCCAGTTCTAGGTTCACCACTTAAGGCTAGCAGAACTTGCAGGATTACAAAGACAGAGACTCCCTTTTTATGGGGAGTCACATGGAAAAGACAGGGGGTGATGGGCACAAGTTATTCCAGGGGAGATTCTAACTGGACACAAGAAGAATCATAGAACAGTTTGGGTTGGAAGGGACTTTCAAAGGTCATCCAGTCCAACCCTCTGCAATGAGCAGGGGCACCTTCATCCAGATCAGGTTGCCCAGAACCACATCCAGCTTGGCCTTGAATGCCTGCAGCGATGGTGCATTCACCACCTCTCTGGGCATCCTGTGACAGTGTTTTACCACCCTCATTGTAAACAATTTCTTCCTCATTTACAGCCTAAGTCTCCTCTCTTTAAAACTTTTATCCCTCATCCTGTCACAACAGACTCTGCTAAAAAGCTTTTCCCCAGGCGCTCATTTTTCCCAACGAGAACAACCAAAAAGGTTTCACCACACAAGAACGTCCTGAGGGCAGACCAGCGCCCCAAGGCCAAGCAGCCGGAAGGTGACAGGGCCATGACATGGTCTCTTTCACTGCTCCCAGCCCAACCAAGGGCTCCAACCGCAAGGCCCTCGCCTCGCTCCCCCTCACTTACGGCGAGTCTCTGTGGCGGAGCTCCCCGTCAGCCGGGCCTGTACCGCCGCCGCCGGGCCTGCCCCAGCTGCGGAGAGAAACGGACACGTCTCACCCACCGACCGCCCGGCGGGCCGGCCCGACCCGCGGCCATGGGCTGCCCCGGCCCCGCGGCCACCCCCCGGGAGCCCTCACCTCGCAGCGCGGCCCGCGCCAGGCCCCGCGCCGCCGCCGCCACCAGCATCCCGCCGTGACACGGACGGGCAAGGGCACGGACCGGAAGCGGAAAGCGCCGCGAGGCGGAGGCGCGCCAGGAACTTCTCGGGGACGCTTCCGGCTCGGTGGGCGGAAGCGGCGGGTGGCTGGCGGCGGCTGGCGCAGGGCGAGGGGTGCGGAGCAGGCTCCCCGTGGCGGCGGCATGAAGGGAGGCGCCGCAGGTGGGTGATGGCGGGAGGGCGGTGAGGAGGTGGGCTCTGTGGAGGTGCGTCCGCCGGAGGGTGCGAATGGCCCCGGGCTGAAACAGGGCTGCGGGTTCGAGGCGGCTCGCTGGCGGTTTCCATAGCGTTAATGTGGCCGTAACGGGGGGCTTTGCTTTCCTGGGAATTGGCTTTTCAAGCAGATCCCCTTGCTCCAGACTCCGAAGCGCGAAGCCGCTGTCAGCTGTGTACGTGGGTTCGCTGATCCCGGGCGCTGTTAGGAGCGGGGGGGAAAGGCAGTAGGTGTGCCTGGTGTTGGTTACACTGTCATTATCGCACTGCCGTGCTCTTGTCAGGCCACACCTGGAATACTGTGTTCAGTCTTGGTTCCCACTATGCAAAAAAGGTGTGGACAGGCTGGAGAGAGGCCACAGAGATGATCCAGGGACTGGGAAGCCACATGAGGAAGGGCTGAGAGAGCTGAGCTTGTCAGCCTAGAGAAAAGAAGGCTTAGGAGAGACCTTATCACTATGTTCTAGTATTTAGAGGGTGGCTATAAAGAAGATGAAGACTCACTTTTTAGAAGGAGTTAAATGGAAAAGACAAGGAGTGATGGGCACAAGTTACTCCTGGGGAGATTCCGGTTGGACACGAGGAAAATTTTTCATAACAATAATAATCAGCCATTGGAATAATCTCCCCAGGGAAGTGGTGACTCCCGATGGAGTGTAAGGTTTTGCTTTATGGGACACTTTACTGTTCCTGCACCTCTCTATAGATGCCATGGATGCAAAGGGGAGCTTTGTGTTTACAAAGCAGGGTGTGAGGTTTACAGCAGTCTTTAGGTGCTGTTGGCATTTCCTTAGTGACTTGGCACCAGCCCTATGGAAATTGCACAGGGCGGTGGAGGCAGCTGGCTGTGCTATGTCAAGAGGAAAGAGTGGTTCATCCATCCATATCCTGATGCTCTGAGTGGTCACTTTGGCATGCTAGGCAACAAAGCACCTTGACTTACTGGGATCGGGAGTCTTAACCGAAGTGGGAGCCCATCTGCAGGGTAGGCTTATACTTAGTACTTCTGTGTTCTGTGCTAATTGCAGTTCCTCAGTCTCTTACAGACTAATGTACAGGTACTTTTCAGACAGACCAGAACTATTGTAAATTCACACTAAAGGTATAATTGAGGCAGGCCATCATCAGGGATGGGATGGACTTCTAGGGATGTAGATAACTACTTCTGTGAACAGAACTCAAGCAGAGAAGGAGGAGCCTTCCTGTATCAAGCAGAGCTGTTACAGAAAATTGCATGTTTGACAAATAAAGCCTGGAAGAGTAACTGTGAATCTCCTGGAGAAAAATCCCATCTTTGGGAATCACTGTACTGGAAATCATGTTCAGTATTAATTGAAGAAGTTTGTGATATGAGTCACCATGGCTGACAGTTAAGGTGTGAAAATAAGATTAAAGTGAATGAAGGCAGGTGTGTATTTGCTCATAATACTTTCAAGACCCATGTGAAGAAGGAGCTCTTTACAGCAGTCCTCTTTTCAACCCACAGTCTTCTTGGAGCTCTCCAAACAATCTCTGGTACCTACTAAGGTGTTATCTTTTAAACTTAGTTCTCCTTGCCCTGTGGGAAACAGTGGCTAAGAACATCTAACAGGTTATTTGCTTGCTAAAGGTGTCTGGCACATTAACAGAATGAGTGTAACCATTAGTTGTCTCATTTGGTTAGCTTGAAGGACTGGTGGTTATGTCTGGCAGACTTCTCATGCATCATTTAGGTAAAACCAAGTTCACCTTACTTAATACCACTGCATCGTGTTGGTGCTGGATGGTAAATTAACTCCTCCTGATATGAAAAGCTGTCTGTGCTCTCTGTTAGTATGATACTGTAATCCTTTTTCCATCTAGCCCAGCTATGGTGCTGGCCACGTTTTTTTGGCTTCCCAAGTTGCCTAGGGTGGTTGCTCGTCTTTCCACTTGAATAACTGTTGCTGCATTTCTTTGTGTTAGTGAAATGGGGTGTGAAAAGCTATGCACATCTCCCAGTTCTGCTGGGACGTGATGCTCACTGTACTGGAAGTTTGGTATATATTATAATTTTAATCATGCCAACTTCTCATTTGTTTTTTGAGATTCTGAAGTTCAAGCAGAAGTTTCTGCCTGCACTATTTATATTCAGCATAAATATGCTGGCCTCTTACCAATATGTTTGATTTTCCCCTGTACCCTGAAGTACTGCATAATCTTGTTAGTGAAGAAGGACATGTAATTATTGTGATTTTACAGATTGCTGGAGGTCTGATCTGTGCAGCACCATGGATTCATCAGAAGAGACTGGAGGCTCCTCTGCAGAAGAAAACTACTTTGTGAACTACACCTTCACCGACCGCTCCCACTCAGGCCGTGTGGCCCAGGGTATTATGAAATTATGCTTGGAGGATGAGCTCTTTGCTGATGTTACAATATCAGTGGAAGGCAAAGAATTCCAGCTGCACCGCTTGGTCCTCTCAGCTCAGAGCTGCTTTTTTCGTTCTATGTTCACTTCCAACTTAAAGGAGGCCCACAACCGGGTGATTGAGCTGCAGGACGTTAGTGAGAGTGTCTTTCAGCTCCTGGTGGACTATATTTACCATGGGACTGTAAAGCTGAGGGCAGAGGAGTTGCAGGAAACCTACGAAGTGGCAGACATGTACCAGCTGACTGCCCTTTTTGAAGAGTGCTCCCGTTTTCTGGCCCGTACGGTGCAGGTTAGGAACTGTCTGCAGGTCATGTGGTTGGCAGATCAACACAGTGACATGGAGCTCTACACAGCTGCCAAACACTGTGCAAAGTCACATTTGTCTCAGCTGCAAGACACAGAGGAGTTCCTACACCTGCCTCTCCGCCTACTAACAGACATCCTTACAGGTAAGGAGTGCTTGGGACTAGCCAGGATGTGAATGTAGAGTGTATTAGGAGTTGAACAAAATAGATGGAAAGATCCAAGCTTTCATAATCACTGTCTATTCAGAGGCTTGCCTAAGCTAAGCAAAGCAAAACATTCTGGATAACCTGATGAGAAAAAAAAACCCTATTCATTGTTACTGGACATGAAGCATCTAAGCTATAGAAAAGGGGCACAGAGAATGCTGGTAATTCCCAGCAGTTCCTGAGTCAACAGGTCAGATGAATTAAAGGCTTTTTAAAAATAACTTAATGACTTTCAACAATTCACTGTATTTTTGTTTGCATTAAAAGTAAACCAAAGAAGCCTTACCGGAAATGAACATTTTATTAAGGTACCATTCTTTAGTTTTTAATCATTTAGCATAATAATGCAACAACTCAGCATTTGTAAGAAAGCTCGAGGACAAGCTATATTTTTAAGACTATGTTATAGTGTTGTTAACAGTTGTATATAATTGTTAGGATTCTTCAGGCTAGGCAGTCAGCTGCCTGAAATAGAGGCATTGTAACATCTTAGGTAATACAGTAATTACCCTTCTTGTCAAGGTAATAGCCTTCCCCAGTAATGATGCAGTGACTCAGTGCTGTGAAGGATGCGTTAATACATCAAGAACTTAATCCAGCTGCCACCAATCCTTAAAGTTTCTCTGCTGCTGTAGCAGGTACAGCAAGTGCTTGAAAAGCTCTTTATGATGCTGCAGTCACAAGTTCATTTTTGTGCATTTATGTATCATTGTTAGAGGAAGCAAGAATGTATAAGCTCAGACATTCAAATGTGCTGGACTTGGGAAGAGAGAGGTTGCCCCATTCTTGCTTAAATTAAATAACTTTGTAAATGAGTAAACAGTTTGTGTATCATGTGTTTTATATGTTGTTATGACAATAAACCTGCCATGACTGGCTGCTTAGGAATACTGGCAAATCTGTCTGCAAGACTTCAGGTATCCTGTAAAGTTGCTGCTATGCATATGAGTGTCTTTACAGATATAGTATTGTATTATCTCTATTGCATTTAAAGAAATTCACTGAGAACATGTACTGATAGCTCAAAAAAACTATTATAAAATTAGAGTAATCTTGATGACTAGCTGAATTTTTTAAACAATGTTGTGAGTTTATTAAGAAAAACTAAATTCCTAGGAATTCCATGTAGCAACCATAGTTTTAGGACTATGGCCTTTAGTTTTTGTGGTCCTATCTTAAAGTAATTGCTCAATAAAACTTTTTTCATGCATCAGCTATTTCCATATATAGAATAGCTTACTCACTATTTATGCCAAAACTTAGCTCATAAAATGGATTGAAATCTGAAATATACTCCTACTCCTGGTAGGGAAAATTTTTCTTTCGCAGTTCCTGCATCTTTGTTTAGTTAATGGTGAACTAAATAGAGGAAGCTATTAGTGGCAAGGATTAAAATTAATGAAGTAGTAATTTATTAAGCTTTTGTTGCACTCTAGGACTTATTTCAAAATCAGAGTTTTTCCATTTAGCCGCTACGTGTAATGGATAGCTTATGGAAATCCCTTTTACTAATAGAGTTGAAAT
Source organism: Psittacula echo (assembly GCF_963264785.1). Taxonomy (NCBI): domain Eukaryota; kingdom Metazoa; phylum Chordata; class Aves; order Psittaciformes; family Psittacidae; genus Psittacula; species Psittacula echo. Next base: position 84,820,656 of record NC_137739.1, on the reverse strand, counting down.
ACCTGCTTTTGTTTCACACTTTTGTTCTCCTCCCTGACAGTATAAATAAAAGTGTTGGAATTTGTCTGACGCCTTCAGCATCGTTGAATTCAAGGTTTGTTGTGAGAGCAGACTGCAAAATCAGAAAGCCTTCATAAGGAAACCTTTCAATGAATAAAACCTAATTGCTGGCTTTCCAGCTGGAAGTAAATACCTAAAATCTTCTAGGTAAAATACTGATGACAATGATGCAATAGTTTGTGGCATGACCAAAGCTTCCAGTTATGTCTGGAAACACTGAAATCTGATGCAGTCTGTTGAGTGTTTCCTACAGTCACGCTGCTAAGGAAAGCTACAGTAGCTCATTGGGGATTTCCAAACGTTAAGAGGATAGCAGCAACAGCAGATGTTCAGTCTTGAGGGTCAGCTGTCTGACTGCTCAGAGAAGGAAAATTTCTGCAGATGACTTGCTAGTTAGGTTTCTAGGACCAGCCAGAAAGAAAGGCAGCTGCTGAGATTCTCAAATAAGTGAAATTATTCTAAATGCTTAAATAAGAAAGTATTTTTCATTATCCCAAAGCATTTAAGTTCTCTTTCCTGCCTTTCCTCTTGGACACAGGTTCTTTTGTTGAAACTCATCCAAAGTGCTTAAGATCTGGCAGCTCTGTCTTCTGATACTTATCCAGACTAATTTCATGTAGACATCAGGCTAGCAGTGTGGATCACGCTTGCCAAAATCTATAGGTCTCTATATCCTTTTTCCCTCTCTAGAAAGCAGGGTTTGGGGTGGGAGTCACAGGAAAAGGATGCTCCTGAGTACGTACACCTTTGTCTAGATATCATAAATGCTTTTCTGTCCCCAAACCGCAGATGGCGTTCCATGTTCTCAGAATCCGACAGTTGCCATAGAAACCTGGATCAACTTCAACAAGGAGGAGCGAGCGGGCTTTTCGGAGACACTGCGATCGAGTCTGAAGGTATAAAAAGTTCTTCTGTTCTGGGGTTGGTGTAGCACTTGCTAGTTTCACATTTCCCAAGGCAGGGTATTCTGCTCATAGGTGTGACTTGAAAGTCCCAAAACACAAATGCCATTGAAATTTGTGGTGCTGCATGGGGAATGCTTTCATTGTCACAGATAGTAACCCCACTGACAGCTTTTTTAATATAACCTGAGGCTGCTTTCAGTAGTGATTGGAGCAATGCCACAAATAACTTATTTCATCAGATGCTTAGTTACCAGAGAGGCCATTCAGAAATCCTAATTGAGCATTCCCCTCATAACTCTACTCCCTCATTGATGTAGCCAGCCCTTACCTAAACCACAGACGCTTGAGTTCCAGTGAAGACTGTTGCTATTTTGCTATGTCAGATATGACTGGTATACTGAAAAGACTGAGGCTCTGAATCCCAAAGCTGTTGGGTGGCAGGACTTGGGAAGCAGCTTACACACCTCAGGCCCACAAGTGGGTCCTAAGCTGAAAAATTGGGTCTTGGGCATCGCTGTTGTTTGTGTAAACAGGTCAAGTTTTGCTGACGCACTCCTCCTTTCTCTCAGGTGATAGGAGAAAATGTTCACATCTACCTGATTGGAAAGGAGTCATCACGTACACATTCACTAGCTGTCTCTCTGCATTGTGCTGATGATGACTCCATAAGCGTGAGTGGCCAGAACAGCCTGTGTCACCAGATTACCGCAGCCTGCAAACATGGTAGTGACCTGTATGTCGTTGGTGGCTCCATTCCACGACGCATGTGGAAATGCAACAATGCAACCATAGACTGGGAATGGTGTGCTCCTCTGCCCCGTGACCGGCTCCAACACACCCTCGTCTCCGTGCCAAGCAAGGATGCAATATATTCACTGGGGGGGAAAACTCTGCAGGACACTCTGTCTAATGCTGTCATATATTACAGAGTACGAGACAATGTCTGGACAGAGACCAGCCAGTTGGAAGTGGCAGTTTCTGGAGCTGCAGGTGTAAACCTTAATGGTGTCATTTACCTGCTGGGTGGGGAGGAAAATGACTTGGACTTCTTCACCAAGCCCTCTCGGTTAATTCAGTGCTATGATACCAACACAGAGAAATGCCATGTGAAGCCATACGTACTGCCTTTTGCAGGCCGCATGCATGCTGCTGTACACAAGGATGTGGTGTTCATTGTAGCCGAGGGGGATTCATTGCTCTGTTATAATCCCCTTCTGGATAGCTTTACCCGGCTATGCCTGCCAGATGCCTGGAGCTCAGTACCATCCCTCTGGAAAATCGCCAGCTGCAATGGCAGCATCTATGTCTTTCGTGATCGCTATAAAAAAGGTGATGCAAATACTTTTAAACTTAACCCAGCCACCTCTGTTGTAACAGTCACAAGTGGCATCAAAGTGCTGCTCACTAACCTGCAGTTTGTCTTGGCCTGAGCAGGAAAAACAGGCCCAGTGATAGAAAGGGCAGCAATGGTATTCTGCTGGGCAGCTCAGAGGCATCTACCACACTCAGCACCAGTCCTGATTACTATGAGCTCACAATGTCCAGTTGTGAGGCCTATACTATACTATACTGTGCAGAGGAAGTACAGGCTTTCTGACTGTGAGCCTCTTCTCTTACCTAGCACTGTTAAAAGTTGAACGGCTGCATCTTAGATTTCAGATGGACTAAATGCTATTACTTTGATCCTTTGATGATAAGCTGCTTGTGTTTGAGGCCCAAATGGCAGCAAATGGCCTTTTTAGCCAGGAACCAATCTGCCAATAACAAACCCTATGGCATATGGACAATGTCTTCCTTGGCCCAGACTGCTGGTTTTAACTGCCTGGGAGACTGTGTGTTGCTGCCACGTCAGTCACAGTTAGACATCCACTGTGTCCTTCAGGGATGTCCCCATTTAAGCATTCTTGTGTGCCCATTTAAGCATTCCTCCCTATTTCAGAAGGGGGGACTGCAGAAATATTTACAGCAGATACCAGAGCTGACCCCAACTAGGTTTCATTATTCAGCACTTCTCCTAGAGGAGTGGTAACAAACTGGTAACTTGCTTACTGCTCTGTCCTCACCTAGCATAAAGACAGAGATGGTTTTTATGAGCACTGGCATCCTTTGTTGTACAGGGAATCCCCACCTCTAACGATAATGTAGTGTTGATTGAAGACAGAATTAAGACCACTTCCTCATACCCCTCTGTTGGCACTGTAACCCTTTGGGAAGGAATCTGAATAAAGTCTCTGCTGAGACAAAGTTTCCTGTTCCTTTGCTGCAAATATAGAACTTTCTGTGGATTGCAGGTCAGCTCAGCACTGATACTGTGTGTGGGAGAGAACTGTGGGGCTCCAAGAGAATGAAGGTATTTGCCACAAGGAAAGAAGTCTTTCATGAAACTTTAATATATGTAAAAATTTCTTTATTGGTGGTCAAGAAGTTCAATGCATAGATCATTAAAATGTAAGTTTCTTTTAAAGCAGTCAAACCAGAGATTTTGGTAGATCTTACTGACACTATGAAGTTGTCCCAGCAATCACATTCCTGTGAAATGCCTCCAGGACCTGGACTTGCTTGTGCCGAACGAGGATGTGGGGACGGATCTTGGCAATAGCCTCTACTGCTTCCTGAGGGCTCCAGTGATGCAGCTGAAAAGGCAGAAACCCTGCAAGTGAAAATACACTTCCTCCCTGCATGCGTTAATGGAGCTTTTCTGGAGGCTACAGGCAACACTATAGTTGTTAGAAAAGTTGCTGCTCTGCCCCTTGTTTACTTCATGTTCCTCACAGCGGGGACTGAACATGAATGCAAGTTCATGAAATAAGTCAGTTAAAAACAGGCCGTACAGGAACTCAGAAAACCAAATTCACTTCTCTTAATCCTGATTTCTGTTTATTGAGAAGCTTAGAAAGGTTCACCATTTCAGCTAACCAAGGAGAAAATCTGAACAAAAATTGATGTTTATCTGCTCAGTGAACAGGCAAATTGCTATTCTCATCTCAATCTGTTCCTCCATAGAATTAGGAACAGAAGAATCATTCAAAACCTCCATTTGCCACATTCTACAAATCATCAGTCCAAGTCTGGACATCTCCTAAACTGGGCCTCCAGTCCAAGCTCTGTAAAATCATGGTACCTAGGGGGGAGGGAAGAAGTGCAGTATGTGTAGGGCTGTAGATACACGTGCCTGTGTGTCTGTGTACACATGTAATGGAGCACCTCGTTTATGAGGAAAGGCTGAGAGAGTTGGGGTTGTTCAGCCTGGAGAAGACAAGACTCTGGGGAGATCTTATTGCAGCCTTTCAGTTCTTAAAAGGGGCCTATAAGAAAGGTGGGGAGAGACTTTTTTAACAGGTCCTGCTAGGATGAGGGATGATGGTTTGAAACTAAAAGAGAGGAGATTCAGGCTGGATGTGAAGAAGAAATTCTTTACAATGAGGGTGGTAAAATCCTGGCACAGGCTGCACAGAGAGATGGTGGATGCGTCATCCCCGGAGACATCCAAGGCCAGGCTGGATGAGATTCTGGGCAACCTGATATAGATGAAGATGCCCTTGCTCATTGCAGGGGGGCTGGAACTAGATGACCTTTGAAAGTCCCTTCCAACCCAAACTGTTCTATGATTCTATGGAACATTAATGCACCTGCTTATTAATGGTCAGGCTTCTTAAGCAAAAGCAAACTGTAATGGTTGGCTGTATTTGCCAAGACTGAATGAAAATAAACCCCACTTAGCATTGAATACTTCTTACTTGAATTAAATACGCTGCCACCATGGTGGCACTGCGGGAGCGTCCTGCCTTGCAGTGTACATAAACACTGTGACCACAGGCTCGGTGTTTCAGAATGAATTCAACACCCTTGTGGAGGTTTTCCAAGGTGGGGACTCCAGTTAGATCCACGGTGCTGAGACGCAGTTGCTCCACTCCCATTGCTTCCCATTCCTGAAATGGATATAACAGATTTGATCAGTTAATTTTGAGGGGTTTTGTGGTTGGTTGGTTTTAGTTCCAGAAAGAAAACCCAGAACCTGTTGAAACAGTTGGGAAACTCAGTCGGTTGTAAGCTGACTTTGAATGTCAATACAAACCATTCCATAAAACCATTCAGCCACTCTATGGCTCTATGAATCCTTTAAATCACACGTATGAAAACTTCAGTCCTGGCTATCAGAAAGGAGAAGTTAAAGGGAACTGAAAAGGTGTGGTTCAGCTGAAGGAAAGGAGGGGAGCTGGGATCTCATCCCGAGGCAAAAGGTGTTCTTGTACGTGCACAGTGATGTACATGGAGATTCAATGCTCCCATTCCCTCTCCGCCGCTGCAGCTCTAACACTTCCCTTCCATCCTCACTTTTTACCAGCTTCTCGCACAGTGTTAGAAGTTGGCTTAGGTACGAAGAAGCCACGTCTTCGTTGTCAGAGTCCCGGCTAAAGCCTCGCCAGCGCCGGGACGGGCGGACCGACAACAGACCCTGAGGGCCACCGGCAGCTCCCGGGCTCACCTGGGCGGAGCAGCAGAGGAAGCGGGTCTCGTACTCCTCATTGAGCGTGACTACGGCGCGCACGTTCTCCTCCGCCACCAGCTACGGGCACAGGCATCGTCAAGCTCCGCCGGTCCCCTGCGGCCCGGCCCGCTCCCCCGAGCCCACCTTACCCTGCGGCTGCGTCCCCGCAGCGGCAGCGCCCCCAGCAGCACGGCGCCGTCGATGCGGTGGAACCAGGGCCGGCGGGACCCGGGCAGCTGCGCCCGCGCCGCCGTGTACAGCAGCGTTGGGTAGAAGAGCAGCCGCGCCGCGCCGGCGCCCAGCGCCTCCGCCAGCACCATCGCGGGCAGCGCAGCGCCGCGCCGACTGAGGGGCGGGCGAGCGCACTGAGCGTGAAGAGGCGGGGGAGCCTGCAGCCGGAGGGAGGCGGTGTCGAGCAGGGCGCGGAGTGGAAGGTCGGTAGGAGGGGGGCGGGCACACAGCTCCGGCCCCTCCACCTCGATCCAGCTGTGGTCTCTCCCGGAAGCGCCGCCATCTTGCGGAGCCGGCCTGAGGCGGTGCGGGGAGCGGAGTGGGGCGCGGGTGGATCTCCGGGGGCAGGTGAGGGCGGCGGCCGCCAGGAGGAGCTCGGGCCGGGCAGGGACAGCGCTCAGCCGAGCCCAGCCGAGCCCGCGGAGACTGCGATTCCATCGCGCAGGTAACGGCTCTTCCCCTTCTCACCCCGTTCTCCGGGGCTCCCGCCGTGAGGCCACTCGTGCCGGGCCGCAGCGGCAGCCTCTGCGGCGGGCGCCTCACTCCCGCCCGCTCGCCTCTCCCCTACCCCTGACGCGGAGGGGCAGAGGCCCGACGGGGTGCCACCGCCCTGTGTGTGTCACCCTGAGGGGGACGGTGGCCGCCCCGTCGGGAGCCCCCTCCCGGGGCCCGGAACCGGAGGCCGCCGGTTGTATCTGATCCCAGCGCTGACAGCGCCTCGGGCGCCGCCGGGCCGCGGGGCGGCGGCGGGGGGCGCTGCAGGTACGAGCGCAGTCCGAGGTGGTGTCGCCATTGGGGCGGGGGGGGGCGGGTGTTGCGGCGGGTCCTAGCGCGCCTTGGGGCAGGGGAGAGGCTCCCCCGGGTACGGCCGCCGTTAGCCCACCGAGCTGGGTGGTTCGGGCCCTTGGGAGCGGCCGGGGGTTTAATCTCAAGTGCGGTTACATGTCGTAGGGGGCACATTAGAGGTCTATCTTTTGGACTAGTGAAACGTTTGGTGGTATGCGAGGCAATTCGGGCACGCGAGAAGCACAAGCAGGGGAATTGAAGTTCAGCACAGTGAGGATTTGCAGTTTCAAGCGTGCAAAGGCGTGACGGACATGACGGGAATGAAGTAAGAAAAGAAATATATAAACCAGGAGAGACAGAACATAAAATGAATGATAAATACATGAAGAAGCAGGAAAGGTTGATAGCAGCATGAGGCTTTTATAGGGCTGCTCATGTATAGGTAGTTGAGAGGCAGCATTATAATAAAGCATTAAACCTTCATTCCTTTAAGTTTCTAAAGAATTGTGACCCAGCCTTTTTCACCTTTAAAACAGAGGCATTCTATTCTGCCAGAAGTTGTCAGGGAGCATTTTTCAGATGTTGCAGCTTTCTCGTATGTCCTGCTTGAGCAGCGTGGCCATCAGGTGTGTTTCACAGGGAGTTTACTTGAGTCAGAAAAATGAGGGGGGAGATTTATATCTTTGAAGTATGCTTTGCTTCTGGTTTGCAAGAGCTTGGACTTTCTGAGTATCTTGAATTTGTTTATTCTTAATTTCATTTCTCTGTGTGTCCTTCCAGTCTTTGTACTGGTGATAGTTGTTATATTACGTCCTGGTGCCTTTTGCTTTTTCTGTGTTCTTTTTCTGCAGATTAGTTCACGAGATAGATTTTGCTGCACTGACTTGGCATTGCATATCTATAATAAACCCATCAAATTTTTTTTCCTTACCCTCAGCTATGTTGTTGGCAGCTGTGCATAATATGAGATACTCTTTACTTCCTAGAGTTGTGTCTGGACCTAAGCCTTTAAGAAGCAGCTTTGTGGAAATACTAGTGCTGTGGTAGATGCTTAAAAATTCTGCTTACATCTTTACTCTGAGATAGGAAATCTGAAGGTTGGTGCAACTTGAATCCTCCAACTTTAATATGTTCAGTTGCATTCCTGCAGATGAAAAGTCCCCAGGGGCAGGAGCACAGATCTCGCTGTTCTTATATCTGCTCAGGGGCATAGGTGCAGATGTGTATACAAGTAAAATTCCTAAACAGGAATTTAGAAATACAGTGAGATGAAGGATTATTTTTGGTTTTGAAGATGGTTAGTGTTCTCTTTCAGCATATGCTCACTTTCAATATTATTGCTCATATTTATTCTTGGAAAGTATATGCTGTTTGTGGAGTGTTCTCACTCCTTCTGAATCATCACTCTGTTCTTCCTTTCCCTCACAAAGTTTCTAATGTTACGTCAGAGAAAAATAAATCCCAGATCCTTCCTCCTTAGTTACGTGCTTTCCGTTACATATCTGCTTCTTTTTTAACATGAAACAGAATAATAGATGCAGGCTTAGAAAGTTGTGTTAATATGCATAGAGATATGCAATAGTTGTATATCTCATCAGTAATAAATCCATAATTTGTGAGATTCCTTGCAAGTACCCTTTACATCATCTGAAGAATCACTAGATGAAACAAATTCAGCAGGTCAAAGGAGGTGATCCTGCTCCTCTACTCTGCTCTCATGAGACCTCACTTGGAGTATTGTGTACAGTTCTGGTGTCCTCAACATAAAAAGGACATGGAACTGTTAGAACAAGCCCAGAGGAGGCCACGAGGATGATCAGGGGACTGGAGCACCTCCCGTATGGAGACAGGCTGAGAAAGTTGGGGCTGTTCAGCCTGGAGAAGAGAAGGCTGCGTGGAGACCTCAGAGCAGCCTTCCAGTATCTGAAGGGGGCCTATAAGGATGCTGGGGAGGGACCATTCAATATGGACTATAGTGATAGGACAAGGGGTCACAGGTTAAAACTTAAACAGAGAAAGTTTAGATTGGATATAAGGAGGAAATTCTTTAAGGGTGGTGAGGCACTGGAATGAGTTGCCCAGGGAAGTTGTGAATGCTCCATCCCTGGTGTGGTGTTCAAGGCCAGGTTGGACAGAGGCTTGGGTGACATGGTTTAGTGTGAGGTGTCCCTGCTCATGGCAGGGGGATTGGAGCTAGATGATCTTAAGGTCCTTTCCAACCCTAACTATTCTATGATTCTAAATTCTAATTTCCAACCCTAACTATTCTATGATTCTAAATTCATAGAGTCATTGTTCTTCCTTATATCTAACCTGAACTTCCCATGTTTAGGGGGACCTGCTGTGAGGTCTCCACACAGCCTCTCTTCTCCAGGCTGAACAGCTCCAACTTTCTGAGCCTGTCATCATGCAGGAGGTGCTCCAGCCCCCTGATCATCCTCGTGGCCCTCCTCTGGACTTGCTCCAACAGCTCCACATCCTTTTTATGTTGAAGGCACAAGAAATTATGGCACTTGGACATAAGAGAAATATTTATAATACTGTGTAACTTTACTTTTGAAATATTATGTTGCATTTCATAAAAAAATGGATGTTTATGTGACTCTTAACTATTTAGACTTGCATTGAGTTAATCCAGTGTCCAACTGAACTTAAGAAACTTTATCATGAGCAGGTTGGATGTTAAGTATTTCTTGCATATTTTTCTGAAATGCAGTCATCAGTTACTGTGCTTCTTTATTTCATCTGTTTGTCTTCTGGGTCTCCTGCCACAAATTGTGTCAGAGGGGCTGCTCTGATTTTTTCTTTCGTGTTTCTTTAGGCAGGGTGGGAAGTGATACACATTCTCCCTGGTTTTGAGATTTTGTGATTATTAGTCTCTAACTCTGGTATCTAGAAAGAGCCCAGTGCTCTGCTGTTGAAATAGAGGCTGTTCAGCAGGTATGTCCATGAGGCAGCCAGTTTTCCAAGTCATAACGTGAGTTTTGCACAGCAGCAATAATCGAACAGACTCAGATTTCTATTTTTGCATTCTTATGTATCAGTCTTGCCATGAATGTCTTAAATGTTTTATTTCAATGTAGGCATGTTCAAGTATTGCTTCTTGTCCTTTAGTTTATCATTTCCCAAGACTATGTGCAGAGTTATTCACTGCCTTCAGGCAAGAAAGTATCATTTTTATCCATTGATCAGTTATTTGGCAGGAAAAAAAAACCAAAACAACAGTATAAAAGCAGAGCAAAACACTTCAGGGTTTATTAGAATGGGAGTTGTAACTTTTCTCAGTTTATCTAGGTCCTCTAATGGGTATTTCTCCTAAAGTATCACAACGCTGTATGTTGAGTTGTGATCTTGTAACAAGATTTCTTGAGGCAAGAGAGATGATATTGATTGGAGAAAAGTGACCAGTAGTTTTATTGTCCTTCCTCCTGTCATTAGAGATCCTTGTGTTACATGAAAATAAATGCAGGATACCACCTTTTCTGCTGTTTCTGTCTACACCTTTTTTAGATTGTCCTGTCCAGACACTTTATGTTTAACACTGAAAAGAGAGCACTTTAGCATTCAGATTTTCAAGAGGAGATTTCCCAAACGTCAGCTGAGCATCATCCTGTTTGTACCTGATGTGACATTCAAGCATGTAAAGCTAAAATACATGTTAGATCAGAGCAGGAAATTTGGATAGAGCAAGGGAGAAAATGTAAACTACTTTAAAGCTGCAGTGCAAATTAGTCTGCAAATGCTTTGCTGTAGGGATGAATAGCTCACAAGTCTGAACTGTGATAAATAGAGCAGGCTTATTTGTTTGACAGCAATGCAGTACAGCACAGTCATCATCCCAGGTAGAGGCAGTCTTCTTCCTGACATCTTGAGTAGCATAAAATTTCCAGCCATCTTAGCTCTGTGCGTTTTAAAAGAGAATTGTTGCTAACTGAATTTGGGATGAACAGTGAGCAATTAGATAACTGAATGGAAGTCTTCAGAAGTCTTCAACTATTAGTGAAGAACTTCAGCGTAGGTGATACAGTTTGTGACACAGGTATACATGTGTGAAAGCTTTATGCCAGAAATAGAATCATCCTCCACAAGCTGTCTTCTCTGTCACTTGTATGCATATTGTCCTTCAGTTTTCTTGGTATCTTACGGTCTGTTTCTTTGTTTCATTTTTAGAAAAGATATGCTGGTTAATGGGCTGCTCTGTTAAGAGGCGGGGTACTAGTGGAAAACTGACAAACCGCATGTTTTGGTAATGAGTCTATTGATTTAGAGTGGATTTATAACTGATCTAATGATGTGGATGGCAGTGGTTTTGTTTATGTGAATAGGAATACCAAGGAAGACCAAGATTATATAAACTGGTCTTAAAATCATATCTCTGGGGAATTTTCACTCTGGTTTAACTAAATTACGTGTAACTATAACTTGGAACTGGCTTAGATACTGCCAAAATTCATGGCAAATGATCAGGCACTTTGAATTCTTTGTCCTTTTCAGCAGCACACCTCAAATTGACCTGGAATGAGCATGTGGATAAAAGGATGAGTGTTCACTGAGTATCCAGTGTCATGGCAGTATGATACCTGTCAGGCTTCCTTTGCAGTTTTGTTTTTTTGTGGCTGCATGCTGTGTGTTTTCTCAGAACTGACTGCTCTCCCAATTCTTACAAGAACTCAGGTGAAGTTCTGTGATGTCTTCCATACTTTTTACTTGAAATTAATTGGAGTTTTTCAGGACCTTGGCTTTTTTTTTCTTCTTCCATTAAAATTGTCCTTTCTTTCACTTCCGTCCAAAGGCTGTTTCATACTGCACCTTTCACAAAAATAATGTAGTTCTTATCCACTAGATTTCAGTATTTCACATGTCAAAGTAAAACTGTTGTTCTTCAAGCATATTATCATTTAGAATTCAGGTTTTCATTGAATACATGAATATTCTCTGCTATTTTTGCCTCTAACTATGCAGTTCAAAATATATTACCACATATACACTTTATCCACAGATCCCTCAGAATCTTTTGGAAAAAGAACATTCATGTTTGGTCTTTTCAAAGCAGAGGAGTTGGTTATTTATGAAGACTGTAGTTTGAATGAAGTACTTGGCAGACAATGGCCAAGTCTACCTACAAAAATGACAGCATCTTCCTTAATGTACTATACGTAGAGATTTGCAGGATGAGCACCAGGCATCTTAATGTCTCTGCAAAACCTTAAAAGACAGAGCTTTGATGAATGATTCTTCAGAGGGGAATGAAATACAGGTCTTTCGGGAAGAATATATTTTGAATGTTACATTTAGCTCTTGTTTCCTATAGGGACAACACAATGTAAAAGTAATTTTCTCATTTATAGTCCTAGATTCCTAAGCAGAGCATCGTCTCAAAATCCTGTTGCAAACTCACCTGTGCCTTCCTGTTATTTGCCTTCCCAAAATTCCTGGTTTTCATTTAAACTATTAAATAAAAAAATCCCATACATCTTGATGACATGTCAGCTCAGAGAAGAAATATATTTCTTCTGGGTTGTTTTTTTTTTTGTCTTCCTTGTCATTATGACTGTACAGTGTCTAGTCCAATTCATGAGCAAAGCAGTAAAGATTCCTTGCACAGTTGTAATGTTAGAAGTGGAACTACCATTGAAAATTATCAATATGCAAAATCTTTTTGGGGATAAACGGTTATATAGTTACTTTCCCGAAGTAGGTTTGACTGCTCAGAAATGTGTGATCATATGCTTGGTGATTTAAGAAAAATAAGTGAGAATATTCTGATACTTATGGAGTAAGGCACCTATATTACATTCTGGAGAGGTACTTTTAACAGGGACATGTAGGGCAAGGGGGAATGGCTTCAAGCAGAAAGATAATATATTTAGATTAGATATTATAAAAATTCCTCACCATGGGGGTGGTGAGGCGCTGGCACAGGGTGCCCAGAGAAGCTGTGGCTGCTCCATCCCTGGCAGTGTTCAAGGCCAGGTTGGATGGAGCTTGGAGCAACCTGGTCTAGAGGAAGGTGCCCCTGCCCGTGGCAGGGGGTTGGAACTGCATGAGGTTTAAGGCCATTTCCAACCCGAACCATTCTATGATTCGCTGCCAGAATTTGATCGCTATCAGAGACTGGCTGTAGGTGGTGGTCTCTGTATTTCACAGTGTGGAAGGTTTCCTGATGTAGAATTTGCTTTAGACCTTCTTTGGGTTTTAAAGTGTTTTTCTTTTAATTCAAGACTAAGTTTAATAGGCATTTCATGACTACTTTCAGGGGAGCTGACTAGGATGCCATTGTTGATCCTGTTGTGTGAGGAAAATAATTCAGAATATGCCTTGGCATCTAGCTAATTCTGAGTATGCTCAGAATTTGCAGGGAGCCTAAACCATTATCTCCAGTCACGAGAAATTAAGAAAGATTCATAAATTGATTATTGGTTAAAATACCAGCATGTTTATATGTACTTCCAAGTCACATTAACAGAGCTACCTGACTAGTGCACTTCTCTGAGTTCTGAATTGGTTACTGCATTCACGATACAGCTGAAAGTTACAACTTCCACTTATTTGTATGAGAGAACTTTTCTGGTAGCTTCTGTAAGATTGTTTCATATCACCACATAAATGTGAGATACAGCAAGTATAAGATACAGGCAGCAGAACACAGTAATCTCCCATGAAAAATTAGGCTTTTATATATGTATGAAACTGCTTTTAAGTTTGCTGACTTTCATACCTGTGTACTACAAAAAAATCAGGGAGTGTGCCCTTTCCATTTTTTGCTTGGAATACCTGGGGATTTGGGTTTTCTTTCAATTTGCTCTTTCTGTGCCAGAACGTGAAAAGGGGAAGGGAAGGAAGGAAGGAAGAAAATAGGATGCTACATAGAAGTGGATTTCATCCATTTTTTAAGAACAAGAAGTAGAAAAAGGTTTAGTTTTGCCAGTGTTTAAACCCAAAAGAACTACTGGGAGAGCAGACAGAATATAGCAGGTCACCATCGTAGTCTGTATCAGCTAATTGGAAAGGTCATTCTTGCTGATTTAGGAAAATACTTATAAAGGAAGAAGGGTTTATAAAGTTTGCTCTAATTCCATTTGGGTCTGGAGGAGAGGTCAAACCAAGAGCTTAGTATATGGAGGTGTGTGTCCAAAAGCAACAAGGAAGACCTGGCCAGTTAGTAGTTCTTGAAATGCTGGTGGATGTGGGGATTCCCTGGAATTTTTACCTTGTGTCTGAGTTGCTGCCCAGATTCTGTTGGATGAAGTGTGCTGGATGTTCCTGCACTGTTAAGGTGGGCTCCAGCAAAATGGATTTGGAACTCATTTCAAAACAGTTACTCCTATAAGTTTGTACACTGATTCTTCTCCTGCACAGTGTTACAGTGCGTGAGAGGGTGCATGTGTAAAGGAACTTGTCTTAGCAATGGTCTCCTCCAGAGACCATGTATGGGTAAAGCAGTTCAGCTAGTTCAGCTCCCTGCTCCTCCCTCTGAGAGCTGAACAGAATCTCTTCTGCTGAAATGGTTGTTCCGCTTTCTGCTTTCTATATTTGCACAGCACAGCACGGTAGCTAACCAGGCAGTGTGGCCAGCCTTGTATTGGCTGGGCACAATTGAGAGCCAGGGCTTGCAGTTTTTGTTGTTACGTCTGTCTGCATCTCTGGGGAGGACTGGCATTCCAAGTGAAAGGTGATCTATTTGTGGATGTTTTCCTTATTTTTATGAAATGCAGTTCATCCAAACTGGGAGTTTAGAGCCTGGGAGTGGAGGAGGGAAGTTGTATTGCAGAGAAAGTTATGGAGTGGGTGGCATTGGCTTCAGATACAGTTTGAACCTGCAGAAGAGCTGCTGTCTGCTGGGATGAGGATTTTAATGCCCCTGCCTGCTTTGGGGAGTGATTAGCCAGTAGCTTTCCATAAATGGTCTGTTGTTACTGTCTGCCGTGAAGATTAATGAAAGCTAGATCCTGTCCTGGAAGAACTGAGTGCTGTCTTTGCTTGTTATGGGCAAGGGGAATTAATAAGGAGCTAGACCCTGGCCAGCCTTGTTTGGAATAAGGAGCTAGTGTTGAGGGATGAGGTTGTAGGAAATGCCTTGTTAGGGAGAGCTGGAAACTGTAACTGGGACTTCCCTGGCTGGTCATTTGCATAAACTTTGTGTTAAAGCTCTGCACACATTGGGATGGCTACTCACAATTGCTTTTCTTAAGTAGTAGATCAGCTGGACAAACAGTGCAGGAAGTCTGTTAGCTGCTAACACTGTAGTTAACTGTTGATCTGATGTTCTTTGAGTAGTAGAAAGGTGCTTTAAATAGTGGCAGCAACTGTATCCACCATTAATATTGGCAATACATTTGATGAGAGGGAGAAAGAGGGAAATAGGATATAGGGTACTTTTTCTGTCTTTCAGATGATGCTGTCTACTTACAAATTCCGCTCTGTTTTGAATATCTAAGCAAATAGGCATCTCACTTTTTGTTTCTGAAATTTGAACAAGGAAAACATGGTTTTACTTGTGAAACAGAAAGAGAAGGCAGCATCTTGCTAAAATCATTCTTGAGGACAATGTTCTATGAACTCAATGTTTCTGTCCTACCACTGCAGTGTCTTCAGTGTCTTTCTTCCCAAGAAAGCTGTGTATCTTGAATTTGGAAGAAGCAAGTTTTGAAGGCAAAACGGGGCATTTCAGCTGCTGGCAGTGTCCATATTGCACTGTGTCTGCAGGCAGGGAACTGTGATGGATATGTGACAGAGGGTCATCTCATTCTTGAACTGCTTGAACTCAAGCAACTTTGTTGTATGGCTGTTTTCTGATCACTCTTGGTTTAACAGGGACACACTGTGGTAGCTGTCTTTCTTCATCTGGAAAACCTATGGAACTAATAGTGAATGTGCAGTTTTCTGAGGTCTTAAGATTGTTGTCTTCAGTGCCCTGATACGTTTTCCGATTCTTACATCCTCTTAAAGCCTGTACCTGCCTTTCTTCCCACTCTTCCACTTCCTGACTCTCCAGTTGACATTCCTCTCACTTAATACCACCCAGAGCAAAGTGACAAAAACATAATCTAAACTGTTCCTGAGTTTACAGTACTAGTTAAAAGCAAATCTTTGTACCGTTTGATGTCATCAGTTCCTCTAAAGTGTTTTCTGGTAGCATACTTAACTGTTAAGTCTTAACTGTTGCTTGTAGTCTTGTGGCAGGAATATGATTAGGCAATTTCAAAGGCCTCTTGTATGTAAACTGTTGCATGTTTAGAAAATAGTTTGTCCATTCGGTGAAAGATGTCATGATAAATGGGTAGAACACTAAGGAAATATTTTCACAAAGTGCATGGAGTAGATGACAGATAAAGCCAGGCTGTAGAATGGCACTGGAGATTTTAAGTCTTTCATTTTGTAAGGATTGACTGCGCTGTTACCCTGTTTGCAGAAAAGGTTTCATCAATGTTGGAGGCACGTGAGAAATTCACTTTTGTCTGACATCCTTTGAAGGTGCTGAAATCCCACAGGAAGGGGTAATTTTTTTGTTTTATTCTTACCTTACTGCTTTATTCTTTATGAGAAGCATTCCTTTTTTTTTTAATGTCATAATCATGCAGTTGAAAATAAAGTTAGGTTAGGTGTGGCAAGATTACGGGTATTTGGAATTAAGTCCAGTGTTATTTGAAGTTAGTTAAATTTGTAACTGTAAAGGTGATAGATGCATATGTTTCTTACAAGTATGGTGTTTTCCAAACAGAAGTAGTGGAAGCCTTGTTTATAATTCGAGGCCTTTAAAAAGGATTAAGCAGAGAATTAATGATGTGGAATTCGGCACCTAAATCTCATAATGTCGTTTCATGAGTAATTTGAATGAGCATGTGCCAGTATGGGTCTGAAAGAGACTTGTTCCATCTTTCATGTGTTTCCCCTTTCCTTTACACTGCCAAGAGCATTTGTGTGGTTGTGCAGTGAATTGAATCAGGGAGCATGTCTGGGTTGAAACTATTATTTTCCTGTTGTTGGTAGGCTAGATCCAACCTGGATCATTTCCTCTCTCAGGCTTGTTATACAGAAGTGGGGATGGATAGCTGGTGATCGAAGAGTTGTATTCTGTTCTTTAGGCAAGAGCATTGGCTTAAACTGCATCTATACTAGAAATGTCTTGATCTGTTCCTCTGTATTTCTACCTCATTTCTATCTAATCTTTATGGAGACCTTATAGCCAGTCTTCTCTAGTAATACAGCCCAAAAAAATTAAGTAAGAATTGTTTGCATGTGTTTCCTGTTGTGGCACATATCATTTGCTTCTTAAGAAGGTACTGAATGTTGTTATAACATTTCTTTATGAGTGTGGTATTTGATACATGCTGTGTTTGATGCTGCTGTACAGAGAAGCCTGCTGTTTGGGAAGAAATTGGTGAACTTTTCTGATGTGAGACAGAGAGAAGATAATGTGCTACATAGACAGTTAATGTGAGGTTTTGATTCAGGAAGTGTAAGGTGTCTCCAGAATCTAGATAAGAGGTATAGAAACCCTGGGACTCCAGCAAGATACACTAGAGGATTTTGTCTGTTTTGAGCCCTCATGCAGCCAAAACTGCATTTGTAGCACTTGGTTTTGTCATAAAGTTTCTGGAGTCTTCTCCTGCTAGCAGTGGAAACCAGCTTATGTCATACTGTGCCTTCCAGAACAGTGAGTGGAAAAAACTGATGGAGAAGTGTGTAAGTGAAGAACATCTGAAAATACGTGCATAAAACTATAAGCAAGTACTGAGCCTCTAGTTCTTGGCAAAGTGTACTGACAGTCCTGATCCTTCCCACCCCCTTCTCCCTCCACCCAGCTGAAGTCTAAGATCGGGTGACTGATCCAGCCTTGTACAGCAGCAAGGGTTTCTGAGGCTTTGGGAAGAGAGGAGTAAGCAAAGCTGAGCTGGCACAAGTTGGTGGGCATTAATCACTACTGGCAAGCAGCCTGGAGGGGGTGTCTCAGTGTCACAAAATGGGCCATGAGAGTAGTTTGTGGAGTAAAAGGCTGCTGACAGCAATAGGAAAGACGTTCTAATAGTCATCTTTAGATGTTTCTAACTAGGAAATAGTTAAGCTTCTTCAGACAGAGAGAAGTTCATGGTAAGGGTGGCACTACATTTGTGAGTGGTATTCAGGCAGAAATGGTACTTCAAGGTGCTCACTGTTTAGAAACATAGAATAGTTAGGGTTGGAAAGGACCTTAAGATCATCTAGTTCCAACCCCCCTGCCATGGGCAGGGACACCTCACACTGAACCATGCCACCCAAGGCCTCATCCAACCTGGCCTTGAACACTGCCAAGGATGGAGCACTCACAACCTCCCTGGGCAACCCATTCCAGTGCCTCACCACCCTCTCAGTAAAGAATTTCTTCCTTATCCAATCTAAACTTCCCCTGTTTAAGTTTGAACCTGTTACCCCTTGTCCTCTCACTACAGTCCCTGATGAAGAGTCCCTCCCCAGCATCCTTATAGGCCCCCTTCAGATACTGGAAGGCTGCTCTGAGGTCTCCACGCACCCTTCTCTTCTCCAGGCTGAGCAGCCCCAACTTTCTCAGCCTGTCTTCTTACAGGAGGTGCTCCAGTCCCCTGATCATCCTCGTGGCCTCCTCTGGACTTGTTCCAACAGTTCCATGTCCTTTTGATGTTGAGGACACCAGAACTGCACACAATGCTCCAAGTGAGGTCTCACGAGAGCAGAGTAGAGGGGCAGGATCACCTCCTTCGACCTGCTGGTCACGCTCCTCTTGATGCAGCCCAGGACATGGTTGGCTTTCTGGGCTGTGAGCGCATACTGCCAGCTTATGTTCATTTTCTCATTGACAAACACCCCGAAGTCCTTCTCCCCAGGGCTGCTCTGAATCTCTTCTTTGCCCAACCTGTAGCTGTGCCTGGGACTGCTGCGACCCAAGTGTAGGACCTTGCACTTGGCATGGTTAAACTTCATAAGGTTGGCATCAGCCCACCTCACAAGCGTGTCGAGGTCCCTCTGGATGGCATCCCTTCCCTCCAGCGTATCAACCGAACCACACAGCTTGGTGTCATCATTGGTGTGTTTTCAGTAGGTATTAGGTTGTAAAGTAATGCAGATTATATTTTCTGGGTTTTTCTATATTGTTTACAGTGGTGTGTATGCTTCAGATACTACATAAAGATATTAGAGGGGGTAAATACTGCAAAATAAAGAAACTAAAGTATATATTAAATGATGCTGCGAATGGTGACAAATGAGAAACCTTCAGAGAGCTGGAGTAGAAGCTTAGGAAGAACTGCTTTGCAGTAAAATGGTTAGATTTTCTTTCATTTGGGTTTTTGAACAAGGGTCAGGACATTCCTAAGTGAACGTTCCCACAGCAATGCCAGTGTTTGAAGAAAAAAATAACACAGAGTATTTTTTAAAGCTTCAGCTCTACACACCCAATATTAAATCTCTTGAAGCGTTAATGAAAGTTATTTGCTCTTCGAAGTGATTTGAATCAATATTCATTCCTTAAAACAGGACATTGACTCCAGTGCTTTGCAGAAGTAAATGTGAGTGTAATTTGAGACTTGTATCCATTTACTTCTGCAAAGGATTTGTCTGTGTGCCTATTACAAAAAAAACCAAACACCTCAAAATAGAAGTAATTGAGCATATTTTTACACTTTAGTTTGCAGGTGTAGCAACAGCAGACTCCGAATGGTAGAGTTCATGGCAAGTATTTGCCTAATATAAGCCAAGCAAGAGGCACATACAAGCTTAAGGTAAATCAGTCTTTCTTAGTTGTGCTTCTGAAATAAACTAAAAATGCTTATACTTAAATATTTTGAAAATACAGGATTTCAAACCTGCTCAGGATTTTGTGTCCTGTTTGATTCTGATCTTTCAAAATTGGGACACCTCAAAATGATGTTCCCTCTGACACTGGCAGTAGATGCTGGAAATTATCATATGCGCTGTATCCACTTCTGGTATTTTAGGTGTAATAGTACAGAATAGCAATTGCAGTTGAGGATCTTTGTGAGGAGACCTGCAGTACATCTTTCTCCTTTTGGATTTGATTTTACTGTCTTTTGTACAGTGAAAAGAAAGAATTACCTTGATATCATTAAAAAAGACTTACTGTAACACTGTGCAAACTGTCTGCACAGGGATGATTTTCCCATTGACATTTTTTTACCTTGCCCTTAATGATGGGTAAGTGAAAGTGTTAGCGTTTGAATCTTGTGTCTGGGATGAATGAGGTTGTTAAAGTTCAGGTAGTGTTGTTGCTTCTAGAACTAAGCTTAGTGGTTAAGCTGAGAGTATTGTTTTCGTTCTCTACACCTCAATCTCGTACCCGAAAAGAATACAAAAACCTCTGTGCTACATTGCTACATTTGAGAGGTCTTCCTGTGGCGTGTACAGTATCCATAAAGCAAAACACGAATGTGTGCTTCCTGAGTATTTTGGATCCTCATTCAGAAAGTAAATGAAATGTGTTGGTATCTACCTTCTATATTTGCAACTCTTGAGGTATTTTGAGAGTCCCTTGATGCTATAATCTGTCATTAACAGCCAAATGCTTTGTGGAAACTTTTAATGAAGTTTTTTTTATTAGGTTTTCAGCTGAGATGCAGCTGTAACAATGTGATTATACTCTGGCTCTTACTGAATACATTCGGTCACTAGTTCTCAAAACACCGTTTTGCAAAGAAAATAAATAAATGATAATACTGTAAAACCAAAAACTCAGGACCATCAGGTGACTTGTCCAATGCTATTCAGTCCCATAGTTGGTCAGAGAATTGCTGGCTTCTAAGCTCTAGTCTCATGTTTTCAATAGTAGACCACAGGATTGTTTTGCATTCTCATAGTGTGTGTCTCTTGACACTTTCATTGTGGGTTGTAAGACTAACGATGGATCTTGGGAATGTTTAAGCTGGGCATGGAACAGATGTTGCAGATATGGTGTACATCCCAAATCTGAAGTATTTTATGATATCCTGGTTACAGTAAGTTTTAGCATGGCATTTACAATGTTTTCCTCTCTTGTTACCGTCTTAATCTGCAGTGGGCCCAAAATGCACCTCTTCTATTCATTCTGTTCTTACTATGTCTTAAGTTGAACAAACTTACATTCTGATAGTTGAACATGCTGTTGTAATTCAATCAATCTACTTACTAATTGTACAGATTGTCTGCTAATATGTATGTACATCAGTGCTTGTGCTGGCAGCAGTGAGGAAAACACTATTTGAAAGCTCTGTGCAAGTGAAGTGAGCAGTTGCAGTGACTGGGAGCTGTTGCCTTGCATTGAGTGGGTAGCTTCTGGTGCTGAGAGAAGTTTGGGTGATGTAAAGATTGCAGTAGAAGCAGCATGTTTCTTAGGTAAGGAAGTATGGCTGCTTCCTTCGTAAGGTTTTGGCACTAAAGGAGTTTCTTTTTGTCTTGCTGTCTCATAAGTAGCATTTACCAGAAACTGATGTAGTTTTTGTGGGTTGTGGCCTGAGCCCCTGCAGTAATTGAAACTTACCTGATTTGTACAGGCTTCTCCAGTTGAAATCTGACTTTCCTAGTGCACTTGCTCCTTCACTGTCTGATGCACTGTTACCTCCCTGATTCTTCCACAGAAATAGTTACTTTTATATTTCCAACTTTTTATTAGTGGCCATAGATGGTACTTTAAATTAAACTATGTAAATCCTCAGTGAGTCCAGACCGAATGTTGATTTATGTGAGAGACTGTTGACGCCAGGATATATCTGAGGTTGAGAGCTATGTGGTCTGTTTTATCTGTTAGCTTCCTTAATTGTCAGTGGTAATCTTGACATCCCACAAACATGAATTGCTGGAAAGTGTGATGAGAAATCAGAACTAACTGGTCTAGACAAGTGCTGACTGTGACAGTAATTTCATTGATCAGAATCCATTAAATGATCCAGTGTTCTCTTACAGATGGTCCTGGGTGTTGCTGAGACTGGATTTACAGGGCTCATATCCATCGTCAAGTACTTAGTGGCTAGAGGCACTTGCCTTTGTTACCAGCTACACTTCTATTTATATTATATTGCATACCAGAAGTTACAACTGTTTGCTCATCAGTGAGAGTGTATTTTATCCTGCTTAGATCTGGCAGGTCTAAGTGTTAAATCTATGTGTTAAACCTTTGTTTTTCTACATAAAATTGTTGGGTGGGGTCATACTTCCTCCCAGCTCTGTACAGAAGAAGGTGGAAGTGACATCTGTACTCAGATGCAACATTTTAGTCGCGGGCAACTTCAGGAAGGATCTTCTTTGCAGAAGCTGTGATGAGATGTCCCAGTTCACACCTGTAAATTGTTTTGCTGTCCCCACTAAGAACCTAGGCTCATGCACCTGTGAAAACAGTTCAGTGTCAGCATCTAATGTTGGAGTGGGGTGAATCTGCTGTTTGAAGAAATTCAGATTGGAGGGCTGGAGTACCTCCCGTATGAAGACAGGCTGAGAAAGTTTGGGCTGTTTAGCCTGCAAGAAGAGAAGCTGTGTGGCGACTTCATAGCAGCCTCCCAGTACCTGAAGGGGGCCTGTAAGGATGCTGGAGAGAGATTCTCCGTCAGGGACTGTAGCGATAGGACAAGGGGCAGTGGGGTCAAACTGAAACAGGGGGAGTTCAGGTTAAATGTAAGGAAGAAGTTCATTACTGTGAGGGTGGTGAGGCACTGCCACTGGTTGCCCAAGGAAATGGTAAATGCTCCATCCCTGTGTTCAAGACCAGATTGGACAGAGCCTTGGGTGACATGGTCTAACGTGAGGCATCCCTGCCGGTGGCAGGGAGTTGAAACTAGGTAACCTTAAGGCCCTTTTCAACCCAAATTGTTCTGTGATTATGTGCTGCACACATTGCTAGCAGCATGCCAGCTATATAAACCCTGATCTGAGGTATCCAAGTCCTGGTTTCTTCTCAGAAGAAACACAGATTTCAGGCTTTTGGCCTTTGGGACAGGTTTGCCTCATCAACTTAGATAAAGTATTCGGTGTATTTATGTTCTGCATGCAGTTAAATGAACCATGCTAAACCAGTTTTGTTTTGAGAAACATTTATGATTTAAGAGCATTCTCCCAGGCTTTCTATGGGTGGTTGTCAGATTTGCTGCTTGCATTTTAAAGTTTTTATTGTCCTGGATTTTGCCTTTGATTCAGTGAGGTGTATATTTTTTGCCAAAGGTATCCAAGAGTTACATGTTCCTCTGGCTACGTGAGCTGTACTTCTGGTTCCTTTGAAGTTTTTGAATTAATGCTCTAGAGTGTTCCATAGTTACCTGTGCAAAGGGCATATTCTTTTTAATGTTAAGAAGTTGTTTACCAGTATATTCCTAAGCATTTACAAGATCAGCTTTTTCTGAAAGCTGATTATCAAAGAAATATAATTTGGCATTTATGACAACTTCCATAGGGCTAAAATACCTGGCAAAGATTGGGTTTAAATGGAAGAAAACAACAATTTTGTGTTACATGATGTTTTGAAGCCAGGTCTATTTGCAGAAATCTGAGACCATTTCTTGGCCATAAACAAATATTCTTTAATTAAACTTCAAAAAGGCAAAGGAATGTGGGTGAGGTGGAAGGAGGTGTCCTCAGGTTACATATTTGCTTCAATCCCTACTAGGAGCGTTTTAATCCAGAGTGCTATTGTGAAAAGGAAAAAATAAGTTTGTTAAGTGTTCCCTGGCCAGTAGTCAGTTTGCACTAATGTTCTAGAGAAGAGGAATCCATAACTTTGAAAATTCATATTTCAGGTAATAGAGTTATTTTTCTCAGGATTCATGGATTTAATTTTTTTCTTGTTCTTATTAAGTATTATAAGAAAAAGATTTCCGTTGTTGTGATTAATTCCATGTGCCTTTAGAGGGTATAACACTTTATTAAATCATAGAATCATATCATAGCATAGTTAGGGTTGGAAAGGACCTTAAGATCGTCTAGTTCCAATCACCCTGCCATGGGCAGGGACGCCTCACGCTAGACTAGGTTACCCAAGGCTCTCTCCAACCTGGCCTTTGAACACTGCCAGGGATGGGGCATTTACCACTTCTCTGAGCAACCTGTTCCAATGCCTCAGCACCCTCACAGTAAAGAACTTCCTTATGTCTAACCTGAACTTAACTGAACAAATGGGGAAGAAATTAGAACAATTGCAAACTACTACAAAATAGCAATGAAAAATTCTCAAGAGATCTCCCTGTGGAAAAGAGGGCATTAGTACATGGGATAAATATCCAAGTATACTGCAATAAAAGTTAGGTGAGGATATGGATCACTTATCCACACTTCTCAAAGAAGATAGGACAGAAGTTACGAAGGGGCCTGCAAAGCAGTGAAATTGTGGGAACTCAGCCTTGTATAATACTTCTTGCAGACAGATGCAGTTTTTGGTTTGATAGCTATAGATGAGTGAACGGATGTGGATTTTCTGTAAAACACTGCTAGACGACCATGAGTCTAGTTTTGTGAACTAACCTAGCAGAAAGCAGAGAAGAAATTCTTTGAAAGATAACTAAAAATCCAAAGTTTGTATTTAAGTATCTGCTAGCTTGTGTTGTGGGGCCGTTTGAATCTGCAAAGAGAAGTCTGAAGCAGAGAGTAGTGTCACCTTCTTACGAGATGTTTGTACAGAAAATCTGTGATGTTCCTGGTTGATGATTTGCTGCAGATGTAGAAATAACACCTTTTTCCTTGTGGTGTTAGTTCTTTGTGTTCGCTAATTCAGAGCTTTCTCGTAAGTTTTCATCTTACATAAGAGTACCTGTCTGCAGGTTGTCATCTGTTAGTGCTGCTGCTGTCAGAAGAATGTAATACAGGAGTTTAGGGTTGTGGGGACTGCTGTTGGTAACTCTGCTTCTGTCATGACAGCCAAAAAGCCAGACGGGTAGGATAAGTCCACTGAATGTTATTAGGAAGCTACAAGGCTTCTGTTTTCAGGCATGTCATGTTTGCAGTTCTTTCCTTTGAGCCCTTTCATGTAGTCTTTATATTTTTGAAATGTGCAACTTCATTTTTCAGTCTAATGAGGGTTTTTACTACCTCTTGATGACTTCTTTTATTAGAAATACACTTTACTTTCACGGTCTTCAGCATTTTACAAGGTGGAGTTCATGTTGCAATGATTGTTACTATCTAATTTCAACTCCAGAGTACTCAATGTCTGTTTTTTCCTTCTCTGTTTTAGACTGAAGACTGGAACGGCTAGAGGAAAGTGCGTAGCTGCAGGTACGAACAGTTTGTATCCCTCAGTTATGTACTGGAGCTTCATTTCAAAGGTTTCGAGAAGGTGTTTTTACTTTCAGTGATGAAAGCAGTCATTTTCCACTGCAGTGAGCAGTGCTCCCTGAACCTGAAACTTCACACTTTCCTGCCTTTGTACTGCTGAAGGAGGTTGGGAGTGTTAACAGATTAAGACTGCAAGTACCAAGACAATAGGCTGCTTTAGCTCCATCTCTAATATAATAGTTCTAGAAACGTTACTAACTATAAAGTAGAAATGTGTGTTGTCTTAGCAATTTCTCGACCAGAGCAACTCTGAAGTACTCCGTAGTACCTGAAACACTAAAGGTGTGTGTTAGAGTAATGCCTCTTTTCATCTGAGACAGATTTGATTACAAATGTAGTCTGGTGTGAGAATCCTTGGAGCCAAATGTGAGGGTCTTATGGTGTAATTTTCTTAATGCCTGAAGTCCAGGAAGGGTGTGGTTTCATAAGACAGATGAGACAAGTCCCTCTTACTCTTACTTGGTTTCCAACTAACTGTGAGTAGTCCTGTTTTCTTTGCTTATGCTGCTTCTTGCAGTAGTTTGCATGGTAGACAAAATCAGCTTGACAACCCAATAAAAAGCTCTTTTGTGATTAAGTTGTTATTTCTGTGGTTTAGCAAGTTGGAACGAGTTGCTGTGTGGTCACAGGAGTACCAAAAGAATAGATCAGACTGTTTGTAGTTGTGCACCTGAAGCGTTTGTGTTCATTTCTGAGGACAAATGACCTGTAACTGCTGTGTTAAGTAACACTACCGTGCTCGAAATGGGGTGATTGTGGCTTGTCTGATGAATCACCTCTGCTATGGCAGAAATATTTAAGGTGTGCTTTAATCTGTACACAACCAGGGAGAGTAGAGTTTGATGCTGTCTTGTGGAAACACTTGTTTTCTTCTGTGGTGAAACATTTTCTACATTTTTCATAAATACATTGGAAAGAATATAGTCATGTCTATGTCAGAAAGTAAATCAAATTTGTCTTTAAAGTGCAGGATATCCTGTCTCTCCGTATGTTACTCATCAGGGTAGAAAGAGCTAAAGTTAGATTAAGAAATCCAGGGACACCTTCCTTTTCAGTGGGTTTTTAGGGAACTGGTGATTGATCTCTGTGTTTGGAAGTACCGGTTTGAGGGCATTGGTCTCGATGCATTGAGGGTGTTGCAAAACGCGCAACTTCTGTCTTGAATGACTAGTGATAGGTGCTTTGCCCTTCCTGCTCCTTTGCTGCTCCAGGAGGACCACACAGAAGATAGGAAAGAGAATACTGGTCATTATGTTTG
Organism: Psittacula echo; assembly: GCF_963264785.1. Classification (NCBI taxonomy): domain Eukaryota; kingdom Metazoa; phylum Chordata; class Aves; order Psittaciformes; family Psittacidae; genus Psittacula; species Psittacula echo. Next base: position 84,794,669 of record NC_137739.1, on the reverse strand, counting down.
TATTTTTGTCTGAAGAGTTTTTATCTTTTGAGACAGACTAATCTGTGATTAGACCTAGTTTTCAAACTGATGGGATCCTGCCAATTACAAAACACAGGTCCAAACCAATAGGTTTGGATTACTTAACAAAATAATCAAGTTATTTACATAGCAAAATAATCAACTTCTTATGGTTGCTGAAATTAAATCACAAAAACACTTCCATTAGGTGAAAGAGTTGTGGTTTCTCATCTTAAGAGCAACATGAAGTTAAATTCATCTGCCTTAATGTGAACACAGAAAGGTGTCCAAATGAAAGAGGATTGAGTGTTTTCTTGAACATCTGATAACGGTGTATAAAAATGCATGCATCCCAGTATGAAATGCCTCTTACAATGATTAATTCCATAAATTAATTCCACGGAGATATTTCAGAATAAAACTGATGGCATTCCACTTCTGGTCTGGTATAGAGAGTAAGATTGAGGAGTCAGCTTTGCTTCAAGATAAGGAATCAGTCAGCCTTTGAAAGACCTCTTGGTTTCATTCCCCACTTTTCTGATAGCTGCTATCTTTAAGCAGACAAGTTTTTGGTTACTCTGAGGCTCAGGATTGCTTCTTGGATTTGGAAATTTGTATGCCAGACTTTGCCAAAACAGATTAAATGTTACTCTTCTGTCAAGTATTTGAAGTGCTTTATGAGAATTGTGAGGTTCAAGACTGAGAAGCTCCTACCTCTGCGTGTATGTACCTCTTATCATATCCACATTCCCTGTGCTTATACTCTGCTGGAGGACAAAAATGCCTTTATACTGCTTAAATGCCCTGTGAATAGAGAGCACTCTAGTTTTCATATTGTTCTTAACTGCCTTGCCCCCCGCCTTTAGGGTGATCCTGTTGTTTTCCTGAAGGTAAAGTCTAATGAAAACACCATTGAGTCATATCTGCAGGAATGTTGTGTGATGAAGAATAGTAATTACATGGTTTTACCTGGAAGATGTCTGTGTTCAAATACGATTTCTGTAGGTCTGAGCCCCTTCTGACATGGTGGCATGGAAATGAAAATGGGCATTAAAACACTTGTAGATTTGTCTTAGAAGGAAATTGAGTGTTCTGCCATAAGTTAATTCTTTCTCAATACTTCTAAAGCCATTTATATCGTAGTAAAGTAAATGTAAATCTGTTTGGTTATAGATTTGTTTGTTTGGAGGGACTGTTCTGGATCAGAGTAGTGTTCTTCATTCTTTCTGGGCTTAGCTCTTTCTGAAGTCGAAATCTACTATAGTATCTAATCTAATGGTTATTTAGACTTTATTGAAGAGGAAATTTTTAGTAGGTATGGCTGTATTTTCTTAGCTGATGGTGGAAACTGAGGTATATCTTTCAGACTGGTTTTCTTTTGTATCTAGGGGCTAGGAAAGCTTAGATATATTTCTGAGACATACTCTCTGACATTTTGATTATGGTCCTGCATGTGTAGCTTGAAAGCTAGCTTGTTTCCTCTGCTAGTCTTTTCTACCTCACAGTGTATGTGGTAGATGGAATTGTTTGCCTTACCACGGTTACTACAACCCCTTCTATATTATGGACAGTACTGGAGCTATACCTTTGCAGCCTTGTGCCAAGAGCTAGGGGAAATCATGTTCTACGTTGATGTACTATGTGGAAAATTATTACTGCAGTGATTGCTATTTTTAACTGCGAAGTGTGCTCTCCTGGAGCTGTCTTGGCTGCATTTGAACTCTCTGCAGGTAACATGCAACAAAAAGTTTTCATTTGGATAAAATAAAAGGAAAGAGAAATAGTGAGTTTTTACTGTAGTATTATATAAACTGATTCTTATTTGTGTCTGGTACTATTAGAAACAATTTGAGGTTAAAGGACTCCTTAAAATGGCTTGCATGGCTGTTCTGATGGCTGCAAGGAGCAATAAGACTTGAGACTTGATGCTTTGTTTAGTCCAAAAGTTCCCCTGAAACTTAACAAGGGAAGGAAAAAGAAGACTATTATACTTTAGAAAGATTTATGAACATGTCTGACTGCTATTCTAAGACATTGCAGTAAGGAGAGGCTTTAAAATCATTTCATAATATGACGTTTGTTCCTTCAAGTTAAGATGGCATGTTACATTTCTTAAGTAAAAATGTAACTCTGTCCAGTTCTTAGGGTTCGCTTTATATATGCATGAGGTGTTTTGCTTGCAATAAACCTTAAAGGCATTTTTGATTCACTGTAGTTCTGCAGTAATGCAACAATCTTCATATGTGGTATTGTTCTGGAATTGTATAGCTATTCTGTAGTCTCCCCTGGGTCCAATATGCAACCACACAGCAATTCTCTGTGTAAATGCAGTTGTTTTGCCCATGGTAGTGCTTTGTGGCATGTTTGGCTTGCAGACAAGCAGCCTGTTCAGAGCTTTCCAGGACCCAGTGGATTTCCAGCTCCTTAGCAGAATAACTTCTGGCTCTGTTTCAGTGGCAGAAAGCTAACCTAAAAATGTGTAGTTGATTCTTTAAAAACCTCTCGGGCAAATACTGCTGAGGTGACAAAATGCTTGTTTTGGGTGCATCTTTCAGACTAAGTACAGATCTGTGTTTTCCTATAGTATAGGAAAAGACAGCAAAATACAGGCCTATTTGAAACCACAATTCTAGGTCTTGTGTTTGTATTTACAAAGTATTCTGTTCCATATAATTGCTTGCAGGGTTGTTTCTTACACAAATAGCTCAAATAGCTGAAGGTAAGCTTTGGGCCAGTCGTAAACCCCGTAATTTTTGTAAGCTGAGAGATGATATTTGGGGAGAGAAGGAGGGGAAAGGCTGTGTAAGCACATTGTACCTCTGCTTTCAGGGCATGATAACTTGCAAGCATTAGTATTCTTATTCTCTTCTACTGTAGATTTAAGTGTTGAAGTGCAAATGTGATTTGTCATCCACAGTCTCTGTGTCTCATGGTCTGAATTCAGGCAATAAACAAAAAAGGAAGTAGGGAGGGGGCAGGGGAAACCTCAGACCTTGCTGCTGCAGCCTTAGCTGTTCCATCCTGTCTGCTTTTAGTAGTTCTCTGTACTTTCACAGGATAGAAATGCATGTCCTTGCTTCTTGTACTCTCATTTCCTGCCTTGTCTCCTGTTCTGTGTCACACTGCTGCCATTATTTCCTCTTACCATTGTTGTGACAAAGCCACTTTTCCTCCTCAAGAACTTTTTTCTATCTACAGTGCCAAAGTGTCTGCTGGTCTTTCAGATCTCTTTTGGGTGCTTAAGATTTGCTCCTGCATGATATAAGTGGTGGTGTGTTCTAGCACTATGATAAGAAAAACTCAAAGTGCTTCTCAAACCATGCTGGAATGTTTGCAGATGTTGACAGAAAATAGTAATTTTTAACTGATATTTTCATTTGCAAACCTTCCCATAGAGCTTAAGCAGTACCCCGAATACGCATTGCTTACCTATTTACAAACCTGCACAACCTACAGATAGGATAAAAGGATTAAATCTTCTATAGGTTGTTTTGTTAGTTTTAACGCTTATATGTCTTCATAGAGTGAGGGAAAGAAACCTATATGCTTCTGCTTTAAAAGCAATTGTCCTGGGATTCATACATCAATGCTTCTTCCTCATATCAATTATTAATTGTAAAATGTCTTGCAAAGAGGGAAAAACATGTGATGATTCCTCCTTGTCTGTGAGTAGCTGAAATAAATTATTGTAGGTAGCCTGCATTAAGGCTTGTTCTTCTCTGTTCTACAAGTACAGATGCTCTAATAGGTTGTCGTGCATTTACTGCTCCGATTTCATGATTCGATTTTTTGGCAATTTGTTCATTTGCTTATTTGCTTCATGTCTAGTAACTTTCATACAGTATCTTCTCAGCCAGGCTTCCGCTGTCATCTCTGCATCACAGGAAGTTTTACTGTGTTGTGGGTTTTTGGTTTTGTTTTTAGTTCACTATTGCTACCAAGAAATAGCTGATAATGGTGATTTTCATCTCCCTCTCCATTCCCTTGGTCTGAAAAAAGCTGTAGAAATATGCAAGATAAAGAAACAAAATTTAGCTGGGAAACACAAGATTTTAACATACATTTCAGATCACTATTGTGAAGGTCACAGTTGGGAACTTTAAATACACAACTGAAGTCTAAAGCTAGCAAGAGAAACTATCTTTCATGATAAGGGAAAGACAACAATCCAGGTACCTCTTGTGTTATGTTTCTGTGAAGATTAATGAAAGTGTTTCATGTATTATTAAGAACAGGCATAATGAAAAGATAAACACCAAAGGAAAGATGGACTTTCTAAGAAAATATTATAATTTGAAGGTTTACTTACATGGACATCTCTTATTTATTTCACTGTGCTAATGTAGTAGACTGCTATCCTAATGCTGTGCAGGTCAAAGATGTTCCTACCAGAGCATTTGCTGATTTTCGGTGCTAATGTTTGTACTTGAAAATAGGGTAGGTGAATACTGGCTGCCTTTGGAAAAACCCAGGTAAATACTTACGAACATTGTCTGTCACTTTGTAAATGGCACTATTGCAAACTCTGATATTTGAAGTTCTTTGGAGTTTCTGCCTCTGTGTAAAAAAGAATTAAATAGATACAGGTTCTGGGAATAATAGTTGTGATTTATCTCAGAGTAATGCAAAAATATTTAAGTAACCTCAAACTGTAGGGCTTTAGAGGCTGTCAGCTTCCTTATTCCTTGTTGTCATAGGGTAATGAGAAATTTTATGACTGGAAAAGGGTATCTGAGGTTATCTTCAGGAGGTGGTTTCATTGCCAGTCTACTCCATTTCTTTCTCTTTGGTAATGCCTGTGCAAGTCTTTGTGTTATCATCACTGAAGTAGCAGCCACAGCTGCAGTGGCTGAGCAGCCGCCTGCTGCTCTGTTAGCTGACAGCTATGCACTGAGACAGTAAAACTCAGGGGGGCATCATGCAGCTGTTCTGCCCTAGAGAAGCAGGTCATTGTCTGCAGAGCTGTGGGGTCATCATATTACAGAATTCCAGTGCCCACAGCCCCATTAGTGTATTCATGTGTCCCCTCTCAGGCAAGCATAAGAAGGGACAGTATGTCAGAGAGAGCTGAGATGAAAATTGAAGAAGTTTGGATGCCAGTGTCCTAAAGTTTGTGAACTTCGTTCATCTGCTATAAGAGGGAGATAAATCTGCTATAAAAATGATAAATCAGCTGCTCCTGAGTTCTTGTTGGACATCCTGTTACTAGGAGTTATTGGCAGAGCAGATCTTGTTGCAGTTATTTCTCAGATTTGAAGAGATGTTATAATGTATTTCCTGGTAGGTAGTAGGTAAGCTCTCATATTGCAGAGCTACTGTCTGCCATTTGGTGTAAGTTGTCCTCAGGACTGAGCCAGATATTGTATATATAAGAGATAGAATTCATTCAGCAGTTATATAGTGGCATATTAAAATCAATTGCATGGCATTTTAAAAAGAGGGGAAAGTGTGGTTTCTCTCTGTGCTGTGGCATTTCCTGTAACAAGTCCAGGGGTGTGGGTTTGGGGTTTTTTGTTGTGTGGTTTTGGAAGGGTGGTGGGTTTGCTGTTACTTACTAAAGCAATTGAATATAGTGCTGATAACAGCTGAGTGTTTCTAATTAAGAGTTGCCTAGTATGTGTACAGGTCAGTTCTTGAGTACTTTTAACAGGACATCTCTTTTTTTTTTTTTCCTGATGCTTTTTGTTTTGTCCTAACACAAATGCATGCTCTTTGGCTTGTTCCAGACCTATCTTTGCCAGTCATAAAGGCTAGTAATCTGTGGTGTTTGTTTTCACCACAGAACTGACTCAGTGGTCTCTCAGACTCTGTTTTCAGCTGAGGAGAACCAAACTTGCTGTGGTTTGTCTGGTAGCCTCTGATGGGTCTCTTCCAAGTACTTGTCCAGTCTGTTCTTGCACTCGTTTAAGTTTGTTGTATCTGCTCTATCCTGCCAACAAGGAGTTCCAAAAATCAACTCTTAATATGAAATGCCATTATTTTCCTTCTCAGAGGAATGCTGTTGTATCAGTCATTAAGATTCTGGGGTTTTAGCTGTCATTTGAAGAGTGAGATTCACAATGTTAGCTGCTTAAGAAGGTAATAGCTACAGAACCTTTTACAGTTGATTTGTGCATTCATTTCTTTGCTTGTTGTTTGAAATAGAAGTAGGAGGGACACCTAAACTGGTCAGATAAATAAGCATGTGGCAGTCAAAGCAGAAATGTTTGGCATCGTGTTCTTATGTGGATAATGCTGTAGATACAAGTCTTCCTTACTTGTTCGTGTGTTACATTAAGGTCAAAGATGTTTCTATCAGCATATAGCTGATTCCTGGACTTGACTTTTGCACTTCCAGCAAAGTGATTGCTTAAGGTCACTGGCCAGTGTAAAGACCTGGTGCTCTAGACTACTTTGGTGCCCTTTGAAGTGCCTTTGCAGTAATGCATGCAGCACCCGGAACAAACAAGAGGAACTGGATGCCGTTGCACAGTCTGTGCTGTAATGCAAAAGTATTTTCATTAATAGAAATAATAGGTATCTGCTACAGAGAGCTCAGGTGGGTTTTTAGTGGCCTGTTTTTAAAGGAAACAACGCACAAGACTTACACTGTCATTCTTTCCTGAAAACTTTTTAATCCACTGTTCCTGTTCAGATAAATTTATCAGAGCAGTAAATGTGTCAAGGCATTAAAATCCTAATTATTTAGCATTAAGTCAGGGCAAGGTCAAAACAGAACATTCGGGTCTTGCCCTTGTCCATCGGTATCCAGGTAGCTCTGAAATACTCTGGCTATTGGCTATGGTATAGCTAAACAGGCAGAAGTCACTGAAGGATCTTGAGACTCATTGGATTTATTGTAAGGAGGTAAGACACATCCATGGGAACAGCTTTCTTTAGTATGTATTGGCAGATTGGTGTTCAGTGTTACCTCTCTAGTGTTTAGGTTTATTGCATAGCAAACAGTATTCTCCTTTCTTCATGTCCCAGGAAAGCATCAGCACATCCTGGTTTGGGTGTGTGACATTTGGAAACTGAGGAGCTACGGGGGAAGTAGCTTGGTTTTTTGTGTCAGTTTGGTGCAGAGCTGAAACACAGAGCCTTCTCTTCTGCCACAGAAAGCAGTGCCTCTCTGAAACAGCATGTTCAAGCAGTAGGTCTTTTCTGACCAGCTTAGTTAAGAACCCCTTCATATGATGTCTTCCATATATATTTTCACATGAAGTTTTGGCACTGGGTATCTTGATTTAGAAAGGTAGAAAGTTCTGACTAAAGAACTTGAGAGCTGCCACAGCGGACACAGTCTGGTTTGTGGTTTCCTTCTGATAATGCCTAGTACTATGTACATTAGACAAATGGGTCTAAAATCTTAATAATTATTGATTAGTCTGTATTTAAAGCTCAGGTTACTTCCTAATGTTCCTTTGTAATGTTAGCTAGAAGGTGGCAGTTCTTATGTGCAGTATTTTGATGCATATAGCAATCTTTTGATAAGCTCAAAGTTGTTATTTTTTGCAGACTTTGGTACAAAGTTTTATGTCCTTTTCTAGAAAATTATCATAATTCCCTCATTTTATAAAATAGGGTTTATGTAACTTATTTTTAATCATTTGTCTTTACTATTAAAAAGAAGGGTACATTTAGCTGCCATTTTATTTTTGCCTTTCTTAGAGTGCTTAGGCAGAGAAGACATCATCCTGTAAGCCAGAGGGAAAGGTGACTTGCTGCTTCATCTGCTGGCTGGAAGTCTTGAGATTCTCCAGGTTGGAATTCATTCCTTTTGGATTAATTGGAGTAGAAGTTGCACCCTCTAAGCCAGCAAAGTAGGTCAAAAATATATCGATACACCTCATTCTTGTTGCGGAAACATTTTGAGGAAGGAGAGGAAAAAAGCTAAGTTTAAGCTATTCTTAGAATAAAATTTACTTACCTGATCTGTGAAAATCCCTCTAGGTCTGGAGGGATTAAATGCTCTCAAATAAATGCATAAGAGAGAACACTGTGGAACTTCGCTGTTTCTATCCTTTTTCTTCACCTGGGTACTTCTACAAAAACTTCATATAAATAAAAATGGATTTCAGTTAATTCAGTCCAAATTGTAGGGAGCCCCAAAATTCACGTATCTTAATGATAAATTCAGCATTCTGAATGTGTCAGATTTGTGTACCCACAGTGCATAACTGTCGTGGACATTGGCAAAGGAAGAAATTGCCATTTGGCAATTAGGTGGAGGCTTTTTGTACCCAGTGAGGCATGGGGAGACAGTTTGGATTTCAACATGGGCAGAAAATGTTCTGACCACAGGCTTGCTTGATCAGCAGTGAAACAACAGAATATTGACAAATACTCACTGGATTTTGATGCATGTAACTTAGGGGTTATCTGTTCAAAACCAAAACTGCAATTCAGCAACACTGTAGGGATCTGGATATGCACAGATAATCCAAGGGGAAGTTTATTCTAGGACCTGTCTCCTTCAGAGCTTCACAGTGTCTGATTTCCCCATAGCCTGCATCCTTTCGCATCGCTTGCTCTCACCATCCCAGTAGTCCCTCAGCTTCAGATTTGTGTATGTTGTCTGAAGTTCAGACTGTATCAAATGAAAAATAGTATTATCTTTAGCTTTCAGAGTTATGTCCTCATTGAAATGACCAAGGCTTTCTTAGGAAAGAAAATACAACACAGGATTTTGGGGTTTGTGGTTTGTTTTTTGGTTTGGGTTTTCTTTTTTAGATTTTATGCCCCAGGATGTGATGTAATTCTGTAAACTTAAAAGCAAAACTTTTAGCATTTATACTCTACAGTCTGAGGAGCATATATAGGAGTAGATTCTGCAGCTTAATTTAGGACTTCAGAAGCATAAAAAGAAAGATTTAATCTGTAGTATGTAGAAGTTTTTAATGTTCATGTTGTCAGATTAGCACCACGTTTAAATGTGTAGCTACAATCCATAGAGCTTGGAATTTCAGACATTGTTTCTATTATCCTTTGAATAGAAACAGTCAAAGAATGGATCTGGAAGCCAGCAGGAATTTGACATCTGAGCAAAAAATAAGTGTGTTTAGCTCTCTTACTTTTCTTTCTTGTTTTGTGAGGAAAGGCTGGGATGACTTTTGTGGGTTTTATAATTCCAAAGAAATGTTGCTTCCTTCTTTAATTCTCTGTGCAGTAGTGAAATACCATCTTTTTCCACTCTTTGCAAGAGTGAAAAACTCCTTTTCACAAGTGAATTCTGCAGGTCTTTTAGTTCCGCTAGTTTGATGCCTTCAACTATGTAACGTTAAAACAAACCTGGTTATAAAGTAGTGTTTTGTCACTAAAACTGCTATCATTAGTGCAGAAGTATGGTACCCTGAGGCACTGAATCTTGGCTAGCATACCTTCAGGTAATTATTCACCGTTACCCCAAACTGTACATAACAGCATGTGAAATTTTTGGCACTGCCATTAAAGTGAGCACATAAAAGGAGAAATTAAGAATAAGAAGAATTAAAAATTACTATGTAGCAGGATAGTTGCACAAAACTAATATTTTTATTATCAAGCCTGTAGACTGAATTTGACATGGAGTGTTATCACAGTGCCTGAGCTTGAAGTTGGAGTTCTGAACTGACCTGGAGTTCTCTCTTAACGGAACAAGCAGATATGACTTCCATTTTGAGGAACAGAGATATGAGGAAAGGGGTGTGTATAAGATCATAATAACTTAGTGATTTTCTTCACTAATCAATCTAACTAATTGATTCACTAATCAAACTAGCTAATCAATCTCAGTAACCTCTTTAAAACCCATTTTCTAGAGGGTCTGTTGCCAGCATCATCTTTCATCAGACCTACAGTGGGCATGGCTGCTGGCGTATTTTACTGGCTGCTTAAAAACTAAAAGATGACCAGAAGGAATGAATTCTGGTCTTCACAGTTAGGTTCAGAATTTAGGGTGTTGGTCTATAGATCTGTGTGAACAGTGGCAAGAACACTGCTACATCTTCTGCTGTCCTAATAATGTGAATCTGAAGTGTTTCTCTGTGGACTCATTTGAGACAAATCTACCAAGTGGGCTCCAGGCTTAGTTTAACGTTTGAATATGATGTGTTTTACACAACATGGCATTTTTCAAGTGAGAAGGCTGTAAGATATGTCTGAAGGTAGATAGGAATAATTTCCTGAAAGCTAGTAATTTGACCTCTGTTCCTTAGTGGTTATTTGCATGCTCTTAACCGTGGTGCTTAGCAGATAGCTTACACCTTTTTCATTAAAGTTTCTTGTATTTAAAACATGGTAAGAGCATGTGTAAATCAGTTACTGTTGAATATCTGATGTATGATGACTGGAGCGTTGAGATGGAAGAATAGAGGCTCTTCAGGAAGGACAGCCAGGAAAGATGAGGAGGGGGTGTCACCCTCTGTGTCAGTGACGAGCTGGAGTAAATGGAGCTCTGCCTAGGGATGGATGAAGAGCCAACCAAGAGCTTATGGGTCAGGCTTGAAGGGACAGGTGACATAGTGGGGGTCTGCTACAGGCCACCCAACCAGGAAGACTGAGTGGATGGAGGCCTCATGTTCATAAGCCCTGGTAATCATGGGGAGACTTTAACCATCCTGGTTATCTGTTGGAGGGACAGCACAGCAGGGCATAAACAATCCAGGAGGTTTCTGGAATGTGTTGATAATAACTTCATTCTCCAAGTGTTAGAGGAGCCACCAAGGAGAGGGGCTGTGCTACACCTTGTTCTCACCAGGAAGGAGGGGCTGGTGGCGAATGTAAAGCTTGAGAACAGCCTTGTCTGCAGTGACCATGAAATGGTGGAGTTCAAGATCCTTAGGGCGACGAGGAGGGTATGAAGCAAGCTTGGTACCCAAGACTTCATGAGAGCAGACTTTGGCCCTATCTGCTTGGTAGAGTACTACGGAATAAGGCCCTAGAGGGAAGACGGGCCCAGGAAACCTGGTTGGTATTAAACAGTCACCTCTGCCAAGCTTGGGAGCAATGCATCCCAATAAAGAGGAGGCTGCGGAAGAACGCCAGGAGACCTGCGTGGATGAACAAAGTAGCTCCTGGACAAATTCCAGCGCAAAATGGAAGCCTATTTCCTTTTTGTGGAAGAGAGTGGAAGCAAGGACAGGTAACCTGGGAGGAATACAGAGAAACTATGGCCTTAAGCTCCCTTCCATCCCAAACCATTCTATAATTCTGTGATGTGTGCTAAATTCATGTCTTCTCTTACTTTGCAGTAACATGCAGATCTTTTTATGTTACCAGGCCTAACTCCTTTTAATAACCTTTTAATCAAACCCACTATAGGCAGAAGATCAGAAATGTTTCTGGTTTGGGTTTGTTTTGTTTCTTTTCAGAGGCTGGAAACAGTTCTTTATGAAAAAAATAACTGACATGGTGTAACTGTGCAAGTGTAAAGCAAGCTATATATACTGGCCAGCCTAAATAACTGCAGGTACATGTTGCAGTCGTGGACAGACAAGAAAGAAGTAATTGCAGCTGCCTCAGCATGCATTCCTTGATGCTTTTAAGAGTTTATTTTGTGGTTATATTAACTGTATATGTAAGGCTCATCTGGATTCATGTTGGACTTGAATTCCTGATCCCTCCTGGAGTGTTCGGGCACACCCAGCTGCCTCTGCAGCACTTGATCCCTGCAGTCAAATATTTCTGCATCTCCTAATGATTCCTGTATTAGTCAGATTATCTCCCCAGTCATTTGGTATTGGAGAGTTAACAAGAGGTGTGTAATGTAAATACATCTCACAGTTCCTTGAACAACATGTTACTCCTGTTATAAGATGAAGCAGCTGATGTAGAATCATAGAATAGCTAGGGTTGAAAAGGACCTGAAGATCATCTAGTTCCAACCCTCCTGCCATGGGCAGGAACGCCTCACACTAGACCAGGTTGCTCCAAGCCCTGTCCACCCTGGCCTTGACCACTGCATGGCATGGAACATTTGCCACTTCTCTGGGCAACCTGTGCCAGTGCCTCACCCTCACAGTAAAGAACTTCTTCCTTATATCTAACCTGAACTTCCGCTGTTTAAGTTTGAACTCACCACTCCTTGTCCTATCACTACAGTCCCTAATGAAGAGTCCCTCTCCAGCATCCTTGTAGGCCCCCTTCAGATACTGGAAGGCTGCTATGAGGTCTCCACGCAGCCTTCTCTTCTCCAGGCTGAGCAGCCCCAACTTTCTCAGCCTATCTTCATACAGGAGGTGCTCCAGCCCCTGATCATCCTCATGGCCTCCTCTGGACTTGTTCTGGCAGCCCCATGTCCTTATGCTGAGGACACCAGAACGTGTTCTGATCGGTGTTTTCAAAGATTATAAGTTTTCAACAAATGACTGAGTTTTTTGCCCTTTATCACCTATAGGCTCTGTATATCTCTGGATTTATAGATGCATGGTAGGCAAAGCATTATTTCCAGAACAATGTATGTTTTGCTTCCATAAAGGAGTAGGTTTTGATGTTCTATGGTAGTTTTAAATAATTAAATCTTCTTAGTTGTGATTGTTTTGGCAGGTTCAGAGAACCAGGTAGCATTCTCCCTAGAAGTTAGGAGAGTATCAAAAACAGTGCACAAGGTAAAAAGAGTAAAATCGGCCATTGGAAATGTTGATGGTGAAGGAACTTCTTGGCTTCACACCTTAATTTTGTTAGTTATGGGAAGCATCAGTAAACTTCAGGGCCTTGGACTGCCTTTTTTGGGAGGCAAGGAGTTAGCTGGGGATGGAAAGACTGTAGTTTGTATTCTTTCTGCTCTGTTACCCATCGCTATCTTCATGGATCTGACACTCTGTTTATCTGACAGTGCACTCAGTACTGCTTCGCCAGGGAAAATTGCACAAAACAAGCCCAGCGCATCAGCACTTTCATTGTGTATTAAGCTGAGCCTCCCTTCACATGGTCACATCCCCTTTTTAATCTGGGATTCCATGTCCCTTTCCCAGTCCAGCCTTGTTTCTGTGGTGTCTATTGCTGGTCTCCCCGAGCTTCTGTTTCTGTGGTTTGAGTGTTTTTTTGTGTGGCTGAGTGTTAAGACCTGCAGGACTTTTGGAAGTGGCGTTGTTTGGGGGTTAGGCAATACACTGATTTAGTGTTAGTAGTTTGTCACAAACTGAGGTGATGGCTGCGTTCAAGTTGGATTTCCTCCCAGAGATGATGGTGGACCATTGCTCATTGAATGCCAGCCCTGTGTAAGTATTTCTGTCTTCATGTCTAAGTTTATAACTGAAGTGATAGTTGGAATTGCTGTCTCTGGAGCCTCTGTTGTTCGATGAACTCCCCTTGTGGGGAATGACATGGAGGAAAGAGGTAGGAGAGCCTGCAGCTTGTTTTCTTGAAGAAATCCTACCAAGTATTGACAGTTGATGTTGGATCCTGCAGAGGAGGAAAAATGATCTTTACAAGTTTGGGGATGAGGGCTAAGGAGGAGTAAAGCTCTTTGGCAGTATTGTTTATAGTGTGCTACAGGTGCTGATGTTATAAAATTAGTTATTTAAATCAGTAGTTGGGAGAACAGCTTCTATTCTTCCCTATTCATGACTCCAGACTAGACCTTTTAACTAGGAATGAAAGATTCCTTGAATACTGTAGAGGTCATGTTAAGAGTTGCCCAATTAATAAGAGCCATGCTAAGCTCTTGCAGCTACCCATGGCATAGAAGACAGGACTGAAGATTATTGTTGGAAGAGGGTAAACGTTTCCAGTTGTTTTTCTTTGTAAAAGGTATTGTTTGCCTTGACTGTTTGGAGATGTGCTCACCCTTTCTGAGTGGAAAGGTAGAGGGGAGTAGAACGATTTATGATTTCCTTTCCTTCTAGTAAGAAGCTTTGTTGCTTTTGATCTCAGGGGAGACCTTATAAATCTTTGAGTACCCAAAGGGAGCCTACAAAAAATCTGGAGAGGGACTTTTTACAACGGCTTGTAGGGACAGGACAAGGAGGAAGGGCTTCAAGCTGAAAAAGGATAGATTTAGATCAGATACTGGAAAAAAATTCTTCCCTGTGAGGGTGCTGAGGCGCTGGCACAGGTTGACCTGAGAAGCTGTGGCTGCCCCATCCCTGGCAGTGTTCAAGGCCAGGTTGAATGGGGCTTGGAGCAACCTGGTCTGGTGGAAGGTGTCCCTGCCCGTGGCAGGGGGTTGGAACTGGATGAGTTTCAGGTCCCTTCAAACCCAAACCATTCTGTGATTCTATGTCTGTTCTTACAGCTACAAAATTATGAGCTTTCCCTGGCATCAGTCCTTCCTTAGGCTCTGAACATCAGCATATGGAGGGGGGAAATTAACTAAATGTTACCTGGTTTGGAAATCTTGTTTTACTGAATTTTTTAAATTCTGTTCAATGGGGGAATATGATTGCAGATGGACAGTGAGCAGAACACTGTTTAATGTGTTAATAAGCCATTCAACACCTATCTTTAAAGTTAAAAAAGCAGTGATGAAGAGAGCTGAGTGCTGTAGAAGAAGGCCACCTGTATTCTTCAACGAAGAGACTAGGGGCAGTGGCAATCATTGTGTGGTTACTGTTCCACTTGCCCCACGTCCCTTCTAGACTATGCAGGGACTGGTCAGCAATTCTAAACTACTAATCACTATAGCTACAATAGGATGTCGTTACAGTCAGTCTTGCACAGAGAGAGGTCCTGTGGTATACTAGACTGTGACAACTGATAACAAGACCTCACATTGCACTTGCTGAACAATGAGGGGTCAATACAGGGAGTAGTGTGTGATTGTCAACAAGCTGTGTGGAATATAACACAGTTTTATAATAGGCTGTAAACTGTTCATACAGTTAGAGCTAATGCCTTGAAGCCTATTGAAGATTACCATACTCTAAACTTCTGTATTGTTGTAGTCCAAGAAATGACTTTTTTTTCCTATGTTAACACCCTGCCATTACTCAACTTGATTCAGTGTGTGGCTGGCTATAGATTGTCCAATTCCAACCTCTTCACATACAACCTAAGTCTGACTTTGCTTGCAAATATTGCTGAAAGCTCCCTAGTTTCACAAAGAGCTATTGCTTGGTAGAACTTTAAAGAAATTTCTCCTCTGTTCAGTTGTACCTGTTTCTCTGTGTTAAGATGGATCTTCTCCCTGGGAAATAGTTCCAGATAGTCACATTTAAAAACAATGAAGAAAATATTATCCTCTCATTTTCAGTGGTTACTGGTAACTTCAGTGATCTGTGGGTAAACTGAGTCCAGGTTCCTTCCTGTTCTGGTTTGTTTTTCATGTAAAAATATACATGGTTCAACTAGTGATACTTTTTTTTAGTCATCTGAACAGATTTATGTTCTGAATCCCAGATATTGACTACAGATAGAAACAAGCTTTAAGAGAAGTTTTGAACAGCTGTGTGGAGAGTGCTTGGTTTCCAAGTACACACCTTGCCAATGAACGTGAATGTGATTGTCCTGTGTTTGGCTGGAATAAGAGTTAATTTTCTTCCTAGTAGCTGGTGCAATGCTGTGTTTTGGCTTTAGTCTGAGAATAATGCTGATAGCACACCTTAAAGAAGCCAGGAGGGAGCACAGCAAGGACAGCTGATCCAAACTAGCCAGAGGGGTATTCCATACTCTAGAACATCATGCTCAGGATATAAACTGCACGGAGTTAGCTAGAAAGGATGAATAGCTGCTCAGGATAGGCTGGGTATCAGTCAGTGGGTGGTGAGCAATTGTATTGTGCATCAGTTGTGTTTTCTGACTTTTTATTTCTTGCTTGTTATTGTTCCCTATTATTATTATCAGTATTGTTATTGGTGGTATTATTTCTATTGTAAATTATTAAACTGTTCTTATCTCAGCCCATGGGTTGTACATTCTTCTGACTTTCCTCCCCAAGCAGCTGTGTGGTACTTACTTGCCAGCTGGGTTTAAACCATGACAGTGGTGTTTTTGAATATTCTGTGGTATGCGTGACTGGGAATATGCAGGAGTCTCTTTATATGTATATTTTAATCATGTACATTTATATATGTTTAGAAATCAATATTTTAATCTCACTGTAAGCATGCTTCTAGCTGCAGCAACATCTAAAATCTGCAGAAGGATACAAACCAGAAACTCATTCTTGATTTCCATAGCGCAAAGAAAATGAATGGCACACTGGATCACCCAGACCAACCTGATCTAGATGCTATCAAGATGTTTGTGGGACAGGTCCCACGGAGCTGGTGTGAGAAGGATCTAAGAGAACTTTTTGAACAGTATGGTGCTGTCTATGAAATCAATGTCTTGAGGGACAGGAGCCAAAACCCTCCTCAGAGCAAAGGTGAGAACTTCTGTACTTGAGATGAGTGTTAGCTGCTTTCATGTAGTTAGTCTTAGTTGTTTAAGTTCATTAGCTTATTCAAACATCCCTGTGAGGAGCTTTATGTGACCAGGTGTCCATGATAGCCCAGGCTTTTATAGTCTTAAGCCTGTGTGTCTGATTATATTTG
Source organism: Psittacula echo (assembly GCF_963264785.1). Lineage (NCBI taxonomy): Eukaryota > Metazoa > Chordata > Aves > Psittaciformes > Psittacidae > Psittacula > Psittacula echo. Next base: position 84,778,236 of record NC_137739.1, on the reverse strand, counting down.
AACTGCTGTCCAGCCATTAAGTGATCGGGATGCTTGAAAAGTATGGATTATAATTGCAAAACAGAACATAAAATTAATACTGTGTTGCTCCAGATCATCTTTGTGATGCTACAATATAGTGAAAATGTTGCTGGAAGCATCACAGTTTCAGATAAAATATAAAATTGAGGTCTTAGTCATTTGTGTGTCATCAAATACTTGTGTGCATTAAATACTAACTAAATGCTGTACCTGGATTTGCAGTTCAGTTACATGCAATATCTTATTTCTTATGAGACTAGGTAAATTTTTGGTACTAGCGTATAATTGTTGAGTTTGATAATGGAAGTAGCCAACAATTCTTTGGCAAATGTATCTAAACATTTGTTCTAATAGTGTATTGGTGATGTTGAGTCAGTTCTGAATATATCCTATTTCACTGCACTTAGTAACTGCTTAAAGAAGATTTCTATCAGTAGTACCACCAGGTTTCAATGTCTAACCTCTTCTACTTGTCCTAAGTTTTGCACTGGAAGGATAGAGGTGGGACTCGCATGTCAAGATTCCTAGTTCTGTCTTGGCTAAAATCTTGTTTCCATTGCAGGGTGCTGTTTTGTTACATTTTATACCCGTAAAGCTGCACTAGAAGCACAGAATGCTCTTCACAACATGAAGATCCTCCCAGGGGTAAGAGAAGAGCCATGCTTTCTTCACAACTCTGTTTTTCTGAGCTCTCGCACCACTGATGTACAAACATACATTATCTTGCCTTCAAATAATGTTTTAAAAGAACTATTCAAAAGAGCAATGTCATGAGAGTTATATGATAACAGATCTTAAGGGAATTTGTGAGCGTTTTGTAGTGAAGTGGGTGGGCATGGCTCCTATAATACTCTCCAAGGAGGAATGATGGCATATCCTAAAGAAAGCTTTTCTTTCTTCTAGAAATCTGTGTATTGTTACATATGCATTTCTGTAGAGGTAGTTTAGGCCTTCTTCCTCTTTTTTCCACAATTCATATGGGATGTATTTTACAGAGTATAAAGTGAATGTATCTAGGATTAAATAATCTTTTTACATTTCAGATGCACCATCCTATCCAGATGAAACCAGCTGACAGTGAAAAGAGTAATGGTAAGTTTTAGTATAGTCTCAATTAGGTGGCATCATTTGCAACAATAGGGAAGCTTGAGGATTTTCCTGTTGTTAACAGCTTCTGATGAAGTCCTCTTGAATTGGAGACAAAAAAAAGCTGTGTTTTTAATATAATAGAATAAATGATGTCTTTAAAATTCCATGACTCAGTATCTCCCACTGCTGCTGCTTGTGGTAGAACCACATTGTCAGTAAGGAAAACATCCAGTAAGTTCTTCTTTGTACGAAGGTGGTTTAAATATGTGTTGGGGACGTGGGCAGTGGGATTGAGTGCACTCCTCAACAAGCTTGTGGGTGACACCAAGCTGAGTGCTGTGGCTGATACACTAAAGGGAAGAGATGCCATCCAGAGGGACCCTGACAGGCTAGAGAGCTGGGCCCGTGTGAACCTTATGAAGTTCCACAAGGCCGAGTGCAAGGTCCTGCACTTGGGTCAGGGCATTCACAAACATGAATGCATTCTTGGTGATGAGTGGATTGACAGCAGCCCTGTGGACGAGGACGTGGGGTATTGGTGGATGAACAACTGAATATAAGCGAGCAGTGTGCACTTGCAGCCCACCAAGTCAGTCATATCCTGGTCTACATCAAAAGAAGGGCTGACATGTCAAGGGAGGTGATTCTTCTGCTTTACTCCACTCATGAGACACCACCTGGAGGACTGTGTTCAGCTCTGGGGCCCCCAGCATAAGAAAGACATGGACTTGAGAAGGTCGATAGGAGATCTGTGAAGGTAATCAGAGGGCTGAAGCATTTTCTCTAGGAAGACAGGCTGAGAGAGGTGAGGTTGTTCAGCCTGGAGAAGAGAAGGCTCAGGAGAGACCTTACAGGAGCCTTCCAATACCTAAAGGGGGCCTACAGGAAAGATGTGGAGGAATTCTTTATCAAAGAGTGTAGTGATAGGATGGGGGGTAGCAATATTAAACTGAAATAGCATAGATTTAGATTAGATATTAGGAAGAAGTTCTTCACTGTGAGAGTGGTGAGGCACTGGAATAGGTTGCCCAGAGAAGTTGTTGCTGCCTCATCTCTGGCAGTGTGCAAGGCCAGGTTGAATGGGGCTTGGAGCAACCTGGTCTAGTGGAATGTGACCCTGCCTGTGACAGGGGGTTGGAACTGGATGATCTTCAAGTCCTTTCCACCCCAAGCGGTTCTATGATTCTGTGAAATCTAGAAATGCTTTGTCAGGTGCTTGACCAATTTGAAGCAAGGCCTGTTGCATCTAGGGTGGGGGTCAAAACTTATTGTAGTTTACAAGGGAGATTGAAAATTCACCACTTTTTCAGTAGAGAAAAAAAACTGTGAATATTTCTGCACATTGGCCATTTCAGATGGATTAAGACATTTAGCATCTACCATTGGCTAAATGATCATTTTTCCATGCAGTTCCGTTATAACTTTATAGATGTACATGCTCAAATGATTGTGTGTTCATATAAATTGTTGCAAGATAAGCAAAGAAAGTGTTTAACATCTTGTAGTTTCAGCCTTTCTAGGCTTAGCTGAATTTGTTCATTTGCCATAGTTAATATAAGATTAGCATTGCATCACAGAGAATACAATCCTGGCTCCAGAAAACTTACATGTTAAGATAATTGAGAACAGAAGATGGGATATATGGGTAACATCTAGTAGGAGTAATACCATCTGCACCTTCCTCTGTGTGTATACAGAATACGTTTCTGTGTAAATGTATCTAGAAAGGAGTAATTCTTTTCAATTATTGTTGGAAGGAGAACAGAATAGGTTCTTTAAATTAAAACTGATCTTGCATCTCACACATACCCACACACACCCACACACACACAAATATCCTGGGAAAAAAAATGGAAAGAGGAAAAAAGGATTTAATGGAATTTTAGGGTGACAGTTCTGAGGCTATTATGTAATTACATGAGTTTTAGTAAATGGTGTAGGTGAAAATGTAAATTGGAAAGCATCAGTTAAAGTATTTTAACTTGTCATTAATAAAAGGGATTCTGGGTCTCTTGAACTAAAATGGATGGCAGAAAGTATTTGAAAGTATCTTTCTGCTCTAAGCTTGAAAGTGAAGTGGGTACAACATAAGATTTAATAATCAGTTAAAGTCATATTCATGGAATTATTTGAAATTTTCCTCTTAAACACCATAGAAGACTCAGCAAACAAGTTGATTTCCCCTTACCATGGCACTTAATAGAAGACTTTCTTGAAGCTTCAAGTTGTGCTATGTTTTTCATGGTACCATATTTTATATTGTGCTGAATCTTCTGTTTTCAGACTGGTTTATATTTCCAAATGGTATTTTGTATAATTCGCTTCATCCTTTAAAAGCAAGTATTTCAGAGGTGATTAGCATCCTTAAATAAATAAAGCATACACACAGTTCTGCTCTGGATTTGAATTTCCCCAACTCCCTTAAATGACCTTAAACTGACATTCATAACCACTAAGTGGAAAGCTAAGATAAATGTCTTTCTGCACCATTTATTTTAAATTGGTCTGCACAGTGAAAGGTACTATTCAATTCTAATGTATCTGGAAACATCAGCATTTAGAGAGAAGGTACAGTAGCACACGGTCTGTTGTTCTGATTTGAGGTGCTATTTTCATGTTCTTGGTACAGAACAGAATGGATAGATCTGAAATAGAACTAAAACTATTCTGGTTTAGCAACAGATGTCACTTCCACTGTTGAGACAGAAGCGTGAGAGAATAGGCAGATCTGAATTTAAGTGATTGGCATGATAAAGAGGCTAGAAAGATTTCTGCAGCTCTGTATCAGTTTAGATACAGTTAGGTATGTTGGTAGTCTAAAGATAGGAGAGACAGAAGTGAGAGGATGAAAATAGCCCAATAAAACACATACAAGTCTTCTCTCACTGACCAGGAACTGAACTTAGGAGATACAGGGAAGTGCTGAATCTGATATATTCTTTTGTTATGTTCTTGCAGTTCACAGGCTTGCAAGGGAGAAACAGTCAGCAAAGCATAAATATAAACCATCCTAAAATGTGCATCCTTGAGGTTCAGTGAGGTATCTTATATGCATCCTCTTAAATTGAAGAGATACTGTTATTGGGAATCTGGCTTTGACAAGCCATTACCCTCAGTACAAAGGAAAAACTGCAGCTGGTGGTGAAGGCTCAACAAAGTAAGATCTAGTAAGCACATACTTGCTGGTAATACTCTTTATCTTTTGCTTTCTTAGCAGTAGAAGATAGGAAGTTGTTTATTGGAATGATATCCAAGAAGTGCAATGAAAATGATATCCGAGTGATGTTCTCCCCATTTGGGCAGATTGAAGAATGCAGGATATTACGTGGCCCAGATGGCCTGAGCCGAGGTAAGCAGGAAGCTTTTCAGACAGTTCAAGGCTCTCCACTGGATGCTGCCTTTTGCAGCTCAAGGTGGCATTTTTTTTCTGCCCACCACCATTTTCATGTCTTTATTCATCCCAGTAATTGTGGGTGTAAAAGAATGACTTGGTTCCTTTCTGTTCTTTCCCCAGGTTGTGCATTTGTGACTTTTACAACAAGAGCTATGGCACAAACAGCAATCAAAGCAATGCATCAAGCACAAACCATGGAGGTAAAATAAGTTAGTGGGTGTCAAGAGATGATGTAATTTGTCAGGCAGTCACTATGGAGTTTGGAGGACTAAAGGGCAGAGAGAGAAGGCTAAGTGCAACGTGTGTTTCTTCACAAATGCTACTCCTGGACCTTTGTGTGTGTCCTGCTTCTATTTTTAGAGCTTGAGATAGAAACTTCATCTGCAGAGAAAATACACCAAAATAGAAAATACGATTAAAAGCAAATGAGATTTTGAACCTTTAATGAAATGTGCTGTTTGAAAAAAAAAAAATACGTGTGTGTGTATGAATGCATGTAAAGGAAGGGAAGAGGAATGCTTCCGATGACTGGGTCTGAATGCAGTATTTTTGTGACTGCTGGGGATAGCAAGTATGTAATTGTTTGAATTGCTGTTTGCAGGGTTGCTCTTCTCCCATTGTGGTAAAATTTGCAGACACACAGAAGGACAAAGAACAGAAACGAATTGCTCAGCAACTCCAGCAACAAATGCAACAGATCAGTGCTGCCTCAATATGGGGAAACCTGGCTGGTCTCAACACACTTGGACCCCAATACTTAGCAGTGAGTTTCTGATTTGGGTTCTTTTCATCTCTTCAGGGATTGCACTGGCTGCCTGTCTTGTAGTGTTTAATGGATTAATTTTTTAGAAGGCTTCTGGTAGATATGAACAGAGTTCTTAATCCCCATTTAGTGGATGAGGAGGCTGAAATTAAGTTATGTGCTAACAACTAGTCACGGTACATTTAAGTGAGGATTTGAGCCCCATTCACTGTAGCCCTAACTATTGAAATAGGGGCTTCTTTCTTTCTTTCCTGTCTTCTGTGGAATGACTTTGCACTAGGAACATTTTCTTAGTATGTTATGGCCTCAATGTAATATAAATGCCCTTTTCATATTTATGTGACTTGCATAGTTCTTACATTTCTATTCCAACTTTTTTCAGCCTTTATTTCTCTCATCCACTTCCAGAGAAACATAAAATAGTAGTTGGTGCTGTCCAAATAGAAAAGGTGATCAGGTTGGAAGTGCCAGTCAACAGTGACAGTGCACAGTAAAATAAAGAGAAGCTACTGTGTTTAGTAAAACTGACATAACAGAAAGTAGTCTGCTGTTAGTCACTGATTTGAGTTGATTTTGCTGGGTCCTTAAAGTGTGAATTTTCCATAAACTGATGTGCTGTGGCTAGAGTGACTGTGGGGAACTGTGTTCATACAGTATAAGGTCTAGGGAACAGAAAAGGAAACTTTCATGGCATTCTTGGTATGGTGTACTGTTGAAGTGGGGGCATTCTGTCTTTTACTGCTGCTATAGGTTTGGTAGTTTGGAAAGTTTTTATAACACTACCTAGTTAATGGAGAAGGGAATCAGAAATCCCTCTAGCTTCTGAGCTGAGGCTTGAAATTTCTGTCATGGCTGCTGTGCTTAAGGAAAGCAGAGTGGGTTCTCTCTCATGGTGTGTCTTTGGTTTTGGTATGGTATTTGCCTTTTGTTCTTGGCTGGCAATGTCAGCTCTTAAGGCTGGCTTGAAGTATCATATCCTTAGGGGTGGCAGTCCTGCCTGAAGTGCTTTGAATAGTTCTCTCACTACTGATTCCACTGATTTTTGTCTTGGTGTATTAGCTATAAACTTCCCTCGACACTGATAATGTTGAGTAAGGAAAGCATTGTGCTGTTGCTTTGGCTGCAATATGCATGGGCAGTGTGGATTTTCACTATGGTGGTGCTCTGGCTGCAGTGTGTAAGGGGAATTCTCTTTATGCTTTGTTACGGTGTGGTGCATGGGCAGTGGGAATTCCCCTTGTGACGGCGCTCTGGCTGTGGTGTGATGCAGTTTCTCCCAGAAAGCGGAGCCAGCCCTCACTCTCACTCTTGTTTTGTTTTTTGGTGTAATGTCTAGCTTTATTTGCAGCTCCTTCAGCAGACAGCAGCTGCATCATCTGGGAACCTGAACACACTGAGCAGCCTCCACCCAATGGGAGGTGAGTTTTTTTCTATCAGAACACATATTCAGTGCCCATGAAAGGAGGAGGAGGGTAGAGAAAGTAGACAAAAGGCTGTAGACATGTCAATCTCATTTGAAATAAGTAGTCCTGAGTTTACCCACTCCTCTGGAATGACAGGAATCAGAAGTTAAATCCTTAATTTTAGTTAACCATTGTCCCCAAGGTAAGTTGTCATATGCTGGTAATCTCCCCTACTTCTGGCTTTAAAATTGTCTTCCCTTATGGGTGCAAAAAGATGACTGTCTTATTTTATCCAAACAAATGCATATGTGAAGCATCGTGTTTTGAAGTAAGCAATAATGCATGTGATAATGGATACTTTGATTGCCCATTTTAAGTTCTTTGGTCTTAAATACTTCAAATTTGGAGATGCAGTGTGATCTAGTTCTTCATTTAGGTTCTTTAATTCCTTCATTTGAGTCATGATTGATTATGCTGTTGCTGTTAGGGAAATACCAGCTTAATATGTATGAGCTAAATTCCTTGCTGTGAACTGCCTAGTCAGAACATTCATTAAGTATAGCTGTAAGTATGAGTGCAGCCATTAAGTACTGGGCTGCAAATTGATTGTCCCTTCTGTCTTCACAGGGTGGGTAATAAAAATCCATGTGTTAGTAACTCCATTCACCACATGCTCTAAATTCTTCTGATGGCAAAAAAAACCAACAAACCATAGTTCTGGTTTTAATACTCAAAACTTTAAGCTTTTAAAATTGCCTTCTGGAGTTGTACTGTAGTTCACAATATCACGTGTCCTGTATGTGCAGAGGTTGATCTAGAAGTGGTAAGGAAGTGTCTTTGTAACATCTGACTTTCTACTGATGGGTGTACTAACACAGAAGCTTTTGCAAAGTGTTATATTGTAGATTGTAAGAACTTTGATTTATACTTGAGCAATCATTGTAGTGGAAGATGTCCCTGCCTATGATGGGGAGGTTGGAACCAGGTGATCTTTAAGGTCCCTTCCAACACAAACCATTCTTTGATACTTGAGGTTGATTCTAACCTTAGCTTCTTATGCTTACTGTTTTCATATTAGACCTCTTCAGCTGATCTCCGTTCTTGAAATTCACAGAAAGAAAAATTAAGTAGGTAATTAGATCCCAAACTACATCAGACTTTGTAGACAAAATTTAATCTTGATGCTGTTTGAAAGCAGATGGGAAAACAATGTGATGACGAGAGGGCAGGTGCAGAGTGAGCATGCCAAACTGCTTCTAAAAGGAAGCAAGCTGCTTTAGTCTTCACTAGCTTTAAGATTTGCACTTTTAACCCTCTACATGTAGCACAATAAAAACAAAAAGTACAGCTTCTTGATTTTAATTGAATCCTTTCGGATTCCTCTCCACCTTGAAAATCTAAATAAGGGCAAAATCATCTTGTTTCAGGCACTACACGTAGCCAAGGATACAGACTGTCACAAAGAGAAAACAATTGAAAAAGACTGTAAAAAATGAACTATGCTAATAGTGGAAGTTTTCTTTGGAAAATCAGTAGTTTATACTTCATTGCCATTTGCAGTCTTATGTTGTCTGCACATACTTAAATTGCAAAACTGAGATTTTATTTATTTGAGATATGTGCTTTGTCACCAAGTACTTAGAAAGCGTCCAAAAGAAGAGGTGCCATGTCTTGCCAAGGACATTTTGATGTAAATGAATGGTAATGAAATTAATTTTGGTTTTAATTTTGTAGGGAAGAATTAGTAGGAATTGTCTGAAGTCAGATGAAAAGAGGAGGAATTGTTAGAGTAAGTAAAAGTAGAAACAATGAAGGGAAATAAGGGAAAAGGATTGAGAGGCAGAATTGGAAGAGTGGAGCTAGCCTACCAAAGGATGGCTAAAATACAGAATTCAGAAGAATGTTGATATGGATGATAATCTCATGGCAGGAAAAGAGGGCAGGCTACAATGATGAAGGTGTGAGTTTGTGGCCAGTGTGGTGTGTAGGCCTTCTTGAAAGTATTCTGCAGTTATTGCTGTTCCTTTACAAAGAATATAGAGCAGCATGAGAAAAGATGTTATTGGCCTGATGTCTAGGCAAGTTCTCTAGCTATCAGATCCTGGCTTAACTTTGTTAAAGCTGCTATACTTTTGTCTACATCTTGGGATAGTGCCTACCTGGTCTTGTACTGAAAATCATCTATCTTGGCAAAGAAAGACTTCTTTTTTAGTTATAACAAGGAATATCCATGTGGAAAAGATCAGGAACTAGTATTAAGCCTCTTGTTTTTAAGCTTCTTTCCATCGCTCCCTTGCAATGTGCTAAGACTGCTGGATCTGTTAAGCTTCAATGATGGTGACCATTATAGGAGATACTCTGTGTATTCTTCAATGTGTTGCAGGACTGAATGCGATGCAGTTACAGAACCTGGCTGCATTAGCAGCTGCAGCCACTGCAGCTCAGAACACACCAAGTGGTACCGCTGCACTCACTTCCTCCAGCAGTCCCCTGAGTGTGCTCACCAGCTCAGGTAAGATATTTCTTATGCTGTACATGGGTTGCCTTAGAAATTGTCTCAAGATAGATGTCACCTCTTTTGTCCATCCCTTTTTGTCACTTTCATGTTGATTTCTTAATAGGTAAGCAGTTTTACTTAGTAGATTCACTTGCACTTCTTTAGGATAGGTATCTTTGCCATCAGCAAAGGCTTTTTTTTACCTGCTGTGTACCTTCCTCCAAAAGGTCAGATTAATTTACAGTAAAAAGTTTTTGAGATCATGATGAAGCGGAAAGATAGGTGACCTCTTTAGAGTTATGTCATTACAATCTCATCACATATTCCATTTATCTGTAATTTTAGGCAGATATACCCTGTTCTTCTGGACATGGAGATAGAAGATGCCTTAAGCATGAAGTAATTCATTCTGTGCACTAGAACAATACAGTTTATATTCCTCTGGCATTAATGAAGACAAGGATACTAGAACTACCTCACAGCAGTAGAATAAACAGACCCCTAGTACATTTATTGGAAAGCAGATATCTAGAACTGAGTGTACAAGTTGCAAATAAAAATCAGTATCTTCCTCTTCTGTTTTGTTTTGGGTTCTCTTGTGGTGGTTTTTGTTTGGTTTTGGGGGATCTTGAGGGGACTTTTTTTGTTCTTTGTTTTGCTTTTTATTTTTAGTTGGTTGGTTTGGGGTTTTTTTGTTGGTTTGGGGGGCGTTAGGATTTCTGTTTTGTTGTTTGGTGGTTGTTGTTGTTTGTACGTTACCCAGAGAGGCTAGGATGTCCAGGCAGTGTTCTTTTGCTGCCTTGTTGTTAAATGTGATCAAAACGGGAAAACAAAAGAAGTAAATTAAATTGTGTTTACATCAGACATGCTCAGGTTTTACCACAAATGAGGATCAGTATCCTACTCAGTTCCTTCTGTCATACCTTCAGTCATTTCTATATCCTGACATGGGAAGGGAGATCCTGTATTTTCAGGGTGTCAGTTTTCCAGCATCTGTGCTGTGGTATGTAAGGTTGGGGTGGGTTTTGGTTTTCATTAAAAGCCAAATTGCTTACCTGGTTTTGAAATCCAGCCTACAGAGTTGACATCCTCACCTGTGGTTGTGAGAGACAAAATAGGGGGGTTAAATTTCCAGAGGTAGCTTTTTGTATAGAAGGAGCAAGGTGCCGGACTAAGAGATTATAAAGAGATTAAAAGGAAAAGCTGGTTAGAAAACCTTATGTCACGTGATGAGGAGTTAAACCGTGGGTGCTTTGCACGGTTTTCTACTTAAAGAAATCCCCAAGAAAGAATTCACCTCAGAGGGGTTCTGCTACTGGACAGAGGGGGTTTTTTTTAGATGAAACTTTGTGGTCTGCAATTCTTAAAGATGGAAATGTCAAAATTTATCTTGACTCCCAGCTATGTTATCCTATCTATAATTAAAACAGCAACAGCAAAGAGTTGAGGCTACAGAAAAGCTTCATTTATAACCCACTAATGCTGCTTCATCATAGACAAAGCATAGAGATGAATATCTCTGAGAGTTTTTCCTATACATCCTGATGTAGCAGCAGAGCTGAAATTGTCAGGTTAAAAGTTGCTATGACTAAGTTGCTTAGAACTAAGGTTTCCCTGTTTGCACTTTCATCTACTGACTGGAGCAGGCTGCTTCTTTGATTTGTTGAGGTGGGGAAAGGGACTGGCAGGTTGTGAAGTTCAAATGCCAGACATGCTAGAAAAGGCAGAGACAGCCTCTTCTCAGAAGTGTACAGGAAAAGGACAAGGGCAGTGGATACAACTTGCAACAGAAAATTCATACAAAAGAAAAATGAAATGAATGGTGAGAGTGATAAAGCTCAGGAACCAGATGCCAGAGGGGCTATGGAATCTCCATCATTTCAGTGATTCAGAATACAGTTAGAAAGAACTCTGTACAGCCTGACCTAACTCAGAGGTTAGACCAGCTCTGAGCAGACCATTAGACTATACGATCCATAAAGAAGTTATGCTACTGTTCAGGGATTCTTTGGGATTGTTTTTACCTCCATGAATTTTGGCTGTTTCATAGCACTCTGTAGGTTCCTTTTCCCTTGATGAGAGACATATCTTGGGACTTTTCCACTTTTGATCATACTGGTGAAGGGGGCTGGGGAATGGGGAGCAGTCCATTTTTAAGTACCTTCTGTGCTGAATCCAAACAACTTTGATTGCCAGTCACATCAATAAATGATTGTTGCCAGCAATCAAGTAATCATGATGTGCTATTTGAATTAATATCCTATACAAATGTATCAGTCAGTTCACTCCTAAGGGGGGGCAGGAAATCTCAAATGTGTACAGACAGCATTCAGTCTCATGATACTTCCTGTAATTATACAGCTTTTTAACTCTTGCGTCTGAGCTATTATGTCTCAAAAAAAGCAAACTCAAAATTCTCTTGGTTAATATTTATATGTGCATTCACACTGTATATGTTCATATAGAAGGCTGTTGGACTCCACACATTCAAGGCATCCCTCCTGAACCATACCTAGACCTTGAAAAAACTCAGCATGCCGCTGTTCAGTACCATGTGTTAGTAAATGCCTTCCTTGTCTGTGGGACATATGGCAACATCTACTGTGATAACCTTTTAAACCTAACTGCAGATGGGATGACTGCCACCTTGAATTCTGTCCATCATCCAGATGTTCACCTGATGTTTATTTGGACATCTGTTCCAGATTGTCCTCAAGTTGCATAATTGGTGGAAAATCCGGACAATCATCGTGCATAGTTACATTTTTTAGTTTCTTTCACCTGCATTGATATCTTTTATGTTTGGGAAACTTAGAAGTCTACACAGTGCAGAGTCTGTGGTCTATGGATAGGTTACACGGCAAAATGGTTGAACTCAGAGGTGTTAAATATCACTGTTGGGCAGTCTTCCTACTCATTTCATGTGATTTTGTTTAGCTATTACCAAGCACTATTGTGTATGTTGATGGAGCAAAGCCTTCAGCCTTGCAATAAAGCAGCTACTCTTTGAAACTGAACAGACAAGCTGCTTCACCCACCTGTAGGTAATCCATGCTACAGAGACTGTGGCCTTAGATAAACTCATTTAAACTGATAAGTTTGTGAAGGGAGACTTAAGAAAGTATTATAAGAAGTATCTTGCAATTGGAGTGTCCTATCTGTCATCTTTTTGACTCTGATATCAATAAGAATTGTCTGCTCCAGAGGAAAACAGAATGGCTGCAAAAGCTGGTGTAGGTTCCTATTTCTCCTCATCTGAAAGGCAACCATCAAAGGTCCAGCAAAGACTAGGTGAATTTGCTGGCCTTAGTGTGTGTCCAACAAAGTTGTTTTCAGAGACTTGCTGAAAACCTTTTCAGGAATTTTCAGCTAGTTCTTCTAGAGTTAACCTTTCTGACTGGCTAGAACTCAGTAGATGGAGCTAAGAAAACATAACTTCAGTAGGAACCAAAAACTGCACAGAAACAATGTTAAGAATTGGGTATGGAGTAAAGAACATGTGTAAAGCTATACTGGTTTTCCATCTCCATTATTTATGCTATTTTCTGGTGTAAAATAATATACAAAAACCCAGAAGAACAGAAAGGGTGACTGGAACTGTGGAACTCCTTCCCTGTTAGGAACAAAGGAGCTTGAAAAATGGAAGACTGGCCCGAGAGGAGGATACAGTTGAAGCTTACAGATACATTAGTGTTGTGATGAAGACGAATAGGGAAAGACTGGTCATCAGCTATTTCAAGACAAGAATTATGGGTTATCAGGTGAAGTTGTCAGCTGACAGTTGACAAAAGAGCTGTTTCTTTGCATAGTGCATGATCAAATTGCAGAACTTGTGCCTTAGAACATAGTAGAGTCAAACAAGTTGGGCCTGTGGACTAATGGAGGAAACTGAAAACCACCCCTCTGCTTTCCCCAGTCCTCGAAGTTACTTAACAATATTAAGGGAATTTTAGGGTAAAATGCAGCTGCTACTTCTGGGATGAAATGCAGTTAATGTGCACAGCATCTACCCTGAAATAGTTCCACAGGCAATCCTGCACCCTTAGCATATGAGAAGATAAACTGGACAGAATGGAGCAGAGTGAAGATACAGCCACCAGGCTCTGTTTTATTCCATGCAGGTGTGGGAATGTGCAAATGCCATGTACTGGTAAACCACCTAGCAGCTGACAAAACAAAGTGCTAGAATTTCACACCCAAATATGTATGACTAGAGCCACTCCAGTTCCATATGCATAATGCTCAAGCTCCGTAAGTGTTTAGTTAAAGCTCCATAATCATATACGTAAGCTTTATAATCATACATATTTAAAATTGCATAAGTATTCAGTTAAGAAATTGAAACTTATGTTGCTGTGAAAGAGCCTGAACAGATACAAGGGCCTTTTGTATCTGATGCTGTCTCAGGAAACCTGAGAAATAACAGTGATTCACAATGAAAACTGATAGCTGGAGAGGCTTTGGCCTTGTTGGCAGGCTGAGAAAAGACTAACAAACCTCTAATCAAGAAGGACTATCCTTGAAGTCTGCTGCATCCTGACAGCACCTGGGTGATCATCAAAATATGTGAGGAAAAACATGATCAGTTGTCCTTTTGGTGAAGTATCATCATTATAATCTTATTTTAATACTAAAAATCCCATTCACAGGTCAAAAGACCTCTGCCAAGGTTGGGAGACCCTCCCCATAGCATGGATTATTAGGCATGCTATGTTATGTACTCTGTATGCAAATTAGCTTAGTAATAAGAATTAAATCATCTAAATATGTGAAATTAAGGAGGAGGGGAGGGAGGAAAGTTATGATTCCATTGTAACTGTTCACATCCGTTGATGGGCTGAACCTGTGTTCTTCCCCTCATAGGGATGCCTATTGGGTAAGAGCTATATGATTGATTTTTAGCTGGCTTTATGTATTATTTTCATGCTTGTTCTTGCAGTTAGTGTATTACATTGTCACCAGCAATATAGTTCTCAGTTTAGATCAATTTTGTGTGAGTTAGCAGAGACTTAAATTGACTTAAAATTGGCTTAAAAACTTACTTTAAAACTGTTTTAACTTGATGGGTGGATCTGCTATAATGTACCCTGAATAGGGTGGCTGAATCACCCTCTGAAGCAGTGTGCTGCTGCAGAGGGCTCTGGCAGCTAAGTGGTCTCAAGGGTCTCGGGGGTGGTAACAAACCTGTCAAACTTAGAGGTGAAGGGGTGAAATCTTCCCCCTATGGGGGGGGAATAAACCCCTTACTCAGGTTAAGACCCTTTTAATGTGACAGTGTTCAAAATGCACTGAAATTAATGAATGAAAATTGTAACTTTAATACAAAAACATTGTCCTTGGCTGAAAAAATCCTAGATTCACAAATTGCTATGTTAGTAAACAGACTACACCCAGGGTATACTCCTGTGTATTTGTCCTATGTTTCTGCTCTACTGTTACTTATCTACCATTACTCATCGTCAAAAATGGGTGCTGACTCAGTACAGCAATTCCTAGGTACATATGATAAAATAAACCACACGGTGTTAAATTCTCTTGGCATTTGCAGTACTAAGGCATATCTTGTTTTGCTTAAAGAGATTTCTGATCAAGTCAGCTAAGCTAAAATAACTGTGTGCAGTTTTTTGTAGTGGTTTAATTTCTTTAAAACCACACCCTTTCTAAAGTAGGGAAGGCGTCTGCTCTCTCTTACCTTGCTCTTTAGCTTTGGCTTGATTCTTTTTTTTCCCCTACCACTACTGTTTTATTGTGGGGTTGCCCTTTTTAAAAGGTGTTCTCATCTGTCAAGTGTCGCACATCCGTGTTGCAGAAACAAGTGATATTCTAAAATCAAGCAGCTGTATCATATCTGAACACCGGCTTTTGTTCTGTCAGCTGTGATGGTGTTCTTTACCAACTTGAGGGTTATCCTGTTACTTGCTCTCTGTGTTTTTCTAATATCTAGTATGCTGCTGATAGTAAGATGGGAAGTGTCTCCTTTTCTTCAGACTAAGCATCTTAAAATACAATTTGGGACACAATCTTTTGGTTTCTGACTTGATTGGAGGGTTTGTCTAGAACTTTACCTAGAGGAGCCTTGTCATTTCCTCTGTCAGTTCAAAAACTAAACAGTGATAAGAATTGCAGCTCGCTGCGTTCTCATGCAGCTTCTGTTAGGTACAACTACTTTTGTTGGGTACAGCTTTTCCTGGGGCTCATTTGGCAGGTTTGCTGTATTCTGTTTACTACCATATTCCACTCCAGCAAAGATTTTGTGCCACATGTATGAAGTGGGGAATACATAGTGCAGGTGAATCTGCTTGAAAGGTGCAAACCATTCTTTAAAAAGTTTTAATGGATGTATGCAGCATAACTGAGAATCACAAAAACACAAGGGAAACTGAAAATGCCTGAATTTCATTTCTATGGCTACCCACTTGGTGAGAGAGAGAATTCCTCATGAAACCAGACTACAAGATGCCTTTACAGCACTGTTCTGCAATGTCTTTTAAAGCTATAGAAGCCATAGGTTATTGCATATGTAGAAGCCATAGAGTATTGTGTGCAGTTCTAGTGTCCTCAACATAAAAAGGACATGGAACTGTTAGAACAAGCCCAGAGGAGGCCACGAGGATGATCGGGGACTGGAGCACCTCCCGTATGAAGATAGGTTGAGAAAGTTGGGGCTGTTCAGCCTGGAGAAGAGAAGGCTGCGTGGAGACCTCAGAGCAGCCTTCCAGTATCTGAAGGGGGCCTACAGGGATGCTGGGGAGGGACTCTTCATCAGGGACTGTAGTGACAGGACAAGGGGTAACGGGTTCAAACTTAAACAGGGGAAGTTTAGATTGGATATAAGGAAGAAATTCTTTACTGTGAGGGTGGTGAGGCACTGGAATGGGTTGCCCAGGGAAGTTGTGAATGCTCCATCCCTGGCAGTGTTCAAGGCTAGCTTGGATGAGGCCTTGGTTGCCATGGTTTAGTATGAGGTGTCCCTACTCATGGCAGGGGGGTTGGAACTGGATGATCTTAAGGTCCTTTCCAACCCTAACTATTCTATAATTCTATATTTTCCAATGTATCTTGTGCTACTGCATCAATAACTATATGCATAGCTTTTCTTGTTTACCTTCTTTAGATTTCTAAGTAGTCCACAAATCTCTTGGGAAAACCACTGCTATATAATCATAAAATAAGGAAACAATAGTATTTTTTTATCATGTCCATAACTTTTGTAGATGACTTTAATGTGAAATTCTGTTTCTTTTGATATACCAGCGTGGCAAATGTTTTTCTTGCGGTTTCGATGTCTGTTTCTGTAGAACTGACTCTGCCTGTTGCAGAATTTGGCAGGCTGTGTAAGCTGTTAGTCTGCTAAGTACTATACCTGTAGACATCTCTTACTGAGTAAACGTGGCTGAACATGTTAGTGGCACAGCCAACAGAGGGTAGACTGTGTATTTTGGATGTACATTCCAAGACTTCTCATGGCTCTAGCCCCAGCTGCTGCAACAAGATTTTTAATGGGAAATCATTTAAAGTGTCAAAATAATCTGGGCATCTGCTGTTCCTGCTCTGGCACTATGGGAAAACCATATGTTCAGTTTGACTGGAGCTTTCTTTACTGTCCATAACATACCTATGTCAGGCTTTTTCAGCTTGTGTGATGTTTTGAGGATAGACACTAACATGCAGCAAGTCATTGTCAGCAGGAAACAGGCACTGCTGCTGGTCACCTTATGTTGAGGTGAAAAGCTGTACGTTTTCTGACTCTTGGGTGTCTTACACTTTATTTTCTACTAGTTTTTTATTATCTACAAAGAGTAGAAGTTATGATGAATTAGAAACGTTTTGAAAATGTGGGAAAGGATTAGAAGATGTAAGCAGTATGATCAGTCAAGTTGTGTGGGTTTGGGGTTTTCTATTATTGACATAAAATATACTGCATTGCCTTGATCTCTTCATTACCAGCCTTTTCCAGAGAAAAACCTTAATGAAGAAGTTGAATTATCAGGCCCACAAAATATTGCTTGAAGTCTAATTATCTTATTTTAATAGCAGGTTCCTCACCTAGCTCCAGTAGCAGCTCCTCTGTTAATCCAATGGCTTCTCTTGGAGCATTGCAGACGCTGGCAGGGGCCACAGCAGGCCTCAACGTTAGCTCTTTAGCAGGTAAGCTGTGTGTTGTAGTGAGTTGTGGGAGGAGCTGAGCATCATTCCTCAGGCTGTGCTAGTTCTCTGGGGGGTTTTCCTGCTCCCTGCTTTTTGTAATAGTGCAGAGTATTTGAAAGGTAATCGATCTGGCTCAGTGGAAGTACTTGGTCATCTTTATTTTCTCTTGTACAGGAATGGCAGCCTTAAATGGAGGTCTCGGCAGTGGTGGTCTCTCAAATGGGACAGGTAGCACAATGGAAGCTCTCACACAGGCTTATTCTGGAATCCAGCAATATGCTGCTGCTGCCTTGCCCACCCTCTATAACCAGAGTCTCTTAACACAGCAGAGTATTGGTGCAGCAGGAAGTCAGAAAGAAGGTAGGCAAAAAGGTGTAAAAACAACTCGAGGGGTTTTCAAAAGGGCAAGCTTAGCCCTTGCAGCTGCCTTATCTGCAGAGGTTTTATTTGGCAGCATTTTTTAGAGTTCTAGAGTTACTGAAGATAAAGAAGGAGAACCTGTGAGGTGTCTGTTAAGGGCTGTCCAAAGTAATTTTCATACAGTAGAGTTCTCCCAGGATTTCTCTATTCTTAAATGCTTAGGATTGTACTCCTTCACTTTCCTGGAGTACAGAAGAGTGTGATGTATCAGGATGCAGCCTGATAAATCCCACTGTCAATGAATCAGTTGTGGTTTTGTTGACCTTGCTTGTCTGGTCCTTCACTTCTTCCCGCAGCTACTTAATGCCAATCTCTTCAGATTCAGCATCAGCTTAACATGTTGTATAAAATAATGAAGAATGTAGGAGTACATTTTCAGCAGAATGTAGGATGTTTAGAAAAGAACCTGTCAGATAACAAGTAATACAATTACTTGTAGTCTGTATTGAGATTTACTTAATTCCTGGAGCTGCAAGCTTTGCATAGCCATTTTAGTTGGCATCTGGGGCTCAAACTTACTCTTCAGCTTTCATTACAGCAAAGATGTGTGAACCAGTTTTGACACAATGTGGAAATCTCACATAAAAACGGTGAGAAAGAGCTGGAATTATTTGAATGGTCAGTCCCAACAAAGGGTCATGCTGACTTATTCTGGAATCAAGTACTCCACAGGAGTGCAGACAGCAGTTTCATTGTTTTACCTAGAAAATTTGGCTCGAATGGCTCTTTCACCCTTTTTTTGTGAAGTGGGCCTATGTTATCCATGCTGTTTCTGAATTACTATTCCTATTTGTTGTTTGAAGGTCCAGAGGGAGCCAACCTGTTCATCTACCATCTCCCCCAGGAGTTTGGGGATCAGGATCTGCTGCAGATGTTCATGCCGTTTGGAAATGTCGTCTCTGCCAAGGTCTTCATTGACAAGCAGACCAATCTAAGCAAGTGTTTTGGTATGTTGGGTCTAATCATTACCTATGGGAAAGGCAGCTTATTTCTGGTAATCTCTTTTCCAATATATTGTTTAGTCTAGCTTTTAAGTCAAGTAATGACTTTTTTCTCTATATCCCTAATAAATAAATCAATCCGAACTCTTCCAGCAATGAAACTGTATTTTCTCCCCAGTTACTGATTCCAGCCATTGACTGGAGTTATTTAAAATCCATTCCTTCAAAACCCTGGAGAAGTTTATTTTGAGGATGCCCTTTCCCTGGAATTATATACAGCTTTTCATCTGAGCAAAATCTAAATATAATGGTACCAGTTCCGTGCTGCCTTGACAGCTACTTCACTCCAAACAAACCTACTCCCATATAATGCCAAGAGGGTGATTTCAGTCTTGAATCTTTAACGAGCTTTCATATATAGATTAACATTCTCCAGGCTTGGTGTTCTCAGGTATGAGTTCTTATATATTAAACTCATTTTTGTTGGTAGACCAGAAAATGTTAATTTAACATCCTGAGCTTTGTGTATCTTCTGGCCAAAGTTCCATACATCAGAAAGCAGTGCTTTGTCTGAGAGCCCTTTAGTAAGAGGTTCTTATGAAGAGTCTGCAAGAGTTGGGAGCTTCTGAATATAGCATTTCATGAAAACCTCTCTTACCTTGCAATACCTGCATTTCCAATCATGAGTACCTGTTCTGAAGAGCTTTGGCATGGCTTAATTACGGGCTTTCCTTTCTTCAGGTTTTGTAAGTTACGACAATCCTGTGTCTGCACAGGCTGCCATTCAGTCAATGAACGGCTTTCAGATTGGCATGAAGCGTCTGAAAGTACAGCTCAAGCGCTCTAAGAATGACAGCAAGCCATACTGAGCGCCCCTCCCCTCCGGGACTGGAGTGAGAAGGATCTTCTGGTAAGTTGGAGAGGAGCGCACTTAGTGATTCGAAGCCCTAAGGCTGTGTTTTTACAGTCCTGGAAGCTGATCCATGCCTTCTATCTGGCACATCTTCCCCTGAAGACTCGGCTGCAGCCTCTGCTGAGAATCCCGCTTTGGATGGAGGACAAGTTTGTGCTTTTGTTTCCAGTGTTTTACTTTGGAGTTTAGGTGCCATATCGCTGAGGTGTTTCTTTTTTATTTTATTTTTATTTTATTTTATCCTATTTTTATTTCTCTTTTATTTGAAGTTTGCTGTGTTTGTAACCAGTGTGTGTTGAGAAGGACCAATGCCAGCTCCTTGGGGGTGGGAGGCAAGGTTAAAGGGAGCAGCAGAAACTGACACCACACTGCCTTGGGCTAGAGAGGAGAAGGGGGAAGCAGAACTGACACCACACCACCATGGGCGAGAGGAGAAGGGAAAGCAGAAATAACACAGAACAGCTGATGAAAACAAAAGATGGGGAAAGAGAAGTGAGTCCATCCAACTTTGGGTGAGCAAAGAATTGACTCCATGTAGCCAGTGTCATACCCCATCCACTCTTTGAAATTTCCTCAACTGCATGCCGTGGTTGGGGTCTAGTAAATCATCTCTAAAGCAAGAGACAGGCTAGAAGGGTGAACACATTAACAAGCCAAAGGAAAACTGCAGTGATTTTATTTTGCTGTATATAAAGTAGTGTTTATATAGCACTGTGAATGTACACAGCACTTTATAAAATTATTAGATAATATCCCTGCCCAGAAAATTTCACTGTCCATTTAGAGTTGAATATTAATGAGACGCAGTAAATTACTCCATATTTAAGCAAACTTATTCTATGTACTCTGTCTAGGTTTTGTAGAAAGGTATAGCGAGAGACAGCTTAGTCTGGATGAATACATCCGGGGCTGGAAATGAGAAACTTTTGATCCCTGATAATCTACTGATTTTTTTTGACAATTTTCTTCTTAACAGTTCATCACATTCCCATTTCTGTGGAATTTCCCATATTCTGTGGTATAATGTCCTTTTTGCAGAGTATTACTTCGAATTCATTCTGATAAGCATAATATAAGTGCTGTTTGTTTCTCTATTAGAATTACTTCAATTGAGATACAAAGCCCAGAGTTACTCTAACATAGCTTTTGAGGCTCCTGTTTCATACATGTTCTTTTAGGATTTGATTTCTCAGTCTTAACTCTGTTGCAAAGATAACTTCCTGTTGTGTTTTGTTTCCTAAACAATTTGTGCAATGATTTAGTCTAGCAATTAGGTATTTATTTATACTGCAGTTTTCCTTTAAGGTGGTGTGTACCAATGCAAAACAGGCTAACACAGGAGCTGTGGAACCAGAGCAGAGCATTGAGCCATTCAGTCTTACTCTGCCTTTTGGGTACTAGCTGTCATCTTCTATATTGAAGAAAAACTGAACACACCCCTTCAATGAACACACACTTTCTCTGCACACTTGTGAAATTGCTAATGCGTTGCTAAGGGCCTTTGTTATAAACTGGTTTTAGGGGGCTCAAAGGACTTTTGACACTCTGGCCTGAGTTATTCTAAGAAATCAAGAGTAGAGTCCCATTTTATAACCACCAAATCCACCTCTGTCACAAGAGGAAGTTTACAATTTTTGTGTGTCTTTAACAGAAGTTCCATTTACCTCATTTTCTCCTTTTTCTTGTTTTATTTGTATTCCTGGTTCGTGATGCTGTTTCCCAGTTAACACTGTAGTCTGGGAGCCAGACTGTTGTGTGGGTCAGACGTAGGGTTGAGACTTCCTGTTCTGCTCCAGCAGGAGGAGCACTAAACCCATCAAACCTGAGATCTTATGGTCTGTTGGGAATGTCGATGGTCTGTTGGGAGCGTTGGTGTTCCCACAGACAGGGCCTCTTGGGATCTCAAACCTCAGAAGTACAAGGCCTGACCGGTAGCATCCAAGAAGAGCCCTTTCCATTCTTAAATTGAAAATCAAACCATTGATGCCAGTCTGTCTGTACTGATGGCAGACAGGTAAATCTATCAGTATTATCCAAATCATTTTGTGGTGGCAAAGGTTCAGAGGCCAGATTGCCAAATTTCCCAGTTATGCTGGCATGTGGTACCCTTCTATGTTAATTATTTGAATCTCTAGAAACGTGAACATACACTTAAGTGAACCATGTACACTTGAATTCTGCATGATGGGAAAGATGTGTCCTGGTTTTCTGAGAACAGAGTGTTGGAGTGTGAAGGCCTCCAGGGTGATAATGAGTTGGTTGGGTTTTTTTTTAATATAAATAATATACTTTTCAAAAAAAAAAAAAAAAAAAGGGAAAAAAAGAGAAAAAAAAAAAAGAAAATAAACCAACAACATATTTGGGAGCAACTGCTCCAAGTGCAACCTGCTGTAACCAAGAATGTTGTTTCTATTTTTATAGAAGTTTTATACTGCTCCAGGGTGGAGAATATTTATTACCTAAATTATTTCACTGGAAAAGATTAAAAAAAAACAAGGCCAGGGTTTTGTAGAATCCTGAATGTGATTGTTTTACACACATAATGATGTGCATGATTGAAACTACTGATTTTCAGTGGCCTGTTTGCAGCCCAACAACTGCTAAAGGGGGAAGACGAACGCTGTGAACCAGTGGAGGAGAGCACTGTGCTCTGGGGTCTCTACAGTCACTCTTACCTTCTTTGCACCCTACCCCACTGTACTATCCAAGACCTTCGTCCTGTCTTTCTTTTAACCTGATGCTCTGGCCTCTTTACAAGTCATTTCAGTTGCCCAAAAGTAGATATTTTTAGCTCTGCATCCTATAGTGTGTCCTCAATACTGTAACTTACGGATCAAGCTTGGCATTGTTGCAAATAGGTGCAGCTCCTATTGACTTTAGGAGATTGACCAGTTTACGCTGTGGCTTAGTTTGATCAGTGACTCCTCCCAGACATAATCACCTTAAGACACCTAACTTGGGCTAGCTCTTGTGCCTTACTGGCATAACTATAAGTATTGCCAAAAAGCAAAAAGAAAACAAAAAACACATCTATGCAGGTTAAGTTTTGAAAGGTGTGATCCTCAGATGGTTTGAATCAGTGCAGTTCTGCTCTGTTCGGAAGAGCTGCATCAGTTTTCACCAGCTGAAGATGTTGCCCTTTTTGTGTATTTGTTTCAGATTTCCCTTTCTTGGTGTATCTATGTGTATGTTGCCAAAGTTAATAAATGTATTGGGTTTGTGACTTGGGCAGATCTTGTTCTGATAACAGAACTGATCAGGTAAAGTCAACATTTCTGTGTCTGTTTGGTGGCTGCCACTGACTCTGGAGATTTAGGCTCTCCTTTACCTTCCAGTCTTAAGTCAGGTTTCTTCCTCACTCATTGGCAAGGAAGTCTGGGATTTTGGGGACTTGGGGCTTTTAAATTTTATTGTATTTTTAATTCCTATCATGCTCTCATTCAAGTGCAAATCAAATCAGTGTCAAATGCTTTATATCCTGGATAGCAGGGTAAGAGTTGAGTGAGTTCAAATGAACTGCAGAAGGATTGGCTTAAGTAGCCACATGGACAAAGTATTCTGTATGCTTATAAACCAAAGAATCTGAATTTTCTACAACAAAAGCTAGTAGGTCTTCTGATGAAATGGAATTCCATATTCCATGTGCCACCAGGAAATACTTAATATTTTTAGAAACAAGACAAAAATGGTCTACTTCATACATTTTATTTTTCTCTCACATTGTTTTTACTAGATATGCCATAATAAGATGTAACTATTGTGAACAATTGAAGTCTTAGTCTGATGCCACTTAGTTTCAAGTACTATAGTAAAGAAAATCAGTCTTCAGTCCCCTCAGTAATTAACAGTCCAAAATAGGATTATCCCTTTGTAGCTTAGTTTTTTCTTCCAGTAGTACAAAACTTGCATTATTAAAAATGCTTTTTATAATTAATGATTAAATTTTAATCCTAAACAGAATGAGGATTGGAATTTTTCAAAAGTACCTGAGACAGTGGTGGTGAATATCGCTTTGTATTTTAATGGTGAAGCAGTTTACTACCTGTGGGCACTACTCACTGGAAAATAGGAGCCTCAGAAATTTTCTCCCTGGCAAATATATCTATAAGGAAAAAGCCTTTAATCTGAATACTGAAGATCACGTAGCAGCATACATTCTGCTTGCATGCCAGAATCAGTTGAAGTGTTTCTTCTGTTAATGGTTGAGAGTTAGGGAAGAAGAGCCAAGCAGAATGAAATTGTCCCATTTCATTTGGAAATACCTAAAAGCAATTTGGATAAAGCAAATTTCAAACAGAGGGTGCAGCCATGAATGCGTAAAATGCTTTGAGAGCTTCTTGTTGCAAACATTTAAACACAAGGATGTTTATGTATCCTGAGCATATCTGCCACAAAATATAAACCACAGAAGGCAGAACTGTCACAATTGTGAGAATAAAATGAACTGGAATAACTTTCCCCAAGTCATTAAGTTCTTACCCAGCATCTCATGGCTCTGCTCTTGCAGGCCTGTCCTTCCTCAGGGCTTTAATGAAACTTTGTCTTTCTCCTCAAAGTTGCTGAGTGAAATAATTGGAAAATCTCTACCAAAAAACCCCAAACAAATCACACAAAGAATTTCTGTGGTACATGCTTAGATGTCACTGGATTTCATGCCTCTTGTTTCTCATGGCCTCAGTTTGTGATGAATTTATCTTTCTGGTTTAGGATCCCAGAATGTCCTTTATCTCTTGCACAGCTCACAAGCTGAGGGGAGGAAACAAAGGTATTTATAACACTTAATAGAACAATTATTCATAAACTCGTCAAGAAAGCTTCACAAAACACTTTTTTTTCTATTCCTCAAACTGGCAACAGTGACTGTAGAGCTCAGAGCTCAGAATCCCCTCCTCATGAAGTCAGGGAGCTGGGAACAGAAAATCCCTGTGTAGGTTTAATGGCATGAAAAGTGCTCAGCTAGGACAAGTCTTAACTTGCAGTCAAGTCTTAAGGAATTCTTCTCTAATATGTGGAGGGTTTGTCTTGTATAACTATTTTCCCCCCTCCCCTTTGTTCCAAATCATCCACCCTAGTTTCATGGGCTCCTAGCGAATGAGAAGGGGCTGTAGCTTGAAGGAAAGAACACGGTTTCCTGGGCTACCACTGCCTAAGAACTTCCGACGTTAGGGTGCAGGAAAGGTCTCAGCTGTCAAACCACCTGTGAATCCCTTATGTCCTCTGTCTTGTCTCTCATGGTCTCAGTCTCTGAGGGCAAATGTTAGCCCTGGAGCCGTATTTTTTGGAGTTGGTCTCCTGGGGAGGGAGCTTGCTCTGTTCTCCTAAACAGAGCCAGTGCAGACACTGGGCACAGGGCAAGGTGAATGTGTGCTAACCAATGTGCCACTGGGCTGTGGAAAGCTCCCCAGACTGGGTGTTGAGAGGGAAATCCAGGCCTCTGCTTTGATTTGATTTCTGGCAGTTTGATGTTTACTTGGTGTCCTTCATGTACTTCGACTTTTACTTGTCCATCGTTGGCATGTGCTGCCCTTCCCTGTCAACTCCCTTCCCCAGGAGATCTCATTGTACAGTGCCCATTCTTGTTCTCTCTCTCTGTGTTTGGATGTACTGCTCTGTGTAACTCAGTGGGTCTCCCTCTTTCTGGTTTGTTTTTTTTTCTAGATTCCTGCCGTTTGTTCATCGTTGTGCCTAAAGCATGTCGATGTGGCGTTCAAGTACATCGTCCAAATCCTTGTCTCTTCAGCTTCTCTGATGCTTGAACTCTCACCTTTGACCTTGTGTTCACCTTTGACGCTGATGTGTATTTTTATTGCGTTTGTTTCTTTCTTTTTATTTTCGTTTGGTTGGGTTTTATTTTATTTCCGTGCTGCCAAATCGGTTTTGCTAGAAAGACTGCTGCAGGGGAATATTTAAACTTGCATTTGAATATAAAAGAATTTCTATTTTTCTAGACCTTCGTAAGAGAACCACTTGATTTTGTGAATCTGATTCTTTGTAATTGTCTTCAGAGCAGCCTTGCTAGCATACCTTGTGAGTATTTGTATTTCTGTGAACATACAGCCAATCACTTTCCAGGCTTAGGGTTGGTTTTTTTCCTGTGTGCTTTAGTTGGGAAAACCACAAAACAACACAGTTTCGAAGAGAAGGTCAATTCTATTGTGTGACTCAATCTTTCAGGAGACTTCCTAGTCACATTTTGCTGATCTGGTTTCTGTGCTTGAGGAGACAGCATGTGTTTTTATGAGTTCAGACTTGTGACTTGAGTGGCATCAGCAGAAAACACTTGAACTACATTTTCCTTCTGATTGTAGCGACATTTTTTTGCCCTGATTTATGGATTTTTTTAATTATTATTATTTTTATTTTTTCCCCTGCTTCCCTGTGTGATTATCAGTCTGCAGTGAAAAATTGATCAGAGTTGATGTTGTATTTTGTTAAGCTCCAGCATGCTTGGGTTTCTTTTTTTATAACTACAATCTCCTCAGCAAAATGTGATGTTTCTGTTTTAATCTTTCAAACTAAGATAGTGCCCAGAAATGTTTTGCATGTTTCCTGCTGTTTTCTTCACACCCTCGTATATATCACCTTCACCTCTCTGTTTTCTATAGTTTGTGCAAAAACTGAGCAATTTAATGGGTTTCAAAGGTATCCTTTAAATTGGTGTTTTTGGTAATGACAATTATCTGATCAGAAGCCACCTGAGGGCATCTACCTGTGCACTTAGACTGTCTGCCTGACAGAGCACCTGGACCTTGCTCCATCTCCAGTGCTGTCAGAGGCACCCAGGGGGCTTGGCTGTACTGTTTCTGTACTGGAAGTTTTGGTGGAAGGAGACAGCTGGGGAGCAGGAAGGTGGGGGAACTTCACAGTGTTTCTGTTTCCAAAGTTATCTGAAGCTAGGGCTCCTTTGAAACAGCGTTTGTATCATTCAGGACATGTTAATGTCAAATCCAGCCCCAGTTTAATACCATCAGTCAGACCTTGATGGCAGGATCCTGGAAAGGAGGCTCTGGGTTAGCTCTTGAAATAAAGTGATGGAAATACCCCAGAGAAAGCATTTGTAAACCTGGTCCCACAACTGCTGGCTCTTTTCCCAAGCGACAAGCACAATACAACAGCCTCTGCAGCTGTTACCTGAACAGGGTACCATCCCCAGCTCTCTTCTCAAGGGCCTTAGCTGGGGAATCTCTCCGGAGATTTTTTACTTTTTGTTTCGTTTTTAATTGGGCAATGAGCTAAGCAGTTTTGTTTCTGGCTCGCAGAATGAACTAGAACAGGTTACTGCTTTCTGGGTAGCAGGCTTTCCCCCTACCCTCCGTACCATCCGCACAGGTAGAAACCGGGATGTAGCTTCTAGATGAAGAGCGTGTACTGTGATGACGTTTCAGTCGGAAGGAGAAGCAAGCTTGTGTAGGTATCTTTAACAGTAGAAAATAATGTGAAATGAAATCCCAGGAGAAAGGGGTTTGCTGAGAAAATAAATCGTGTTTGATTTGGATGGAAATCTCACTTTTGTCCAGTGTTTGGGAGAATGCAAAGACGCAAAAGGATTTCTTTTCCATCCTACTCCTGAGTTGCCTGAGGATATCCTCAGTAGATGCTGGCTAGACTTGTCGAGACAGTCCTTAATCTGCTTGTAGGACAGACCACGTTTGGATATGGTACATACACCTGGGAGTAAAGCGCGAGGCTGGATGAAAAAAGGATCGAGCCTTGTTTATTTGGGAGGTAGGGTTGTGGGCTGGCTGCTGTTAGTCCCACAGTCTGAATGCACAGGGCTGTGTGTCAGTGGGGGGCACTGGTTACCCTGCAGTGTATTGAGTAACTGCCAGTACGTTTCTGTACATGAGCATTTGGTTCCATAAGGAACTTCGGAGAAACCTGTGGAAAAACTATCTGAAGAAAACCAAAATGCCAAACGTCGGATGTTTCTTTCCTTTCTTCTTTCCTTTTCTTCCTTTGGTTGTTTTAATTGTTCTGTGGTGGTTTTAATGGATTTGAGACAGTGGAGCAGCAGCTGCCTTTCTGATTTTTGGCTGCTTTTTGTGAATAATTTAAAAAGAAAATTTACATTTTGGAGACAAACCTGTGGGCTTTTTTATTGGTACAAACATTGTATTTAACACTAGGGGTTTTGTACAGTTTTTTGCCTTTTCTACTAGAAAACGATGTAAAGTGATTCACAATGTGACGAGAAAACAAATTGCCACTATGACCAAATGTAGAGTCTGTTCTGCAGTAATGGGATTTAATCAACTCGAAGTCGTGGTTCAGTCGTAGAAATGCTTTTCTTTACCTTGTGTTGAGCTGTTCCTTTTACTTTTTTTCTTGTTTTGATTTGCAAAACAAAAAATGTCTTTTCTTTTGTGTGAAATTGTGTTGTACTCTGTAGAGAATTACAGATTTTACTTTAATGGTTTAAAACGCAGAGGAGCACGCGTTGCTTTTCTGATCCGATGGCAGAGTTTGTGTAGTGGATTTCAAGATGAAAAGATTTGTTACAAGTTTGGAACGAGCGAGTATGTGTTAAAGGAATTTTCTTCCTTTTGTGTGTGTGTGTGTTTTCTTTCTTTTTTTTCCTTTTTTTTTTTTTGTCCCAAAGGGCAACTTAAAGCTGTTTTAATTGCACAGACACACCGACAACAAGTCATTTTGTATATGCCAAGTGTGGTACCTTCCTTTGTTTATTTGCTATTAAACTGTTTGAGAAGAGTCCTTGTGTGTTGTATTTGTGTCTCAACCTTGAGGTTCTTTCTGGGTGGGAAGATGAGGAGAGAGATGAGGGAATCTTCCATTTACTTAGCTGTGAGCTTCATGGTCCAGTACCCCTTGTTCTAGATGTACAGTATAGCCCTGGATGTACAGTATAGCCCTGGATGTAGAGGAGCTACTTTGAGAAGAAATGGAAAAGGGTTTTGGGTTGTATAGCCTCCATTTTGTTAAGATTTAGCACTGCATAGCCACTTGCCTGGCCATGCACTGTGCTTCATGGTGTTTCAGGGGCTAAATAACTTCAGTGTAATACCAGACTTCAGCTATATAGAGACAGCACATGTGCGTGGTGGTGTGTGGGATTAGACAGGCACCAGCTCATACTGCTCCTATGAGTCCCATACCCGCCACTGCCTCCTTACCCCTCCAGAACACAGCCAGGCTTGCTGAACCTGTCCTGGTTCAGCTTCAGTGCTCCCAGTCCTGGAAATACTATACAGGGAAGCCAATGGGTTGGGATTGTTTCCTAGCTCGGGTTTTGTGATAAGGAGAAGTTTACCCGCTTTGCTTTTAGAACTATGATGTGTTAATCATGTGAAATGAACAGTAAACAAGTATTTGGTGTAGGCAAAGTATAATCCGTTCAGAAACTTGCCACGAGTTTGACATGAATATTGCCTCTCTCAGAAGGAAAGAACCACAATGGCCATGACTCTGCCACATTTCTGAAAGCTCCTCAAATTCAGTGCTGTTCCTCCTTCTTCTGTCTTGCATCTCAGAGACTGCAGGCACTTTCAGGGCAGCTACGCTTCTTCTCTGTGTCCTCTTCCTCTGTTATCTGGCATACTTGGTTCCACCCCATTACTTCCTACATGATTGTAAATTTGAGAGCACTTGCAAGCATCGGGATTCAGCGCTGCATTCCTGTCCCTGCAGTGCACCAATTGCGATGGCGAGGCACTGAGCCATCTGTTGCAGAGTGTGCTGGGATCCCTGCAGTTAATTTGCAGCTGTTGAGAAGGGAGGCTGGGGAGATTTCAGCTCAGATAGGTCTGAGGTGAAGGATGGAGACAAACAATTGAGTCAGAAAAAGCGGTTGTTTAGGCAGGATGGAAGATTCTTGCTTATGCAAGAAGTTGGCAAGATTTATCTTACACAAAGCTCTGTCAGTTGTGTCTTACAGAACTGACAGTAGAGCCCTGTGGGCAGGGGTATCAAGAGCCAGTGTGTTTATCTCTGATAAGAATCTGTGTTTCACATGAGTTGTTATATTAACATCAGTAGGAAAGACACAAACCTGTGGATTAAGTCCTGATGGTGAATGTTTTAGGAGAAGTAGTTTTTCCTTTCGCATCCACCTCCACTTTTCACTACTTGTTTTGACTCCAGTCTCGAATCTTCCTGACTTTACCAGCCATGTTCTGCTGTCTTCATGTGGCCAGGAGTCACCAGGATACATTATGAAGACCAATGGGGAGAAGGACAAGCAGCTCGGTGTGGTCACTCTGAAGAAGTGACTGCGTGATTAGCCACACTGCGTATATAGCTTCACTGCATGACAGGTGAGATCCCCTAACTTGGTGTTTCCATGCACCTTCCAGGCTTACTTATTTGCCATTCCTGAGAAGAAACTGTGGACCATTTACCGTAGAAGCTGTACCTCAGTCTTGCACAAACTAGAGACACAGACTGATGATCACTCTGCCATTACTCTCTTGAAGCAGCACAGGTAGTCAGTGTCTTGGTGGTTCTACCCATTTACCCCTCCTTATTTAGGCAGCTGCACTGGGATTGGGGTGGGATGTTCCATATCAAGAGTATATTTCTGGTTTCTGAAAATGACCAGTATGAGCTTGATGGAGCTAAATCGTACTTTACTAGGGTAAGTTTTTATCTCAGTAAGCGAGTTGTGAGTTGACTCTTAAGACACTAAGCATGTTTTCATAGGAGAACTCAAAAGGAAGAACAGTGTGATCAACAAAATGCAGAACAGATCATTCCCCTCCTGTTCCATGGGGTCTGTCAGACTGCAAGGCATCCTTTTCTCACTTTGCCTTCTCTCTGTGCATTCAGACGGTGAATACTGAGGAGAGCAGAGCTTTGGTGAAGTGGTCCAAAAGCATCAGGATGAGTTTGAGGTACAGGCAGGTTACTTGTGGAAGGTCAATTTAGAAAGTAGTCTGTCCTGCAGATACGATGTCATTTCTGGTTATCCCTTCCTTGAGTCCTGGCTTGATTCTTTTATGTAGCGGACTCCAATGTTTGCTGTGCCTGGCTTCTTCTGCAGTCCTGAAATGTGATGGCTGCACCATTTTCAGTGCTTTCCATGAGGATTAGTCTTCTGCGTCTTGTGTCCATCCCACCACCCCCCTCCAGAGAGACACCTAAGAATGACTGCAGGGAGGAGAGACTTAAAATTCTGAATTGGACCTTTATGGAAGCCCTAAAACCTATAAAGTATCTTGATAATAACTTAAACAGTGCTGCCAAAGTGATTTTGCACAGTGACCAGCTGTGCTTCAGCACTCTTGGGGGGTTTTCCCACAGTTCCTACTTCCAAAGTCTGAGAGTACGCAGTCTGTACTGGAACATCATCTGGCACATCACTGCTCTGAAGAAACAGGGCTAAACTTAATAATGCAAATGTCATACAGTATATAAACTCCCAAAAGAGAAGCAGTCTTGACTGGAGCAAGACTTTTCTACCGTTTAAAGTGCTTTGCTTCTAAAACTTTTTCTAAGGATGTGTTGGATACAGGTATGGATGGAATCTCTTAAGATCATGACAATGATGTAAAGCCTTTGGGCAGACTGGTTTCTTACTCCTGTGTGTCCTGTTGTCCTTAGGGACATTACCTCAGGAAGGCTCCCTTTGGTTTTGCTTAGGCAGCCATGGTGTGGTGGCCTGTGGGATGACGCTGTTGGTATTTACCTTTGCTTGTGGAAGAACTGCCACTAAATTCACATAGAAGCAGGGAGGCAGCTGGAGACATCCCTGCATGTGGGTCTATCATTAAATCCCTGATTTGCCATTTCTTCTCTTTGGCCTGACATGTGTCTGGGACTTACGTATCTGAAAAACACAAGACTTCCCTGAGGCATCCCCCCCAGCCCTTCAAGGTTGGTATCTCTTCTTAGGAAGGACAGAATAAATCTATAGATAACCAAGACCAGGCCCATTAACAAATAGAGCACATCAATGGCTGTATGAAACTGGACTCCTAGAGGAACCAATGTACCTGGGGTTTTTTTACTCTTTCAAAGGTGTGTAGGAGAGTTAAAACTACCTCTAATTGGGCAAACAATTCTCATATACAATCAGAAGCTGCAGAAATCTGTTGCTTTGGGTCATTAAGAGTCATTTTGGTCATTAGACTCATGAGAGTCCAGAAGGCGGCCACAAAATTGCTCAGAGGGCTGGAGCACCTCTCCTATGGAGACAGGCTGAGAGCTGGGCTTGTTCAGCCTGGAAAAGGCTTTAGGGAGACCTTACAGAGGTTCCCAGTGCCTAAAGGGACTACAAGAAATCTGGAGAGGGGCTTTGGACACGGGGCTTTAGGGACAGGACAAGGGGAATGGCTTTAAACTGACAGAGGTGAGATTAAATATTGGGAAAGAATTCCTCACTATGAGGGGTGCTGAGGCGCTGGCACAGGGTGCCCAGAGAAGCTGTGGCTGCCCCATCCCTGGCAGTGTTCAAGGCCAGGTTGGACACAGGGGCTTGGAGCAACCTGCTCTAGTGGAAGGTGTCCCTGCCTGTGGCAGGGGTTGGAACTGGATGGGCTTTAAGGTCCTTTCCAACCCAAACCATCCTATGATTATTGTCATTCTTCATAAAAGATCGGCAAGTTCTGGATGCAGAATTTCAGCAGATGCCTTTGGCATCTTCCACTAAAAACTCTTGGAGAACTGCCACAGATATCAAAAGGCAACAAGCAGCAGTCAGTCATGAACAAAGCTTTTCAGGATGGTTAGTTTCTTGTTGTCCCTGAAATTCAGAAATCAGTGCCGTATCCAGTAAATCTGTGCCAGAGCTGACCTTTGTCCATTTTAAAAGGCCAGCTGTGGTCCTCAAAAGCGAAGCTGGATTTTGTGCCTGGTAATGTATCCGTCACATTGCTGCAAGTGTAGTACTGCACATGTGTATATGCTGGAGCCCCAATTCATACCTTCTTAAAGGCACGTATTGTTCCTAAAGCTACTCTCCCAGCTGAGGCTGCCACCTCCCAGCTAGCCCAGCACCACCACTGCTTGGCAAACAGGATGGTTGGAAGAAGAGAGAGGAGACAATCAAGACCTCCCTGTGGCTGCACTGCCTGTCTCCCCACGGGGTGTTTATAAGCCATGTGCTGGCAGGCAGGCGTGGGCAGTTGGCTCACCATGACCTTGGGAGCCGGGAAGCCTGAGCAGCATTCCTGGGAGCCACGTGAGCCAGACTGGCAGGCGCAGCTGCAGCCAATGGGGCGCAGACCAGCACTGGCTGCTCGGGTTGAGTTTCACTCCTGTTGCTTGGGATTTTTCTCTTTCTCTCCCTGTTGTGCTTTTCCTCTTTGTTTATGGGATTGCATAGGCGGATGCACTGATGGAGTCCTAGAGAGCAAGGCATTTGCCCACTGGATTTGGGATTCTACAGTGCTGAGCAACCACTTCTTGCCATTGCCTACCACAACTCCAGCCCCCTGCCATGGGTGGGCTTTTATGACTCCAAACCTTCTGAGCACACAACCTGCCCTCCTCTATCAGGGCGTTTTATGTTGTGTTCTCTTCTATGCACTTGCTTTTTGTTGTCCTTATAGGTTAGTGTATGAGGCTTTTTAATGCATGGGAGATGGGTCAGGACCAGACAAAGCAACAGATAGAGAAAGGACTCCGTCTTTACCAGTCTAATCAGACCGAAAAAGCCCTGCGAGTCTGGATGAGGGTGTTGGAGAAGTCTGCGGATCCTGCTGGCAGGTTTCGGGTTTTGGGTTGCCTCATCACTGCTCACGCAGAGATGGGCAGATACAAAGATATGCTGAAGGTAAGGAACTGGAGATGAATGCATGCCATGGTGTGGTACCCACTACGGAAAGTGGCTGGAGATCAGAATGTGAAATCAGGGGGGTTATTTTGTATATAGTAGAACATACCAGCTATTGAGTGTAAGTTGTGGGCTGCTGTAATCACTGTGTTTATCAATAGCTCCAGCCCACAACATACACAGAATACTACTTTTCATTGGGTCTGGTCCCTCAGGATTCCCAGGTTATTGCAGTTCTCCAGTTAATCATGGGGACCTTTCTTGATCTATTCCCCACATGCAGGCACACCATACAACCAAGCTGCAGGAAAAGAGATGAAAACAGGGCCTTTGCTGCACTTGAAGCTGTTTACACTGTATGTCTGTAAAAAGAGACCTCCATGTGGATTCTGTAGAATAAGCAGCTGTCTACATTGTAAAGACATATCTGTTATCTTGTTCAGATGATGTTTGATATCTAATATAGATGTTACATTGGTTTTATTACAATTCTTTGTTTGCAAGGGGGCTGATTAACAGGAGAAGGAGGATGCTTTTTTGGCAGGGGGACTGAGACATTCCAGGAGGGAATGTTGAGGTCAGAGAGGGGCTCCCAGTTGTCAGGACAGCATAGAAGAAAGGATATACAGGGCTTGATGGAATAGTGGTAAAAAGAAGCTGAAGTTGCATTTCAAGAGCATGAGGATAAATGTGTTTGATTAAATGAGCCAAAAAGCTGGTATGTGGATGCGAGAAGTAACAGGATGCACATAGAGAGCAGCAGGCAATGTTTGGGAGGGTGACTCAGGAATCTAGGAAATGAGGCAAGAGGATGTTGTAATAGTGTTAAGAAACCATCACAGCCTGAAATAGAGTCTTGCTAAAGGGTCTTGATATTCTTGTCCTGGAGTTTTGGTTTACCTCTTACTAGGTTAGTAATTAATTATTCAGCATTTAGCACAAAATGTGAACAGGAACCTACATCTCATTGAAAGGATTTTGGTAGCTCTGTTTAGAGAGGGGGAGAGCACATCTTACTAGTAAACCCATGCCCTGTTTTAAAACCAAATACCTAGGGTGAAGAAGAAAAGAGAGTTATTAATACAATTGGAAAACATCTGAAAAGAAACAGTTCTGATAAGTGATGTGGAATTAGGTGGTGGCAGAAACAACAGACTGAT
Source organism: Psittacula echo (assembly GCF_963264785.1). Lineage (NCBI taxonomy): Eukaryota > Metazoa > Chordata > Aves > Psittaciformes > Psittacidae > Psittacula > Psittacula echo. The sequence goes on along the minus strand of NC_137739.1, from coordinate 84,743,758 downwards.
TAGGAAGAAATAGAAAGGTTAAGATGTGGCTACCTGAAGGAAATAGTTGAAGACTTCTCAGGAAAACCAGAAACAAGCAGAGGAGTGGGGTCAGTACAGAATCAGAGTATGCCTGAACCTTAATTTGTTATCAGAGAACATAAACTGGGATCAGAATAGGTGAATTTTAGTTCTTCCCAGTATTAGGAAGAAAAAATGGCTTCAGTCAAACTGAAGATTTTATACCATGAGTGATCAAAAATAGAGGAAAGAAAACTTTAGCAAAGGAAAGAATAGGAGAAAAGAAGGCAGAATTAAAGGCATGAAATGAACTGTGATTTAAGAAGGGTTATGATGGAGAGAAAAATTACTTCACACCAAGGAAAGAGGCTGTGGCAATCAGGAAATAATGAACAACTTGTACAAAGGTAAGGGAACGCGGGGAGCCATGAGCTGATGCACAGTACTGGGTCCATACAGCAGCTTTCCTACGGTGTGAAGGAAACTGAGAACATACATCCCCAAATACATGCAATTGTGATTGGGGTTTTTTTTTTGTTCATTTTGTGAAGAATGTAAAGTGTTCTACTGGCTTCAATTATTATGTGTTGGTGCTCTACAAGAAAAGGAAGTAATTGGTGCCCTTGGAAATTGTTATCCATAAACCTGATAATCTGTAATGAAAATACATACAGAGAAAATTGCTATATATTTACCTTTGCTACTGGTATTAATTCAAGCCAGCAGTGTGCTTGGTTCGCCACAGAACACTAAAGAGTCACTACTCAGAAGAGTGTGCAGTCTAAAAGAAAGAGACTTCAAGTCATTTAAGAAAACTGTATGCAATGAATCCTGAAGGTAATAGAACAAAAACTGTGAAGACTGAAATCTGTTAGTGAAAAACCGATGAAAGTAGCAGCTTACTTACTTTTATTAAAGGGTACTTTAATATCTTAAGAATGCCAGAGAAAGTGGAATAAATTGAGTGAAAGAAAACTGAGCAGCAGTGTGTCAGATGTGTCCTGCTTCTCTTTAGGGCCATCTAACAGCTTTCTTTCTCTAACCACCATGTGTGGAGAGAGGGAGAGGTTTCTTCAGACTGCTCATAGGCCTTTTATACCACCAGATAACTGCTCAGTGTAGACGATGCTTCTCAGTCTGTGCTGCTGGACTTTGCCGTGCTCAGAGATGAGCCATTTCTCCAGTACAGGGTGCTATCCTGTGGGTGTTTCAGCTGCATTTAAATCGACTATATGCTTTTATAAACACTGTCTACACTGTCTTTTCTACTTCAAGTTTGCAGTGGTTCAGATTGACACAGCACGGGAGCTGGAAGACCCAGATTTCCTTACAGAGAGCTACCTGAACCTGGCTCGCAGCAACGAGAAACTCTGTGAATTCCAGAAAACAATCTCTTACTGTAAGACATGCCTGAACATGCAAGGTACCACGGTGAGCCTGCAGCTGAACGGCCAGGTGAGCCTCAGCATGGGCAATGCCTTCTTGGGCCTCAGCATCTTCCAGAAAGCTCTAGAGTGCTTTGAGAAGGCTTTACGCTACGCACACAACAACGACGACAAGATGCTGGAATGTCGAGTCTGCTGCAGCCTTGGGAACTTCTATGCGCAGCTAAAGGTGAGGTCACCTAAGGGACAGAAGGGAGATTGTGCCATGGATTCAGGAAAGAATTGGATTTCAGGTTATTGCTTTGCTATAGGAAGTGAAGTACTGAGAGAGCATTGTAAGCTAAAGTGTCTTCTTTGTAAAATCACCATCCTTCACAGTAAGGATGGCAGGATTAGTGCAGTGTTTATATAGCACAGCAGAAGCAGCTGTGAATATTCCTGTGTTGAAAAGATCAAACTTAGCTACAAAGAAGATCACATCAGAGGAGGTACTGTCTGTACACAGGGCTGGCAGCCAGAACTCACGGATTCTCTACTACTACCACTACTACAGGCAAATAGCTATTGATGTGAGCAAAACCGGGCAGGAGCTGAGGATGGGGGTGATTTGCCAATTCTAACTTCTGCTGCAAACAGCAACAAATAAGTTTTCCTCACAAAGTCTTGATTCTTGTCAACAGCGAAAAACTCACCAACTGAAGCATTGAGAACTATCTGTAAACCTTTCTCATAATACCAGAAATAAAGACAATAACATTGTGCTGGATACTTTGAAGGTATGAAATAAGAAGGGAGAAAGGAAACTTTTAAAGTTGAGGTTTCCTATGTGCATCTTGGAGGATTAAAAGATATGAGGACTTCTTCATCTCTGCAGTCTCATGTAATTTACTTGAGAATGGGTTTAGATAGGTAATAGTTTTACATAATTATTGTAAAGTAATATTTCTTTTAAAAATGCTTTTAATGCAGAAAGATGCCTAAAAATTAAAATGTTAACATTATTACTTCTTTTGGATTTGGTGAGGCCATGATTCTTTGCTCCTGTTTCCTGCAATATGATGGATAACCAGATTCTGACTTTCCATATGGAGAACATAAGGGCTCCATGTAGATATTGAAAGCGGAGATGATGTCAGAGCAGAGAAGGTTTTCAGCCTTTAGTTATAGAGGAGAGTAAATGGTTCCTGCAGAGTAAGGCTCATGACATACCTTAGAAAATTCATTTGCTCTTTCATTGCCCCAGTGCCCTGAACCTAGAGGGTAAAATTAACTCAGTATATGGAAATTCCACCTTCCACAGTTTGATATCCACTGAAAACATCTAGGGAAATGCAGCATGTGGAAGAGGAGCAGCAGGAGTTGAAAGGTGTATAGAAACATTAGTAAATAAAATGTTGCGCTTTTTTATCTTTATTTTTGCTGTAACTAGCGTCTGTCTGTCTGCCTGTCTTACAGGACTACGAGAAAGCCTTGTTCTTCCCATGCAAAGCAGCTGAGCTGGTGAATGATTACGGCAAGGGCTGGAGCTTGAAGTACCGTGCAATGAGCCAGTATCACATGGCAGTGGCCTATCGGAAACTGGGGCGCTTGGCAGATGCTATGGACTGCTGTGAGGTACAGGGTGCAGGCAGATGCAGAGCTGTCAGAGGTTTTTGCAAGGGGATCTTGCTTACAGGACTGGGAGGAAGAGATATACATGGCATTCGTACTTGTCTATACATGTTCCTGCTGCCTCCCAACCTTAGAGCTGTGGTTTCAATAGCCCACGGGGGCTCAGAAGTTTGGGTGTATGAATTCCCCTTGGTTGAGAACATGTGAACAAGACTTTGTGGCTGCAGTGCACAGCCCCAGCCCTGCTGTTTTGAACCAGGAATAAGCTCTTTTACTGACCAAAGACAATTTCTTTCAGGAGTCCATGAAGATTGCCCTGCAGCATGGTGACCGGCCTCTGCAAGCGCTGTGTCTGCTGTGCTTTGCAGATATTCATCGCAGTCGTAAAGACATACAGGTACAGCTCTTTCCTGCCAGGAAGGACAGAGAGGATAGCAAGAGGGTGTGCAAAGCAGGCCACAGCAAAACATGTGTTTTCCTCCCTGCTTCTACAGACAGCCTTTCCTCGGTATGATTCCTCCTTGAGCATCATGACAGAGATTGGGAACCGCCTGGGCCTGATCCAGGTGCTGCTTGGAGTGACCAAGTGCTGGATGATCCAGAAGGAGCTGGACAAGGTCAGTTACAAACTTGTTTATTAAACAAGATTGGAGCATAATGTCTTTTTCTGCACTGTGTGCCTGTCGATGTGCAGTAGAGACCTGTACCCCTTGGTTCTATCAACAGGGTCTATTGCTTGTACAGTTACACTTCTCCAAATGGTCTCTCTCAGCCAGGAATTTGTTAGTAACAGTAGGAACAGCCATTCTGAGGCAGACTGCTAACACACCGGTGTCTCATCAGTCAATCCTCATGACTTTAAGCACTACACTGAGAAACCAGCACTAAGGGAAGGAAGCCTACTCTTACACTGTAGCCAATCAGCTTATGCTTATGCTCTGAAATAGATTCCACTGCCTACTTAACAGCTATGAGTTAAGCTCATTGTTGTAATAGTGATGATGTTTAAACAGCTCTACAGCTCCACCATGTGCTTTGCAGACAAACGTGGCATCAAATTCCTAGAGAAACTGAAGGCATAGAAACTGTGATGTGAAACAGAGAAATGAGGGCAGAAAAATCATCTGGGAATAAACAACTGGTCAATATAATGCAAGGGGGTGATTTTACTTACTTTGAAAATGCTTAGGCAGCATATATAAGTTAAAATCCAGATTGCACTAGATACAGCAGATTGCATTGCAGGAACGCTGCTGGCATTACAGGAACAGTGCTGGGCTGCAGAATGAGATGCTCAAAAGGCTAGCCTTGAACTAGTGCTGAAGAACCTGGAATGCCTGTGCAGTGCACATCAGGATGCTGCTTTGGGTGTAGATATGGTGAAGATTCACACTTATCACTCATACAAGACACAAAGAACTTTGGCTTAAACAAAGCATCCCAGATATTAGGAAATGAAGTATGTGTCTGTTAGAAAAGACAAGCTCAAAGTGCTGTCAGCATCTCTTTTGCCTACAGCAAGGAATCAGTTGGGTGAGGTACACCTTGCAGTCTCAGCAAGTAAACACTGTTTGCAATGGAAGAAGAAACTGTGGATTTAAAAACTCTGCTCAGTGTAATCCCTTCCAAGCCTCATCTCATGTTCAAAAGATGGGACAGGACACAGCAGCTAGGCCTCCACATAAGAGAATATTCAGAGCACTCAGCAAACCCCTACATCTGCTGATTGCACACCCAGACATTGCCACTCTCTGGTATCACAAGCAGTTCTCACTTGCAAGAGCCTGGTGAAGGCTTTGCACAAGTCTTCATCTCACCAAAACCAAGAAAATGAATAGATGAATCTTGTATTCTGCTCCAGGCATTAGTGGGAAATCTGCCCTCATGGGTCAGGGATCTTATTCCCATTTTCCAAATGTGACCTCCTCAGATGTCATAGCTCTGAATACTCACCCAAGCCCGTTTCTCAACTTGCCAGTCCCGGTTTCCATTTCTCATGCTACTCATTCTGGTATCAGTTACCTAATAAAGCAGTTTGCTAACTCTCCATTTACAGATTCCCTATTCTTGTCCTAGCATCCTCCATCTTCCCAGTCTCCTCAGCCAGTTAATCCATTTCCTTTCATTTGCATGTGATGCCTGCTCATGGCAGGGGGGTTGGAACTGGATGATCTTAAGGTCCTTTCCAACTCTAACTATTCTGTGATTCTATGGTCAGTACTACTGCAGATCCTCTCAGGCTGTTCGCCCAAACTCTTGTGCAGCCTCACATTCCTCTCCAAGACAATTGTCCCCTGAGCTTCTCAGCATCTCTCCCCCCACCCCACATGCTTCATTTTGCTTCTTAGTCCCAGTCATTAATTTCAGGGTTTTCTAATACACAGACACTCTTACTAGGCACAGCTTGCAGTTATGTTCCAACTGGTAGCCTTCAGTTCCTGCTTCCCTCTTCTTCACGTTCCTTATCCTAGGCTGTTGCTGCCACCACAGGTCTAATGCCATCTCCTCTGTATTCAAAGTCCTTTCTTTCACCTTGTTGGGTCCCCTTCTCCTAGAATAGTTAATGCCAAAATATAGGGTAGAAGTTATATAAACTACTGCATCACAAGGGAGACCTCTTCTTTCCCTTGGACAAATCTAAGCAGATCTCAACAGTTCTGGAAGAGGAGATTGATGATCAGAACAGTGAGGAACACTATGGCATCTAGGGGAAAGTAGGGACTCATTTTGGGTAACAGCTGCTATGCTAAATACTTTCCTTCAGATTGAAAAAGGTGGACAGCAGTACACTCCTACATCACACCACGTCCAAGTAGGACAAAGTGGATATGTAACAGCAAGGGCGAAATGGAAGAGCTTGGTGTGTTGGTGGTGCCGATCCCCTTCCTCCCCTCTTGTACAAGGGAAATTGGAGTTGCCCAATGACTATTGAACCTGTAGGGTTGGAGGGGGAAAAGGCTTGGTTTGCTTGTGCTTCGTCCCAATCCCTATGGCCATGTGTGACTGAGTTTAAGTCTGTATTCCGCCTCCTTGGAAATGCCAGCGTCTGCCGACATCATACCCCCACTTTGCACCCTGTGGCTGGAGCAGAAATGCAGCTCTTGGATTATTTGTGGTCTTTCAGAAACCAGGCTTTTCTTATGGATGAACTCTTAGGAGAGGGGGGAAATCTGCCAGACAGCTGTCTCGCATCTCCAGAGTTTAGTGGTGCTTGTTTATGTCCAAATTCTACTCTCTACCCGTTTACCTCTCTCTTTTAATTCTCATAGGACATTCACACAAGTCTGGTCTTGATATATCAGACTGAGAACTGATGATGCATGCTCTCCATTTACAGGCTCTGGAAAGTATTGAAAAAGCACAGGAGCTGGCAGAGGGACTAGGGAACAAGGTAGGATCCTACAGCTTCTCTTCAGCACTGTCAGTAGGTTTCAACACAAAGCCAAGTCTTGAAATATCCAGACTTGTTCTTGCTGATAAATGTGTCTGTGCTAACAAGTCAATGCTTGGGACTTGATTTGTTGTGAAATGTTAAATTATGGGCAGTTGCACAGATGATCATCAGTGTGCAGGTCTGAAAAGCGAGAGATGAGTCACAGTGGGATGAGCAAAGGGGAATGGGAAGCAGTAAAAATGGGATATTAAACAAGCAGAGAGCTACAGTATTGGGAGTCTCTTCTTGAAAAACATTATTGTCCTCAGCAGCAGCTGAACTGTGTGTTGGCTGGAGGCAAAGTGCAGTGGATGTCATGGATCGCTGAGGAAAACCATCAGCGAAAGCATTGCAGATGTCCTCAAACCTGGTGTCCCCTTTGGTGATACAGAGAAGCAAGGTTAATGGCAGGAAGTGCTGAGAGACCAAATGTCCTTATGAGTGGTCCTATCCCTGGGACAGGTTTCTGTGCTGATGTTTCTCTGGCGGATGGGGCTGAAGTGGTTCCCATTCCTGTTCCTGGTCTGTCTTTATCTTGTTCACTTCTCTTGTTTCCACCCTTTGTGTGCAGCTTGGCCTGCTGAAGCTCCACTGCCTGTGTGAAAGGATCTATCGCACAAAGGGGCAGCAGCGAGAATTGCGTGACCACGTAGTGAAGTTCCATGAATGCGTGGAGGAGATGGAGCTGTACTGTGGCATGTGTGGAGAGTCCATTGGGGAGAAGAACAACCAGCTACAGGCGCTGCCTTGCTCTCACTTCTTCCACTTAAAGTAATGAGCTGGAAGTACTATGACGTTAGTCATAGGAAAGAGCTGTTCATGACCACAGTAGGACAGCCCTATGCATGCTGTTCCCTAGGTCTTTGTCCCACTTTGCCCTACAGGATCCCACTGCAGTGCTGTGAATCTCATGGCTTTGATGGGTGAGATTTCATAGAATCACAGGTTTGGGTTGGAAGGGACCTTAAAGATCATCTTGTTCCAACGCCCTGCCATGGGGGATGGATTTAGCCATACTGTCCATCTCACTCCTGTCCTCTAAATGGTAGCTCACCAATGTCCTCACCTTGCGGGTGCCAGATTCTTACTGAATTACTCCACACCCAGGGTAGTTTGGATTTCTTCCCATGAATTCCTCCCCGCCCTTTTCTCTCTCATGTACAGGGACATTGAGGTGAAGGTGTCCAGTCTATTATTGCACTATTGCCATGAAAGTTTACCTCTTCCATTATTTTATTTTTAGGGTGAACATGAGTGTAACAGAACACTTGCTGCTGAAAATTAACAATGTAAAGACACACAATTTAGGAATTTAAAGCCCCCCAATGACACCAGCGTTAGGATCAAACTACTGGGTGGTGAGAGATGCCCAGTGAGCCCTGTGCGTTTGTCTCCAGCACTACAGCAACTTCCTTGTAAAGAGGGGCGTGCTGAGGGCCCTCCGCGGCATGGGTGGAAGAGGGATCATACCGGGAGGGCGCATTTTCCATGTGAGGTGGTTAATACAGGGAACAGGAGCAGGAGCGGCGCTGGGGGCGCAGAGCCCCCCCACAACCAACCTCCTCCCTTTGCAGGTGCCTTCAGACCAACGGGACCCGGGGCTGCCCCAACTGCCGCCGCTTGTCGGTGAAGCCCGGCTACGTCTGACCTTGCCGCGGGGCTCGGCCCGCGCCTCTGGGACTGCGGCAGCCCCGCTGTGCTCGGGGCCCTTCGGGCTGCGCCGGCCCCACCTCAGCGGCCGCGGTGCTCGGGTGGGAGGCGGGGTCCCCTCGCCCTCTCCCCTTCGCTCGGCGGGCTGGGGCTCGGCCCGAGTCCGCTTCTCTGTACGGGCACTGACCGCAATAAAGGGCACGGCGTGGCCTGTATAGGAACCGCGCTGTCTCCCTCTGCTCCGCGCTCCGCGGCCGGGCCCGGCTCCGCCTCACGGGGCAGCACCGCCCTCGGCCGGGCCCCGCCCCAAGATGGCGGCGGGGCCATCACTCAGCAGATTTACCCGGGGCACGTGACCCGCGTGGTGGTTTCCCCTCACCATCCGCGCCCGCAGATTCGCCACAGCTGTCGGTCTGCTCTGCGGGCTGCCGCGGAGGGGCTGCGGCCGCGGTGCGGTGCCGAGGAGGAGGAGGAGAAAAGGAAGGGACGCGGAGCCACCGAGTCGCCTCCCTCGCCGCCTCCCGCCCTGTTCCCGGGGTGAGGAGCGCGGAATCTGCCGCCCGGAAGCCGCCGTGTTGTGCGGTCGCTCGCTGAAAGATGGCGTCGGTGTGGGATGAATCCGAGGTGAGGGGCCGGGACCGCGGGCCGGGGCTGCCGCCGGGCTTGGGGCTATGGTGGTGGGGCGGGGAGCGGCGGGGCTCGGGCCGGGCTGAGCCGAGGGTGACGCTGCTGCTGTGCCCCGCAGGACGGCGTCGGTGAGGAGGTGCTCAAGATGTCCACGGAGGAGATCGTGCAGCGCACGCGCCTCCTCGACAGCGAGATCAAGGTAGCGGCCAGGGGCCGGCAGCCACGGGGGAAGCGGGGCCGGGGAGGGGACCTGAGCTGACCGGGCCTCGGGAGCCGTGCGCTGCTGCTGCATTGAGGGGAGGGCGCGGGGGAGCTCAGCACAGCCGTGGGACAGAGACCAGGGCAATAGAAAATAAAACGCGGTTATCTAGATCGTGAGCGGTGGGTTGAGGTATAGTGAGCCTCGAAGGTAGGGCAGAAATACTAAAAGAGCCGGGAGCTGACGGGTCGGCTGTTCTGCAGAGCTTTGGAGGCACTTGCTGAAGGTACACAAGGCCTCCCAGCTCTCGCAGGCCCAGGGGAGGGGGAGTCTGTTCCGCTGCCTGGTTCAGGTGGGATCATCGAGTCACTCAGGTTAGAAGGGACTTGAGAAGATATCTGGTCAAACGTCCTGCCCAGAGCAGGGCCAGCTGTAACCCAGGCTGCTCAGGGCTTCATCTGCTTGGATCTTGAAAGTGCCTAAACAGAGATTGCACCACTGCTGTGGGTTCTGTGCCACAGCTTGACTGCGCTCGTAAGGGTGAAGATTTGCTTTACATACAGGCTGAACCTCTCTTGTTTTGGTCTTTGTTGTCTCGGCTGCCTGCCGTGCACTGCTGTGAAGTGTCTGGTTCTGTCTTCTTGGTACCTTCTCCAGTAGTTGCCTTCTCCAGCTGAAGAAGCCTCAGCTGCTTCTTACAGGGCCTGTGCTCCAGTCGCCTTGGCCATCTCGATGGCCGTGTGCTGCACACAGTCCACTTTATCAATGTCTTTGCTGTAGGGGCAGGGGAAACAACACCGAACAGTTGCTCCAGATAGGATCTAACACATGTTGAGTAAAGGGGGGTGATCGCTTTTCTCCATCTACTGGCTACACTCCTGCTAGTACAGCCCAGGGTGCTGTTTGCCACCCTTGCTGTCAGGGCATGATGCTGCCTCCTGTTCCGTTTATTGTCCATGGAGACCCCCAGGTCCCTTTACTCAGAGCCAGTCAGCAGCCTGTGTCAGTGCAAGGTGCTCTTCCTTCTCACCTGCACTCCTCCTCTTCTCTAGGCCATTCATCAAGATGTTAAGTAGAACAGACCTGGGTAGACCTGACCCAAGACAGACCTGTTTCACACAAGAGCTCTTCTAACTTTAGTATAAGTTTGTCTCTGCTGCCTGATTTTAGTAGTATTAAGATAAATTGTTTCATGAATTCTAGAGAGCAACTTGATCCTAGTGCTTCGGAGGCCACTAGTGGTTCTGACATATTAACATACTTGGTTTTTAAAGGCAGCAAAGTTAAATGAATGTCTTATTTTGAAATTGCAGAAGATAGTAAGGAGTAAAAGTTGTCTTTATTTTATAGTAAGAGCGTCATAATTGAGAAATGTTTATTGGCACCCTCCCTTCATGCAGCTTTCCTTGAATATTTCTCAGACTAATTAATTCTAAATTGTTCTAGTAATTTAGAATATTCTAATAATTTCATTATTCTAAATGTTTTGCATTTATATGTAACAGATACAGTACTGACTCCTGCAATAGTCCTGTGAGTAAGTACGTGTTACAGCACAGTATTACGCTTAGGTATCAAGAGTTTTAAGAAGATAATTTTTTAGAGAGGAGCGGATAGGACAAAGGGTAATGGGTTCAAACTTAAACAGGGGAAGTTTAGATTGGATATAAGGAAGAAGTTCTTTACTGTAAGGGTGGTGAGGCACTGGAATGGGTTGCCCAGGGAAGTTATGAATGCTCCGTCTCTGGCGGTGTTCAAGGCCAGGTTGGACAGAGCCTTGAGTGACATGGTGTAGTGTGAGGTGTCCCTGTCTATTGCAGGGGAGTTAGAACTGGATGATCTTAAGGCCCTTTCCAACCCTAACTGTTCTATGATTCTGTGATTTCCCCATTAAACTTAATCACATATGCCAGTTCAGATGCGACCAGTTCTCTTGAGATCATCTGGGGCTACAGTTGCTTCATTGAGGCTCACAAAACTGATGTGTTTTCAAACTGAGTAACCAGGAAATGGAGGAAATGTATGTGGGTGTCAGCCAGACAGCACTGAGAAACACCTTTATTGCGTGCATTAGTCTTGGGTATAAATGTACTGACTGTTGGATGTACAGAGCTTCTTTTCTGACAGGTAGTAGAATCATACAATCATAGAGTAGTTTTGGTTGGAAGTGACCTTTAAAGGTCATCTAGCCCATCTTGCAGCGAGCGGGGACGTCTTCAACCAGATCAGGCTGCTCAGAACCCCATCCAGTCAGGCCTTGAATGTACAGTTGGCTTTCTGGGCTGCAAGCACACACTGCCGGCTCATGTCCAGCTTTTCATTCACCAGTACCCCCAAGTCCTTGCAGGGCTGCTCTCAATCCCTTCATCCAACAGCCGCTATTGATATTGGGGTTGTCCTGACCCATGTGCAGGACCTTGCCCTTGGGCTTGTTGAACCTCATAACTTTCACATGGGTCCACGTCACGAGCTTGTCCAGGTCCCCCTGGATGGCATGCTGTCCCTCAGCTGTCAGCCACACCACTCAGCTTGGTGTCATCTGCAAACTAGTTGAGGGTGCTCTCGATCCCACTGTCTGTGTCACTGATGAAGGTATTAAAACAGTACTGGTCCCAGTTCTTCTCTAAACCCAACAAAACATACCTTTAAAATAGGTGTTTGTATGTGGATGCATATAGATATGCACGTGTATGTGTATATCTGGTCACTTCCGTATCCGTATGTCTGTATATATTAAAAACTGAAAACCAAAACACAGCTGCTTTATCTAGGTCACATCCTTATCTAGGTCATATTGCACCCTGTAAGCTGCTGCATTGATCAGGGTAAGGTTATCCAGTGACCCTGGGAAGAAACTATTTCAGGATATTGATTAGTAAGAGACCAGAATGGATTGCATAGCCTTGATTCCTAACCAGTGCTGGCTAATTTGCTGGGTTTCCTCTTTTTATATTAGGTTTCCCTTCATAATCACTATTTCCTCAGATTTAGGTTTTCATAGCTTTTACTTTTGGAATAATGTATGAATTTTATCTTGCCTTGGTCTTCTACTCTGATCCCTACCTCTTTCATCTGTGACTGATTCCAGATCATGAAGAGTGAAGTACTGAGAGTGACTCATGAGCTTCAAGCCATGAAAGACAAGATTAAAGAGAACAGTGAGAAGATCAAAGTGAACAAAACCCTGCCATACCTTGTCTCCAACGTTATTGAGGTGAGAGCAAGCCACTCTTCTGCGGCAGTGTGACAAGTGTGTGCAGGATGGGCAGGAGGAGGGCATGGAACTTGTCAGTAATTTCAGACATGGTATGTTCTTAAACAACTGTCATTCTGATTTGCAGCTGCTGGATGTTGACCCCAATGACCAGGAGGAGGATGGAGCAAATATTGACCTGGATTCCCAGCGAAAGGGCAAGTGTGCTGTGATCAAGACATCTACACGTCAGGTAAGATCCATGTGCCCAGCTAGATGTGGGGAATGCTGAAAAGGACCACCTCCTGCTGGTTTTGCTTACTTTGGTCTTTTTCCGCAGACATATTTCCTGCCTGTTATTGGGTTGGTTGATGCTGAGAAGTTGAAGCCTGGAGACTTAGTGGTGAGTGAGGCTGTTGTGACTGTTAGATACGATGCTTACTAGAAAAGCTGCCTATATCTTGCCCTTCAGAAAGGAGGCAAATCTGCCCACATTTCTCTAAGACCATTTCTATACTAAAATCTTAATAAAAAGATATTATGGTGTCGTGGTTTAAGTCCAGTCAGTAATTCAGAAAAACCATGTAGCCGTTCGCTCAGTCCCCACTTTCCCCTCCCCCTGCTTCCAGAGGGATGGGGAGGAGAATCGGAAGAATGTAACTCCCACGGGTTGAGATAAGAACAGTCCAGTAGCTAAGGTATAACACAAACCACTACTGCTGCCACCGATGATAATACTGATAAGGGAAATAACAAGGGGAGAGAATACAACCGCTCACCACCCACCAACCAATACCCAGCCCAACTGAGCAGTGATCTAGCCCTTCCAGGTAAACCCCCCCCCAGTTTATATACTGGGCATGACATGCTGTGGTATGGAATACCTCTTTGGTTAGTTGGGTCAGGTGTCCTGTCTGTGCTTCCTCCTAGCTTCCCCTCCTCCCTGGCAGAGCATGAGACTCACAAAGTCCTTGGTCAGAGTAAACGTGACTGAGCAGCAACTAAAAACATCGGTGTTACAGTGGTGTTCCCAGGCTGACAGTCAAAAACACAGCACTGCACCAGCTACTAAGAAGGAGAAAAATGACTGCTACTGCTGAACCCAGGACATATGGGTTCAGTCATATCTGTAGTATAGAAAAGTAGTTTAAGGGCTGTGTTCTTTATATATACAATTAGGTGCTGAAAATTTGGATACCATCTACTAAGCTTTTTAAACGCATCCTTTGGTATTGTAAGTAGATTGGACTCCTCTTTTTTGGCATGTGCTGAGTAGCTATGGTGTTGTCCACTGTGCAATCAGTGATTTTATGAGTATCAATGTCACAGCTGATTATTCCCGCATCCTTGAGTTCTGGTGAATCATCTGTGATTCCATGTTTGTTGTTATCTGAAGGGCCTGTTAAAGACAAAGGATTTGTGTTTACAGGGAGTGAACAAAGACTCGTACTTGATCTTGGAGACTTTACCTACTGAATATGATTCACGAGTGAAAGCCATGGAAGTGGATGAGAGACCCACAGAGCAGTACAGTGACATTGGGGGGCTGGATAAGCAAATCCAAGAGGTAATACTTCATATTTAGTTCCTGGTGTGACTGAGAACAGCAGTCTTTGAACTACAGCTCAGAACTTCAGCTCAGAGCAGGCAGCCTGAATCTGTGAAGGAGAATGGCTTTATCTGTTAGTATTTTCCTTTTGCTGTAGCTTGTGGAGGCCATTGTCCTGCCAATGAACCATAAGGAGAAGTTTGAGAACTTGGGTATACAGCCACCCAAAGGAGTCCTGATGTATGGGCCTCCAGGAACAGGGAAGACACTGTTAGCTCGAGCATGTGCTGCCCAGACCAAGGTAAAAAAAACCTTTGAAAGCGTGTGCTGCTGTAGACTAGTACCTGAAAAAGAATAAGAACATCTCCAAGGGGAGAGGGGTCGTACATACAAATTGATGTTACATGGCTGGGATCTCCTTGTCTGTTTTCTTGCTTGGTTCTTTTAATTAAGGGTTTTCTGTAGTACTTGGAACTGACCCAGTTGAGACACAAGGCATAGGATTCTTTTTCAATTCCCAGGCCACGTTCCTGAAACTTGCGGGTCCACAACTTGTGCAGATGTTCATTGGTGATGGAGCTAAGCTGGTCCGTGATGCTTTCGCTCTAGCCAAAGAGAAAGCTCCTTCCATCATCTTTATTGATGAACTGGATGCCATTGGCACTAAAAGGTGAGGTGTAGGCCATGTTGCAAAGCTCCTGGGAGCTGCCCAGCAGCCCCCTTTACCTGTGTGTGTGAGGGAAGCCTGGCTTAAAGCATGGCCTATTCAGAAACAGTGTAAAGCCCATAACAGATAGATAGCAGTTGCCACAATCCTTAGGCGCATGAGTGAAGTTCATGAGACTTGGGATCTATCTGATAGACTCCTGCTATATAAACTGTTTTCTGATAACTGCATCAGGCACATAGAGATGATGTTCATCCTCATTTACTACTTGGGCCTGGACAACATTAGCTCCATTTAGCTCTAAGAACATAATAAGACTTAGCTGCTGCTGACAGTTATTTGAGTCGCAGTCCCCATCAGGGTAGAACTTCCTGTAGTTTCAAGTTGGAATTTGGAAGATCTTGGCCAGTAAGCATGAACTGCATTCATTCTGTCTTCTTATGTGATTAAAAACATAGGGACAGGGTTCATGCTGATAGTTCTACGCTTGTTTTCTCTTCAGGTTTGACAGTGAGAAGGCTGGTGATCGTGAGGTGCAGAGGACCATGCTTGAGCTGCTTAATCAACTTGATGGTTTCCAGCCCAACACACAAGTCAAGGTTGGGATCTAGCAGAGAGTGCTATTGAGGCCCAGGGTGCTCTAGCTGGGGATGGAAAGCAGTGTCTAGGAGGAAGCTTGGTGGATCCTTGTGGAGGAAAGGCCTGTTCTCCAGGTGTCTCAGACTGATGACCCTACTTCTACTTAGGTGATTGCTGCAACCAACCGGGTTGATATCTTGGACCCAGCTTTGCTCCGCTCTGGACGATTAGATCGCAAGATTGAGTTCCCGATGCCTAACGAGGAGGCCAGAGCCAGAATCATGCAGATCCATTCACGCAAAATGAATGTCAGGTAGGGCAGAGGCATGGCCTTCTGGGGCTGTGTTTTTCACTCATGAGGGTACCTCAGTGGCAGGCACTTCTGTTGAGAGCTCACTGCTGGGTTTTAAGGCAGCTCCATACCTGTGTTTCTATTTGGTACCTATTCTCAGATTTACTGTTTTTCATCTCTGCCCATCTCAGCCCTGATGTGAACTACGAGGAACTGGCTCGCTGCACAGATGACTTCAACGGAGCCCAGTGTAAGGCTGTGTGTGTTGAAGCGGTAAGTATTGCTCCTCTACAGCAGCAAGTACTGATGAGGGAAAGGTGAGAGCTAGTGTGGAGTAGTTATTCTGAACTGATGAGGTGCTCACGTGCCCTCTCTAATCATCTAGGGGATGATTGCCCTCCGCCGTGGAGCCACAGAGCTCACCCACGAAGACTACATGGAAGGAATCCTGGAAGTTCAAGCAAAGAAAAAAGCCAATCTGCAGTACTATGCCTGATCTCTGCCCAGTCAAGGTTGTGGCCTTGGCAGAGGACAGGACTAGACTGGACTGTACCACTTACTTTCTGTCTGGAAAAAATAAAGCATTTTTTCCCTCTAAAAACAAAGCCATGATGTGTTGGGGCTGTTGCCCTTGCGTGGTGGTCCTGCATCTGCAGAAGGGAAGGTGAGACGCTCCTGTCATGGTGCCCATCATGCTGCCTTTTGGAGCCTCTTCCTAGAACTGGATTAACTCCTACTCTGCTGTTTCTGAATGAGGACCAACAGGTTATACTGCAGTAAGTAAGTGTATGTTGAAGTGGATGAACAGCAGCTCAGACAGCAGCCTTGGTTTTGCCTGTTGTCAGTGAACAGACTGTACAGCTTTGTTAGAGTCTTTGAAGCTTCTGAACATCCATTTTGCAAGGGAGAAGTGACCATGATTCATGTTTTAGCTTTGTAATTTCACCTCGACTCTGGAAGCTTTAACACCATTGCTGATGTGAGATCTCTGGTGAATCAGTTGGTAATTAGTCAGAAAGAACTGAAGGTTTCATCCACTGAACAAGTCTTTCAGTACTTTTAATACCAGTTGCGAATTACAACTTCCATTTAAAAATTACACTTTTCATAAATACACTGACTTTAGCATTAAGTATCTTACATGCCACTGTATTGTATTTTAAATACAATGTAAACATCTCCAAATGCTGGCCATCTCATCTTTACCTGTGCAGTTTTTGGACACTTGGGAGAGGGACGGGGATGTGAGGGAAGAAAGAACAGATGAATGAAAAACAAATGCACCCCAGAGTACTTTGGCTGATGTTCCTGAGTTAGCCCTAGTACGTGCACTGGTTCTTCACTGCTCGTTTTGGAGAGGGAGCCTGTTCCTGCAGAGCGTGCATGTTCTAGATGCGCTGTGCTCAGGGGGCATCTGACATTAGAAAGGGCAAGTGGTGAAGTGAGCAGAAGCCACACGTTCCTGAGGAAAATACACTGTGGTTCCTTTGGATGTTAATATAAGAGAGGGGGTTGTACATCTGCTGCTTTAGCAGTACTGCTGTTTGAGCTCAGGGGGAATTACTCATCTCCTTTCACAGAACAGGAGTTGCACCCACAAATTAGTTGGGGCTGAAGTTTAATCCCAGCAGCTCAAACTATGACATGCTTTCAGAAATACACCCTCTCCTCTAGTGGAATAATTTAAGCTGCATGTTGCATACATCTCCCTGTTAAAACGAGGGTATGGTAGTTAGCCAAGTGAGTAACCTTACCTGTATAAGAAGCTGAGGATAACTTTCCCCTCCTTTCATAAAGCCAGTAAGAGTTCTTTCACTGCTCAGTTACAGCCGGCTCCTTTTGGAAACAGCCTTAGTAGTGAGTAAATAGCTGATACCACAGCATGGAATAGAACAGATTTCTGATGTAAATTAATACTAAGAATGGGCTAATTCTTTGGCCTAAACCTCGGCTTAGATCAAGGTTCTTTTGGGAAATGATGGCCTGAGCCAACACTAGACATGCCTGTTGCAAAAGTGTTCAAGCCAACTTCACATAGCTCCTTGCCCTAATTTGGGTCTGAATTACACAGACCTGCAGCAATAGAGTTGGTGCGTAAACATCCCTTACAACTGGACAATAACAGGACCATGGAGGTACAGTTCAAAAAACAGCACAAAAGAAGACACAGCCTTGGACTTAATCCCTTGTAAACAGAAGAAAAACGAATCAAAAGAACTGTCCCCCTTAAACCATCAATGAGCAAATCACCAATAATTCAAACCTGGAGTTACTTGCAATGTCTGTGTCCGCGCCTGGAGGCTGTAGCAGCATCCCACAGGCTGGTGTTTCCACAGCTATGGCACTGCTCTCCACACGCTGATATTCTACCTCTTCCTGGTGTTAACCCACAGCTCTGCCCAGGCTGCGCTTCCCAGAGTCTTTCCTCACTCCTGCCGAGGTCACACAGCCCCATTTTCTTGTCTGGGTTTTTGTACAGACGCCCGCGAAGTGTTGAGGGATGGGGCCAATGTGCAGAGGAACCCAGCCAGGAGGGTGAGGCCCAGGCCCCCCCAGGCACAGAACATGGACCAGCCATAGCCATGACTGATGTCCTCTGGCAGCCCATAGACGTAACGAGGATAGCGAGATAACTCAAAATTGATCCCAGCTACGCATGTGCAGAGTGAGATGATACAGCATGTACCTGCAGGAGAAAAGCAAGAGGGTTCTACGCTGCCCTCAGACAGGTTAATAATACTGTTTTTTTCCCCTAGGTGTTTTTGAAGTCGTGAGTTTTCAAAATCAAGAATTACCCGGGGTTTTTTGGTAGTCCTACCAGTCACTCTTCTTACAAGGTGGGGTGGTGGTGGTGGGATGCAAAATATGTAGACCTGTACTTCACAAATAACCAATATTGACCAATATTGCCTTAGCTCCCTCTGTTGCTATTTCAGACTCAAGTTGTGTAGTTCATCATGCTTTGAGTCTCCTGAGACTTTATGTCCAATGATTAATGTCATCAGGTTTCAGACAGGACTCAGGCAGTCTCTCCTATGAAAGACAAATAGCTGAAGCCCAGGGCTGCAAAATGCATCTGTGCTTGGTTTCTACTTGGAACATCCAGGCTTGCTCCAAAGACAGTGCACAGGTTTTTGTCACCTGCTGCACATTCCTTAAGCACACTGAGCATAGAGGAGCAAAAAAAGCTAAAGAAACATAACACAAGGCTCTCCAGTATGTCTAATATACACCAGGCTCAAGGTTGAGGTGTTCATTTTATTCCCTCCAGCTCTGGATCTCTGTCTAAATATTAGTAACAGCTCTTACTGCTGATAGCAGTACTTATCCGTATGGTTCCCATCACCATGAGTGCAGAGCACTTGATGGGGACCCAGTCTACCTGTTCCACTTAACGCTACTTTCCTCTCTCACTGTTCTGCTATAAAGAAATGAAAATGTTCCCAAA
This sequence comes from Psittacula echo, assembly GCF_963264785.1. Lineage (NCBI taxonomy): Eukaryota > Metazoa > Chordata > Aves > Psittaciformes > Psittacidae > Psittacula > Psittacula echo. The sequence continues at coordinate 84,725,125 of NC_137739.1, read as the reverse complement.
GGAACCTGCAGTTAAGCAGCACATAAGACAAGGAAGGACAGCACAAGCCTAGCTTCCAGCCTTTCTAGCATCACGCTGTGTCAGCAGGGTGGCTTTCTGTGCAGCTCCCCAGCATCCTTGGCAAGCACTGAGCTTACCCCCGGGTCAGTGTTCTCCAGGCTTGGCTGAGTTTGGACTTCGCTGTTACCCAAAGATGCAAGCATCTCTGAGCAGCAGAAAGGCACTCTACATTGATTGCTTTGTTTGTTTGTTAAGATTCCCAAAGGAAAACTGAGCTGAGCTGTCTGACAGGAGCCACAGGCTCCACACACTCAGATCAAGCAAGAGGGTTATGCTCATTGTGTCCCTGTGGCCACACATCAGCTCTCCAGAAGGCATGTGTGCATACAGTGGGGGTCTACTCAGAGGCATGCAAATACCCTTGCAAGCACAGGTCGTGGCCAGTGGTAACTGCGCTGTGCTGATGGGGTGCTGCACTACAGAACGGCTTCTTGTGTTTGCTGTGGGCTGACTTTACTCTTAAGAGCACCTCCCCAGCCAACAATACTGACTGTGGGGACTTCAGGAGTAGAAGGGAAAGGCTCTCACCTCCCATTAGGAAGAGCAGCCCAGCCACATACTGCATGAGCTCCTGCTGTTTGCAGCAGCCCAGCACACCAATGATCCACCCAAACAGGATGATGGACACTGCCATGCCAATGAAGCCCGCTGTCATCCTCCGCAGGTCTGAGGAAAGAGAAAGGAGAAAAGCAAGAAAGAAGACATGAAGATAGTAGCAGCCAGACAAGACAGCCAAGAGAGAGATTTAGATTTGCTGTTTCTAACGTTTTTACTTCACTTATGGACTCCTCCTGTAGCTTCTTTGAGATAGATAGTGTGCCCATTACATTGAAACTCATGGAATCCAGCTAACCTGACTCCCTTCTGCCTGGCGCTGTATAGCTAGAGGGCATTCCTGTCCTGATCAAGAGGAATGCTGTCTAAATACTCCCCAAGATGGGACAGAAGGGGGGCATCATGCATTCGGTAACAATTTGTAACTGTTTGTTTGTTAGTACTGCAGGGGCTTTGGTTTTTCATGTGGTGTGTTACTTTGGGATGGAGTTTGTTGAGTGAGTGTCTGCAGAAAATAGAAAAGAAGTGAGGGCGATGCTGAAGAGAACTAAAGGAAAGTGCATGGAAGGCAGATACTTTGAAAGGAAAAGAGGACTAGTGGGAGGACAGAAGCAGACAGCAGATCAATACAGTATGATGGGAACAACTCCAGTAACAAGCTCTAAAATAAACCTTGGGCACCAGTGATATGAACAGCACTTTGTCATCCATAATAAAAGTGCTGTTCTTGTCTCCTAGTTCAGCCTCTAGCTGGATTTCCTCAGCACTGAGGCTCACATGGCAGGGTCTAGGCAGAATTATAGGAGGCAACAGACCAGAAGACAAACATAGAGAGAAGCAGGAGCAGAAAAAACTGATTAAATCATTCTCCGTGACAGGCTACAGGTCAGTTATCTGTGTGGGAAGGACTTGGGGATGAGGCAGCTTGTGGGCCAGGAGCGGGTAACAGGAGGTTACAAAGACAAACTGAAATGTTGGCTACAAGATCCTGTTGCCAGGGAACTGCACCAGGTCACTGGTGTGCACACAGAAAAATGCAACAAGATACATACCGACTGTTTGGTGATTACCTTTGCTGTAAGCTGGCTAGGAATTGCCCGTTCCTAGATGATTACATTGTGCAACACACTAAATACATGCCTGTATTCCTGAATTCACCACTTAAGCCCCTCCAGATCTCATGTCCCAAATTACACTGTCAGCTGCTTGCCCTACCTCACTAACAAATAGGTATTTATGCTTAGCACCCAGTGATGGCTGAGTGAGAGCCCACACTTGGCACTGCATTACGGCATTAAGTAATCCAAACACTCCCATAGGTTACTTACGGAGTGCGTGCCACTCATCCTGCCGGATGGTGTTAGTGATGTTGATGGGTAAATTGCGAGGCAGAGAGCTGGAGGTGTAGTGGTACTTCACAGCAGTGCAGCGCTGAATAACTCCTGTAAGAGAGACATCAGTGTGAAACAGCATGAAACCCCTGTGCCTTGCACTTGCTGCCGTGCTGGCTGCCCAGCAGCACTCATGTAGCCTTAGTTCAGTAGCAGAGCAAACATAAGCCAAAAAAAGAGAGTTATTTACATCAAAAGCCCTGGGGATTAAGAGGGGAGGAAGCCTTGCTGAAAAGAGGGAGCAAGGTGCTCACCCAGGCAGGCTCCAGGAAGGAACAGTTAAAGGTAAACAGTAACAACAGTCACTAAAAACGGCTCCAGAAGCTTCCTAAAGTAAAGTAACTGGTACAATCTCTTTGGGATGGCTGAGGAGACAAGATCGTGGCTGAGTACTAACAAACAGCACTGCTTTGTCTCTAAGAAGACAGAGTTGAATCAGTTTGAAAATTTTGAGTAGATGCTGGGAAGTGAACTCTATGGGAGAAAAGCTTGAATTTGCTCCAGTAGTCAGTGGCTGTTTGCTTTACTTTTGATGAACACTAGTACCCAAGTAGGCTTGTTTCCATTCCACGTAAGCTTGTTTCCACTTCCATTTCCACAGCTTAAAGAGAGAAGTGTACCCAGACGGAAATGTGAACCTACATCCACGCTCTTCTTGAAAGGGATTTTTGGTTTAAAAAATAACTGATAACACAGCAGATACCAGGGGGTGGAAGGAGAGGAAGATGCCTTTCCTTCCCTGTTAAAAATAAAGCCAGGGGGAAGAATAAACATGGGTGGTGAGATGGAAGAGAACAGCCAGAAAGGTGAAAGAAAGAGCTAAATAGTACAGGAAGTTCCCCTTAAACAATGGTTATAGGATCATTACCACTATTTGAATGCTGGGGCAGAAGAACCATTCAGAAACAATTAGTTGACCAGTGAGCTAACAAAGCTGCTGAACAACCACTAACAGGGAGCTGCAGCCTCAGTGATGAGCTTTACAAAAGACACTAGAAAACCCAGGAGAGAAAATGAGCTTTGTGCTGCTCCCACAGCAGTGGGAATCGTTATTCTATTCTCTGACATTGTTCACTGCGATTGTACTGACTTGGTTCCTGCAAGGACCTGCAGAGGAAGACCCTCTTTGCAGGCCTCACAAGATTAGTTGCTGCACACAAGAAACCCAACCAATTCCACCCATCAGGCCAAGGATGATCTCAATTTCCCCACATTAACAAAACAGTGACATATGTTAACCCAAATGACGAAAACTCAAAGGTAGAGTTCCAAAAGCCTCTGAGCAGCAAAACATTTCAGCTGTGTCTCCCAGCATCCCCTTCCCAGACACCCCAGGGCACTGACACACAGAGTTGCTGCCCTTCACCCTCATGCTCTGGAGCAATGCTCCCTCTTTGTGGTTTCACAGCAAGTCAGTAGTCCCGCCTCAGCAAACAGACCAGGAAGACAACAGAGAATGCCAGTTCACTTGCAAAAGCTCTGTAAACATCTGCACGAGGAACTTAGGCCATGTACAGCACATCACAGTATCTAATTACATCTCACCTGTAAGTGTTGACCAAATTCAGTTTCAATGTTGACAGGATTTACATGTGTTGTTGAGAAACATGTATGTGGTACAAACTAGTGACACGAGGTTTTAGATTACGATGCACTGGATTCATGAAAAGAAAGATCCACACACATATTCTGATTATAAAATACTACTTATGAAGCAGTATTTTATATAAGAGCAAGGATTACTACTTTTGCAGCTCATTAAAGTAAAAATCAAAGACTAGAGATGTACATCCCTTATGATCAAAGCAATGGACTCCAGAGTTAAAGCAGCACTAAGAAAATCTTTGCTGTGTGTTATTACCACAGTTTACCTGTAGACTAAAAGGAGAACTTCTCCACCTTCTTATGCAAATCTGGTTATTTAGACGTTTTCAAATATCAATTCATTCTGCCTCTGGTTTAAAAACTTCACTCCTAATCCTTTCTTGCCCAGATTTCCAAGTGCTAATTACCTGAAACAGGTAGGCAAGAGAGTCAGGGGATGGGGAAAGAAGTGAAGGTGATGTCTCAGCTCAATCCCTATCCACTTTCCTACCAGAAAATCATAACATACACCCAGGCAACCGTGGCCAGATTTTGCATCTGCAGCTCACTCTTCTGATATTCTCAATGAATCTCTAATCCTGCACACAAATATAGTCAGGTTCTCCAGGGGCTGCACTTAGAGTGATACAACACCTTGTTCTCCAAGTACTCAAGAGAAAAGGGGAAAAAAACAAACCCAAAACTCAAAAGTGATAGAAAAGTCAAAGATATTTCAAAGGTACTCCTATAAGTCCTTTGTCCTAAGCCCTTGCATACCTTAAATTACAGCCTATAAAATGGGGACAGCATCCTGCCCTCCACTTCAGAACCTCACTAGCAAAGTCATTTTGCTTTGTTTAGAACACACACAAGAAGCACTATAAGAAAGCCTGCCAAAATTAAAAACATGGCCTTCAGGCTTGAATAGAATGGAGTCATGTGGTGAACAACAAGTAACTGAGCATTGTCTTTTTTGGCACACGAGTACGATAAGAATACAGGACAGAAGGAGGCAGGTGCTCATGTCTTAACTTCCACTAAGCATATGTACAAAGAAAAGGTTACTCAGGCAGCCTGATCCTGGCATTTCTCATGGCATTAGAAGAACACTATGCAGATGTACCATGTGTGCAATCTCCTTGATTAAAAAATAAACATAAGCAGCAATGAACTGCACCCAGCAGTGTCACATTGACACTGTCATGGCTGAGCCACATCCCTGTGCCCTCCCGCAGCCATCATTGTTTTCTCACACTTTATACTCAACGTGGGCTTTTCTCCCCCCTCAGGATTGCAATGCAGAGATGTTCCCCTTCTGTACCCCCTTACAGCTCTTGGGACACTACATCTGAGTGTCCCTGGACAACTGCTGCCTTCTGACTGAACACAAAGGCTGGGAAAGATCAGAGGATGCTGGCTAGATGCAGGCAGAGCACAGGCCCGTTGTCTCTGAGCTGCCAGACACCTGGAGATCCAGATCCAGGCCTGCTGTGACATATTCCATTTGTAATCCTGGCTTCAGCGACTTTCAGTTTAGCTTTTGTCTCTCTCTGACTTTGAAACATGCAGGTTCTTTTCTGTACACTGCCTTATGTGCCACTGTCATGAGGAGGAAATTCAGGGGTTCTCATTTTCAATTCTTCTACCTGGCCCAGTCCTATCTTACAGCAGTTTGGCTCTCACACAGCTGGGAGAGACCCTCTCCTCCTCATCATGAGCAAGGCCAGGGAGCAGCCATAGGCAGTTAACACTGAGCTATCACAAGGTCTGGCCCTCCCTCCCCTCATGCCCCAGGACCAAGTGGCCACTGAAGCTCCCTGGCCTACTCCTATCATTTCTGCCCAGGACTGTGGAGAGCATCACAGCTATGGGACCACTCTGTCTACATCATCACCCAAAGGCTACTTGATCTCATAAATAAACCTTCCTTTAAAACACCATAATAACTCTTACAGATCATATTTACTTACAGATCATGCTTACTAATGGCCATTACCTAACAGACTGAGTTTATTAAATATGCCACTACAATACATGCTCTACAGACCTAACAGTCACTCCTGTTCACCACTTCCAGTTCACCACCAGCTGGAAAGGATGGAAAGGACAGGTACCAGGACAGTTTTCTCTCAAAGGCCTCACTACTGCCACAAACCGATGTGTTCCTCTGCTTAAGCATCTAGTACTTCTCACTTTCTCAGCTACATCATGGTACTAAGCAGTCACTTCTGCCCAATAAATGTGAGACGCAACAATCTCACCCCAGTGTTTCCAGAGCAAGCTTGAAAAGCAGTGAAAGCCCCAGCTTAATAACAGTGTTGAACCTTTTCTTTGTTAATTCCTGCCATTTACTGGTGTTAAAATGCATATAGTTCAAGCTATCCAAAGCATCAAGCCCACCAAGCTATCCAAACCAGCCTATTAGAATGGATCTGTCCCAATGAATCATTTTCTACTGTCACCATTTTGTAAGCAACACTTTCTTCATATTAATAGAAAAGATCACTAAACAGCACATAACAAATTCCTGCAGGACCTCGATGCTTAAGAATTCTCCATGCAAAAGGTTTTTGTTGCCGCATCAGTTATCCAGTGTGTAACCCACATAGCACAGGCTCTATAAGATGATGCGTACTGCAAGTTCTTACACTCACAGTCCCTCCCTTCACACACACAGATCCTCTTAAGTTTCCCCAGCAGTGTTTCAGCTCTTTGGCTGCTATCTTTTGCTGCTTGCTAATCTCCATTTCCCCCATTTGGTTTGTACATTTTCTCTTCTTTTGCCTTCTTAATTGTATTTTTAAAATGAAACTCTCTATTTTTTTCACAGCTCCAGAATAGTGATTTTGCGTTTTAAGAAAAATCCCACACATCATTGCCTCTTACATTTCACCATTTCCCACCTCCCAGTTTTGCACCACATTTTTTGACTCCTGCTTTTTTCTTTTAAATAGATGAAGTGAAAATATTTTACATTTAAAAAAACACAGAAATGTATGCATGTATATGTGTCATCAGCTAAAAGGCTCAGGTATAAAAGTTTAGGCAGAGCTGCTTTGTATTAACAGCAGCTTAGGACAGAAATCCATGGCATTATCTAAATGGATAAGGGTATTTATTAGTCATGTATTCAGAATTCATGAGAGACCCAGAAAGGAAAGAAGCCTTATTCCAGAGGTACTAGAAAAAAGGAGAATATAAATAAAACCCAAGCCAAAATTACCACAGGCCTGTCACCAAAAGATTTACTCCTCCGTCACTAAAATCCTATAAAAATCTGCAGTTTAAGGAATATTAGGAATATAACAAGGCATCACACATCACCAAAATGCTGGCTGAAAACTTAGTGCAAATGGAGGAGAAAGTAGGCCTTTCAGAGGTGGACATAGTGATCTTCAGCTCACACAGGGAAAAAACCACCTATTTTTTTCCTTTTGGAAGCCCCAGCCCTAGTATTGTGCCTGAGAGAACAACTCAGGCAGAGCCACACCTGAGTGTCAGAGGGAAAAGGCTGCTTAATCACAGCTGTCAGAGAAAAGACACACACAGCGGGAGCAAGGCAAGGCTGCTAGTAAAGCAGGTCAGGGGAAGGGATAAAAAGGGAGTCTTATCTATTTAAAGATCTGACTCCACAAGAACTATTATTAATAATTTCCCTCTATAAGATGACACATAAATCTTTACAGTAGCAACTGCAGACCCAATAGGCAAAGAAAATGAGGGAAGCAAGGCTTGTAGGGACAGGCAAGGTCTTTTATTAGGACAGCTGGAATGAAAAAGAAAGTAGGAGAACCTTTTGGATCTAGAGTCCATGGAGTTTTACACATCAGACCCTGAAGAAGATCGTTCACCACCCTGTAATGTCCTTGTGCATGCACAATGCAGGCTCTAGTGTCTCTGTCTCACCATTACCATAAATGGGAAAATACCTTAAAAACATAAGTACTGAGGACCAAACTAGTATTCTTCCTATCCCTTCCCCCAGTCTTTGCTAATCTAAATGGGAGCTGAAGGCATTTAGCTTGATGTGAAGCAAAAAAAAATAGATAAATATTTTACATGACAGGCACAATTAATAGAAAGAAATTAATGAGCTGCCTTTTAGTGAAATCAGACCAACATGGAAATGAAAGTGCATAAAATGGATCCTAAGAGATTAAATAAAGAAGCTAATCACACAGCACTAGAGTTGCTACAAGAGTCACTGCTGTGTACTGGAAAGAATGGACAAAGATGAGCTGAGCTTCACAGTGCCAGTCTATCCATCCTCTGCTGTGCAGGACTGGCGTCACAGTTGGAAGCCACACCGAAGAACTGCTCCCACTTTCTTAAGATAGCATTTCCATTTTGTGCCTCAGTGGAAGCACTTCTCCCAACTCCTACTCTCCCTGTCCTAATATGTACCTGCTGGAACAATAAGTCCTGTTATTTATCATTAACCATACATGACATTTCTTATCCTAAGCTAGTTTTAGACATCATTTATTTTGCCTTAATGGGTCAGGCCACTACATAATTTATACCATCCAGTCTAGCAATTTTATTAATACTTCTTGAACTGCTTGGCTTTGTACCATGTGCCACAACAGAAGATCCACAGCTCTCTCTCGTGTCACCCCAGAAGCCCTGAGTGATATTTGTCACAGTGAAGGCCTGGCAATCTACCGCAGCAAGGAGCACTCCCCCATGCTAGAACAGGAACAACAGGTCCCTTTCCCCCAGCTGCAGGCATCACAGAGCCCTAAACAATACTTGTTTATATACAAAACTCTCAGTGCTCAGTAACACGACGGTGTCAGGGGTAGGAAAATGCCCACCGAGCCCTCACTTAAGTGCCAGGCCCTGCCCTGAGCTACAGAAAGGGCTCTCTGAGGACACAGTCCCACCCAGCACTGCAGCATTTAAAGCAGAAAGGGACGCGTATAAGACCCGGGATCGGGCCGGGGCCACACTCGCCGTTTCCCGCACGACAGGCCCAGCCGGAGCCACCCGGGGCTGCACCCGCGCCGTCCCGGGCAACCGCAGCAGCGGCAGCGCTCAGCACCACGGACAGCGGCGGGGCCGGCGCCGCCCTCACCCCCGCTCCCCGTCACCTTTCCGGATGAGCTCCTCGCTGTCCGGCTCGTAGCCCGCGCGGTGGCAGCGCCTCCAGAGCCCCGACACGGTGGAGTTGAAGCGGCGGCCGCAGTGCGAGTCCAGGGCGGCGGCAGCAGCGGCGGCCGGAGCAGGGGCCGGGGGCCGGCCGGGCAGCAGGGCCCGCGGGGGCCGGGCGCGGAGCGGCAGGTGCGAGCTGGGCGCCGACATGGAGCCGGGCGGGTCGCTGCGCTTGTGGCCGAAGCCGCGGCAGCGCTCACGGTGCCGTCGCGCGTCCGTCTCGTACCAGGAGTCGGTGCCGATGGCCACGGCCAGGAGGGCGAGGGCAGCGGCGGCCAGGAGCAGCCCGGAGCCGCTCAGCGCCTGAGCTGCAGCCGCCATCTTACCGCGCCGGGGGTGGCAGGGGCGGGCGCTTCCCCTGCAGCCCAGCTGGGGGCCTCCGCCTGCGGCACCGCCCCCGGAAGGGAAACGGGGCCACCGGGAGCCGGTCCGAGCTCGGTACCGCACCGGTACAGCCCCCAGCGCGCTCCAAGCGCCGGGTCAAAGGGGTCCCGGGGCCGCTAGTCTCCACAGCACTCTCGTTGCTCCGCGGCACGAGGCCCCTCACGGCCTGCGCGCGGGGCAACGGCCGTGCTAACGGTCAACAACGGCCCGGCCGCGAGCAGCGAACGGCCCGTGTGGAGCCCGGGTGAACGGGGCCCAACCGTGCCGGCGGCCTTCTCTTGCCGAGGACTCGGCCCTCCGAGGCCAGAACTGCCGTGTCCTGCCAACACTGGCACCACGGGATCGAGCCGTTCGTAACGATGAAATACAAACACACTAGCAGCAGCGGCATGGGTTGGCATTTGGATTATTACTTCTCCTCAGCCCTTCATTATCAGTTAATGGAAAGTAAGGCCTGAAGAGCTGAAAAATGTCAATCGAGTTTATGCAATGAGAAGCAGGCTAAAGCCAAGCCATCAGTTAAATGCAGCATTTCCAAGGGCACAAGATCCTTTTTGTTCTATGGGACTTGTTCTTCCAGCTGCAGCAGTATCAGTCTCCAAGGCCAGTTGTTAGGTTATTGCCTTTTCAGTTCTGGCCTCTCTAAAATGATCTAGTGATACAGTAAGTCTAAATTACAAATTCAATGTCCAGTGTTAAAATTCTAGAACCATAGAATGGTTTGTGTTGGAAGGGACCTTAAAGCTCATCCAGTTCCAACCCCTGCCACAGGCAGGGACCCCTTCCACTAGAGCAGGGTGCTCCCAGCCCCTGCGTCCAACCTGGCCTTGAACACTGCCAGGGATGGGGCAGCCACAGCTTCTCTGGGCACCCTGGGCCAGCGCCTCGGCATCCTCACAGGGAAGAATTTATTCCTAATAACTAATCTAAACATCGCCTTTGTCAGCTTAAATCCTTCCCCCTTGTCCTGTCAGTACATGCCCTCATAAAGTCCCCCTCCTTAGTTTTATGTGTCCAAAGTACTTTAAATTGTTCCCTAGAAAAGAGCAACTGTTCAACTGTAGGAGATTCAGAATCCCCCACACACACCCCTTGTCACTTCTTGGTCTCTCAGCCTAAACGCCCTCCCTAGCACTTCTCCAGGGACCCTGCCCAGAACAGGGTACTACCACTGTTCCCAAAGCACTAAGGCTGGTGGAAACATGCAGGAACCACAGCTAAAGCTTGTTTTAACCACGTTTCAGCATGATCCTCTTTAGCAGTCTGCACTGGACAGATGAGATTAGCATCCATGCAGCTGCACATTAGTGCCTTCAAGGCAGACAAATTGAAAAGAGCTGCTGTCAAAAGGATTTTCTTACACATACCAGTTAAATTGTCTTCTACATCAAGAATGGGAAAAAAATAATCACATACAATCACTCTTCTAGATAATATGGACAAATCTTTCCATTATAACAGCTCATTCCTGGAAAAATCCCACTGTTTGTGCTTCCTAAATCTGCAATCCTATTGTGACACCCTACTCTCTACATTAGTTCCTCGGGCTTAGTTTTAGAAGACAGAAGCTTCAGCAAGATAATCACCCTATAACGTTCTCATGTATGAGACTCCTTCCACTTGTTCTCCTCTCTGTGCTGCTGCAATTGTGTCAGAGCTGCTCTTTGTGGAGCCTGCAAACCAGGCAGCTGATTAATCAGTGCTAATTTTGATTGCTTTTGAGAAAGGGGGAGGGAAGCTCACAGCACAGCCCCGCTGGCAGAGGTACCAGCACAGCCAAAGAGTATGGCAAAGCCAGGGACAGAGATTCCAAAATGTAGATTGCTGGCAAAATCCCCAGATGGTGAAATCATGCCCTTGATCACCTACCTGTCTTCATCTTCCAGACCTTGGGTTATGGTTTTCCTCCTTCTCAAGGACAACTTCTGGTAAGAACCAAGAACCATGTACTCCCATTCAGTATTTATAGGCTGAAAATCTTCCAAATGAAGAGTGGGGTAAGACATGCTCTGAATCCATTTTTGAAGGGTGGAGAAAATCCTTTTAGTTCTTCCTGGACTACACAGAACATTTGACGAACATGCCCTTATCCCACATGGCAGGTAACCAGCTTAATGTTAACTGCCCATGGCACAGGGGTTGGAACTAGATGATCTTAAGGTCCTTTCCAACCCTAGCTATTTTATGATTCTATGATACCAGATAGGATTGGTTATTTTCTTAATCTAAACTACTCTAACAAAATATGGTTGCAAAAGTCTGGACAATCACCATGCAACCTCTCCCCTCAAGGAGGAGCAACTCACTTGGTGATGCTTTCCAGGGAAGCCAGACTAGCAGCCAAGAAATACAATCAGACCACACCACTTCTGGCTCTCAGTGCCATGGCAGCAGAAACAGGAAACTGGATTAGACCCTTTTCTTTCAGTTGTGAAAGTCTGAGGAGTATAAAGAAGGGCAAGACAGAGCCCAGACTTCTCTAGACTAACCCAGAGATATTGCTCTTTAATTCAGATGAAATTCAAACTGAATTTGTAATTCAAAGAAAAATATCAGCTTAAACCAAAGAAAAAAAGGAAATAGAAAAAAACCACAAACCCACATGGAAAACCATTTATTTCATCTCTATTGTCTCCATGCAGAGCAGACCAATACAGATGAAGGAGGAAAATGCATAAGAGCAGCTGAAAAAATAAGAGCTAGAAAGTACGATTCTCTCTGCATTTCCAAAAGTGGCAAATGTGGTGGAGTGATGCTCCATTTCCTCCCAAGGCTCTCCATCCTCAGCCCAGGGCTGATGTAGTGGAAAACTAAGGAGCCCCTCCCTCCCACAAGCCCTGTGCTACCCAGGAATCTTCCCAAGAACCGCAGACTGTCCAGGTCTGTTGTAGGAGCCAAGAAAAACAACTCAGAAATCCTTTGTTCAGTGTAATCCACTTCACATTCCTGAACGCTGAGCACTGACTGTGGTTTTCAGTCCTGGCAAGGCTGGGTGCTGATGCAACACCACCAACTCATGGGCACTCACCTGGCAATGCCTCAAATGCCAGCCTCATCTTGGGAAACAGCAGGCACGTCTTTCCATGCAAACCTCCTTCCTCCAGACCTACTACAGGGTCCATTTAGCTTAGCTAGAGGGACACTCCCGAAGCTAAAACTATAGGGTTAGCATATTCCCCCAGTGCCTGCAGGGTAACCAGATTAATCCTTCCAGGAAAGCAGGAAGTGGATGCTACCTTCAGACTGGAGGGAGTAGTTGGCAAAGGAAGGCAACTTTTAAAGAGGAGTAATAAAATTACACTAATCCTCCCTCATTGTTGCAGTGAAACAAGTTACTGGTATAAGCCCGGGGTAAGGAAAGGTGAAAGCATTTCAGACAGCAGCTCCTGGGCAGAGAGCACTGCAAGCATGAGCTCTCCAGCGCTCTCTGGAAACTAGGACAGGAGCTGTCATAAAAAAAGAACTGTGTCAACAGTTCAGGAATCGCTTCGGGAAGTAAATGCCTCTGCTGTGGGCAGCATACCTGCCTTGTTGCTCTGACCCAAATTGCCCTCTCAAGGCACGATCCCCCTTGATAAGGCCCTGTGCAGACTGGAGGGCTGTGCTGATTTACAGAAGCTGTTTAAGGACAGAGCTGAGTTGGTGCAATTCCCATTTTGGCACCTGTTCTGTGTGCAATGACTCTGCTAGTTCAATTAGACCTGTTTTTAAATAGACTTAAGCAAAGATAAGCTCTGCAGAAGGGATGATCTATTAATTGTGCACATCTCTGTGGCAACAAAACAGCCTGCGGAATGATGGCCTGGTCAATCCTGTGAGCTGGAATGCAGGAAAGCACTAGAAATGTCATTTATTTTTATTGGTCTCAAATTGCCCAAAAATTTATCCCAAGTGTCATACAATAGAAAACTCCTCTTAAAGCACACTTACTGTAACCCTTTCTCTCCTCCTTAGCACAAAGCTTTTTCTAGACCCATTATTTTAGCACAAAGCTCTTCCAGATCCATTTTTTAAATCTTTTCCCCAGCAGTTTCACCCTTCCCAATTCACCTCCCTCCAGCATTCTTCACTGCTGTGCCCCTTCCTTTAAGGGCTGTCAGTATTATTTCTTATCCATTCATCCCCAACATACTAACTCCACTGTGAGGTAAGAAGCCCAGAAATAGGCTACCATCTATATTTTTGGTGATAGCATGCTCTTAAATAGGCTACACTGAACAGAAGAAAAGCTACTGGCTGCTGACCAGGCTGTAGTGTTCAGCTATTGCCCCAGATGCCCAGACCTCTGCCATGAAGCATGCCAGGCAGGGCTAACACACCACACTGCAAGAGAGCTCTGAAACATGGTGTGGGGCAGATGGTGGGTGACAGCAGGCTCAGCCATGTTCAGCTAATGGTTATGAGAAGAGGGAGCTCAGTCACAACAGCTTCCTTCCAGCTGTAGGGCAGCTGGTAGCATGGCAACAGAAGAAACATTTACTGACCATTTTTCAGATAAACAGGCTGTGCTGGTATTGGAGTGGTTAGGGCTGAGGCAAGAAATCACCGAGCTGAGCCATGTAATTGTAGTGACCTATCCTAAAGTGCCTCAAGCTTTTGGCTTGATTTTAACAAATACAAAACAGACCAAAGATGTGGACTGCTGAGGCTAAAACTACCTTTAGGAACAAGTGATATCAATGAAAAGCTGAAGATCAAGTTGGAAAGGGTTCTTTCCCCTCTGCCTCGTAGCACCATGAACTCCTCATGGGTAGGGAGTTCTGGCTAAAGCTGTTGGTTTATTGTTGCTTTGCCATCTCTGTTCTGCCTCCAGCCCTTTAAAGTGGTAGGAAAAGTCCTTCCGCTTCATCAGCTACATGAATGACCTCTGTTGTTTTCACACAAGAGCTTGGGAGGTGCGGTTCCATCAGAATGAACCAAACGAAACATTGTCCATTCGCTGTGGAGCAGTTTTCAGTTCATTTCTGCTCACTGTATCTTTTGCTCCATAAAAATAATAAAAAGGAGAAAATAACAGGAAGCCCTGATGTGTGGATTTTAGCAGAACAGGGATAGGAGAGCCAGGGAACGAAGTCCTGCACACCCAGAACTCTTTCTCACCTGCTTCTCATACTAGCAGCCAGATCTGCACACACACACACAGGAAGTAACGTTAGTGTTCCTTATTGCTTTGAAACAGCTCAGAGTCACTGTGGTGGCTCTGGGAGGCATCATGAGGTCTTCGCAGAGGTCACTCAGTTGTGAGCGAGAGTAGCACCATGACTGTAATGCCTGTACACAGGAGCAGGATTTGCTGCAGGGAGTTCCTGGTAAAGAAACAGCAAAATTAGGAGGAGCCATTGACAGTCCCAGTAGGCAGCAGTGTAAAGGCTTGCGAATGTTCTTTGCCCTTCCAAATCTACAACAAGGAGAACACAACAGCTGCATGAAGCCACTGACACAGCTGAGAAGACTCTTTCCCAGCACCTCAAGCAAAGTTGTCTTCTATAAACTGACATGTTGTTGTTCCGCTCAGCTGCAAGGCCCAGATTCAAGTTTCAAAAATCAATCTGAGCTGTTCATGCAGCTACCCAGGTGTATATTCCTGTCCTTTCTCTCACAAGAGAACCAGCACTTCTGCAGCATGTTCACCGGTACTTTAGGGACCTCATCCAGCTGACAACTAGTTATGAAAAATGAAAACAAAAGCTGATGAATTTTGCCCTTCTTTTAGCACCATCTCAGGTGCTATGCTGGACTGAAGTGACTGTGTACCCACCGCCTCTGTGTACTCTGCCAAGAGCTCTGCCAGCACAAGAGGTTACCAACCCAAAAGCAAGCTCCCAACTTGTCAAGAACATTCCTCCACTACCACTCCTCTGTGCCAGCGTATCTTAGAGTGCCTTTATGATGGTACAGCTGGATTTGGACCTACTAAAGCCTTAATCAGACTGCAAGAAACCACAATACAGATAAGGGGAGGCCAAATATACCAGAATATATACCAGGTTAGAAGAGAGATGACTGAGGTGGGATACAGTAACAAACTATGAAATGCTGAATGATAAAGAGAAGAAAACTATGATTTTCTACTCACACAGCGAGATCTAATCAAAATGAATAAGCAAGAGGCTAAAAAACAATTAAGAAGCTTCATTTAACACAGTGCAGTCCAACTATGCAAACTTGCTGCCAAAGAGAGATCACAGAAGCCCAAAGTAATGGATAGGATCAAAAAGGGATGAAAGAAGCATGTGAAGGGTAGGTTCACATGTGGTTATCAGACACACACAGCTCTATGAGGCCCTAGTTCAGACAGCCCCTAAGTCAGTACATACCAGAAGCTGACAAGACAGACTGGGGAATGGGTCACCTTGCTGGACATGTTTGTGAGTAACCTGCTACATACTGTGCCAGCACAGACTTTGGGACTGACCCAGCTGAAGGTTCTCATGTTTAATAGGGTCTTTGTAGTCCCCTATAAAGGCAATACCACCCAGCACTGCAGTCTACCTAAATTGAAGCCTTGCCCATGAGATTTGGAAAACCGGCACTCATGTGCTCCCCAGAGCAGGCATGGGGAAGGATTGTATCCCTATTCCCTGTCAGCAAGAACTGCTGCAGCAGAACAGGAGGGAGCACTTACCAAGGATTCTTTTCCTCCAAGAGATCAGGCACAACATTTACCAAGGCAATATACAGAAATCCTCCAGAAGTGAAAGGGAGGATCCAGGCTACTGTTTCCCCTGCACAAATATAGAAAGTTTTGGTTATTACTGAGACAAAGCCATGGGAGAAAACACAGAAGAGAAGGAAAAAAGACACATGGGGACTAAAGCCAGCCCCTTCCATTCCTACAGAGGTCCCATCAGGGAGCCCTACCTGCTCCTTTTGGCGACTGAGCACATATTGCAAAGCAGGCTCCTAGAATCCCTCCCAAAGCTGTGGAAAGCTGCATCTTGGCTGCACTCCAGCGGTCAAAGCCAGCCCGAAGTAGGATTGCAAAGTCTCCAACCTAAGAAAACCAAGAGCTGACAGTTAATGAATATAAATTGGAATGGCTGCCCTATCCCTGGAATTGTTCAAAGCCAGGTTGGACAGGGCTTGGAGCAATCTGGTCTAGTGGAAGGTGTCTCTGCCCATGGCAGGGGGTTGAAACTGGATGAGCTTTAAGGTCCCTTTCAACTGAAACCATCCCATGATTCTCAGTCACAAAGGTAATCCATAACAAGACCAGTGCTTCAAGACTCTTTCTAGTTTTCCATGTTGCCAGTCTTCCAGAGGAAGCAGCTTTTAAAGCGACAAGAAAATGTTAACCAGACCCAGCCCTTCTCTTAGTACATGAAACACCCCTTTAACCCCTCATGACAGCTGAATACAAAGCCCTCTCACCTCATGTGGGATTTCATGCAGGAGAATGGCCATTGTGGTTAGGAATCCAACCTGTAGTAGAGGAGAGAAGGTGATAAGGAAACAGTCCCCTAGCTCTGAGAGATGAAGCTTTCACCAGCATATCAAGGCCTCTTTCTCCAAGTTAAGACTTGTTACAGTGCAAATGACTAACATGACCCAAATTAGAAGAAGCTCTCCATCAGAAGGGCTGCTTTTTACTTTAGTCTCCATTTCTCCAGAAAATAGGAAAAAACACACATCTTTGGGCTTTTTGCATGTTGTATCACACCTGAGAACAGGCCTCTCCAGTTCAGTACACAGCTGGTGACAGAAACCTTACCTTTCTGCTAACCAGGAAGCTGGCTGCTACTGCCAGGCCGTGTGTAAAGTTATCAATGGTGTTGGCCAGCAGATTGAGGTATCCACTAATCTGCAAAGAGAAGGAAGAGCCCCTGATAAAGGAAGCGACATAACAAGATAAAAGAAAGCACATGGCTTAGACATAAGTTTTATGGAGGCATGATCTCCTGGGAAAGGTCAGGATATGGGTCTTCGGGTGAAGATCTTAAACTATGTCAGTGCTCAAGTACAAATTCAGTATTATGTTCCGTATGAGAGTAAGCCAAGTTTTAGGGTAGGCAAGTATTGTCTGAGATGAGGATAATCACCTTATGCACATGACAGAGCTCTAGAAACAGACACAGGAACGTGAGGAAAGCCAAAATACAAGAATATATCTGATTCCAAGTTGAAAACCTTTTAGGTAATGCTAATTTACACAGGTGACTGGCTTCAGGTATGACCTGACCTTGTTTTCTAGTCACATACTTTAATATCCAACTGTTAAATACCTCTGCTTTAAAAAGCTGGCAAGAACAATTCAACAGAACAAATGCTGCTGAAATTGCTTTTTATAACTAAACAAATCTTCAAACACCGTTCTAAAAAAGCTTGTGCCTTGTGGGTTTGCTTTACCCTTAACAAAGAATATAAAGAGAAGACAGTGATGACAGTCACCAAAAAAACACCTACTAGAGGGCTGGACAGCATGTCTCTGCATTTGCATATAAACACATTCTTAAAAATTATAAGCATAAAGCAGTTGCTGTCCTCACAAGCCCATCCCCATGTTGAGACTTGCCTATCATGCTGTGGTCATCTCCAGACAAATTCTGAGTGTTTGACCTGAAGTGATTTTCTGAGTGATTTGACCTCAAGCTCTTCTGCTCACAGGTTTCTGGGCCTTTATTCCCTATCAGGTTTGACAAAAACTACTCTATGTGGGTCCTGAGACACCGCAGTTTGAATTATTATCAAATCAGGTGTTGGCCCATACATCAGGCTCTCTCTGCACTGCAAGAACTAAGCTGGCATGTATTAACTCCAGATATATGGCAGCATCCAGTGAGTGGAGAGACTGTCTAGCAACTGTGTTATTGAGCTCTTATTTCACCATAGCATGAGATGCCAAAGTTCAGCTAGAAAAAAACACAAGTGCCGATGGATTTCATGGTCTTCTGCTCTTCCCTGTCTCTCTCAAACTGTTCTTGGGGCATTTTTTCTTCCTGCCATATGGGGCTTTCTGTCAAGTCTTTCTCTCCAAAGCGCCACTTTTCTGCAGGGCACTTCTACTGCATGATCTCAGGACATCTTTAGAAGCTGTAAA
Organism: Psittacula echo; assembly: GCF_963264785.1. NCBI lineage: Eukaryota > Metazoa > Chordata > Aves > Psittaciformes > Psittacidae > Psittacula > Psittacula echo. The sequence goes on along the minus strand of NC_137739.1, from coordinate 84,706,960 downwards.
CTTAACAAAACTGCATTGACAACTAAATCGATGACTAAATATGAAAATAAAGAATTAAGCAAAGCCTACCTGCACATCATGTTAAGTAAACAATCTAAGTAACATCTCCACAATGGATGCCGAGGTTCCCTGCATGCTTTGGTAAGAAAGGGAACACAAAGGGATGCATGCAGGCAGACTCATAAACATGGCAGCTTTACTTCTCCCTCCTCATTTTTAGTCAAAGATGACTGTAATACTCCTGCTTTTCATGTTGTGAATTTATGTGATTGCTTTTTCCCCACAAGCTAGTAATAATTATTCACAGAAGTTTTACACAAAAATGTTTTCCCATACCACTGTAGAGGGAAAAAATAGACCTCATGATTAAAACATTATGACTTTTTTTTTGTCAGTGGCTTGGGCAAAAGCTGTCACTGAAAGAAGCAAAGCCTTGGAGAGCTCAGAGATAAATTGGGTTGATGTGACAGTTATGAGTCTCTGACATTTACATTCTGTGAATCCCTAATAGGATGTTCTCATTGCTCATAAAGAGCACAGCCAGATGAAGTGTTTATGTTCATGCTTCAGAATTAATGTCACTGTGCAATAAAACATACTTCTACAAACCAGCAAGGACCTCATGTGCCATAGGAAAAAAGAAAGAATATGCAATGCAGAAGTACTCTACAACATTTTTACTTGCTAAGGGAATGAAGGCTGCAATGCAGGGCAGAACTGATCTATGTTTGGGTGCAAAGGAAGCCTCCCACCTGCAGTTTTCAAGCTAGGACAAATTATTACAGCAGCAGCCATAGAGCAGAAGATCTAACATAAATGGACAAAGGATGACCGACAGCTTACTAGTCATTAAGCCTTGAAAGACGACTATTTTTGTTTGAATAGTGTATTTCCCTTTTTGTTTTCTGAAAACAAAAAAGGGGGTTATGGAGCAAACAGTAGAACCCAAGAAGCCTGGCTTGACACAGCTTTCTCTCTATTCTTTCTAGGCACTTAGCTCACTTCCAGCAATGCTGGTCCTTCTATGTCCCTTCCCCACCCTGCACTGCCTGATAGTCACTTCCCCAAACCACAGGGGCAGTGAGACCTACCCGCTGCTCTGCCAACCGGCGGGACCTACGAAGCAGCACCTAAGTTCTGCCACAGTCTGTCAACAGGACATTGGTTTGCATTCCTCATCTACCACCATGCTGATTTTTATGGAGCTTGCAGGAATTTGATTACCCTCAAGACTTCTCTCCTCTCTTGAACTCGAGCAAAATTAATTATGGGTTCAAAAGTTATTGAAAATGAAGGGCAGAACAGATGGACAGACAGATGGAATGACTGCTTATGTCGTTGCCTAAGGAAACAGGCTAACAACGGAGGAAGATCTCGGTGGTTTTGGTAATTTCCACCCTGCCAGAAAGACTATTAAAATATTCAGATGATATGCTCTGAAAGTAGAAAGTTAAAACTACATGTTAACTCATCAGTTTCTGTTTCATGCACATTGACAAGAGCCAATAGACTGAGAAGGGCTCTCCATGGTTGTTTAGACCTTCTACATAACAGCTGAAAGAATCTCATTCAATTTATGCATGAAGCCCATTGTTTCTTAAGCTATAGTGTACCTTGTAGAAAGCAGCTTAAATCACAGCTTAATGCCCACAAGTGACAAAGAATCTACTATGTCTCTAAAGTAAGTTGGTCCGTTGGGAAGTTACCCTCAGTTAGAGAGTTGTCTTTGATTTCTAGTCTGTTACTGTTTGGTATAGCTTTAACTACTGAAATTTAGTCATGCCTCTTACATGGGTGTTAGTATCTTTCAAGTCAGCCCTGATCTGTTACATTTACAGAGCTAAAGACTAAAGAAAGCCACTTCTTATCACATACAGCAAACCTAAAATAATTATTTCAGCTCCTTCCTGACCCCTTTAGTAGTATTTTGGATATTGTGGATAACACTACTGGAAAAAGACAGATAGCTGTTTCATTACTGCTATACAGGAAGAGGAACACTCGCCTCTTCTCTTAGACACTATTTCCTATTCACCCATCCTCCTGGTTATAGCATCATAATGGAAGAATGTGTTCAAACAATTTCCTACTGTGATTCTCATACCTTTTTCCAAGGCATTGACTTCCTAGAAACTGTCCCTCTCTTATAAATACAATCTGCATTCTTTCTAAATCTATTCCTTAATACTTGCATGGATCAAAACATGCTAAAAATCCAGCTCTTTTGATAAGTTACTCTGTTTAGCCAATATCACTGACCTCATGCAGCCACAATGTGCCATTGATGTAGTAGGGTTTTTATAAACCATCACTTAGAAGAATCATAAACCACCAGTGAACAAATGTAAAGGGGGCTGCATTAATCCAGTCCTTGATAATACAGAATAACTGATTTTTAATAGAGCTAATATTAGCAAAGTTGATTTCATGCAGTACTAGTTTTATTAGAATGTGGGAGAAAGTTGCTTTCCATTCATTTCTCAGCATCATTACCTTCATCAAACAATCTCACAACTGAATAAAAGGCAGGGAAAAAAGGTTTGGTGGACAAGAATTTATCTTCCATAAAATCTTATCAATCAACATTAATTCCATTATTTTCTTAATTAGGACCAATCCCTGCACAATTGTATCCTCCATCAGTGTTTCATTTCTACTTGCAATCAGTGGTAAACTAATCATCCTCCAAGTCTCCAGTTCCTTATATAGACCTTGCTAAAATAATGGCACAGTGTTTCGTAACTCAGTAATACTGGTTTCTTCTTCTCTGTCACCTCTAGAATGCAGCACCCTGCAGCTTGTGCAGTGCCTGTATAGGTTATATGAATGTGACAGACTCAGAAATTCCCAGTGACCTCAGCGTATCTTCCACATGGCATAGTAAGAGCTATGAAGTTACAGCAAAACAGATTTAAAATAGAAAGACTGAAGAGCCTCTGATCAACCACATATCCAGGTTTGGGCTAGTTCATGCAACCACACTTTCTGTTCATAGTCACTCTCCTCCCATCCTGCACATTGTTATGGGCTTTCCAACTCAAATTACAGGTCCTCCTTCACCAAAGCAGTGATTTATTCTCTCACTTCTAATGTTCACCCAGATAAGGGTTTCCACAGTCCAAAGACAGTACCATAAAACTGAAAGCAAAGCCAAGCTAAAGGTTAGCCCAATGGCACAGTACTCCTTTTCCCACCTCCACCTGCCAAGCTGATTCACGAAGTTAAGTTAGGAGAGAAATAAACCTAGGGAGAGGAAGGGAAGCACTAACTCTTTGCTAGATGAGGTCCAGTGCAAAGGAATTGATGGGAAATAAAGGTTTGGAAGCAGAAGTGGACGAGAAGCACTTTCTGACTGCAAATAAATTGATCTGAGAAACTGGACTTCTAAGTTTTACAGTGGATAGCTTCAACTGTCAAAATGCTTCCGAAAGGTGCCTTAAAAGGAAAGGTGCAGCTCACAATGGGTACGATGAAGGCAACAGAGAAATCACAGCACAAAAAATTAAGCAAATAAAGATATGACGAGTGTAAGATATAGAGTAACAAAATGTGAAAAGACTGTACTTTGGACTCAGGATTCAGCCAGAACACACACCATCAGACGTATGCCTTCACAAGAGTGATTTGCCTCTTTGGCATAAGCTGCAGTGCAGATTCCTCCCAAATCCTCCATTTCCTCCCTGCTATGCCCCACACAGACACTTTGACAGCAAATTAAGCACAACTCATTCAAGCACTGAATTCCCCACTCAAGCACAGTTTTTTCCACAGACAGCTCTTGAACTTTAAAACAGGTGCTCCAATAACATAAGATGTGAAGGTGAGTTTGTGGGTCTTTTACCTTGATTCTGTTGTCTGTTGGACAGGACCGGCGAGAAGAGCCATTACACTGTGCTATATCTGTTCCTGCTCTTTGGGATTGGCCTGCCACCTTTGGCACTGCGTAGCCACTTCCATTTGGAATCTTTCCAGCTGGTGCTTTGGAGTCACAGACCTA